>NC_136070.1:907945027-908591191 GCF_964261635.1 Lissotriton helveticus | reverse complement strand
TGCACCAGCTTTATTTTAAAAAACGGATTATCAGAAGGGCCAGGAAATGTTAAAAAAATGCAGATGCCGGAAAGTACAGTACATGCATTTCTGTCCAACATTTTCCAATTTGCGATTGTCCGATAATTGTACTTGCACCCGCAGCATAAATGTGAAATGTGCGTTGATAAAATGTTATAAAAACACAAGCACATATGAATGTTATAAAAACACAAGCACATATGCACAGCCTGCTTTCTTTACGCAAGTACTTTGATAAATGTAATGCCTGGGGGAATTACGCCTGCGTTGTCTGCAAACACAAGCACGATGAAATAACTAAAAACACACGCACGCAAGTACGATTACATATGCCAAGAGGTGGAATTCTGGAGACGATGGGATCGAGCAGTCACAAGCTGTGTGCAACTTTTTATGGTGATATGCGCAACTTTTTTGGATGGATGAATGATTGTTGCCTGGATGCATGATAGATGGATGAATGCATGAATGGTTGTGTGGGTGCATGAATGATTGTTGGGTGGATGGGTGGGATGATGCATGATGGATGGATGCGTGAATGATGGATGGATGCAGGATGGATGGATGGATGGGTGGGTGCATGGGGTGGATGGGTGAGTGGGTGGATGCATGAATGATGGATGGATGCGGGATGGATGGACGTAATTTACTAATTATTCCCTCCTCTGTCTGTACAGTTTTCAGCCATTTACTAATTTCTCTGTCATATAGAGTTTCTGAATAGCCTCCCAATTATCGTTATTAAGTAAATTATTTCAACAAAGCGAGCCGATGTGCACAATATTTAAATGTCTCCCTGAGCTATCTGTTGGTTATTGCCTGGTGCATCCGAACTGCTCGGCTTGCAGAGTCCAAATGTTAGGCAGTCAGCCGCCTAAATGCGGATGCCGGAAAGTACAGTACATGCATTTCTGTCCAACATTTTCCAATTTGCGATTGTCCGATAATTGTACTTGCACCCGCAGGATATGGTTACGAAATGGATGGAGGGAGGGGGGGGCGACTCCTTTTATACACCCCCCTCTCCACCATTTACTGTTAAAAAGACTTACATTCAAGATTTATAAAAATACACGCTTTCATTGCAAGCCATTTAGAAAATGAATACACACCCCCCGAAAAAAGATATAAAAATAGGAGAATTTGTGTTGGGGGAACGGGTGGGGGGGAGAGGAGGGTCAGGGGTAGGGGCGGATTCAGCCGGCAAATGACAAAAAACGCGTTGTTTTGGACTGCGACGTGATGTTCGGGCCAATAGGAAGCAATGCAATCGCGTTGTAAAGGGCTGCGATGTGTTGGCTGACGATATAATGGTCGGGCCGATGTCTTAGACGCGATGTTAATGCACGTGATCAGTGTGCCTGCGATGTAACGTCATACATCCCTCCCTGTGACCTTGTTGACATGGGTCATATACGAGAGGCTGGAGTCCAGAGTTACACCAAGGTTTCTTACCGACTCCTTTGGGATAGGGGGACTCCCTAATTCATCAGGCCACCAGAGTCGTGACCAAGCAGATGGCGTTCTCCCGACCACAAGCAGCTCAGTTTTGTCACCGTTAAGGCGCACCGTTAAACCGGGCACTAGAAGTCTTATTCACTGAAAGCAAACCAGGCACTAGAAGTCTTGCTCACTGAAAGTAAACCGGGCACTAGCAGTCTTGTACACTGAAAGTAAACCGGGCACTAGCAGTCTTGTTCCCTGCAAGTACACCGGACACTAGCAGTCTTGTTCACTGAAAGCAAACCAGGCACTAGAAGTCTTGTTCACTGAAAGTAAACCGGGCACTAGCAGTCTTGTTCACTGAAAGTAAACCGGGCACTAGCAGTCTAGTTCCCGGAAAGTAAACCGGGCACTAGCAGTCTTGTTCACTGAAAGTAAACCGGGCACTAGCAGTCTTGTTCACTGAAAGTAAACCGGGCACTAGCAGTCTAGTTCCCGGAAAGTAAACCGGGCACTAGAAGTCTTGTTCCCGGAAAGTAAACCGGGCACTAGCAGTTCTTGTTCCCTAAAAGTAAACCGGGCACAAGCAGTCTTGTTCCCTGAAAGTAAACCGGGCACTAGCTGTCTTGTTCACTGAAAGTAAACTGGGCACTAGCAGTCTTGTTCACTGAAAGTAAACCAGGCACTAGCAGTCTTGTTCACTGAAAGTAAACCGGGCACTAGCAGTCTTGTTCCCAGAAAGTAAACTGGGCACTAGAAGTCTTGTTCCCGGAAAGTAAACCGGGCACTAGCAGTTCTTGTTCCCTAAAAGTAAACCGGGCACAAGCAGTCTTGTTCCCTGAAAGTAAACCGGGCACTAGCTGTCTTGTTCACTGAAAGTAAACTGGGCACTAGCAGTCTTGTTCACTGAAAGTAAACCAGGCACTAGCAGTCTTGTTCACTGAAAGTAAACCGGGCACTAGCAGTCTTGTTCCCAGAAAGTAAACCGGGCACTAGCAGTCTTGTTCACTGAAGGTAAACCGGGCACTAGCAGTCTTGTTCACTGAAAGTAAATCGGGCACTAGCAGTCTTGTTCCCAGAAAGTAAACCGGGCACTAGAAGTCTTGTTCCCGGAAAGTAAACCGGGCACTAGAAGTCTTATTCACTGAAAGCAAACCAGGCACTAGAAGTCTTGCTCACTGAAAGTAAACCGGGCACTAGCAGTCTTGTACACTGAAAGTAAACCGGGCACTAGCAGTCTTGTTCCCTGCAAGTACACCGGACACTAGCAGTCTTGTTCACTGAAAGCAAACCAGGCACTAGAAGTCTTGTTCACTGAAAGTAAACCGGGCACTAGCAGTCTTGTTCACTGAAAGTAAACCGGGCACTAGCAGTCTAGTTCCCGGAAAGTAAACCGGGCACTAGCAGTCTTGTTCACTGAAAGTAAACCGGGCACTAGCAGTCTTGTTCACTGAAAGTAAACCGGGCACTAGCAGTCTAGTTCCCGGAAAGTAAACCGGGCACTAGAAGTCTTGTTCCCGGAAAGTAAACCGGGCACTAGCAGTTCTTGTTCCCTAAAAGTAAACCGGGCACAAGCAGTCTTGTTCCCTGAAAGTAAACCGGGCACTAGCTGTCTTGTTCACTGAAAGTAAACTGGGCACTAGCAGTCTTGTTCACTGAAAGTAAACCAGGCACTAGCAGTCTTGTTCACTGAAAGTAAACCGGGCACTAGCAGTCTTGTTCCCAGAAAGTAAACTGGGCACTAGAAGTCTTGTTCCCGGAAAGTAAACCGGGCACTAGCAGTTCTTGTTCCCTAAAAGTAAACCGGGCACAAGCAGTCTTGTTCCCTGAAAGTAAACCGGGCACTAGCTGTCTTGTTCACTGAAAGTAAACTGGGCACTAGCAGTCTTGTTCACTGAAAGTAAACCAGGCACTAGCAGTCTTGTTCACTGAAAGTAAACCGGGCACTAGCAGTCTTGTTCCCAGAAAGTAAACCGGGCACTAGCAGTCTTGTTCACTGAAGGTAAACCGGGCACTAGCAGTCTTGTTCACTGAAAGTAAATCGGGCACTAGCAGTCTTGTTCCCAGAAAGTAAACCGGGCACTAGAAGTCTTGTTCCCGGAAAGTAAACCGGGCACTAGAAGTCTTATTCACTGAAAGCAAACCAGGCACTAGAAGTCTTGCTCACTGAAAGTAAACCGGGCACTAGCAGTCTTGTACACTGAAAGTAAACCGGGCACTAGCAGTCTTGTTCACTGAAAGTAAACCGGGCACTAGCAGTCTTGTTCCCTGCAAGTACACCGGGCACTAGCAGTCTTGTTCACTGAAAGCAAACCAGGCACTAGAAGTCTTGTTCACTGAAAGTAAAGCGGGCACTAGCAGTCTTGTTCACTGAAAGTAAACCGGGCACTAGCAGTCTTGTTCACTGAAAGTAAACCAGGCACTAGTTGTCTTGTTCCCGTAAAGTAAACCAGGCACTAGAAGTCTTGTTCACCGGAAAGTAAACCGGGCACTAACAGTCTTGTTCCTGGAAAGTAAACCGGGCACTAGAAGTCTTGTTCACTGAAAGTAAACGGGCACTAGCAGTCTTGTTCACTGAAAGTAAACCGGGCACTAGCAGCCTTGTTCACTGAAAGTAAACCGGGCACTAGCAGTCTAGTTCCCGGAAAGTAAACCGGGCACTAGAAGTCTAGTTCCCGGAAAGTAAACCGGGCACTAGAAGTCTTGTTCCCGGAAAGTAAACCGGGCACTAGCAGTTCTTGTTCCCTAAAAGTAAACCGGGCACTAGCAGTCTTGTTCCCTGAAAGTAAACCGGGCACTAGCCGTCTTGTTCACTGAAAGTAAACTGGGCACTAGCAGTCTTGTTCACTGAAAGTAAACCGGGCACTAGCAGTCTTGTTTACTGAAAGTAAACCGGGCACTAGCAGTCTTGTTCCCAGAAAGTAAACCGGGCACTAGAAGTCTTGTTCCCGGAAAGTAAACCGGGCACTAGAAGTCTTATTCACTGAAAGCAAACCAGGCACTAGAAGTCTTGCTCACTGAAAGTAAACCGGGCACTAGCAGTCTTGTACACTGAAAGTAAACCAGGCACTAGAAGTCTTGTTCACCGGAAAGTAAACCGGGCACTAGCAGTCTTGTTCCGGGAAAGTAAACCGGGCACTAGAAGTCTTGTTCATCGAAAGTAAACGGGCTCTAGCAGTCTTGTTCACTGAAAGTAAACCGGGCATTAGCAGTCTTGTTCACTGAAAGTAAACCGGGCACTAGCAGTCTAGTTCCCGGAAAGTAAACCGGGCACTAGAAGTCTTGTTCCCGGAAAGTAAACCGGGCACTAGCAGTTCTTGTTCCCTAAAAGTAAACTGGGCACTAGCAGTCTTGTTCCCTGAAAGTAAACCGGGCACTAGCCGTCTTGTTCACTGAAAGTAAACTGGGCACTAGCAGTCTTGTTCACTGAAAGTAAACCGGGCACTAGCAGTCTTGTTCACTGAAAGTAAACCGGGCACTAGCAGTCTTGTTCCCAGAAAGTAAACCGGGCACTAGAAGTCTTGTTCCCGGAAAGTAAACCGGGCACTAGAAGTCTTATTCACTGAAAGCAAACCAGGCACTAGAAGTCTTGCTCACTGAAAGTAAACCGGGCACTAGCAGTCTTGTACACTGAAAGTAAACCGGGCACTAGCAGTCTTGTTCACTGAAAGTAAACCGGGCACTAGCAGTCTTGTTCCCTGCAAGTACACCGGACACTAGCAGTCTTGTTCACTGAAAGCAAACCAGGCACTAGAAGTCTTGTTCACTGAAAATAAACCGGGCACGAGCAGTCTTGTTCACTGAAAGTAAACCGGGCACTAGCAGTCTTGTTCACTGAAAGTAAACCAGGCACTAGTTGTCTTGTTCCCGGAAAGTAAACCAGGCACTAGAAGTCTTGTTCACCGGAAAGTAAACCGGGCACTAGCAGTCTTGTTCCCGGAAAGTAAACCGGGCACTAGAAGTCTTGTTCACTGAAAGTAAACGGGCACTAGCAGTCTTGTTCACTGAAAGTAAACCGGGCACTAGCAGTCTTGTTCACTGAAAGTAAACCGGGCACTAGCAGTCTAGTTCCCGGAAAGTAAACCGGGCACTAGAAGTCTTGTTCCCGGAAAGTAAACCGGGCACTAGCAGTTCTTGTTCCCTAAAAGTAAACCGGGCACTAGCAGTCTTGTTCCCTGAAAGTAAACCGGGCACTAGCCGTCTTGTTCACTGAAAGTAAACTGGGCACTAGCAGTCTTGTTCACTGAAAGTAAACCGGGCACTAGCAGTCTTGTTCCCAGAAAGTAAACCGGGCACTAGAAGTCTTGTTCCCGGAAAGTAAACCGGGCACTAGAAGTCTTATTCACTGAAAGCAAACCAGGCACTAGAAGTCTTGCTCACTGAAAGTAAACCGGGCACTAGCAGTCTTGTACACTGAAAGTAAACCGGGCACTAGCAGTCTTGTTCACTGAAAGTAAACCGGGCACTAGCAGTCTTGTTCCCTGCAAGTACACCGGACACTAGCAGTCTTGTTCACTGAAAGCAAACCAGGCACTAGAAGTCTTGTTCACTGAAAGTAAACCGGGCACTAGCAGTCTTGTTCACTGAAAGTAAACCGGGCACTAGCAGTCTTGTTCACTGAAAGTAAACCAGGCACTAGTTTTCTTGTTCCCGGAAAGTAAACCAGGCACTAGAAGTCTTGTTCACCGGAAAGTAAACCGGGCACTAGCAGTCTTGTTCCGGGAAAGTAAACCGGGCTCTAGAAGTCTTGTTCATTGAAAGTAAACGGGCTCTAGCAGTCTTGTTCACTGAAAGTAAACCGGGCACTAGCAGTCTTGTTCACTGAAAGTAAACCGGGCACTAGCAGTCTAGTTCCCGGAAAGTAAACCGGGCACTAGAAGTCTTTTTCTCGGAAAGTAAACCGGGCACTAGAAGTCTTATTCACTGAAAGCAAACCAGGCACTAGAAGTCTTGCTCACTGAAAGTAAACCGGGCACTAGCAGTCTTGTACACTGAAAGTAAACCGGGCACTAGCAGTCTTGTTCACTGAAAGTAAACCGGGCACTAGAAGTCTTGTTTACTGGATGTAAACCAGACACTGGAAGTCTTGTTCACTGAAAGCAAACCGGGCACTAGAAGTCTTGTTCACTGAAAGTAAACCGGGCACTAGCAGTCTTGTTCCCTGCAAGTACACCGGACACTAGCAGTCTTGTTCACTGAAAGCAAACCAGGCACTAGAAGTCTTGTTCACTGAAAGTAAACCGGGCACTAGCAGTCTTGTTCACTGAAAGTAAACCGGGCACTAGCAGTCTTGTTCACTGAAAGTAAACCGGGCACTAGCAGTCTTGTTCACTGAAAGTAAACCAGGCACTAGTTGTCTTGTTCACGGAAAGCAAACCGGGCACTAGAAGTCTTGTTCACTGAACGTAAACCGGGCACTAGCAGTCTTGTTCACTGAAAGTAAACCGGGCACTAGCAGTCTTGTTCACTGAAAGTAAACCGGGCACTAGCAGTCTTGTTCCCTGAAAGTAAACTGTGCACTAGAAGCCTTTTTCCCTTTCCTTTGTTTCCACCTCTTGCTGTTCCGCTATCACATCAGCATTAACCCCTTGCGTGCTTCCGTCGGCCGTTGGTCGACGGCAGCACTACCTCGCTAGTGCTGCCGTCGGCCAACGGCTGGCGCGGCCCCGCCCATTTTGCAGAAGTGCCGCACTGCCGCGAAATCGGGGCTGCGGCAAAGGGGTTAAACAAGAGGCTATTGAGGGGCTAAGGGTGAGACAAAGGCTGACCTCTGTGACATGACTGGCCGGAACAGGTAAGAGTTAACAGTTAACCGAGGTGAAGGGTATGACAGTGGACGCATGTGTGGTGAAGTATTGAGTTAATCCTGGGTGGTGAATTGGCTGGAGCTGAGAATGGAATGGTGTTTGATGGAGAGATGTGCAGGGTTAGAGATTGAGTTGAGTTATGAATTGATAGCTTTGCAAAGAACGGTGGCAGATGGAAGGGAGTGTTGTGTCCTGGCTGGTGATGTGGTAAAAGCAGGGAAAACAATAAATGGTAGATGGAAGCATGCTTAGAGTTAGAGGCAGTGTAGAAAAATAGCACATAGGTAGAGTTGAATGATAATCTGGTATTCAAACAGAAACGGATGCTTGGTGTATTGATAGAGGCGTAGTATTAGATACATTAAAAAGAGTGCCAGAAAGAAAAAGTATTAGTAGATTGAAGTGTTAAAATATGAGAACAACCTGACTGGTACATGTTGGTGTAGTATCGTAGTTGGTGATTTAAGAGGCAAGATACTGAGAAAGGAATTTAGGAAAGTTTTAGAATTTGCCCTGCATTGGAAAAATAGTCCAGAGAATGAAATTGTTGGAAACGGAGAAGGCGAGTATTAATTATATTTGCATGCAATAATAATAAAGTAAACTAAAACAATATAAAGCACTTCATACCAGGTTTGCCAATTCTAAGTAATATCACTTACTGATGTCACTGTAACCAATTTAATGTTACTCAATTCACCAACCACAGAATGTCTGACAGCTTAGTGTGGCTTGCAGGGATCCAAGACTGTGACATCCATGCTACTGCACAGGTTATGGTTAAGTGTTAACTGTCCTAGCCATCTTGCCATCTGAGGTAATATTATATGTAGCAGTGGATTTAGAGTTCAGGGTAAATACGGTTGCAGGATTAGTAAAGTGATGGACCTCAGAATGAAAGGTTGGTGTGGGTAGCGTTAGAGTAGATTGTGCTAGGTGCAGGGTGGGTCCTGGGAATGGAATGGCACTAGGTTTAGAGGTTTCAGTGATTTGCTTCAAGATTGGGATGCTTGGATGGATTGATAGTATGTGAAGAGGAGTTTAGTGTTAGCAGAGGTAAAGCAAAGGAAGGAATTAACAGCTGAGAAAGAAATGGTGGTAGGTGTAGGTAAGTTGAGTTTTAGAGTGGTCGTTCTTTAATGAAAGCTTTGCCTTTTATATGTTATTGAAAAGAGTACATCAGTGTACCCTGTTATTTCTATATTACACAGAGTTCTTTAAGGCACACAACGCAGCATTTCACAAAAATAACTTCTTTAATGCCGTGAATTATGTGCTTGAAACTTCTAAGACATGTTTAGCTACAGGACTTCACTCCTGTAACAGTCCCAGGAGTGAAAGAAAGAGGCCTACAGTCCATTAAAAAAGTTTGCTGTCTAGGGGATTTGTAATTGTAAGGATAAACAGTAATATCCGTCAAAATCATGTGAATTCCACAGTTTGTCTCAATATTTTAGAAATTGCCAAGTTTTCAAAAATGTTTTAGAAGGGTCATGCATATATATATATGTAGGAGGCACAGTACATTTAAGTGGGACTGCATTTGGCGCCAGCACAGGGAGCAGAAGGCATCTGATGAGGGACTATTTCCCGAAACGCGTCATGCCAAACAAGAAATTCTGATGTGAACTTACCTACATACTGTCCGCTGAATCCCTCGTTGTCTTCTAGCAGGAGGCGACCTCTGTTCATATGGATTGCGAGACCACAGCGCATGTGAGGTGACCCACCCCTACGAACCAAGCACAGGAGTGGTATTACAATGGTGGTGGATCGCGGTATTGATATGTGCTTGGTACGCTGCATGCCACGGGAGGACGGACATCTGGCCTGTCATGGGTCGTGACTTCACGGCGAAGCACGAAGCACGGTCTCGGCGCTTCCCAGACTACGCCCTTCACGGAAGCTGCAGAAGGCGATGGGCAGAGTGGGAAGAATACCTCAGACCCGATAGAAACTTTTTACAGTCCTGGTAGCCGCCTAAAGCATCCGCCATCGAGGATGCTGGAACTTGTAGTTCTCTTGGTCTCCACCAATGGGAAGGAGGCACTGTACATTTAAGTGAGACTGCATTTGGCGCCAACACAGGGAGCAGAAGGCATCTGATGAGGGACTATTTCCCAAAATGCGTCATGCCAAACAAGAAATTCTGATGTGAACTTACCTACATACTGCCCGCTGAGTCCCTCATTGTCTTCTAGCAGGAGGCGACCTCTGTTCATTCATATATATATATATATATATATATATATATATATATATATATATATACTACTATAATAAAGGAAGAACTTTCAGCCTTTGAGGCGGGTAAACTCGGGAACCACAGCGCCAATCCACACACCCGATACACCGTTGGAATTTCAGGGTGTGTAGATGGTTATAGGCTATATACATTTTAAAAAAAACGTGATTTAAAAAATTTACAGTAAAAAAAAAGTAGTCCCTCCGAAGTAGCGCCGGCTGCGACGTGCGTGCTCACGTCAGGAGCGCGGGGAGGAGCGGCGTCCAGGAGCGCGACAAGGAGCGGCCAACATGATGCGGGGGAGGAGCGGTGACGTGAAGAGCAGCGGACAGGCCAGCGGCGGTGCGAGCAGCGGACAGGCTGGAGGAGCGGCGGCTGAGGTAAGGGAGCAGCGGACATGGCACGGGGAGGAGCGGTGACGTGAGGAACAGCGGACAGGCCAGCGGCGGTGCGAGCAGCGGACAGGCTGGAGGAGCGGCGGCTGAGGTAAGGGAGCGCCGGACATGGCGATGGGGGAGGAGCGGTGACGTGAGGAGCAACGGACAGGCCAGCGGCGTTGCGAGCAGGGGACAGGCGGGAGGAGAGGCGGCTCAGGTAAGGGGACCCATGTCGGGGCAGGCGGGGGTCGGGGCAGGCGGGGGACGGGTCGGGCGGGGGCCTGGGCTGCTGCACAATGTCGGGGCGGGCAGGGGCTGGTAAGCCTGTTGCACCTGGACAAGGTCGGGACCGGCTGCTAGTATATATATATTTTGAGTCCCACTGGTTACTTCAGCACTCCAGTAGCCCATACATTATCTGTTTCTAAATAGCGAAGGTTGTGAATATCTTGATGGATAGGGTACTAAGGACTAATTTCACCAGTAAAGGGTATAGTGAATAAAGGGGCAGAAGCATGTAAGATTGTTGGCTGCATAGGGGCATAGTAAAAAAGCTTCATAGCAACCTTCAAGTCATTCACTTTTATAGAACCAGATATACTTCCATGATGGTGGTTTTAGAAGCAACTTACACCCTTGACAAAAACACAAAAAACAATAGAAAGGCTAAAACAAGTTAGTCAAACCCACACTTGGGGAGAGGAGTTGGCCTAACGGCTAAGGGTGTTGACCTCGAATCTTGGGACTTAGGTTCGATTCTCAGCAATGACGCGGAACATCCTGTGATTCTGGGCAAATCACGTAATCTCCCCTGTGCCCAACAAAAAAATGAATCTGTCCTTATGTAATGCAACTGGTGCTCTGTAAAGCGCTCTGATACCTGATTCGGGTCAAGTTCGCGCTATATAAAACTCTGTAAAATAAAATAAAAAAAATCATTAATCAAAATAATTACAATCATGAGTTCATGCAAAAGAGGGGAATATCTAAACCTTGCAGAAACTAACAGGCAACTTAATCATGTTCATCCAACAACTAAACAACGATAGATAAAACAAATGAGGATACTTCAATCACTTACTAATGCAATTCTTGCATCAAACAGCTTTCATTATCCTTACATGTAACAGTGTCTAGTTTAGATATGCTAATTTCCAAAACCTTCCCCTATGAAATAGTCCCGGGTTGCTGTGGAGACTTGTCTAATCAGAAATCATCTAAATGTGGGTTTTAACACTCTAACTCACTCTGAAAGCAATTTCAGACAAATGGATATCAAATGTGGAATTTATTAGTATGTATAGCAAAAGTGACAGCACCTACATAGAAAATCAGACAACTAGTCAAGTCAAGTCAAGTCAGAGAATTTATATAGCGCACTACATACCCAGAGGGTCTCAAGGCGCTTAGGAAGGGAAGGAGGATTACTTGTCAAATATCCACGTTTTAAGTTGCTTTCTGAATGCTAGGTGGTTCTGGGTAAGGCGAAGGTGAGCGGGGAGTGAGTTCCATGTTTTAGCAGCCAGGTATGAGAAGGATCTGCCTCCCATGGTGGTCTTGTTGATGCGAGGTACAGTGGCGAGGGCTTGGTTGGAAGAGCGTAGTTGGCGGGAGGGGGTGTAGAAGGACAGACGTGAGTTGAGGCATTCCGGTCCGATGTCGTAGAGTGATTTGTGTGCGTGGGTTAGCAGTCGGAAAGTGATTCTCTTATTGACGGGTAGCCAGTGAAGGTCTTTCAGGTGACCAGAGATGTGTTCTTTGCGCGGGATGTCTAATATGATCCTGGCTGAGGCGTTTTGGATTCGTTGGAGTTTCTTCTGGAGTTTAGCGGTAGTACCTGCATAGAGGGTGTTTCCGTAGTCCAGTCGGCTCGTGACCAGAGCATGGGTGACTGTTTTCCTGGTTTCGGTGGGGATCCAACGAAATGTTTTTTTGAGCATGCGAAGAATGTTGAAGCAGGATGAGGATACGGCGTTGACTTGTCTGCTCATTGAGAGTGAAGAATCCAGGATGACGCCTAGGTTCCGTGCATGGTCAGTCGGGATGGGTGCTTTTCCAAGAGCTTCCGGCCACCAAGAGTCGTCCCATGCAGAGGGGGATGTGCCTAAGATGAGGACTTCTGTTTTGTCTGAGTTCAGTTTCAGACGGCTTTGTTTCATCCATTCGGCAACTTCTTTCATTCCTTCGTGTAGGTTAGTTTTGGCGGTGCTGGGGTCATTGGTGAGAGAAAGGATTAGTTGAGTGTCATCCGCGTAAGAGATGATGTTGAGGTTGTGTTGGCGGGCGATGGCCGCGAGGGGGCTCATGTATACGTTGAAGAGGGTGGGGCTGAGTGAGGATCCTTGTGGTACGCCACAGTTGACTTCAGTGGCCTCGGACTTGAATGGTGGAAGGCGGACTCTCTGGGTTCTTCCGGTGAGGAACGAGGTGATCCATTCAAGTGCTTTTCCTTGTATTCCGATGTTATTGAGGCGTTGTAAAAGGGTGCTGTGGCAGACTGTGTCGAATGCTGCAGAGAGGTCGAGGAGGATGAGGGCGACTGTGTCTCCATTGTCCAGTAGAGTTCGAATGTCGTCTGTTGCTGCGATGAGGGCGGTCTCAGTGCTGTGTTTTGCTCGGAAGCCAGATTGTGAGGAGTCGAGGGATTTGTTGGCTTCGAGGAAAGCGGCGAGCTGGTTGTTGACAGCTTTCTCGATGACTTTGGCCGGGAATGGAAGGAGCGAAATGGGGCGGTAGTTTTTGAGTTCGGTGGGGTCCGCTGTGGGTTTTTTCAGAAGGGCGGTGAGTTCAGCGTGTTTCCAGTTTTCCGGGAAGGTGGCGGAGTTGAAGGAGCAGTTGATGACGTCTCGGAGGTGCGGTGCTATGACGGAGTTTGCTTTGTTGAAGATGTGGTGAGGACATGGGTCTGTGGGGGATCCTGAGTGGATGGAATTCATCAGGCGGATGGTGTCCTCAGTGGAGATTGGATTCCAGTCGTTATGGGTGTTCACGGGGGGAGAATGTTCAGCAAATGGTTGGGTGGGTTGGTCTCCGGGTTGGTTGTCGAAGCTGTTGTGGATGTCTGCAATCTTGTTGTGGAAGAATGAGGCTAGGGAGTCGCAGAGGGCTTGAGAGGGGGTGATGTCGTTGGAGTTGGCCGAGGGATTTGAGAATTCCTTGACGATGTTGAAAAGTTCCTTGCTGTTTTGGGTGTTGTTGTCGAGTCGATCCTTGAATGCTGTTTTCTTGGCCTTTCGGATTAGTTGGTGGTGAGTGCGGGTGGCGTTTTTGAAGGCGTCCTTGGTGCTTGTGGTTGGGTCTTTTTTCCAGGCCTTTTCAAGGGAGCGGCAGAGTTTCTTGGACTTCTTAAGATCATCGTTGAACCATGAGGCCTTCTTGCTGCCAGGTTTGCTTTGACGTTTTTTCAGTGGTGCTAAGGTGTCGGCGGTGTTGGATAACCATAGGGTGAGGTTGGCGGCGGCTTGGTTTGGGTTAGAAGAGTGGGCTGGGGTGTTTAGAAGGAGCGATGAGGAGATCTGGTCGATGGTGATTTTGTTCCAGTTTCTTTGCAGAGTTGGTTGGAGGTGGTTGGTGGGTTTCGGCTTGTTGTAGGTGAAGTGAACGCAGCTGTGGTCAGTCCAGAGGAGATCCGTAGTGTGGCTGAAGGAGACATGATTGCTGGAGGTGAAGATGGGGTCGAGTGTGTGACCTGCGATGTGGGTGGGGGAAGTGACTAGATGTTTAAGTCCGAGATTGGCGAGGTTGTCTAAGAGGGTGGTGGTGTTGCGGTCGTTGATCTTTTCAAGGTGAAAGTTGAGGTCTCCCAGAAGGATGTAATCTTTGGAAGGGAGCGCGTGTGGAGTGATGAAGTCCGTGATGTCTTCACTGAATTTTGCGCGGGGTCCTGGTGGTCTGTAGAGGAGGGTGCCTCTGAGTGTGGTCTTGGGGTCGATGTGGATTTGGAAGTGAAGGTGTTCGGAGTTGGCGAGGTTGGTGTCAGAGCTGGTTGAGATGCGGATTGATTTCTTATGGACGATAGCGATTCCTCCTCCTGTGTGGCCGGTACGGTCCTTGCGTGCGATCTTATAGTCTTCAGGGATGGCAATGGTGATGTCTGGGGCGGAGGAAGCGTTCATCCATGTTTCTGTTAGGAAGGCGACGTCTGGAGAGATGGTGTCTAGTAGATTCCATAGGTCAATGGCGTGTCTGTGGACCGAGCGGGTGTTGAGAAGGATGCATTGTAGGTGGTTGGGGTCGGGAGTCTGTGGAGTGGTCGTAGCGAAGTAGTTGTAGGTGCCGCTGAATTTGCAGGAGTAGCAGGAGAAAGGTCCATGGGTGTGTCCAGGAGCGGCTTGGACGCAGTTGGGGGAGCGGCCGGGGTTAAGGGCTAGGAGGGTGGTGGCATCGTAGGTAATGCGGGAGGACTGGGTGGCGCGAGGGGCAGGGGGTCTGGCGCTAGGCGCGGTCCAGGCACGGACGGGCGTAGACGGGCTTACCTTTGGCGCACCTTCGGCGTGTCCGTAGCGCGTGGACGCTGCGCGTCGGGACATCTGACATTAATGGACTGTGGAGGGGGCGGAGCGTGGGAGGGTCAGCAGGGAGGCGGGATCAGAGAGGCGGGTCAGGGGAGAGCCAAACACAAAATGGAGGAATGAAAGTAAAAACAAACAGCGAAGGCACAGTGCAATGCTCGCCAGCAGGCTATCAAAGGCACCTAAAGCCTGCACGAAGAGTTACACAAACACAGAATTCTAGGCGATGAATGAATACACAGCGCTAATAAATAAGCACAATTGGATTTCCTAAAGGCACCTAAAACCTGCACGAAGTGTTACACAAACAAAGAAGTTTAGGCGATGAATGAATACACAGCGCTAATAAATAAGCACAATTGGATTTCCTAGGTGCTACACGATAATGATCTTCAAAGCGCAACAGTATCCAAGGCGCTGCAGTGTAAATGTAAATGAGCAAGAGCTTCAAAGCGCGACTATGCACAGAGCGAGGCAGATAAAACTTAAAGTTTTCAGAGCGCTACAAGAGTGAGATCTTCACAGCGCGATTATGCTGCCTGAGGCTGCGATACCAGGTGCAGTCGGGAGGTCGAGGATGAAAGAGGTTTCAGCTGCGGTCAGTATGGGCTGCAGAAGGATCGAGCAGGGAGCGTGGGGGAGCAACCGTTCCGGACGGAATCCAAGCTCCTCTTATTTCCGAAAAAGGCTGTAACAGCAAACGGGTTACATTTAAGTAAATGCCGTTATTTTAGTGACATTTTTTTCAGTGCTCCTATGTAACACAAGTCCTTTTTTTTTTTTTGTCCTCATATCCACCATGGTAGAAGAAAGCCATCTAGAAACAGGCCAAAGACCGCTGTCTCAGTGTTATACTGGATGGGATTGTATGAAGAGGGGGGGCCCGACATCCCTCAGCTGTTAGTGGCCTAGTCTCATTTTGGCTGCCATTGGGGAAGCCCTGAGCATGTAGTGAGCCGGGCTTGACCGGTTATCTACTGCATCGTAGGCTGAAGCATGGGCACCATAGTAGTGTAATCATTGGACCCGGGGAAAAAAACGAAAAAAAAAAAACCCGGATCTTTATTGTGCCCAAACCAGCATATGCCAAAAGGCTCTTTTGTTTTTATTTCCCAGCCTAGCTAGATCCATTCTGGCCATCTGTAGAGTGGATGCCAACCAGTCTCCATGTGAGGGGGGTAAGGGGTCCTTCCACCTCCTGCAGATCTCTCTCCTTGACAAGAGGATAGTGTAGAAGGCAAGGCTTCTTGCTGCTCCTTGTGCTCCTGTCAGGATCCCAAAAATTACTAAGGATAAATCGATGATAACTGGGAGGCCCAACGATATTGATAGGGTCTTCCCTATTGCTTCCCAAAATGTAGCGACACGAGGGCATTCAAAAAACATATCGGTGTCTGGTGCTGCATGGAGACCACACCTTGGACATACGACTGGGTTGCCTAAAGCAAATTTAGATAACCTCTGGGGTGAGTAGTATGCTCTATGTAGGGTGTATAAATGGTTCCTTCGGAGCCAAGAGGGTTTTACTAAACTCTTTAGGAGCTCAAATGAGGTTGACCAAAGTTTTAGTAGATCTTGACCCATAATTAAAGTTCCCCACAGATGGACTGGTAGCGTGAATTCACCATCAGATTCCTCAAGCAGGAGACTGTACCATTTTGAAACCTCCTTTTTCGATGGACCAGTTCTCATTAAATTCGCTATTACTTGACTGGACCCTCCAAGAGTGAACCTGTTTCTTTTTAAGGGTTTAGAATTATAGGCCTGTGACCAGCTGATCATTTGTAGATATTTAAACCTCGAAATTGTTGACCCTGTCCTGTTCTGGAGGTGCTCCCACGAAAGCAAGTCTCCCTCATAAAAAAGACCTCCCCAAACTTTTAGGCCAGCCTCTTTCAGAGGCATGGCTAGAGTATCTTCTAGCCAAGGCGGGCTTTCAGGCAACCCCCAGAGCGGTGTTTTATCACAGAAGTACCCTTGTTTTATAAAGTTTGTTAACTCGTTCCACATTTTCGCTAGTCCATATAGGACCTTCAATTTAATCTTTTTAAAGAATTTCGGGTTGCCAAATTTGAATAGGTACCCCGACTGACTAAGGCCTTCCCCCTCCAACATGGCTGAAAACATCGGGCCTACCCCATGATCTGTCGGTTTTTTTAACAGCATTCGAGTATGCGACAGCTGAAATGCCCAAGCGTATAGTTTTAAATCTGGGGCAGCCAAACCTCCCTTCTCCCATCGCCTTCTAAGCTTCTTCCAGGCAATTCTTGGAAGTTTTTTGTTCCAGATAAAAGAGATGATATCTGACTGTAATTTAGATATGTAAGACTGTTCAAAATAAAGAGGGATGGTATTGAAAAGAAATGAGATTTTGGGCAAAATGGACATTTTAATCAAATTTACTCTCCCAATTAAGGATAGTTGCAGATGGGACCATGATTGCATCAATTTTCTACATTCTTTGGCGACTGCTGAGAAGCTTACAGTAGTGAGTTTGTTAAGATCTTTTACAATATTTAAGCCCAGATAACGCATTGATTGGCCCGGATGTACTTCCAGAGCACTGACATCATCATTCCAAACCAACATCTCAGTCTTGGAGGTATTGATCTGGTACCCCGATATCTGACCAAAACGCCGAGCGATTTCAAATATTACAGGGAGGGCTGTGGTGACATCTGATGTAAAGATAAGCCACAGTCTAAGCGTGAAACAAAAAAAAAACAACAGAAGAAAGTAAAAAAAAGGAATATACCTATTGATATCTAATCATTACAATTCCCCATCTAACTTTTAGGGTTTTTAAGATTACCTTGCTCTGATTTATTTTATTTTATTGTATTTTTTTTTTCCTTCCCCTCCCTCGCATTTTTTTTCCCCTCTTTTTTGATTAGAGACTTTAAATCAGAGTAAGAAAGCATAACTGAATTAGCCCCAAAGCTTATTACTAGATCTAGATCTAGGAGTTAAAGCTACTCTCTAATGAGTTACAAGACTGCTATTTATGATTTATTTTTACTACCCATCTGCATCAAGAGATCATCAGCTGCCTGAACTGACCTAATGTTATTCATCTTATTGTTGTACATGATTTTCATAGCAGCTGGGAATGTAAGTTGAGCTGTAGCTCCCAATGCTCTAAAGGCCTCGAGGCGCCTCCCAAACTCCCATTGTTTCTCCAAGGTGATTCTTGAAAGATCTGACCTTATCGAGAAAGAGAACCCCTTTCCAGCCAGAGATTTTTGCTTGAGTGCTAAATTCAGGATTTGCTCTTTCAAAACGTATGTGTGAAAGTTAACCAAGATTTTGCGCGGTTTTACTCTCTGAACGTTACGTTTGAAGGGATCCTTATGTACTCTTTGAATATCCGTAGAGAGATCTTCCAATGAATGTTCTAACCTCAAGGATTCTTTCAGCAATACCACTATGTATTGCTTTATGTCGGACCCCTCAGAGCCCTCTGGTACGTTCAAAATACAGAGGTTCCCTCTCCTCGCGTTATTTTCTAATGACTCCATCCTCTCGGAGAGTGCTTGTTCCTCTCTAGAAAGCCTCTGGATATCCATCTTCGCCTGATCCAAGTGTACCGATAATGACAATGTTGTCTCTTCAAGAACTCCATTTCTAATTGTGAGCCCATCAATTTTGTTGTCCAAGGACTCGCAATAGCTTCTTATTTCTGCTTGGTTGGCAGAAGACTCCGCAAACCCCTTCCTTATTTCCATCGTAAGGGCTGAAAACATACTTAATATAGAAGCTGGGGTTATTTCATCTTTAGCTTCGGATACAGTTTGATCCATATGAGTTACCATGGGACATTCGATCTGATCGATGAGATCTCCCCCTCGAGACATTGCTGCTTCACTGGGTCCACTAACCGTAGCCCTAGTAGGAACCTGGAAATCCGAGTCTAAAACTCCTGGAGGAGTGTTCGGTAAAGCCGCCCACTCTGAGACCGCCTGAACGGACAAGACATGTGGAATGGGTCCCTTTTCCTTATCTGCCAGGGAAGGTTGTAGAGGCTGACTTTCTCCCCCATCTCCTGAATCCAACGTGGAGTCTTCATGCTCAATGACCCCCTCTTCAATGCCTTCCTGCCCCGGCTCGACATCAGGAAGAGAAGAGGCCATATTGCAAACAACTGGTTCCATTTCGGATTCAGATAACATTGCTTGGTCTCCTGAGAGGTGTAATATCTGAGGTTTGGCTTTGAAGTAGGATCGTAGAGATTGCGTGATTTTTTAGCCTTTCTCTATCACAGATAACTGTTTTTTAGATTTAGCTTTGGATTTTGCGCTATGCTTAGTACCTCTACTTTTAACCTCTGTATTTAAGTAAGAGGATGGTTTTTTCTCTTCCACTCCTGTAGTTTGGTCGGCCACTCTATTATTCAGACCTGGAATAGGTAACACAAGTCCTTGAATAAACTCTCTCTCGACTTGTCCCTCATCCCCTGCTTGAAACCCAGAGGGGACGGTAACTGATTACAATTAGAACTTGCCTCTAGCCTCTCTAAGACTTTTTCTAAAGAAATGTACCAAATATCATTTTGGTTTCGACACATTTTCGGTTCAAACAAAACGTTATTGTGACCCATATTTTACCGAGGACAGGCAGTGGTAGTATTTAATGAACAGTCAGAAGGCAGTATTTAATAAAATGAATGTCCAGCTCGAGTTAACTCACCCAAATTCCAACTGTAATCGGGTCAATGAGCAATATCTGAAAAGATAAAAAACAAATATGAGCAGTATTTAATTTGTAAAAGAATAAGCGCTGGACACCTAAGTTTTGTTCAGAAGTCCGCCCGGCAGCACTATAAAAGTACCAAGGCTTCCTAGTCTTGAGTCCATCTCATGCCTCTTTAATTTTTTATACTTGCTTTCTCTTTCACTTTTTCTCACCCTTCTCTTCCTTCGTCTTTTCCTGTTTTTAGTTTTTCTCTCACTTTCTTGGGCTCAAGGTCTGTCATAAGTGCTGATCCTCAAAATGAGTGTTGATGGGCCTAACCTGCCACCTATAGCCCAAGTTAAGCACTGAATATAAGACAACTTTCCAAGGCTCTTTCTAGACTTGTAAGCAGCTGGTATCTGAATTTTAAAGCCCCTTAATTATACTTGAGCAGAACTAGGTTTTCAGCACCTATATTACTTGGTTAGCGCTGGACACTTTAAAGTACAATCTCCTTAAAGGCCACTGAAAAAAAAGTTTTTTCCGTTTTTAGATTTTTTGATTGTGCCATAAGGACATTGTGTTTGTCTTGCCACATACCTAGATAGTTTTATGTTACTGTCTGTTCAACTTATTTTACTCCCGGGCAGCATTTGTAACTGTTCCTTTGTTTACCATAGACAATAACCTTTGTTTCTTTAATGTTGACAATTAACCCATGAACGCGACTGTATTCCTGAAATTCCAGCAGTGACCTGTGTAGTCCTATCTGGGTTGAGTTGTGAATCACTGTTTCATCCACCTATTGAGGCTGGGTGATGTGCTGGCCATCCAATTTTGTGGAAATGTTTCTCACATTCTGCTGACGCAGAACCATAAAAGAGGTATAAAGGTTAAATAACGGGGAGTTGAGGGGAAGCTCACAAGCATGCTTCATCTATTTGAACCTTAGCTTTCCTCAAGTGGACCTAAGACCTATGCCTGTTCCTCAGATTAAGTGCTGGACTTTCTTGTAGATGGAGGGATGCTATATTTCATCTCAGCACGGTGGCCTAGTGTTATTTTTCTACATCTTGAGGTATTGGGTTGAATATTCGCTTTGTTGGTATTTTCATGCACAGTATCAGAAATAAATGATGTTTCATTGTCAGACTTTTATTACTGAAATAACTCCTATATGTATCCCACCAGGAGCCATGAACGGCTGTGCTGGATCAGTGCGGAGTCCTAAGCCTGTGTTTTTTTGCACCTGCAGTGTCTAAAGTTAATTCTTTTAAATAGATATTAGTCTGCGCTAGAACTTGATTTTCAGCCAGCACGGCTCAGAAAAAGTGGGCAGGGATTGTCCCTTTCTGTTTCTGAGCTGACCTGTCTAAATTAATGCACAAACTCTGAGAAATATTGTGTTAAATGATGACTGCACTTTAGACAGTACAAGCACGTAAAAACAGGCACTGGTGCCAGCGCAGCTTGAGCTTCTAATGATGTGGGGTGTTTGGACAAAATATTGTGTCCAAAATATTGTGTGGAAGAATGTCCTTCCTCTGCTTTTATATTTATTTCAACCCTTGCCCACGCCCATCCCCTCCAAAGACGGACGGACCTCAACTCTTTCATATGGAAAGAGATGAGCTAACGCATTTCCGCTGCGCTTCTTCTGCTCCCACGAAATTGAGGGGACCTGGCCTGTCCCTTCCTCCAGGGTTGGGCTGCGCATCTACACTATGTTTCTGAATGGATTGTGCATGAGAGTGCGAAGCACTGGGTTCACATGGACAGAGCGGTCGCTAGTAGGCCGCTTTGGTTGGTGAACAGCAATGACAACGCGGGGATTACCCCGCACTGCCATTACAACGCAGGAATTACAACGAAAGTCGTTACAACGACTTTTGCTGGAGGGCGCTCTTGGAGAGGGAATAGTTTAATTTTCTATCCAACTCCTTCCCTACTGTCAACGTGGGCTGGAGTTGGAATAGAAAATTAAACTATTCCACTATCCAGCGCCCTCCAGCGAAAGTCGTAACGACTTTCATTGTAATTCCTGCGTTGTAATGGCACGCGTGGTAATACCACGCGCTGTCATGTCATACAACCCTTTGGTTACCTAGACACTACCATCCAAGCAGTGCTTACATTGCAACCCTGACATGCTCAGTGCTGGAGATTTGAGATAAACTAGCTGTCTGATGCGAGCTGACCACATTCCTGTCCCCAACCACCACAATTGCAGTTAATCCCGACTTCTCCTCTGCTCTTCCCCGGTAACCCTTCCCAGACTGGTTTAAGGCTGAGTGAGGTTGCTACAAGATCCCTGCCAAGGCCATATAACTAAGTCCAATACCATCACCCTGAATCTGCCCATCATCAATACGTCCTGCTCTGACATTGGGCCCTTTACTCCTCTAATGCAGAGGCTGCCACCCATCCACTCACTCTTTTTGAGCAACATGTCTGCAACTTTGAAGGCACTCGAGGTTTGATCTCTAGGACATACGCCGTACTGCAACAATCACACCTCCTTCCCTGTCATCCCTAGCAATGAAAATTGTCCCCAGATACTACCTTCAACATCACCCGGAAATAGTGGGAACTGCTCTGGTGAGAAATACCACATACAAAAAGAAGCATTGCCCAAGAAGAAGCAGCATATAAGGTCATGCTCCAGTGGCATTTTACTCTGGGCCGTCTCTTCACCATGTGCCCTGCTGCCTCTGGCTCATGCTGGTGCTGTGATGCACCGGTGGGTGACTTCCATAACGTATGGATGGGAATATTCTACCTTAAAAATCTTTTGGAAGGAGATCCTGGTCATATTAAGGGCACTTGGGGATACCCAGTACCAGACGAATACCACATAATTATATTGAGTATAAGCCTCACATCCTTGACGGCCATGACCAATGTGGACAGGTATCTGGAGTGCCACATGACTGTTGTGGCCAAACAGCTTGTAGCCCAGGCCTGGTCATCCCCCTCAGCCCCTCAACAATATCCTGGTGCACACACCACTAGCCCACCATTGCCACGGAGCAGATGACACACAAGCTGTCCTTCACCCAAAAGAAATTCCTACGCCTTTGGACAGCTCTTGGTCAATAAATGGCCCGCTTGAAATACTTGTGCGTTCATCCTCCCAGATTGTGCGCATTCACTTATTTGACAAATCGGCGTAGTGCAAAGCCCCACCCCCCTGTTGCCTCTTTTGAGACCAGTCTACGCACACTCTCTTTATAAGTGGCACTTCCCCCTGTTCTTAATTTCAAATGACTTAAGTCACACGAGAGACCGACTGGGGACCTCTTGATCCCCCCTTTTCCCTCCCTCCCTTCTCTCGGTTTATGTTCGTTTTTCAAACTTGCCCTTCCAGTGAACATGCACCATCAAGAGCTTACAGGGCAGAGGTCTTTACTGAGGCTTTACAATGCATCCTAATTGGAGTGAGTTACACACTTTACGCTCCCGTCTTTGCAGACGTCTCAGGCTATTGTGCTGGTACATTAGCATAAAGTTCTATATGTAACACTATTTCAATGTAAAGATCTACTGAAAATCTTTTTATTTTCAATTACATTTAATCTTTTGAAAATGCAATAAACATACCATGAGCCCCCCAAAAATATTGTGCCAACAAAATATTGTGTCAAGAGTATCGAGGACAAGAATATTGTGGAGGAAGGTTTCTACGGAAAGCAAAGTTTTACTATACTTAACTCGACATATATGTACTTTGATGATATATATATCTTCAAGGTATGTAGGTGTGGAGTTAAGAATAGTAAAATTATTCTTAACTATTTGCACTTACCTTCTCAATATTTTGATCCTTAATATTTATGATTCGATATTCTGTCAATGATCCATAAAGGCATTACGTGTATTCCATCACGATCTCTAAGACCAGCCCATCTGATCCAGGTACCTCTTTTTTTAGACGTTCTGACATGGAGAAAAAGCAGTGTCCTTGCAGGTTGCCATTTTTATTAAATTATATGCCTCTAGCTGTCTGATTCTTGAGCAACATCTGTGTTTCAAAATGACAGTCAAAATGTTTGGTTCGACTTAATAATATGTGTATGTTTTTGGTTCAGGTAATACTGGGTTGGGTGTTAAGCAATTTGAAGCTAGTATGTTTCCCAAGTTTATGAACATAGGAATCAATCAGACATTTATCAGAAAATAATAACAAAGTAAAAGAAAATACATCATTTCTTATTTGGCAGCTGTATAACTATATCTACGTTCCAGACATAAACGAACGTCCGTGCTAAAGAATTAATTGGGGTGTGGCCATTGTGGGAGTGAGCAGGGCAGTACTGGGGGTCCAAAGCAGCCCTGTAAACATGTTCTAACCAGTCCCTCTTGTTTCATCTTCTCGCTCTATCAATCTCCTTCCAGCCATCCGTTTTCTTCCTCTCTCCTTGTTTCTCTTTTCTCTCCTCTCTGATCACTTTCTCGCTACTTTCCCATCCCTCTCTCTGTCTGTCTCTTGAAGCTTTCCTGTGCTCTCTGCAATTAACCTAGGGGAGCTGGAGAAAGTGACAGCAGTACCAGGAAGGCCCTGGGCGTTTAAAACTGGCCTCTAAGGCATCCATCCCACCGAGGAAATGCCCAGTGGAATGAAAGGGAAATACAGACTAAGGGGCCGATTATGATGGCGGACGGACCTGAGTCCGTCCGCCACCATAGCGTAGGAGGGAACCTCCGCATTGCCTGCGGAGTTCCCTCCTGTGCAATTAGGATGTGACCGCCAGGGTGGCGGTCACATCCTCTATTTTTACCATTGCGGCGGGTGCGGCTTCAAGCTGCATCCGCCGCAATGGTAAAAAATGCATACTTTGCATTTGTATGCAGAAAGCGGCAGGCACTGTGCGGTGTCTGTCGATTTCTGCATACAAATGCAGGGGGGTACCATAGGTACCCCCCATGTGCACCCCCGACCCCCCCTTCACCAAGGGGGCCCGCAACGGGCCCCCAAAGTCAATGTCCGTATGCTTTTCCACGGCGGAAAAGCCGCCGTGGAAAAGCATATGATTTCCGCCATCCTAATATGGCTGGCGGTGTCTGATAGACACCGCCAGCCATGTTAGAGCTTTTCCGCCGCGGTCGGAAGGCGACCGCGGCGGAAAAGCTGCGGACGGATTTTGAGACCCACCGCCATCCTAATTTGGCGGTGGGTCTTTTGTGCCTCCGCAGCGCTTTTCCGCATCCTCCGGACCGGCGGACACTTCCGCCGGCCCGGAGGATGCGGAAAAACCGCAATCCTAATGAGGCCCTTAATATGGAGAAGTTGCTGCCTACCCTCTTCTCTCTTTAGATTCTGTTATTTGGCATTCATTCATTTCCCAAAGATTGTGCTAAAATCGATGAAGGGCACATATGAACATATTCTCAGCCCATCACCTTTAATTGTCTGCGTTTGTATCTCTACTTATCCTTGGAGCCATTCATTTAGTTGGTCAAGTGAGGAGAAGCTGTGTGTATCCTCTTGAGGAGCCTGCCTCTCTAAAATGGCCTTGTGACCTAAGGCTTCCTCTTTGAAGTACTCCACACCATTTATGCACAATCTTTCAACTCTTTTGCGACTTGTCTCTCCTTGCCCACTCAAAGACACTTAGGGACCGATTTAGAGTTTGGGGAAGAGGGCACTTTGTTGAAAAGGCTACAGAGTACCCTTTCTGCAAACTGAAGGTCCACCTACCTGATTTACAGATTGGCCAACCTTCATGATGTAGGTGGCAGAGCCTACTCTCTCTACACACCTACATACCCCTCCGACGGCCCGACAGAGTAAGGGCTATCAGAGGTTTGGGCATGTGTCAACCCACCCGATTTGGAGTGAGAAGGCACATGGTAAGATTTTACTGAGAAAACTCAAATGGCAAGGAGGTCATTGCAATTTTTTGAAATAAAAAAACAAAATTAAAGTGTGCAATGTAGAACTGTCAAGTTGAATGAGCCACACAGCACACTTTCAATGCATATATAAGAACCACAGTAATGGCCGTTTCTTTCTGTTTCTGAGCTGACCTGTTTAAAATGATGCACAAACTCGGAGACATGTTGTATTAAATGACTGCACTTTAAACAGTACAAGCACGTAAAAACATGTGCTTAGCTCTACCCCGAGCCACCATCCTCCCCGGCTATCTTTTCTTTGAATGGTGGAAGCAGTAAATGAGATGGTGTAGTACATGCTGGAGATTTAAACTAGGTTCTTTTCAGAGTCAGAGATACATTTCACACCCTTTGTATTATTGAATGTGTTGCACACCCATATAGGAGAGAAGCTATGATCAATGTGTGATAAAACTTTATCTGGTAGGATTTATGGATGATGAATAGTAAAGAGGTTAAGAATCTTCTTGTGGTTACCTGACACTGGAAAGAATATGTATACATTCACTGGCAAAAAACAAAGTTTAAAGTGATGTTATAGTTAGATATGGTAAAAAACACAATAACTTACATATGAAGAAATTCACATAAAATAACAAAGGTTAAAACTACATTATAGTTGGATGATAAAGTCACACACAGTAGAACATTTAAAAACCAAGAAGCCCTAACATTTTTCAGTTATAGTTCAGTGAGCTAACTGTAACATAAGCCCCACCATGCACTGTTCATGACCGCACATATTTCATCGCTCATGACATGTTAGATTACATCATTGATGATGGCACTGATGGCATCTCAAATTAGTCATTTATGGCATACTTGTTCAGTACCTGAAAATGGTACCACGGTACTTGTGGCACAGTAAAATCACGTCAGATTGGTGTATTGCCGCACCTCCAGGAAGTTCCCACTCATTTATCCTCTTTAGGTATTAGCACCTGGGTGAGTGGACATTCTGTGCTGTGCATTGACCCCTTTATGGAGAGCTTGATTTTTTAGGGGAATTTAACCTAAAAAAAAAATGGCATATATAGGCGAAGACATACCTGACAACCCGGTTGAGGAACAGGCGCAGCCAACCAAGCCCACGAGAGAGTCTATCATATAACAATTTGCTTCAGTACCCGCTGATGAAAAGAAAACATCATGCAAACACTGTCAGAATGAGTTCAGTAGGGCCACTGGAAATACTGAGTACCAGTTTGGCACATCAGGTATGATGAAGCATCTCAGAGCCTGTGTTGGAAACGAACTTGCTCGTGCCAAACGAAGATATTTACAGAAGGAGGCTTCAGAGTCAGGTGCAGGGCCCTGTGTGCAACCTGGAGACTCTGTGCCATCTGCAGTCTTGGCAACACAGAGGAATGTTGATTCTGTGTATGCTAATATCGATATCTACTTCACCAAGTGCTCTAACATTATTTCTGTTGGAGAGCAAAGTTCTGGAGTTTGAGACAAGTTACCATCTTACCGACCTGAGTGAGGAAAAAAACTATCTCAATCCTAGATCAGGTACCGTGTTTACTTTTTTAAGTAAAATACCAGAAAAGTAAAAACTTCCCCAAAAATATATAACATTTCCAAAAGAAGGTTCTTTTTAGAACCCATTATGGTGTTTTTTGGAATGTGTGTTTCCTAATGTTAATATAGCCTCATAGGCTACTTTTGCTGGCTATACTGGGCGTTAAAGGCCTACTGCACTAAGATAGGGCCCATCCTAAAGGTGAAAGGCTGATAACATGGGAATAGCACTATAACAGGGCCATAATAGCCAGCTTAAGCAGGTATAATGCTAGTAGAACATTTTTTCCTATGACGGCAAATGTGCTAATGCACCCTTACAATCTATGGTACCGGATTATAACAGCCATTAAAGGCCCACCACAGTACGACAGCCAAAGGCAATGGACTGTAATAGGGGATTGCAACTATAATGACCACTGTAACCTATTACACTGAAGTATAATACATTACAATATTCTGCCCCATAAGAACGTAGTGTCCTAATTAAGATCAAAGGGGGTGATTTAAAGCTTAGCAGACAAAGTATCTATTACAAACACAACAGAGTATTACCTGTGGCAAATCTTTGGTGCACTCACCTCATTTTAAATTGTGTGGAATATTAGTATTACATTAACATGCCTCCCATGAGCTCTGGCAATAGATTATCCCTCCCAACAACCTGATGAAGTAAGATCTTTTGGACAAACTACATAACCCCATTTGCTCTATGTAGGGTGAATAGTTTTATGTATGACGATCAGGGACAGGAAACAATGACCCTCATATCCAGTGCGAAATGTACAAGGTGGTGGGGGCCAGTAGATTTTTATTTGTAAAAAAACAAACTCCTGTTTTGGATATTCTTTCTGAAAAGGAAGAAATGTTGAAAGTGTGGATGGGCAGCCATTATGTGTCACTGTCCTGTCTGCCAACCCTTTCCTATATTAACAGAAACTGCCAGGACAGTAGTTTCTCTCAATGTAGAACGATGTCCATGAAATCAAGAGATTATGAAATTCACTACATTTCGTGGATGGAATATGCTTTGCGGTGACGGAGTAAAGTATTCCCTTTCTATGATGGGCGTTAAGCCATCAGCAAAGTCTAAATAAACCTAAAGTTTGTTCAACCCTCACAGCTCTGAAATGTTGCTTTCATATATCTTACTTTTATTTCTAACAACTTTTCCTACTTTGTATGTGCTCTGTACAGCACACATCCAGAGTGGGTACGTTTTAAAGTTACTCTAAGCATAGCATTTTGTACCGGTAGGGTACTCTTTCAGTACAAAAGCTATGGTGCACATGGTGCAGACTCATTTTCACTATAGTGCAAAGGTGAGTGCATACTGCTTGGCAGACTCAATATCCACCAGTGCTTAGGAGAGAGCACAACAATGCCATATGTTAGTTCATATGATATGTTACCACTCTCTCATTGTCACACAAAGCAGCCCAACAACTTTCATTGCTGCGCAGCGTGACTTCTTTGTAAAATCTGCTGCTTTGTGTCTGCTGTCTGTTGCACACTACCGTGAGAAAGTTGGTAAAACTGTTAAATAATAGTTTTTGTACAGGAAATGTTCTTGTTTTGACGTGTGTGCACATCATAACCACATAGGACATACTAAATCTACAGAATACCTGAAATAATGAATTTCATTTCAGTTTAAAAACAAGACTCTCATTGTATATCTTTGTAACATTAGTTTTACATAGTTTCTACTATCTTGAAAAACGAAACCTAAAAGTACTTCTGCTCTACAGTTTGGAACCAAGTTGTTTTGTCCACCTTTATTCAACAGCCTATCCAACGACACTGATTTGCAGTGTGGTATGGTTAAATATGGAAATCGCTCTGAAACAATGTCAGCTCTTGAAGAATGGTGATTAGTCACACATTCATAATGCCAGGAATAGCTAATTCCAAGCATCTCATCAGTTGAAATGTGTTCATTTTCTAGAATATCTAGAACTACCTTGAGAAATTCCTAGGCATCCTCTTGAGAGCTTAAATTAAATTGTGTTGTACCTGTACATAAGCCGATAATGTTGCGAATACCCATCCGGGAATGAGATGCATGTTTGTTAGATTGCACTATCCTCAGTAGAAATTACATTGTTCTACATAGTGGTTTATCTGTGTTCGTCTCAATTTTGTGAATAAGTGAAGTAAACTAAAGAAAACATATTTACAATTATGTTATAGTACCAGTTTACTCAAGATAAGTTAGAAAACTGAGATCCTCCCATATCCTTTACTCCATCCACGTTCACCTTTTTCTGTTGATGTTGTTCTGCCTTTGTCACTTTTGTGCTTTTTTATCTACTTTTGCTTTTCCCAAACTTCAGTTTGTTTAAGAATGCACAATTTTGAGGAATTTGTTATTGACCCAAATGAGGAGTATACAAGCTTCTCGATCGATTGTGCTCTCTAATACGAGATGACTGCATTTACTTTGCTGTCATCAAAATCAAAAAGATACATTCCAAAAAGTGGCCTAACTCGTGACAGTGCAACATAAGACATTCCTTCCTTAAAAACCTTCTAGCCTATATTTATCATTATTGCATCCAGATTTAGGGCCTGATTTAGACTCTGTTGGATGGGTTACTCCATCAGAAATGTGACGGCTATCCCGTCCGCCATATTACAAGTGCCATAGGATATAATAGAATTGTAATACGGCGAATGGGTATCTGCCACATTTGTGATGAATCAACACCGTCAGCCAAACTCTAAATTAAGCTCACAATCCTTGTGATTTATGTAAGGTGACAGAATAAGCTAAACACAGAACAAATTGTCCTCTTTGCATATACAGATCTTTCACTAACAAGAACGGGGCACTTCAATTACCTATTTGTTTGGGTTGCTCTGTATGGTCAAACCTGACCAAAACTGACTCAAGGTCAGTTCTGTCAGGATATGCGACAAAGTTTACCATAATTCCCATCCCTCCATTCACTAGATCCCGTTCCACTTTCAAATTATGGTGCAAAATAATCCTTGATTTTTTACAGAGGCTTAGAGTTTTTTCTAAACCTGCTATACATGAAACCTCTTTTTCTCCAGTATTAGGGGTGTCTTTCATAGATTCACATGCCTGAATCATTCCCCGTCGTCGGAGTGGGAGTCCCACGGTATATAAAAAAGCAATAAAATGCTATAAATACCATAGTAAATACCAATAAAAACAAACCAGGAAGTAAAGTAGCCAAGCTACAGAAGAAAAAACTTCCACATTAGTGACTATCCCTGTCATTTTGTGTAGCCCAAACTGCAGCCAATCAGGCGACAGCACCCACCAGAAGGTTCCCTCCAGAGGCTCAGGCTGTCAGATTTTTTACCGCACGTCGTGTGCAGGGAGTCTCCCTGAGCTCTGCTCAGTTTCTTCATATATATTATATATATCTATTAAATTTTGTGATATTTCTCACACGAAATCTATTTGTTGACCCTGTGTCACTGGTGGAAGGCTGAGACCGTTTCCATGGATCATTTTGTCTGCCTGTTGCTGACATGGTTGGATACAAGGGGATGTTCTTGTGATTATGGCTACCCCCCTTCTGATGTGGGAGGTTTTTTCGATATTTTTATGGCTTTACTTCACCAGCTGAATTTGCTTCAAAGGTAAGGGTCTTTGACCTGCTACGAGTCTGCCTCCCACATCTACGCCCACGAGATTTACTCTCAGGCGTTTTGACTCGTTTTGTGCATTTTTTCTTCTGAGGAGATGCCAGCTTGCTGACTAGAAGCTCTTGGTATTCTACGACGGCAATCTCTGCCGTCACTGGTGATCTACGGTGTCACAGGACTACAGGATCCTGTTGACAGAACCCTCAGATGCACTGGTTGTAAGTCGCAGGAGGCTGCGCAGCCGACAAGGACTGAACAACAGCCTTTTTACAGATTGCAATTTTGCCTCGTCAATGCTCGCCTCGACGACGAGTTTTGCCGCGTCGACGACGAGCAACGTCGACTGTGAGTGGCATCGTCGACGGGAACCTTTCGTCCACGACAAGGGGGCTGCGTCGACGACGAGCCTCGTCGACGACGAGCCTCGTCGACGACGAGGGAGCTCCGTCGACGGCGAGCCGCGTTGACGGCGAGCCTCGTCGACGGTGAAGGGTGTCCCTCGTTAACGCTGAACAGCTATCGTCGACGGCGAAATGCCTCGTCGACGCTGAAGAGCACTCGTCGACGGTGGGAAGCCCCGTCGACGGCGAAGGACCTCGTCGACGGCGAGATGCCTCGTCGACGCTGTAAAGCAATCGTCGACGGTGGGAAGCCCCGTCGACGGTGAGGGGCCTCGTCGACGGCGAGATGCCTCGTCGACGCTGTAGAGCAATCGTCGACGGTGGGAAGCCCCGTCGACGGTGAGGGGCCTCGTCGACGGAGGGGTGCCTCGTCGACGGGGAGATGAGGTGCCTCGTCGAGGGAGCAGTGTGTCCCTCGTCGACGCTGAAGAGCAGTCATCGACGGTAAGAGTCTCGTCGGCGTTTGAGAGCCTGTTCAGCTGACATAGTCAAGACAGTAATACTCCCATCAGAAACTGCCACTGTTTAAATCCATTCAGATGAGTTGGACATATATCGAAAGATGTAGATTTATTAACACTTTTGCAAATAAATTGTTTTTTAGCAATAACTGCAGTGCACTTTCAGTCCGGAGATCGTGGGCTTGCACATACACTGGGACTACTGGTGTTTATAAATGCAGATGAGTACAAGTGCGTATTTGTTGGAATAAATATTGATGAGCACATGATCGCTTTGTGATCACAAGAATAGGGTCAAGGAACCCAGAACATGCATAGCCTTTTACACAGACCATCTTGCTGGCAATCTCCGAAGTGTTGCTTCACTTTGGAAATATTTACATGCATTCATGAGTCGCTGCTCTGCTCCCCAAGCAGTTCAGACAGTAACGGTTGGCTCAATAGCAGTGGGCCACTAACAGTGGCCCTTCTCGCATGTGATCCATCGGCACTTGGCCATTGGCATTGGACCTGGCATCTCTAGGCTATCAACAGTGAGCCAATAAGCAGTGCAGTTGGGGGCCATTAACATCGGCAGTTGCCACGCAGGCTTTAGGTCCGTACACAGCTGGCCCATTGACGACAGTTCTCTTAATCACTAGCAGGCTCGTCGACGACTTTCAAAGTTGACAAACTACTCGATTCAACAATCATCCTCAGTGATGGTGAGTTTTATGTGGAATGTTGACCAAGTTAAGGATCAGTTTTCATTACCAGCAAACAGCACGTCTACGGAGGACTTGTAGACTGACAGCGTCAGCTGTCACCTCCACAGTGGTTTAAGTCTGCAACAGTTTCCTTTGCGGACACTGAGGGTCACGTTTTCTTGTTATCCTCTCTAATGCTCCACCCAGTCCATGGTCAGGTTAGTCGACGCTTGGTCCAGTTGGGCTTATTACAGTGTTACTTTACCCGACTTATTAGTCGTAGCCTCCTTTTAGCAAGTTACGGGATCTTGTATGATTCTTTATTCTTCTATCCTCCGGTGGATGTTGACGGATTTACCCTCCTCATGTTAAGAACGGTGACGCGCTTTCGTCAAGCCCTTGTCACCAGAATAGAGGCGGACGGTTTCTTTCTCTTTCTATATTGTATTGACAGAAATTTTGAGCTCTGCTTCATCCAAAAGATCGGCGCTAGTGACTCTCGGGCAATCTTTTAGCTCTCTGGACAGGTTCAATTTTAACATGGAGGCACAGAATGTGCGTATCCTTGAATACCCCTACACGGGAGCTTCTAAAATTTTTAACAAAAAGGATGGACAAAAGATAATTATCAACAAAACACCGTGCAGTATACATTACATCTCCAAGTTTTGCAGTATCGGGTGGCGGAGTTAAGGTTGGAGGAACCCTTAGTTCCTCGCCCACAAGTCCATACTGAGATAATGGCCATACCTTTTTATAGTTGTTACTTCTGGGCCATCATATTGACCAAACAATACCGCGCCTTCGATTCTCCACAGTACGGGGATCAAATCTTTCGGGGTGCCCGAGGACAGTTTTCGCATTTTAATCCTAGAAGTTCCACCCAGTACCTGATATGCAACTGTATGATTCGACTCTAAATCGTATACAGGAAGTCATTTTTCCAGGACACTACGACTTACTTTAAAGCCCATCATGACTCCATTCCAGGTGTGATAAGGATGGCATATCTCTAAGATTTCATTTGGTCACCACTACGATTTATATATGGAAAATTCTAATTGTAATGTCAAAAGAGCATCCTCTAGAATTTGGACAATTTCCTGTATGCTACGCCTTCATAGTGACCGCATTCGATTAATCTGCGCGAGTCATTTACAAATTGACTTATGGATACATCAGGGACCGTCGGAGTGGTTCTGAATCTAATAAGGAGTTAGGTTTTTTTTTTTTCCTCTCAGATCCTCTTCAACCATGTTGTGATATCGAAGTAGTCGCAGGAATATCACGAAATGAGTACTTGTGAAACATACTTTGATCTTATATGAAGATCAATTGAACGCCATGTTTTGGCAGTTTTTACTTTTGTCTGGTCAGACATGTAGCGCTTTTGTCTGGTCAGACATGTAGCGCTGTAAATTTTTGGTCATCTCTGCGCAAACATTTTTCAAAGGTTGTACCTCAAGAAAGTTTTTCAAATGTTACTGCCAGAGACCTAACAAGTGCACTCGACCTCCAGAGTGTCAAGATTTAGGTAACAATGCTTCCTCAGCACGGGACGTGGTTACTCTATACTCTAAGTTATATCACAGGCCTATCTTCTCAGGACTCTCGGTCCACTCCACGTGATTCTTATGTAGATTCTGGCAGCTGTTCTGTGTCTGCAATACATACGCATTCATCAGTTCTGAGACAGGTTTCTTTACAGAGGATCACTCTTCTTAATAAGCAATCCAGTACACCCAAACTTCTCCAGTATTAGTGGGTGTCCTTCTGCACAGGATAACAATGCTACAGCAACTGCATAAACTTTGGTTTCACGTCTCTGATTCATTTGAAGATCTCATTACAATCCCTCCTCGATGCGAGAGGTTTCTCTTTCTTGGGTGTATCCAAGACAGACATTTATACACAAGGTGTGTTTTTTCCCTCAAACAGGTATCACATTGCACAAGCACCATGGACACACCCCTCAGGAATTCAGGAGCACTATTAGGGGCTGAAGATCTTCGGGAAATGAGCCCTCATATGAGGTTTGGCACGTCATCCTGCAAAGCAAAGAGACATCTTCCTTGCCCTCCAATTTTGTTACGCAATAATTTCGAGGAGACAACTGTATTGGCGCATAGACAATACACCTGGTGTACTCTGTCACTAAACACAAAGGGCTTGATCAGCTTTGTTGCCTCAAGAAGCCGGTGATCTATGTGCATGAGCGATAGAACGCACACAACTTTCTGGCGATTCCACGTTCCTGGTACAAGACACAGTCTGGCAGGCACTCTCAGCAGGACGACAATTTCCACTCTCGAGTGAGTTTTTCCTCTACGGAATGTGGATTCAAATTTCGTCAGTAAGGTGCTTCCAAATCTGGTCTTTTCGCGACCAAGAAGAACAGCACATTCTGGTGCTTTTCAAGTTGGCATCACCACAAGAATTTACAGGGAAATGCGTTTCTTGTCCAACTGATCTCAATCTGATTCCATTTTCCACCGCTACCTTTGGGTCCCAGAGTTCTCCGAAAGTACAAACTGGAGTGATGTTGAGTGTCCCTCTTCACCCCTCATGGCTTCGCCAAGAATGATTTACTGAGTTTCCCTTTTTTCCAGTCGGAGTACGACTCAATTCGGAGGTGTCCACCTCCAGATCTATTTCTTTCAGAGCGGCCAGGTTTATCACTCGGAACAGCCATCTTTGAGGTCACTGGCCTGCCCCTGCTTACCTTTGGTTCGCCTATCTAAACATCCCTGCCGTTGGCAAGGGAGTGTTCGCCATAACAGGGACAAGATCTCCAACGCAAATGTTTTTGCGGTATCTGATATTGTTCAGTTAGAATTCATCCTCTTACTCTTAATAGAAAGGATCTTCCAGTTTGTTCTCATTTAGCTATCAAGTTCAGGATTGCCTCATGCAATTCTACTATTACCTTAACTGGCAGCGGCTCCAGATGCCGACAAGATGGGATCACATCTTTTTATTCCTCAAAAAATATGACTCAATCCTTCAAGAAAAATTCAGATTGTTTTTTCTCCACCAGTTCGTCCATTACCTTCGAGACATCTCAGTGTGGTAATAGGGCAGTTCATGTGATATCCTTTCAACTTTTCCTCAGTGATGATCTACGATGACTTAGAAAGGTGTCATTTTCTTTTTCTTGGCTTTAACAGTCCTCTATTAGAGTCAGTTGGGTTCAGATCTTTCGATTCTTTAGCCTTTTCATACAGTTCTCTATAACTCTATGGTGGTTTGAGTTACTCGGGAGTTCATACTTAACTCGCCTCCGGAATTTCTTTCGGATCGAGCCTGTAAATTCGACTGCATCTTTACCTCCTCCACTATCAACAAAATGGTTGTTTCCAGACACTTGATAATAGAAGAGGTTTCAAATGTTCTGTTTACAAGGGATAGTTCGGTTTTTCGCTGATCTGATCAATTTATTACTAAGGTACGATTGGTTACAACCCAACAGGGTCCGGGCGAACAGTTGCATTATTGATCTTTTGCTCCGATCGATATTTTGCCATGCACAAGTCGAACAGCCTTGCTAGCTGCCCCTAGTACGCACTCTACCAGGCCAATGTCTTCCTCAACTGCTCTGTTTGATGGAGTTCTTCTCCAGGATCTCGGCAGAGCGACAACCTAGGTTAGCAGCCTTGTTTTCTCCAATCACTACTGTTTGTTGCAGCCAGTAAGACCAATGTTTCCATGTGTCCAGCAGTTCTATGTATTCTTTTCAGCTAAGGTGAGCCTCTGTTCCCACCTCCTTTTTTCCTGCAGTCAGACGCTTCTGCTTCCGTTTTCAGAGTGCACATTCTTCACTAGTTGCATTTTATCATGTTCCAGGCTATGTTAAGACATTTTATATATATATATATATAATTCATATAATGTGCACAGTTTGACAAGCTGGGTTACTATGGCGTCTGCCTAGCAAGGATATTTACTGCTATCTACTCTGATTCAGGCATGTGAATCTATGAAAGACACCCCTAATACTGGAGAAGAACAATAGTTACTTACCTGTAATCTGTGGTTCTCCAGTATTGGTGTCTTTCATAGATTCACATGCAACCCGCCCACCTCCCCTTCAGAGGCTCTTAACATACTTTGGTTTACTATCACTCCGTGCGACAAAATCTGACAGCCTGAGCCTCTGGAGGGAACCTTCTGGTGGGTGCTGTCGCCTGATTGGCTGCAGTTTGGGCTACACAAAATGACAGGGATAGTCACTAATGTGGAAGTTTTTTCTTCTGTAGCTTGGCTACTTTACTTCCTGGTTTGTTTTTATTGGTATTTACTATGGTATTTATAGCATTTTATTGCTTTTTTATATACCGTGGGACTCCCACTCCGACGACGGGGAATGATTCAGGCATGTGAATCTATGAAAGACACCAATACTGGAGAACCACAGATTACAGGTAAGTAACTATTGTTCTTCTATGTCATCAAGTTTTCTTCACCACTTTTTGACATAGTGGTAAGTTTACTCATTGATGCACCATCATATCTACTGAGTCATGTTGATTCATTTCTTGCTTCTCTTACTGTTACATTTCTATATTAAATTGTGCACAGTCATCCAATGCTATCATGAGGCCCACAATTTGTTTTAAGATTTTCTGGCGCCCTTCCGTTACATTTTGAGGTGATTTTTTGGTCTTGCCTAGAGCAGCACGCATACGCTGCTCTAGGAGAGGGCCTCTTGGAATCACTTTAGACTTCCAAGAGACTTCTCCGTGTGGAACAGCCTCCTCCCACACATTCCATTGGCCTTTGTGTGTGTGGATCAGCCTCCTCCCACACATTCCATTGGCCTTTGCGTGTGGCTTTCACTAATGAAAGCCTGCAAATGGCCAAAGACAGGTGCATGTCCCGCCTCCCTCTAAACTTTCACTTCCATTGCCTAGGAGTCTCGGGAGCGAGCAGCGGCGCGCATTGTCCCAGTTGCATTCCTCCCTTATCCGTATCTTGTCTTGGCTCATGTTACTAATTAAACAAAGCACGGCCGCATTTACAGACGCACTTGTTTCCCCTCTCATTTCTCACCATGTCCATTTTCCTTTTTCTCTCTATCACCCCGTTCTGTTCGGCTCTTCTTCCTTCGCTCCACCCCATGTCTCCTCTCATCTCACACTCACACTGTCCTTCATTCCTCTTTCTCTCATTTTTTGTCTCCCACCTATTTTACTTCCCTCGGTCCTCTACATTGTATGGCCTCTTCGTCCTGCTCCATCTTCTAACACTATTTGTCTCTACACCCATCTCTCTGCTCTCTTAGTTCTTTCATTCTGATTTCTTTCTACTCCTGGCACAGGGTGCTTTTCCCCCTTTCCTCCTTCATCTTCTTTCTCTCATCCTTCTGTTCTTCGATCTCTCCCTCTCGCTTTCCTTGTCGATCACCCTCCCGCCCCCACTCACCTCTCCCTCACCCCCCCTCCGCCCAAGCATCTTCTTATTGCATCTCATCCTGTCACCTCCTCTCCCCTCCCTCTTCTCAGGCCCCCTCTCACTCCACAGTCTTCAGACACTTGGGATTCTCTCACAGACTCACTTCCGGGGAACTTGTGAAGTGCGGTGCGTGTCTGCAGCAGCAGTGCAGCCCTGGGTCAGTCTGCGGCGGCTGGGGAGGGGGCGGGGTTGGGGGCAGGGCATTGGTGCGGATCTCTCCTCTCTCGAGAGCCTTCACACGCCTCAAAGGGAAGATTTGTGTACAATCAAATGAGCTTCAAAATAATTGGGTATAATTGAATGATTAAACCTCGCGCTGCGAGCCCTGGACGAAGGTGCATCTGGCGCTGCACACAGGGATAGTGTTACTCGTGCGGTGACTTAATCCCAAATACAAACTGCCCCCATCTCCGTCCCCACCAATGAGAGTCACAAACACATTCTATAGTACGCAGCAAAGTTTACTTCAGAAGAACATCTCACATTAATGCCTGCATATTATAAACATTTTAACCACATCAGTGCTAAGGCAATTCCCGCTTTGTGCTGCAGCGGTATACAACCGTTACAACGCAACTTTTACAACGGACTACTTTTACAACGCAACTTTTACAACGCAGGATCCATTACAACGAACTACCATTACAACGCATTTTTTTACAACGCAATACTTTTACAACGCATACCATTACAACGTAAGTATTGGTAAGTATATAATTATAGTAAAAAATTTTTATTTTTGGGTTTTTGGGTAAAGGGGTATTTTTAGGGTTCAGGGCTAGGTTTGGGTTTTTGGGTAAAGGGGTATTTTTAGGGTTCAGGGCTAGGTTTGGGGTTTTGGGTAAAGGGGTATTTTTAGGGTTCAGGGCTAGGTTTGGGTTTTTGGGTAAAGGGGTATTTTTAGGGTTCAGGGATAGGTTTGGGTTTTTGAGTAAAGGGGTATTTTTAGGGTTCAGGGCCAGGTTTGGGTTTTTGGGTAAAGGGGTATTTTTAGGGTTCAGTGCCAGGTTTGGGTTTTTGGGTAAAGGGGTATTTTTAGGGTTCAGGGCTAGGTTTGGGTTTTTGGGTAAAGGGGTATTTTTAGGATTCAGGGCAAGGTTTGGGTTTTTGAGTAAAGGGGTATTTTTAGGGTTCAGGGCTAGGTTTGGGTTTTTGGGTAAATGGGTATTTTTAGGGTTCAGGGCTAGGTTTGGGTTTTTGGGTAAAGGGGTATTTTTAGGGTTCAGGGCCAGGTTTGGGTTTTTGGGTAAATGGGTATTTTTAGGGTTCCGGGCTAGGTTTGGGTTTTTGAGTAAAGGGGTATTTTTAGGGTTCAGGGCTAGGTTTGGGTTTTTGGGTAAAGGGGTATTTTTAGGGTTCAGGGCTAGGTTTGGGTTTTTGGGTAAAGGGGTATTTTTGGGGTTCAGGGCTAGGTTTGGGTTTTTGGGTAAAGGGGTATTTTTAGGGTTCAGGGCTAGGTTTGGGTTTTGGGGTACAGGGGTACAGGGTAAAAATAAATTAAAAATAATATTAAATTAAAATAAATTAAATTACTTTGAATTAATTACATTAAAAAATATTATATACTTACCATTTTGGGGTACAGGGGTACAGGGTAAAAAAAATTAAAAATAATATTAAATTAAAATAAATTAAATTAATTTTAATTAATTACATTAAAAAAAATACTTTATACTTACAAATACTTACGTTGTAATGGTATGCGTTGTAAAAAAATGCGTTGTAATGGTAGTTCGTTGTAATGGTTCCTGCGTTGTAAAAATTGCGTGGTAAAGGTAGGCGTTGTAAATGTATGCGTGGTAACGTCATACATCCGCTGCAGCACCTAGATTCCCATTGTTCACGACGAGCTGAGCTCGTCATGAGCACAGGAGCAGTGTACTGCATGACGAGCTGAGCTCGTCATGAGCATGGAAGGGGTTAAGACAGGCATCAGCCTTGAAAATGGAATGTACACACATTGCTTCTTCAGATTCCCTTTGGGAAGGCAGGGAGGGCCTAAGAACCCTGCCAACATTGATTACTCAAAATGAAGAGGAAGGTTATTGAAACATAAGTCAACCTTCAAAGGAAGCATACATCCAGCGCCTTGTCAGGGATGGTAAGCGCTACATAAATGCAATTCAATGTAAAGACATTCCGCCTTTATAAGACAAACAGTAGGGAACCTCTTAGCGCATTGACCCTGCAGGCTCACCCCGCAACGAATGGCCATGTTAAGGGCCACTGGAATTATGCGGCAGGAGAGGGCACAATTATACGGCAGTGTTGAGTAAATTATGCTGCAAGAATATCCAAATTATGCGCCAATATGCGGCACATTTTTTGATAGTATTACTTCATTATTTTGTCATTTTTAAACTTGTTGATACTGTCTGGGCATACGTTTCACCTCTTTAGTACCAGTTTATCACCTCACTTTAGCAATAGGCTGCAGAAAGGTGACCAGTGAATGTTTCCAAAGTGCCTTCCACTGCGCTGCGACATGTGTTGTAGTGTTTTTGGTAACATTTGAACCAAGACATTTATTTTATTAAACTCTGCAGATTATTAGCTTTACTCCTCCTTCTGCAAAATAGGGAGGGTTCATTGCGCACTAGTGCTATTGTGGGAAGGGGGTGGGGCTCAGGAAACTGTCCAGGTGGATTAGTACATTTTCACATGTGTGCTTTAGCTACTGTTTTCCTCTCATGGCACTACCTCCCATGAACACATATGATTCACCTTTTAGTAGTCAGAACATCCTGTTAACATGCCCGTCTGCCAGGATTCTGTAGTAAGTACTGTTCCTACACAATTGTTGAGAATGCCTGTTCCTTTAAGAAGTTGTTAGCAGAGTGATATCTTGCTAGCCAAGAAAGGAGCAATGCACTCTCTCGGGAACACTCCCATGCTGATAGCATTACTCTCCAGTTGCCATTGTGCTCCATCTGAGCCCTGGTGTACAACTTTACAACAAAGGCAGTGCTGCAACTGCATTGCTCTGCACGGATTGTGTTCTCCTCCTGCCAAGTTCTCACTAAACCAGTTCCCTCGGTCCATAAGTATTTCGAGCCTGTTGAAAACATGCTAAATCTTCTAAAAGCAATGCTACTGAGACCCGTGTGTGAACTGCAATCAGGCTTAAATACCTTTGGGTTCACTCGACCATTCATTCTTCAAGTGTTAGTAAGGAGAATAGAACAATGGTGGGGCCATATCGGGCCAAGATACTGCCCCAGCCTTGATTGAAAAATAATCCATTTCTCATCATAAATAAAACACTTTGCTATATTTTACTTTTCGGTGGAACCAAGCAAAAGTTAATCCTTGTTCTTTGCTTCTGTTAATACTGCATTAGGTGGTTCTTAACTCAGGCGTGTTACAACAGGATTTCTAAAAAGTATTAATAGCATCTGCAGAAGATTGATAATGACATAAGAACGATATAAATAAATAAATTGAAATATACATCCATTACAAATACCACCGCCTTTTTATGTTTTTGTGTCCATAAATGTTTCATGAGGCAAGCATGTATTCCTGAATCAGACTGCATGACCCAGTGTGTAGTGATTGTAAAGCTCTTCAAACCCTGGCGGCATAGCCCCCTGGATAACTTGCAGCTTGGCTAAACACTTATAAGATCCCAAAGGCGAGACCTATTGGCTATACCAATGCTTGTTTGTATCTGGAAAGAGAACAGCTAATGTTTGACTTCATAGAACCCTTTTAGCTTCTTGATTTTCTGCACCTAGTCGAATGTGTGTCAGCATGCTGTCATACTTCACATATAAAGCCTGTCTTGTGCTCCTAGTTAATTCAGTGTTTAGGAAATGTAGCCATATTTTTACATCTAGGTATGGATTCCTCATTTTCTAGAATAGGCTGACCCAGCTGATCTTAACCACCTATCCCTGTACTCTGGCTCTATTGAGAGAAGGGTTGGACTGGCCTACTGGGAAATCAGGCAGTACCTGGCGGGCTGATCTGATAGGTCAGTGTATTTGGCTTATTGTGGTCCTGCCTTTCTGTCTGCTGAGCTGATTTTTACAGTTGATTTACCTTAATTTAAAACAAATATTGCTTGCAGTAAGCTGAAATCTATGCAGTCTTCCATAAATTGCAAAACACTTTCTTGTTTCTTTGAAAGTTCAAAACTGCCCCAAAATGCTCCAATTTCAAAACATGGGTCACTTTTTTTTTTAGCTATTTAATACACTAATAGTAGCAACTTTCATCTTGGTGATTGAGCTTATTTTCTGTCCCAGTCTGACCTTGATTTAGAGCTGCCTTTCACAACTTCAGCTACTATTGTTTTCTCTTGTTGAAGTTCATCACTCAACATTTCTGATAAGCTAGAAACCCTTAAAATGTGTTTGTATGTACCAAGTGAAGAGACCGCACTCAGTTGAGGGTGAATAACTTAGTACTTTATTTACTGGGCTAAACAAACAGGACACGTTTTGGCTTTGCGCCTTTTTCCAACTGAAAACAACAACGGAGGCTCCGCCATACTTTTACATTGTAATGGATGAAGTGCTTCCGGTGCAAAATTTACAATCAAAATCAAGAGCGGACTTTCAGCACAATTATTGTCTGCCATCTTTAAATGGTAACGAATCCACATTCAGTTCCTTACTACCACATTAATTCATGTAGAGATAGGCAACTGTTCAAATACTGTGAAATGTGATTCTAAATTGAGAGCCAGCTATCACGCTCTGAAGGAGCAAAAATTCACATATTGTGACTCAGTATAGATTATTCTGCCTCATATATAACTTGTGATATCATTTTAAAAACTTTTAACATCTAATGTTATTTCAAACTACAATGCATCATTAGTTGCAATTTGTTCACAGTTAATGTTACCAATATCCCACCCTGGATGGGCTATCAATTCACAATTGATATATGCTGATCTCACCAATTCAACCTTTAATATCTACAGCAGCTAACTTCAATGTGTTGTACCTTCGTCGATATCAGAATTTATACTATCACCCTGAGCACCTTCCAACCGTTAATGAATGATTCAAACAACATGGATATACTGCGTGATAATCACTCGACGAGAAAAAAATGGGGACTAGTGCGTACTCCGACTCACCCGTCCACATCGTTTCTCTCCCATTTGATCAGCAATGTGTAAGGCGGTGCTACAGTGCGACGTTAGTTGCAGCTTCTTGTTTTCCAACAGTAGTCGCGGCAAGCTCTTGGGAACGGGTGCCGGTCAGTTACCGTGGCGGTGGTACCACGAAGATATATACAGCTCTAACCCCACTCGTAGACCAAGCGAAGAGACTGCACTCTGTTGAGGGTGAATAACTTGGTACTTTATTTACCAGGCTAAACAAACCGGACGCATTTCGGCTTCGCGTCTTTTTCCAACTGAAAACAACAACGGAAGCTTAGCCATACTTTTACATTGTGATAAAGTGCTTCCGGTACAAAATGTACAATGAAAATCAAGAGCGGACATTCTACACAATTATTGTCCACCATCTTATAATGGTAAAGAATCCACATTCAGTTCCTTGCTACCACATTAATTCATAATGTTTCAAGTAATTGCCTGTGGATAAGGCTGGATGGGCATCCTCAGAGTATTCAACACGCACAAAATATAGAAACTTTATGTCTCTGACGTGATGGTGACAAATTGACTAAATATTGAAACATTGGAATAAATTTGGACAAACTTGGTAAAATTATGGAGTACGTGTGAATATTTCCAACATATGTGCATACAGCTGTGCATCTCCTTTCGTGACACGGACACTCACTGATTGTGAGGCGTTGAGTAGGTGGTTTCGTTCCAGGTACTCAGTGAGCTGTTGGTTGATGGCTTTCTCAAGTTCTTTGGCTGGGTAGGGGAGCAGGGAGATCGGTTGGTAATATTTTAGGTTGCTGGGGTTGCCAGAGAGCTTCTTAAGGAGGAGTCTGACCTCTGCGTATTTACATTCATCAGGGAAGGTAGCAGTGGAGATGGAAGTGTTGAGGATGCTAGTGAGTTCAATGCTGATTGGGTTTGTTCCGAGGTTGAAGAGATGTTGGGGGCAGGGGTTGGTGGGCTCCCCGGAGTGGCATCTACTCCAGCTGTATTCCTGACTTCTTGCCTTCTGTTTGTTACAGTTCCTTTTTAATTCCTACAGAGGATTCTCTTTATAGCAGACCAAATGCTGTGCTGAGCGCAAGCATGTCTCTCTTTTCAGGATTAGCTCATTTGCTGGTAGAGGATATATGGTGTTGTGTGTGGTACTGAGAATTGGAGATTAGAGCCTCTATAAACAGATATTGTCAACAAGAATCCAATGCTAACAGTGAATTATTAACATCACACTTGCCTAATATTGCCAAAACATGAGTGGCCATGGTGTATATTTTAGGTAGATTTACATTGAAGCTGATTACAAAGATTTGAAAAGAGCTGTAGAACTCTAATTGTGCCTTTTCTGTCAATCCTGCTGCTGAATAAGTCATATTGTTTATTTATTTAGAAGGTTTTATATAGCGCTAGCTTCACCCTATAGGATGAGATAGAGAAGCAAGTTGCAGTAACCAGAATGTTGTAGTAAAATAGTAAATTTAACAGTATGCCAAGAAGGACTCATAGGACATAAAAGGTAGCGGGTGGTAAAGTGAAGGGGAGGGCTGTCTTCTCCATGATAATATGGCTACTTCCAAGTTGATGCAAAAAGAACAATTGATGGACAGAATGCTTATTAATGTCAAACATTCACCTCAGTACAGAGATCTGGGCCGAAATCCATCGTTATTTTGCTCCCCATCCCATTCCAGTTTAAACCCAGCCATATGCAAATCTGTCTTGACCCTGCTCCCCAAGGGAACAGTCCAGCCCAAACTGCCAGGGCAGGTCCTCCCTGGACCGGAAACAAGCATCCTGGGACCAGTTTCGGGGCATCACCCTATATTAGCCAGGCTAGGTTGACTACAGTGGCATGGAGAGCACGGGACCCACGTTGGGGCATACCCATCCCACTCAGGGTGACAAATGCAAAAAGAACAATTGATGGACAGAATGCTGATCAATATCATACATTCACCCCAGTACAGATATATGTGCCTAAATCCATCGTTTATAAAAACCTCTCCTTGTATTTACTTCTGAGGTGATTACTCTAGCAATGACCTACTTGTTAGTGAAAAAGGCATCATTTGTGGATATTTTTTAATGCATGGTTTTCATTAACTTATTCACCGTGTGATCTTGTTCAAATCAGTCGCAGTGGGTAAAGTATTCTAAAGAAGCAGTATGGCGCTTGTTCTCTTGAAGGACTCTGGTACAGTGTTAATGTGTTGATAACACAGCACACCTATAGCTACAGCTACCACTGGGATTGAAGACATTCTACAAAGCTACTCAGCAATTCCTTTCAGACATTTTACTTTAGTACCAATTTATGATTACATAACGTTGAAGATGCCCGAAGCTTACATTGTGATCTTATGCGTCCTCTGCAAGCAGGCAATGCTTGTCTTGAACGCTCTGGAGGGCAATGAACCACATAATTTTAGGTGCCATCTTGGTTCACCAGAGGTCCACTGTCTACAGCCTTGCGTCCTCAGGGGTGAGAGGTCATCTAATTAGAGCAAGTGGGCTCTAAGTGGGCATGTGCCCAATGGTCCTGAGAGGCACCTCTCCAAGCCATACGGGGTCTTGCTTAAGTGGAAGGTCAATGTTTTTGCATTGGGAAATGTAATAATGCGCGGCCCGCATGTGTCTCCCTGACCCCAATGTACGTTTCTCCTTTCTGATTTCCCGAGGGCGCCATTTTATTGCCCTTAGCAGCTTGCACGATTTCTCCTTCGAATGAACTGCTTGAGCCCCGACTCGGTCCGAATGCCAGATGCTCCCTCAGTCGCAGGTCTATTGATCGTGCGAGTGCTGATGTAACGTTGCTTTTCCATGCATGCACTTCATGTCCAACTGGAATCTGAAAAAAGCTGTCTTCTCGACTTAAAATAGGCTTTGCGCTTCACCCAGTCTATCTTTAGTCACATGAAAAAATAGAGCAGCAGAAGAATCCAAAAACATGAAATTAAAGTTAAATTAAAGGGCCATTCTCAGCAGTGACGTGCGTTTCAACTGGCGTCTCTCTATTTTTTTTCATTTCACTTTCTTAAAAATTATATACATGTATATGTGTTTGGATATATATGTGCGTATTTATGTCATGGCAGAGAAAATAAATATTTGCTAATATACAGCCTGTGGTCTTGACCCCTCAAGGCGTTACCACGCATGCCTTAGCCACACAGCTACATATATATTTTTATTACATAATTATTGTGTCATTTAAAAGGGGACTTAAGGGTTATGGGACTGGTAAGGGCTCAGGGCAGTAAGAGTTTTAAAGGGTTTTTTGGGGTTCAGGAGTGGGTACGTACAGGTTAGGAAGGTGTTTTGTAGGGTTCAGGGTTTGTAAGGAGCGGGTTTGTAAAGGATTTTTAGGATTCATGGATGAGTAAGTGTACGGGAGAGTAAGAGGTTTATAGGATTCAGAGATGGGTAAGAATATGGTAGTTAGGGCTTTTCAGGGGATTTTAGCGTTCAGGGATAGGCAAGAGTACGGGTTACAAAATAATTTTTAGAGTTCCGAGATGGGTAAGGGGTAGTAAGAGTTTAAGCATTTGCTGTTTTTTTAGGTTTCAGGGACAGTTACGGGTATGGGTCAGAAAGGACTTTTTGGCATCAGGGATGCGTAAGGATGTGGGGCAATAAGGAATTTAACCGGGATTTTAGGGTTCAGGAATGGGTAGAGGTACATGGTAGTAAGGTGATTTATAGTTCAGGGATAGGTAAAGGTATAGCAAGACTTTTATGGATTTTTTAGAGTTCAAGGATGGGTGAAGGTATGGGCTTTTAAGGTTTTTGTTAAGGTTCAGGGATGGGCAAAGGTAAGGGTTAGGAAAGGTTTTATAGAGTTCTGGGATGGGTAAGGATATGGGGTAGTAAAGGTTTTGCAGCCGTTTTCAAGGTTCATGGGCAGGTGAAGGGTAACGGTTTTTGATGGTTTTACAAGGTTTAGGAATAGGCAAGGGTACTAGGTAATGTGGGGTAGGGTAGGAAGGGTTTTTAAGACTTTTCTATGGTTCCAGGATGGGTAACGGAATGGGTTAGTAAGTGTTTGTTGGGTTTCAGGGATGGGTAAATGTATGTGTTGAAGAAAGGGTTAAAAAGTTTTAAAAAAAATGTAGGATAGCTGATAGACAAACATTGGGTGTATATACATACACACAAGGGGGTGTAAGGGATTTCCCCCAAATAAATAACCCCAATGTATATATTTCTTTTAAAGGTAGGGTTTTGGGAATTCCCCCCATAAAAAAAAGATATAGTTATTTTTAAGAGGGACTGTAAGGGTTTTGGGCTGCATCCAACCCTGTGTGGCCAATCAATCATCATAGGTGCTCAACACCGCTTGGACCCCCCACCCCACATTTACATTTTTTACCCAGTACCTCTGTACTTCCACATACTTAAACCTAGCTTCACTTCCATGGTGCCAAGGGAGCGTGCAAGCTTCATTCATTGGTGAATCCCCCACGGTAACAGAAGTCCCTTCCTTTTCCCCTTATTAAGTTTCTTTTAATACAGCTTCAGTGCATGGAGAACATGTTATTGTGACTTGGAATGGAGGCCGCAACGTTTTTGTTGAAGATGTAACCACCTATGTAGTAGTACTTGTGCTTAAAGCTTCACTGGTAGCTAAAGTGTGCAGCAGTTACCTTTTACCATACTAAATCAGACTTGTTTCTATTTCATACATGTACCCATTCACATAAAGTCATACTGTGCTGTATATTTTTAATAATGCCCTTACCACCTACATTGTGTTTTTTGAAATGAGCAAGTGGTGAATAGCCCTAATTGAGGATTAGTAGCTTGGATAGTGTCATCAGTGATGTCATCAATGATGTGTTTTGAGATGTTATCTATGATGTCATTTAAAGTCATGAGGAGTGTAATATATGAGTTCATAAGCAGTGAATGGTGCGGACGCAAGTTATAGACATCCACACGCACTTCTTTATTCAGCAATAAATGTTGGATACACCCAACAGGTTGCGTCTCTCTCTTCATTCATTGAGTGTTTACCCTGATTGTTTCTGGGAATTTCTGCTTGAATTTGCTTTCTGTACTTCCACATAGAACCCATGTTTCTTATTCACAGTATGCCGCTGGCTCCATGTGGTTCTCTGCAGTGAGGGCAGCGCCTGTTGCATACACAGTTCTTGAAATTTGATATTCCAAACAAGCTGATTGCCTCCATAGTTTTTTCCACTCGTGTGGCTCCCATTTGAGGGAGAAAATTTCCATTGCAATGGCAATCCCGGCTACTGTCAATATGCCGGAGGTGCTGCCTCCACCACAAGGGCAGTTTGGCAGACAGGGCTCCAGACTTAAAGGGTCTGATTCACAAAGGGGCTCTGCACTTGTGGAGGAGTCCCCACAGTCGTGGAGGAGTCTCCGCACTCGGGGAGGAATCTTCGCAGCGAGAATTCTCATTGTGGAGATTCTGCCTCGAGTGCGGAGACTCCCCCACGACTGTGGGGCCTCTGTCACGAGTGCGGAGGCCATTTGTGAATCAGGCCCAAAATGACTAAACCAAATGAATAGGAACCGAAAGACGAACCAGGGTCCTGTTTATTTGCCTTACACAATCTAAGTAACTGAAAGGCACTACTGTTTCCAGGCGATTAGGTGAAAGAAGGAACCCCATATCCGGAGGCTCCCATCTGAGCAAAAATAATCTTTGAATGCTCATAACAGCATTTTATTGACCCAACTGCACCGTATCACATTGATACTTGTAAAATTAAGAAGATAATACCGTCAACTATGAACACTGCTGCGTTATACCGTTCTCTATTCATTAATGCCTAAATTCTTATCTCCATTGCCATTCGGACATACAGCAGACCTATATGAAATATTGGGGGATTTTTATATATCAGCCATACATATGATATATCGACAACATATCTGGCCCGTGGCTATTGAGAACATACTTCAAGAACTGCTTTGACCCTATGACTGTCTAAAATGACTGGTCCCCCCAATATCACTCGACAACAGATTCATCTATTGTCCTCTACTGTGCCACTCTTCCTGACGAAGGCACCTCTGCGGTGCCGAAACGCGTGTATAATACCATCAGTCTTTTGAATTTGTGCCACTCAGTTCTCAACTGAATCTGTTTTATATATGTATAATTTACCACTGATTAACAAAATGTTACCATTCTATCAATGTTTTTAAATTTGAAAGGGAATGTATGATTATTATAATGTTCTTTATTGTTAAAATACTTAATAAATGCCCATTCCTGTACCTTTGATAAATAATTTGTGGTCTTTGGTTCTTTCTAGGGTGACTAGCAAAGGGTCGTATTGTGTGAAGCGCGCTTTAAATGTCAGTTGCAATATACATGGTGCATCTTTGCATTTGCAAAGTCTGCAAAACTGGCTTTGCGTGTGCAAAGTACTTTTATGATTGTGGGTCATTTTTTGCAGAGTGAGATATATGTTTAAGCACACCCCCTTACATATTTGCACTGGATTGTGTCCAGAATATGAATATTCTGAAAAGACTTAATATTATTTTAAATACAGGGATTGTGGGGGTATTGCACACAGATTGTTTTACTTAACGCTAACGCTAAAAGTAAACATCAAGTGTCAGATTTGGAAAATGGAACACGGTCCAACTTCTATGTAAACAAAGGGACTTTCATAAACATTTGGCGTCTGTAGGTTTAAAACTCCACCTAATGTTCAGGTGCCTATTATTGGGGATTGGCAGGAATCCCGCCTCTCCAGGTGTGAAACTAAACATTCTCACGCATCAAATAGGAATACCATACGGCTAATGGATCCTAATGCATTCCTACAAGCAGTTAACTGGGGAAGGAAGTCACAATTCTGGTAGCTGAGATTAACTGGCAAAGATATTTTTAGTCCAAATATCAGAAAACTAAACAAACTCTGTGATGGACGCCTTGTGTGTGTCAGAGGAAGGTTTCCAGTCCTTGTGCTCCCGTGTTTCGGTATCTTCTCGAGGTTGTGGGAAGTGACCTCTCCGAAAACTTTCCACCAGCAGCGTCTGCATCTCTACTCTGCCTTCTATCCTGGTTCCCACACAGTGTAGTTTGGCTGGTGGCATTGCTCGGTTTTAACATGTCAAGAAAATTATCAAACTATTCCTACTTTTTAATCAAGTTTGACAACAACTATTTCGCAGTGGGACTTAGAAAACGTTAAGATGTGTAGGTTATTAATTAATTATTGTGGTCGTGTTCATTTTTTTTAATGTCCCTTTATTTTAATATTTTATTAATCCATGTCAGATTATTTTTATGGTTGACGTGGCTTATACTGAAGGTCTTGAGGGAGCTACAGCTATTTCTCACGTTGTAGGCATTAAAGTTGGCAGATGTTTGTATCAGTCGCCCCATTTTGCAGTTTGTCACTTTGTGTGACAGTACCTTTGCTTTTCGTGAGTAGAGGTGGCCCCTAGTTCCATTGTAACACCGGGCTGCCCCAAAGTACTCCCATGTATAGCACCTTGCACCACAGCTGGGTCGACGGGAGCATTGAAGAATATCCCTGCGAACGGTCTGTGCAGCGGCGGCTGGCACAGGTAATCGCGATTGGGCGGGGCAGGGCCTGGCAGGGGGGAAAGATGACAGACGACAGAATCCGTATTATTTATTTATTTAATTATACCTATCCCCTCATCTGTTGACTTCCCCTCCCACCCCGCCCCAACGCCCACCACATGTACCTGTGCCAGCCGCTGCTGGGTCTGTGTGGCATCACATGGTAGAAAGAGTACATTCCAATGGCAGCAGGACCAGCCTATATTATAATTTCCATTTTCCTGCTCCAATGACTGGGGAATACAAACATCTCCTTGCTCAGGAATGTGAAAAGGATCCTTAAAATCATCCAACAACCACCTGAGTCACTTGTTTTGCAATGACTGTTCTGATCAGCAATAATAAAATCTTCACTTTAGGTATATTCTATAGGTTTGTAATCAAAAACTGAGGGGCATATTTACTAGCTCCATTCACCACCGGAGTGTCAATTCTTTTTTACGCACAATGGCATAGCACCATTTCCCATATTTACAAGGTGCCGTTAAGCCACTTAACGTGGCTTAACAGCACCTTATAAATATGCCCCTTTCCGCCGCAGTCCTCTGCCGCAGAGGGGTGTGCAATGGGTGTTGCATTGGGCGGCCCATCGCAACGTTCATTGCTTTTTGATGCTGCCCCAGATATACAAGGCTGAGGCAATGCCAAAAACTAATGCCAGAGAATACCTGGTTTTAGCATGGCGATACGAGGAGAAATTATTAATTTCTCCTAGTTTTTTGCTCTTTCTACGTGTACTGCTTTTTGCAGCAGACATAGAAAGAGCAAATCACCATTATTTATTGTTTATGTGCTAGAAGGTGTCCTTTCCTGCATATAAACAATCGCCCTTTGCAGCGCAGGCACCCTGGCAACATGGCGGCAGGGTGCCTCATCTGGCGCTAGGCAGCTTTTTTGTGCCAGTGCTAGGGGTGTGCAGTATTCCTGTGAATATGGTGCATCTGAGCGTTTAAAAAATATCAGAGCACGGTGGTGCCAAATTTGGCATAGCACTGCGCTTCAACATTTTTTTGCAAATATGTCCCTGAGGCTCTAAAGCTTGTGGAAATGCATTCGGCTTAACTGTGCAGCACCAAAATGTTGTTTTATTGGCATTGGTCAACTTGCAATCTTTGAATACATTTTTGGCCTCTAATTCAACAATTTAAAGGATCTGGAGACTGTGCTCCCTGGAGTGTAACCTGATGAGATCTGAGAGAAGATGCCATGCCCCCCCAAGAAACTGAATGCCAGAAACTGTCTAGAACAACCATGGAAGTGACAGTAAAGTATTTTATCTGACCTCCATTAGCAGTGATTCCTGCATGGTGAGCACCTTCTTCTGTCCTACCAGTTCTTAAGAGTGCCCCCCTCATAAAATTACCCAGATCCCTTGCATCTTCTTGCCGTTGTATGACCATGGGTGCCCACCAGCCGATGTGGTACCAGATTAATGTTCTCAGAACATTGTCTGACTTAACTATTGTACATTAAATACGGTTTACAACAATATGTCTTTGTTGGAGTTATTAACACAAAATGTACACCCAATGAAACAATGTTTTTGTAAACGTTATTTAGGACACAATATGTTTGTATGACGATTTTCCTGTATCTAATATTCAGACATATAACTGTTCTGCCTTGGGCTTCAATGCCATTAGGATGTTCCAAAATCACACCAGGGCCTCTAATGATCCTACTGAACTGCACACATAGGTTGCGCAATGGGCCGAGCCCTGCGATCTAGATTCTGAGCTTTTTTAACCAAACCCCTTGCTCAAATTGTGACTGTGACTTATTTGAGCTTTGATGATAAATCTCTTGCTTTGGGTTACAGCAAGTTTTATCCATTCCTGCCTTCAGGGTCGATGACTGCCCAGTAAACCATTGACCCTGTGTGGACAGCTGCACTTCAAGAAAACTCAATCGTATTTACTTTGGGCTGTATACTATGAGATGGAAGTCATAAGAGTCTAACTCTACACTTCGCACAACTGGGAGGTACAGGGAGGCTGAGGTGCCCCAGGGGAACTAAACGATTTGATCATGACCGGCAGGAACTGATGTAAGTGGATTTTTTGGATTGTATTGACTTGCTTGACTTCTAATTATTTCTCTAAATACTCCGATAAGTAGCTTCGCTTTTTTTGGATAGACTCATTCTTAAAAACGTTGGAGCATATTACCAACAAATAGCGATATTTATCACTAAGTAGGGTTAGCGGCAATATTTTTATCGCCGCGCATCACCGGTTTTTATCGCTGAGATAACTTGCTATTAGCAAGGTTTATCTCAAAAGCGATAAAAATCTGGCGAAATGCGTGAATATCGCTGAGAATACAGCGATATTCACGCATTAGCGACAAAATGCTCTTAGCCATGTTATCCACCTCCCATTGGATAACATGGCTAAGAACTGGTCTGAGCAGGCGATGGTTTTTGGCGATAGCAGGAATATTCCCATCGCTACGCCTGCCTTGCTAATAGGCGATAGCGACGCTAGCGACTGCTTTCAGTCGCTAACAGGTTGGGTACGCCCCCTTTGCATGTCATTAGCAATAAATATCGCTGACATGCGAAGCGGGCCCCAAACCGCTCGCTATCGCCTAAAAGCTGTTGCTAACATCAGTTAGCGACAGCTTGCTAATAGAGCTATAGAATTATCGCCGCTTCGCGGCCGAAAACGGCCGCTAAACCGGCGATAATTGCCTATCGCCACCCTTGGTAATATGCTCCGTTGTTTCTTTCCACATACTCTTCAGTGTTAAACATCGATACCACTCTGGATTGTTCCAGAGCTATCCAAGGTGTTGGTCTCTCTGATACCGTATAATACTGGTAAACAACGTTTACCATATAACTTTTTCCCCGCAGGGAATCACAACACGGTTGTTACAACGACCGCGTTTTCATTCCGCAAACCATTACTCCGCAAGTCGGAACAACGACTTGCGGGGGGGGGGGGAGGTGTTGGATTTAAAATCCAACACCTTCCCCACTGTCTACACAGACTGGAGTTGGAATAGTAAATTATACTATTCCAACATCCAGCGCCCCCCCTCCGCAAGTCGTTGTTACGACTTGCGGGGTAATGGTATGCGGAATCACAACGCGGTCATTGTAACGACCGCGTTGTGATTCCCTGCGGGGAAAAATACTGCGGGATAACGACACACATTCTATAATACTCTATGATAGGTGTTCCTTCAATAAAAACAGTAGGAAAGTAACCTGGACCTTTGTGTGAATTTTTAGGACACCAAGCTATCCTGGAGGTTCTAGGGGGCTTTGGAGACCCAACTTTCCACCTTAAGCAAAGATCGAAACATTTTTGCCATTAAGGAGCCAATGCATTCTTACCTTTGATGCAGTCAGGTGGTCCTCACACTATCAAAATCTGTCAAAATGCCAGACACACGATAAAGATATAACGTCGACAGCTAGTATGGAGAATGTCACTTTATGGGGTGGGTAGCACAAGAGGAACTCTGTGTTGCACGCACAGTGGCGCTCAGTCTCATTCCCAAAGGGTGGAAGAGGTCCATGCAGATGGAAAAGGTAAATGGTGGTGACAATGGTAGCACAATGAGAACTGAGAGGTGTTTGGGGAGAGCACCCACTGCATTGTATGAGTGAATACATTGGGGTACCAAGACCCAAATGAAGTTATGCTTTACTACAGGAATAGTTAATTTGGTTTCCAATGTTGGTGGTAGGACATTTGGGGCCTAAAGAAGGCGAGCTCAGTGTGTGAGACAAGGAACTTGTTGGTGTGCAGTTTTTAAACATTAGACCACATAACTTAAATAAACCCATGTCCAAACAAAACCCTCCAATTCCAGCATTTCATTTGTATTCACAACATTTTTGGTCTCGAAACATCATCTTAATATTTTCCCCAAAATACTTAATAAACTCATGCAGCAATCTGTCAGATTCTCACTTTCATGTGCATCTATCATCAATGAATTCCAGGAATGTCATATGGCAGGGTGTTCTGTTCTGCAACCTTTGGGCCAGAGATATAATTTGGTCAGGAATTTCCGCAGATTGTCAAAGTTTGGACCACTATACCAGGGACATCATTATGCCAGGGATAGGCACAAATATGTGTAGGAGGCAGCTTGAGCCATGGATATATTTTGACACTGATAGTTACAGTTATGTCCAGAATGCCCCCAGTATGTCAAGGAGTGTCATCAATAGCCAAGGGCCACTATAATACTGGGGGGTGACCACAAATTTCAAGGATGCCTATAATATGTGAAGAAGTTTATGCCAGGCCCCAGTTTGTCCGATGTGGTCATTATTAGCGTAATTTCTTCATTCTGCCAGGATAGTCGTAAACATGTAACATGTTCTCATAGTGTGTTACACCTTGTCAAAATTAGCCCAAGACCACCGTTATGCCTGGAATAACCACACATAGGCCCCATATGGCCCAATATGCCAAGGATGCTCTCTGTTTGCCCGGGATCAATGTTATGCAGGGACGGCCATTTGGCCACATTTAGGTCCAGAATGGCACAGGCTTGGCAAGCATGTCCACTGTTATCCAGAGTCTCCATTATGTAATGTAAGCCACTATTAGGTCTAGAATGCCCTTAAATATGTCATCTTAGCTAACAGGCACCTTTATGCCACAAAACATTCTCCATCTACCCACGTCCTAAAACTCGCTTCCATTCCCACACAGTGACACTTGCCTACCACATAAACATGCATACATACCAATATACCCCCCACACAAATCCCAAACACATACATACATGCATGCAAGCACACATACTCTTTACAACAGTCTCTTCACCCAAGCCTTTCGGCTCAGAGTAGCTCCTCTGGATTCATTCTGGATTACATTCCTGGGGCTCTGCTTCCCCTGGTGCCCCAGAAAAAGATGTGAAAGCATTCACGATTGACTGTGTCTGCTTATCACACAAGGAAGAGACACAGGCTGAACCTACTAATCAGAAGCTAGGATGGGATAGGGCTTCTGATAGGACAGGCGGTTGAGGATTAACAAGCCTCATTTGTATGTATCATTTTGCTCACATGCTGCACTTCTTTAGGCATCTATATAAAGCGTTCAAATGAGGGGAGTACTATTGACACTATTGTCTCAATTGCCTTACATACACGGGTCTTCCCAAAAAGAGGGTGCTGTGCTGACTATTCCTTTTGAATTAAGCTATATCTCGATTATGAGACCTAAATAGACAGAAGCTAGTCTGGAGGTTGCTTGTGTTCCCATCTGGGGAGAACCTCCCCTTGCATTTAGGGTTGAGCTGTTTCCATTGGAGAAAGACAGAGATTGATTTGCATATGGCTGGTCTCTGTTTAGAATGGCATGGTGTGCAAAACAACAACATATTGCAATGTGGCCCTGAGTGGAGCATACAAAACAAAGGTGGGGCATTAGGAAATTTCTTAGGACGTTGTCCATATGTGCCCCACATTGCAGACCAGTCTGAGGGGATGAAGTAGTTTTTATACCGTATAAGCGGGAGGTCAACCTTTTAGAGCAGGAATGCCATTTGGACAAGCCCTGCTTAAGAGCATTTGTAGCTAACCCCTTGGTATATTCTGACCAGTGTCTACTCACCCTCCATTACAGCTTCTTTATTATTTTATTAAAATCTTGGAAGATAAGTGGGCTGTGATTTAGAAATAGGTAGAAGTTACTCACCTAGGTGATATACACTTTTCATCTTGTTGACCTCCTGTGGGTCTCTACCTCTTTCTCGCTCTTTTATGGAGAACAAATCTAGTAGATGTTTTAAAGGATGGGTTTCATCCATGTAAGTCTGGTGCTTGGATTTTTGATGCCCTAGGCCAGGGTTTTCCAAAGTCGGTCCTGGACGGCTGGGTCCATGCTAGATTTTAAGATAACTACATTTATCTAAATGGGGATATGTTAAAAAAATCGGCATGGGTCCGACCCTCCAGGACTAATTTTGGAGGACTCTGCTGTTGGCGAACTTCCATTTTGCTTCCCTTCTCTCATGTCTAAAGAGCCATATTTGTTGTTGCTAAAACCAGTCTGGTGCTTCATGCACATTTTTCCCTAGGATGGCCCTGTTATAGTAGTGGCCCTGTCTGTGGGAGGAGCTGAACATGCATCCATGATTCCAAAATGTATTTCTGAGATTTCTTTCGAGAAGTGCTCTTAATTCCTCCCTGTAACCCACGAATCAGAAGGAAGAAGGCTTAAAAACTGAACGTCCTCCCAATTACTGGAAGAAAATATAAACACAAGAGCTGACTTTCCACTACAAAATTATCCCAGTGGTCAAGGAAATTCAGCCCTTGGATTCTACTACTCCATATTTCGAGTTTCAGCAGAAATGTGAGTAGCCTCCAAACTCTAAGTGAGGTTGAGTGTTAGATTTGCTATTTTAACAAATACTAACAGAACTAGCTAATTACTATAGGATGTTGCACACTTTTTATTTTACCACTTTTAGAATTATTTATTTGCACATGGGAAACATGGGAATTTGAATTGCCGTCTTTATTCTTACCATGCTGCTATGTAAGAAGTGGATTTGATGCTGATTTTCATATCAAATGGTCTGTAGTAGTAGAAGATTATGGACACAGCAGGCCTTGCACCTTCGAGTGCTTCATTGGTAGATTGATCGCCCCAGTCCCATGTCGGGTATAGTTTGACAGTTGTAAGATAATTGTGATGCTGTGTCTTTGGAAGATTACTGTTGCTGGAAGTTGAAGCTCACAACAATTTGACAAAGTGCAGATCTTTGCAGAAAGAGTGTCTTCAAAAACAATGTGTCAATCAATCAGGTGACTTGTAAAGCGCAACTACTCCCCCGTAAGGGTCTCAAGGCGCTGGGGGGCTGGGGTGAGCGGGTGCTGCTGATCCGTCGAAGGCACTGTGGTTCAGTCGAAGAGCCAGGTCTTGAGGTCCTTCCTGAATTGAGGCAGTGACAGTGATTGCCTGAGATAGAAAAGCAAGGTGTTCCAGGTCTTTGCTGGGGGGTAGGAGAAGGACCGGCCTCCAGCTGTGGTCTTGCGGATACGTGGGACGGTGGCCAAGGCCAGATGGGCGGAGCTGAGGTCTCTGGTGGGTGCGTGGAATGAGAGCCGGTGGTTAAGGTACGGAGGTCCAGCGCTGTGTAGGGCTTTGTAGGCATGTGTGAGTGAGCTTATAAGTTCCAAAATCTCATCAACCTCATGGCGACTTTTCTCTCTCCAGAAATATCGGTAACTTCTGGCAACAGAGTGGTTAATATGAGAGAATCGTCGTGTAACAAGCCTCAGATGAAGAAAAACATGTTACAAGATGCGAGGAGAGAATAACATTTGAGATGATCTTTAAGGGGCGGTCATGTGGGCTGCTGGGTGCTAAGCGGGAAATGTCAAGCAGGTAGAGGAAATGTCAAACCATTCGCTTACTTGTCTGCTCTTTATTGCATGCACTGCATAGTAGCATCGTCAGTAGCTCGACAGTAGGGCCAACAGTTTTCTGGTATGTAAATATCACTGCGACAGATTGTGCTGGAGTACGGAGGACCCCAAGGCCTGGTTCATCAAAGAGGAACTCTCATGTAACAAACAGAAGGTCAGGCTAACCTGTGCGGTCATTAGGTGATGAGTCTGTTTTTTTATTTTATGAAAGGGCTTTTTTTATTAATGGGTGAGTTTATGGTCTAAATGTGTGAAAAGGGTGCAAATTAAGGCAACAGAAAGAGGTGTGTATGGGGAGTAGGTGTACGATAGGTAAACAGATAGGTGTGTGAATGAGTGAGTGGTTTGTTAGATGGGTGAGCAGAGAGATATGTATGCAATTGAGTGGATGCATGAATGGTTTGTCAGTCAGTAGAGCAGTCAGATGGACGCAAGAGCGCTTCTTTTGATGGGTGGACTTGTCATTGGATGTGATAGTGGGTGCATGAGGGGATGTATATGTTTGCATGGATGAGTGGGTGTGCTTGCGTGATGGGCGAGTTGATATTCGAGTGGGTAGATGGATAAGAGAGTGGAGACTGGAGAGTCACTAGATGGCTGAATCAGATGACTGTGTGCATGGATTTCAGTGTGGGTGGGTGGATAGTTTTATAGGTGAGCAAGTGGGTCTCTTATTCAGTGGATCATTGGGTAGGTGGGTCAGTGCATGCCTTTTAAGTTAATGCCTCAGTTGGTGGATGAGCGGTAGGAGGATGGGTGGAAGTTTGTATAGCGTGGGAAATCAGGTGGATTGACGAGTGGCCACGTAGCTAGATGGATGGGACAGTGGGTGGTTGGATCGATGAGTTAACTGGCTGCTACTCAAGTGGATAATGGTGGATGAATGGATGGGTCATTCAGTGGGTGAATGGATTTGTGAGTGGTTATATGGGGAATAAAAGTAACAGAAGGCTGAAAGGATTGCACAGTAATCAGTGGTGAGATAATAGCTTTTTGTGCATGGAAGGAAAACACCTTCATTGTTGTCATCATTAGAAACCATTCAGTGTTTCAAATGCTCATTAGTCCACTCGAAATGTTAATGGCATCAGATTCATGGGTCATCATCAGGACAACCTAAATAATTTGTGATCCTGCCAGCAGTGAGGGAAAAGTCCCCAAGTAATTACAAATTCTGGATCGTACATGTATAGGGCGGTGCTTAATATCAGTCAGTGGTTTCCAGTGCTCAGCACCGCACTTAATTGTCAGCACCAGCACTTATGACAGTGTGCACATGTTGGCACTGTCAGTCGAATTTAGAGATAAGAACAACAGCTGTTTATCAATTCAATATGCAATGCAAAATCACTAACACCTAACACCCAGGCCTCTTTTTAATAGCTTTGGTGGTCTGGAATTGTCACACTTTTAAGTGTGTGATGATTAGAAGTGTGTTGGGGCTGTCATTGGCAGCTCTGGCAGAGGCAACAGGTGGTGCAAGCTGCAGTGGCCTCTTGATGAGGGCCCTGGCACTTATTTTTTTTACAAATTCAGCACTGCTCCTGGGGACCCCAAACATACATTAGCCTCAGAAAAACAATCAGTGAATGGTCGGTCTTGTAAGAAAAATATATTGTGTTATAAATAAGGGAAAAATCACACTGCCAGTCTGGCTGAAACCGAATTAATGCAGCAAAGGGGAAAATGCATAGTTCAGTCTGAGTGAGTGCAGGACCATCATGCTGAACCTCACAAGGCTATCGGTATCTATCTTTTACTTAGTAAAGTATGACTTAGCAAAAGAGGTAGACATGGATCACCCAAACCTTTCCTGTTCTGTTAAGTGCTCTTCAGCACCCCCTGAAAAAAAGACTTTCAATGGAATTTACTGAGAATCAAAGACCTGAGCTGACACATCCCTATGGAGTTTCTAAGGGCGGAATGAATGAATAAGACATATGCCAGTGCAATGTCGAAACTCCATATGCTATCAGTGAAATGCTATGTGTGACAATTACAGTGTCAGTGGCTGATGGAATTGCCCAGCTCAATATGCTACTGACACTTATAACAACCAGTGTCTGAGAGGGCCTGGCCTTTTGCCTCTCTCTCGGTTTAGATCCTAATAGCTTCTGAAGACAGCTAAGCTGCCTCTAGCCAGAAGTGTTAAAGAAATGCAGACCTAGGTGTTTCTTAAAGCCCAGTGATTGCAGTTTGTTTATTAAGCTATTACAGTGCTTTTATGAGAAACAGATACTTTTTTTTACTTTGTAACAACAGAAGTCTCCTAGGCGGTGTTTCATGCTCTGATCGTCTCTTTCTGAAACTATTGAACAAAATGAAATGGAGCCACATTACAACCGGTGCCATTTCAGTTTTGCACGAACATATCCAGGTTACATGGAATGCAAATTGCTGGTGCAAATGGGTATCAACAGTTACACGGCTGACTGCAGCAAAATGTTGTTTTAGCACAAGTAACTTGGTGCAAATGTTTTTTGCACTAATGTGGTAGTGCAATGTTAGTGCAAAATTGCTAAGGGGGTATTCTGTGTATCTAGGCTTCTCTTCCTTCAAAAGAGACCGTCAACTGCAGTAGCAATGTCAGTGAAGTTAAGTAATATAACATAGTACCTTGGCCAATGATATACCCCACTTAACATACTAAATGACTTCTGTGGGCTGATTGGCTTAAAACTGCACCTATTCTGCCATAAGAATATTTGCAGCGTATGGCATGATGGTCATTTATTGTCATAAAGCCACTGTTCACCATTTACCACTGCCAAGTGACCACCATGTGATCCCTGTACTGCATCACAATCTTTTGTATCACTTTGTGGCAGCATAGAATTTTACTAAAAGGCAACATAGATTCTGCACCGCATGGCACCTTATTTATTTATTTACTTGTAAAGCGCCTGAATCACCCCCACAGGGGTATCTGCGCGCTAGGGAAGTGCAGCAGTCAGAGCAGACCAAATGCGGGCAATTCAGAAAAGCTCGGTCTTAAGAAGCTTTCTAAATAAAAGATAGTCTGGGCATTTCCGAAGACGGATTGGGAGCTGATTCCAGTAATAGGGGGCTGTGTTTTTTTTAAATTTATTTACCTTACCATAACTCTGTGTTGTCATATTTATTTTAAGGTATTTTAGGCGAAATTCTGCTGGAACACAGATTGGTGGTGTTGGCTGCTTAAATGTTCTTGAAGGGAATCCAAAAATATTGGCAAAGCCAATAGGTCTGGAAAGGGCTGCCAGCCTTTTGGCTTTACCAGTGCTTGTTTTGTTTTTTTCATGTCTTTTGTGAAACTTTATTTTGGAAGATGTCAGGCTTTCGACAATATACAAAAATTGGACAACAACAGCGCACACTGCCATAGTAAGCCCTGGTACTGAAGAAAACTACTCTGAGTGCAGATGTGCTCCCTGTAAAAGAGCACAATGCCATCAATCACAGTGAACTTAGCCAATGGCTGAAGTGGGCTGATCTTTTGCCCCATGCTGTATGTTGTTGTAGATGGAAGAAAAAAGTGAATGACATAACCACCAAACAATGGATGAAGAGACTTTATAAGCAGTATCGGCCCTTGCAGGTAAGAGCGGTGTGGTGGGCTGGGGGTTACTCAACAGACGATGAAGGAAAATGTTATATTTATCTAATTTCACCTCGTCTTCATCAGTTGAGTTCCCCCCCCCCCCCCCGCCCCACTGCTCTTACCTGCACGGGCCACTCCTGTTTATAAGTAAGTATATTATATATATTATTTCAGTAAAAATCGAAAGGTCTTGGCTAGTGCCAAGCCCAGCTTGGAAAAGGATAGATGTACAGACCTACCTGTCTTGTTATAAGAACAATCTTCTTCAACAAGTTGTGCTATTTTTATGAATAGTAGGGTAGGATTTATCCAAGAAAGATCCCACACCATGCCATAATCCACAAATATTCACTACTGCCCTGACAACAGTAGCCCTAGTGTGCAATGTTCATGTTCCCCTTTCTCCCACTTCAGACCTGGACAGAAGTTCTATCACATGAGTTATGACAGATGAACTTACTTGTGGAAGTAAACCACAATTACTGCGTATCAAGGTTGACCCGGGGTCCTAAATACATACATCGACCTTAGAAGTAAATGCATTGCCATGTGATTTGTTGGTAAGACCCAACAGCCCCTTATTCGTGGGTTTAAGGGACACAAATGTATCCCAGTTAAACCAGGCCTGTGCCCACTGTACTGAGGCCTGCTGACAACAGAGCAACAAATACATATTCTTCATGTTCTGTCGCATGCTGGCATCAAAGACATGTCCTCAAAAGACAGAGTATGAAAGTGCACTTTAAAAGCAAATTAGCACACGGGAAAGCAAGAGGTCAAATAAGCAAAATAGTTGAATGAGCACTTGAGTTTGATTTAAAAAGCATATCAGACGGTGGTCAGAAATGGCATCTTAATTTCCTCCAGAGCGGGCATAATGGATGATTCGCCTTCTACTCATTTTCAGCCTGCTTTCAAGTGCATTAGGCAAGCCTCGTTATTTTCTTCTTTGGATATGTGAGTGGGGTGCTGTTTTTATGTATTTACTGATTCCAGTATTGTGCTGTATTGTCACTCTAGGGTCACCACTGGAACTCTTGGGCAGAGCCATTGACAGAGACAGTGGAGTCTAACTGGATGCAATAAAGACCCTCTATCCACAAGTATGCATTCATTAACCTAACTGTCATGTGTTCTGAATATACCAGCCTGTAAAGTAATATCTGCTGGAGTTTTGAGAACGCATGGGTTTGGGATTAAGGCCCACCTTTTGAAGTAGCCTTTCAAGTGGGCCCTGATAAAGCCTGCTCTGTTCTTCAGAGTCTTGTCCTGATGACCTTGAATAATTCTTAAACAGATTGCTTTAAATACCATTTTCCTTCCAATTATTTTTAGTGTGAGTGATGGGTGTGAGCCTGTTACTGACATTATGCAGAGAAAAGTTTATTTTTCAAAACCATGCAACACCTATAAAAAGTAAAGCTTGTTTCAGATCAAAACACGACCTCACATTTGAGAAATGGGAGGGACTCACAAAGATTATTTGCAATTATATTAGTGGGCTGTGGCTGGATTGTAATATCGAAAAAACACACCGCTATACCTGAATATTAGATGTAAACAGATTTATAATTTAGACCAGTGTGCCAGTGCAGTGGGAAAAGAGTGCATGAAAGAGCTGAAACTGGATCATAAATATAAAGCTGGTTCAAACAGGGGCTCCCAAAATATGTGTAGCCCAGGTCCCCTGAAATCCTTAAGATGTCACTGACTGCACTGGTGGTTTATGAAGTGACTTCAGTGATGGTTTAACAGGATCTCATATATGGTGGTGAAAGCAAAGTGACCCTGCACGAATCTGCAGTCTGTGCAGTGTGAAAGTCAGTTTCTTTGATAAACCAAAACAGTTGATATTACAAGAGAGTATGCTATCAGAATATCACGTTTTAAATGTTGTGCTTCAAAAGTATTGGAGGAAGCGTATAGATGCAAAAATATTGTGTCCATTACTAAGTAGAGATTTACTATCATTCACTTACCCTATATGTACCTTCATAATATATATCTTCAAAGTATGCAGATGTGGAGGTGGAAATAGAAAATATACACTTACCTGCTTATACTTACTTAATGTCACAATATTTTAATAGTCCACCTGCCTGGATGCAATATTATTGAAACTGCAAAATTAGGGAGCCTCATCAGGTCCCCGTGTCAGGGTGCACTGCCAATTTCTGGGTTCTCAAGTAAATATGTTCCAAAATCTTTTTCAGTTTAACCCATTTATTAATTTAATTCAATTTCTCTGCCAACAATATTATTGAATCACAATTCTTTTTGTGCTCGATATTCTGACACACAGCCTAACATAGTCTAGGCACGTCATCACCAATGATGTAGTAGGTTCCACCTTGAGTTGTGGTTGTAGAAGGGAGAAGACTTTCTGGGCATGGAAACCTAGAGGTGTATGGTTTTAACTACTTAATTAACCTGGAGGCAACAGAAACATCTTGATCGAAAAAGAGAAAAGTGTTTTTACTTGCTGGGAGGTGATTGGAGGTGCGTCTTTATATAGGATGATGCTGTTCAAATCAAATGAATGAGGGAGTTTTAATGCCCAGGCATACAAATATCATTTTTAATGAATATGGGTTGAGAAGATAGTCTTCAATCCACTGAGAGATGTTTGCAAGAATATCTGAACTTCCAAGAGGAAAAGCCTTTGTGTTCCATCAGTATACATTGCTAAATTACCTATTGCACATTTTGAAGTTCCTTAAGTGCCTGTCAGTTTAAGGCATCAGACCAGCTCATGAGAAAACCCTCTGACTAAGCGGAATGTATTCTTAATGCTGGAACAGTAGCAGCCAGTCGAGGAGATCCTCGGTGCCTCATTCCACATTTGTAAAGCTGAAACTTATCACCCCTAAGGATATCCAGGAGCCATTGGGGAAATTAAGAGAGCTATTGCCCAAAGTCACATGATGCTAAGCTGAGCTGCCGCCGGAACCAGGGATCAAACCGAGTCACAGAGTCAGCTGCCCTGGCCGCTGCGTTAGATTCTGGATCCCAGTGTTGGTTGAGCATACACTTAACTAACCTTTAGGGGGCATCTAAGCATGAACTTCCCCCAGACCAGAATTCAGTGATTTGTGGTGCATTGCTCATCCTCCAATTTCCCTTAATCAGAAATTTCTTAAAATATACATGTGTTTGGGATTTTTGTTTTGTAAAATCATTGCATCAAGCATTTTAATGCTTAGTGATAAAGTTCTGCTCAGTAAACAATAGAGCCAGGTCCGTCATAACAGCATTGTAGGCCCCAGGCAAAGCAGAGTACAGGGCCCTGCCTAAACAACCACCCACAGGAATACAAATGTCTTACACAAAATTAGTGTTAAATTCTAGCCTGCATAGGGCTCCTATGCTCGTGGGGCCCCTGGGCAACTGCCCAGTGTGCCCAGGCGTTAGGACGACACTGAATAGAACAGAACATATTCTGCAACTGAGTCTAATTTGCACACTGTAAACAGTGCAAGTCTGCCTTTTCAACAGAAAAGTATCAAGATATTTTGGGTGGGATTGCACTCTGTCGATTTGTGTAAAAAACACTTACATGTGGCAGAGACCAAGTCCTCTTAGTTGGCAGTGGTAACTTGGGTGACAAGTCATGCAAAGGCACACATTGGAATCGTAAGGGGCAGTTTGGGATGCTTTATTAGCGGAAGAGAGAGGCAAGACCATCAGCTTCATGGTATATGCTCGGAGACAACAGGCTAAAGTGGTTAATGGGTTGTATGAGCAATGAACTGTTGTGGAAATGCAATACATTGAGGGGTTTACACTGTGCCACGACTTTGTAGAGATTCAACAAAAAAAAGCGGTGGTAAAAGCTATGATTAATAGATTCTAAGCCAGGAAGCTGACGGGAAGGTTCCAAAATTACAGAAATAAAAATTATGACTATGGGGAGGCGGTAGGTAGACTCACCAAAGGAAGGCTGATAAGCGCATTGAAAGTATTAAGAAGGCCGATGGCACCTCAGCTACAGAGCCGGTCAGTATTATGAAAGTGTTGGAAGGCTATTATAGGGTTTTATATGAGAAAGAAAGTATACCCTTATGAGCTCAGGTAGAAGGCGTACTGGAAGAAGAGGAAAGTGTTCTGGTAGATGTGGATAAGATCAAGGCACTAGAGCCAGGTATTACATTGAAGGAAGTGTCTAGTGCCTTAAAATCCATGGCTTCTAGCAAAGCAGCAGGACCTGATACAATTCACCTAGAGATATTCAAGACGTTTTTGCAGAACTGGTGAACGTTCTGTAAGATATTTTTGTGGTGGTCCAGCAGGAGGGGGTCTCGCAACTTTCTTGTGGAGGATCTTACATAGTAATCTTTGGGAAGAAGAATACACTACCGAATATTCTGGGCTCCTAGAGACCCATCTGGATGATCAATGCTGATGCCTAATTGTATTAGAAAATACTTGTGGTGCGCATGGAAAGGCACATAGCCTAGATGGTTTCGCCTTGGCAGTACAAGTTCATACCTGGCAGTAGAACAACTGAATATGTTTGACGTGCCATCACATTATTTGAAATTGCAGAGGTGACAGGAAATGGAGGTTATGATCCTCAACAATGTGGAGGAGGCATTCAACAGAGTGTATTGAGGTTATCTGTGTGGGGGTCCTAAGGTGTAAAGGATTTGGCCCAAGGTTGATTTAGGCAATAAGGGCTTTGTAACATTCCCCATTTGCTCAGCCTCAAATTATGGGCTTAGAGTCCGGTAGGATAGCGATCACTAGGGGAGCAAGGCAGGGCTGTCTCTGCTCCCCCATTCTCTTTGCCCTCTATATAGATCCATTGATGAAGCAAATATCAAGGAATCAGATTATTAAGCATTGAGGGTCAACAATTATAAAAGAAATGTATATGCTTATGCAGATTACGTTGACGTAATCCTACCATATCCCATAGGTGCTAGGGCTGAGGTAGGGATATTGGCAGAGAAATTTGGTCAAACTCCGGCTATCTCCTTAACACGGAAAAAAAACAGATTCCATGCACTGTTCTGTTAGATAGCCGAAGGGTCGAGACTGGTACTTCTATAGGGATTCGAATTTTGTCCATGGTTGGTTCTACCTATGGGATCAGTTCTGATCCGTTAATGGATAAGATCAGTACTGATTTGAGGTGTATCAATGGCTTACATGTAATGTCTTGAAGATGTGTGTGCTACAAAAAGTACTCAACATGTTTAGAGCCATTCCTCTTGAGCTGAAAGCGCCATTGCTTAGGAAATTGGAAAAGTACAATTTAAGACTGTGGTGGCTGCCTGGAGAGTTGGACTAGGGTCAGGAGACAGCTGGACATTAATTAAAAAAAATAAAAAGGGAATTGTAAGGGGCTGCCTGAAAACACCAATTTTACAATCTTATCATATTATCTATGCGTACAGTAACAATTGCAAGTGTTGTTTTCCCTGTGAACCCTGTCCTCAAAACGGGATTTGTTGATGTCATTTGACTTCCATCTTCAATGATAAGTCATCATGGCAGTAAAGGAAAGGTTGCCACATTAGTAGGTACTGATTGTAGGGCAGCACCAGGCTCTGACCGCTGGTATAACATTTTGGAGCAGTAATTTATTATAATCAGTATGATTATCAAAATCCTTTATCTTTTGAACTTGACGTGTAGGAAGGTTGTTCTTATATCTTGTTGCAAATTAACTAATTGGCAGTTTATTTGTTAGTAATAAGGTTGTAGTCCCTCCAATGGATGAATATTTATATTGCTCTCATTAACTCTTTTAGTGAGATCATTCTATTCCTACTTCATATTATAATGTACATAGCATTGTAGTATTATTGATAAGAATTTGATGTTTTATCTTTTGATTTGATTTATTATTGATCTTTTTTTTTTTTTTAAATGTACAAAAAAAAATGCATTACATATCATTGAGCCCCTTTCGCCCTGGAGGACAGTCTTACACTCATCTGTCTTTACTCTTTGTCAAGTCTCCAGTCTGTGCCATGTAGCTCTCGGTGTATGTCGGCACACTCCTTTGACACCTTACAATGCCATCTTGGTAGTTATTTGTGCAAGAAGGTGACGTGACCTGTCGCATTGACAGCTACATTGCATTTTGATCCTGACAGTTTTCATATCATTTTGTAGCAACTGTGGGATATTAGACATATCTATTGAGGAGATAGCTAAGAAAGCTGCTCCCTAAAGGCACCCGTCTCAGTGGAAGCTATCTGTGTGGCATGTTATATCTCCTTGTGTTAGGCTCCCAGTTTGGACAGGAACTTTTGAGTTCAGTGTTTGACAGAGTTACATTCTAGTGCAGTTCTTAAATAACCCGGCAAATACTGGAGCGGACGTCTGGGCGACACATTTTCATAATATCTATTTATAATACATTGGATTCTGTAATCTCTGTATAAATGGCAGTCACTTATTTCTTTAAAGTCGGCTACTTGTGACGCAGCAAGTCGTCGATTATAAAGAAAAGATGTCAGAACTGAACCATTGGAAGGTATTATGGTAAGTTCTGACATCACAATGCCTGCAGCTAAGATGAAAGGTAGATCAGGTCCTCAATCATAATTGAAGCAGCTTTTTAAAGCAACATAAAGAACATTGCTTTTCATTCTTCTGTTCTATTTTATTAGCTTACAATGACATGCAGAGTGAATATGTTTAGTTTTTTGCTCTCCTTAGATAGAGAAAAGCTAGAATCTTTCTGCATGTTTCTACATATTCTGAGCTACTGCAGCTTTTTTTCTAATATCTGTGTGCAACAAATATCTAACAGGTTATTGATGTGTTTAATTTTGCACTACAGGTCTTATTATTTGTATTCTTCATGTTTGCAAAAATGCTCCCTCTTTCCTATGAAAGAGCTACACACCAAGGTTTGAAGTGGTTTGTGGGTAAGGTGATGGTGTGACCTTGTATTATATGGGATAAAGTACTCCCTGGCATACATGATATAGATATTGCAAGTCACCTCGGAGTCCCACAACCTTGTAAAGGAACTCTGCCTTTGGCCTCGTTCCTCTATAAGGTTATGGAACTCCTCAGTGGCTTGCAATATCCTTATAATGTATGACAAGGGTACTTTATCCCTGTTATCTGTCTAATTATCATTATTATTCGAGGCCGTCACAGGGATGGGGGTCTGTTGGGGCCAGCAGATCACCATGTATTTAACTGTCTTTCAGTGAAGTAAAGCCCATAAAGAAAATAGGGCTTCATTTAAAAAGAAAAGGTTCCTTTTTTTGTTAGTTTATGAGTTTGCAGTGGTCCTGTGGACCACTGTCTGCTCTTAAGCAAACTTGTTTCGACATTCATAAAGGGGAAGAGGTCCCCCGGGATCCCTTCTCTTTTGCAAATGCATTACCACCTCCTTTGAGGTGTCAGTAAGATGTCAATGTTTAATGACCGGATTTTGGTTGCAAATCAGTGATATATTAGGTACCAGTTCAGTATTAGGAAGAGACACCTACAACAATCCCCTTCCAGATCCTGAATCGGTATCTGTTCGCAAGCCCACTTTAAGGGTCGGAAAAAGTTTTGTTACTTCTAAAAAGAAGTACTACAGGAAGAAGCATTTTAAAAGTTGTAAACTCTGAATTGGAGCATTTGCAACTGTTAAAATGCTTAGTGCATCCGGCCCAAAGCTTTTAGGAAGAGCAACATATATCTAGCTTTTAGGAATATGAGGTTTACTTTTTATTTTGCTAATGGGTTTAGGCTGTGTGGCCGAAATGGAGGTTGATACTACCATTATAAATATGTTAGTTTTACACTCACATTTATGAATGTCATCTAGTTGGGGCTGGATAGATCTCAGAAGTGGGCACACATGGGTCGTTGGAATAATTCCTTCTAGAATGAACTCTCATATGCTGGGGGACAAATTCCTTTGCGTATGTATGCAGACGATGCCCTAATGCAGACATATATGGTGAGCAGGAGTTGTCAAGGGTAGCAACATTTTCATATGTAATACTCGAAGTTGACAGTAAGTGCCGATGACAGTCACATTTGACAAATAGATACACTCACCTCCTATGTACCCCAACTGCAGAGAAAACCCTACACTTATCCTTCCGCATGGTTACACACGAAGACAGGCGATGTCCATGAAAATACTAGCTTTTTAGCTCCCTACTCCGCAAGCAAATCCACGACCGCAAACTAGCTCTGCATCTGTGCGCTAAAAGGTCAAGTCATTGGTGGGTGTCCACTGAACATGAAATGCATTCCTTTACATAACATGTCACTGTTGACATACCCACATTGTTTTTATGTATTTTGATTTGGTCCAGCTCAGCTTGCTGTCCTTCAAGGCGATTCTTAATAGAGTGATTGTGCAACACATGCTATGAGCAATCCATAGCTCTCAAAATTTAAAAAGTCCTTTGGTGTGTTGTGGTTGAGCAGAATGTGTGCCAATTCAAGCTGCTTGACTACTTCCGATAAGCAGGTATTGGTAAAGTCAACATGTTTGGCGGTGGCTGCCAGCATTAAGGTTTGCTAATACTTGGTTTGCTTCATCATGTCTTTTTTAAAATGTTGTTCCACGAGGTAGCTGGACGCTCACCAATACAAACACACTGCTTAAAAGCAGAAATATTTTTTGCGCCTCACAATGCACAGGTTGTGATAGTAGCCTCTGGCATTGAGGGAACCACTTTGTGTGATGATGTCTCATTTTGAAAGAGCAGAATGCTGTCATCCACAGTGAAGAAGTGGGCTGACCAATTGCCCCATGCTGTAGTGGGTGGTATTAAAATAGATGAAGTAGGTTGGCTGAATGCCCATATATATATATGTGTGTGTGTGTATGTGTGTGTGTGTGTGTGTGTGTGTGTAATCAAAAGGCCATTGCTAATGCCAGACCTAAAAATGGGATTTATGATACCTGTCTGAGGTAGAAGCGTATATAATGGAAGAACGTGGCATTTAGAAGGGCAAGTGTGTCTCTTAATTTACCCCTAAAATACTAACGGTGTAAAGTCACACCATGAAAAAGCCGAAAGGTGAAACGCGTTGGTAGAGGGCAACCTTGCCAATAAATTAATTGATCAGCCCGGAGTGCCCTGGAGTTTTCTTGCAAAAGAGAAATTGGTGCGCTATATGAGAGGGTTCCCGGAACTCATCCAGGACCACCACACTTGAAGCTCCGGACATATATACATTAGAAACTTACTCCCATGCACATATATTGGAGAAATAGATATAATTCTGAGCGTGCTAGATGTTTCTGATTTTGTATGGATATGTCAATGTACGTTTGTTTATTTTGTATCCAGTATAGTCTGCTAATGTGAAAACTAATTACACCAGTGGTGACTGCTAAGGAATGGGGGTGGAAGTGGGAGTGTGGGGGGTTTGAAAAAAAATGTACTTACCTGGCTACAGCCACCCCCTCTCCTCCGTCCTCTTCTCTTCCTCCTGACTCCCGGAAGCAGGATGCTCCCAGGCTTCCCTAAGCCAATCACAACACTGTTGTCACAAGCATGACAGCAGCATCGGGATTGGCCGATGTTTGGACACTCAGGCAGTACCTGGGAGCCTTGGAACAGTTCTCCACCCAGCTGTGCAACACAGCCGGGTGTAGAAATGCTAAGTGCGCTTGACGGTTGGGCCGACCCAAGATGGCCAGCCAAACCGTCATGCGCACTTAGTAGTACCCATTCCACTCCTCCTGTGAACCAACCCAGCCACGCCACAACCTGGCTACGTGCAGAAAAATAAAATGATAACTGTGTTATTATCATTTTATTTTTCCTTGTTGCACTGCTCTGAGAGCAGTAGGGCGACACTCCTATGCCCTAGCGGAGGAGCAGCCGCTGATACACGTGTCTCCATCTGCATGTTTTACATCTGTAAACCTTCATGGTAATTGCTTTATGTCCTATTTAGGGGCCAGTTCTTTCCCCCAACTGCTAAGACTGGACCGAGTGGGCTTATATTGGACTGAAAGTGATTTTTATTTATTAATATGTGTTTTTCATGTGTTAATCTGTGCTCAATCTCTGGTTCTCTATTTTTGAGTCTAAGCACTTACTGTAAGTCTGAACTCTCTTACAGTGATGAGAAGACAGCTCTTTATTTCTCACGTATATTTTTTCGAAGGAATTCACCTTAAGATACCGTTTAAAATCTCCATGTGCATATTCTTTATGGTTTGAGTTAGAATAGTGAAATAAAAGGGATTGTGTTGTTTTAATGAGTTGGTCTGTTTTTATGAATGCTTTGTTTTTGTAAACATTCGAATTGGATCTTTAAATAATCAATCAACCTATTCTAACGAATTGAGCAACTTTTTACAGAATGTGTAGTTTACGCAGTGACTCTTGCATGACTTTTTGGGAACATGTGCTTGTGACAGTTCCCATGTTATTGAAGTTGTGTTATCTGTTGCAGTGCTTTCGTACTGTGGTGATTGATGTATTCAGAAAAGTAAAAGGATTCAGGGACCTGCCACGGCAAAATGTATTCAGCCTAATTTTGTAAATGTTGGTGTTTATTTCCTTAGTTGTTGGCTTATTTCAATATTTTATTGATGATGTTTGTGTTGTGTGTATTCGAATGTGTGAGTGACAAATGATGCTCAATATGGCGGCAGCTCTGAATTTCTTCTTCCCATTATTTAAAGATTGGCTTGGAAGCAATTGTTTAAAACATATCTATTGACCACTGCTGGACCAATCTTCTGATGTGCTGATGACTAGCTAGGAAGCAGAGGAACAGTAAATGTTGTGGCATTCACTGCACTTTAGGTTGAAGATACATTTCAAGAACATTACTGTGTTAAGCCATGAGGCCACTGGCATAACATTTTGAGCAAAGACAGTAAAATATTGTTTTCTTGGCGAATAGACCACATAAGAAGGTTGGCAACTATGTCCTACTTCTTATGTACTAAGCACTTCTAATCAGTTTAAGTGGTATGCTGAGGAAGTCCTGCATAGTCCCAGATTGGAAGTGATCACAATTTGTAGAACTCAGTATTAATAAATGCACAGTAAATGTGAGAAGGTGTGTGATGTGATGAAAGAAGTGAAGTGAATGAGAACCGAAAAAAAGACAAAACCTGGATTGTGGACGAGACAAAGCAATTGGAAAATAATTTCATAGGTTTGTGTGTTTTTGTTACGAAATGCTTGATAGTTTGATAAACCTAATGATTGTCTAGCACACCAGCTGTGGCCCATGCAGGTAAGAGCGGTTGAGTGGTTGGGCCGGGTGAGGGGGATTTCGACAGACGACCACGAGGGAAAATTAATTATTTATTTAATTTTCCCTTGTGGTCATCTGTCGAATCCCCTCCTAACCCGGCCGCACCGCTCTTACTTGCACAGCCCGCGGCTTCCAAAACCGGTGTAGGAGGAAGAAACTTTTTAAGCATGCAGGCATGTGTACAAACGAAATGTTGCCTGGCAATGAGAAAGGAGAAATACAGTATAGTAATATGTGAGAAAGTGCAAAATTGTTGTGTGAGCCGGTGGACTATGCCTTGCAATTTGAGCTAATTTCAAATCCTCTTGAAGGGAGTGGGTTAATGAGATGGATGTGGATTTGCACTAATCTGACATTGTCCTGCGTGCTTGTGGCAGAGCAACAACTGAGGCTGTGGAAATGCTGTCTGGCTAATGTAAGATTTAAGGGCAGTGTTGTTAATGGCATAAATTATATAGTAGGGAATTGTCTAGCAGTTTTAAAATGGCATCACAGAGATGTGTGGTAAATGGTATTAAGCTGAGTGCAAAAAGACAATTGTCTGTTCTGAAAATGGAAAATGCAAACGTATTATTGAAGAAGCTCCCCAAGTGTTCGTTTACAGAAGTGTTAACTAGACCAAATCCATCCATCCATCCATCCATCCATCCATCCATCCATCCATCCATCCATCTATCCATCCATCCATCCATCCATCCATCCATCCATCCATTATATGTTCGGGTGCTTTTATTGTACCTAGGGCAGTGGTATAAGCAACTTAATTTCCGGTAGATTACAGGAAAGGTGCAAAATATTTCAAATTCCCTTTTAAAATATGGGTTTCTTTATAATGTCAACCCACACAGCTCTGCACAGCTTTATGTTTATCTGTTTGATCCATAAAAGATAAGCGAACCAGACACTTTTCATCCCAATTAGTACCCACTTTACACACAAGTTTCAACAAGCACCGTTTACTACAGACTGATTGCGTTTTTTTTTACCAAAGTAAAATAAGTTTTTCTGAAATTCTACATTCTTAACAAAACAATTAAGGATTTGGGGCTTTTTCTACATACAACTAAACTATCCAGTCCAGTATTTCAGTAACTGTTTTTCTCCAGTTGCAAAAAAAATGTTTTTTTAAGCTACCTGTCTGAAAATAAAACCTCTTGTAGTATAAAAAGTACACAAGGGGTAACGTAATAACATCCAATATTATATTTTCAGTCCCTAGGTGACATTTCAAACCACTCAGCCATTATAAGGTCACCAGAATCTCTTAGAACCACTTGAGGGTAATATCTAACAATGTATGTTGATATGTAAATGGCATTTCTATACCGTGAATCTAGTCAAAGGATAGCGGAGCTCTGTACATGTGAACAATGTACTTTAAAAAGATGAGGCTTCAACTCGTTCCTAAACTGAAACAGGATTGGGGGGGACTCTAATAGATATGGGGATGTTGTGTCACATCCTGGGTTTTTGGAACTGGCCCTATTTGCAGGGTCGCCTCCAAACATTTTTCCCTCCTGATTTCTGAACCCATTTTTGTTGCCTTTTAGGTCTCTGCACTTTACCACTGCTAACCAGTGCTAAAGTGCTTATACTCTATCCTTTCAATATGGTTAAATTGACTTATACTTGGGAAACATGGCGGCCATAGGCTAACGCGGCTTGCACGTCGGAAGGCAGTCTCCTGAGACCTTCATCGTTACCCTGGCAGACGGCTGTAACTGAGCGTGGTTTTCTTTTTTTCCTTGCTGGCTGTGGCTTGGATGTCGCTTTCTCCGCTGTAATTTACTGAGAAACGCTGAAGACCGGTGTACTCTCCGTTAATGTGCCCGCCATACACGCTATCGCTCTCAGTCTCTCTCCCACCTTGGGGGCGGGCAGTCGTGGAGATCAGGCGCGGCCGAGCGGCCGCTGCCCGGAACACGCATACAGCAGCAGCAGTACTTGTTGGGTGGAAAGGAGAAGAGTCTTCGAGAGCAGTGCCATTGACCAGCGTCACTATCGAGGAAAAGAGTGATGCAACAACGATAGCTGCAACAGAGAGGGGGTGTGACGAGCTGAGTGAACAGAACTTGGCATCTCAGGATTCAAGTAAGGTCTTTAACTATTTTAAGGGAGTAGAGGCAGAGGAGGACAATGAGTTGTGTAAAACCCCACCATACCCACAAACAAGAGTAACCAGGAGTAAAACTAAAAACAAGGGGAAAGTGTTAGGCTTGGAGGGGGATAAACTACCGATCCCAGAAGGCACTTGGGGGGAGTTCCAAAAGAAGGCACGGGCAAAAAAGAAACTAGATACAACAAAAGAAAAATACACCACCCAAAAGCAACCCCAAAGTAAAAATAAGAATAAAAAAGTAAAAGCCCCTGGGGATATAACTCCGTCCTTGCGAACATATAAGGCTTTACCACAAGTATTACGGATCACGCAGGACATGGCTGCTGCTCTGGAAAACACTAAATCAATGCAGAGCGAGCATGAACAGTCGGAAAACCAACCAGTTGTATTGGTCCCAGATTCAAGCTCACCTTTAGTTACCTCATTAGAAGAGGCGGCACTGGAAGTGGCAGAAACATCTACTATGCCCGACTTGCCTCTAATAGGAATACATACAGCGAGTCCCAGCAATAATCCTGTCCCTGGTAAACTAAAGGAAACCTCAGAAAATGAAGTATTGAGAGCTGAAGCGGGGAAGGAGAAAATACTAACTGCTCAAAACTCAGACTTGGCTCTTGGCAACGCACTTGAGGCAATAGTATCCTCTATTGCAGCAATGTGGGAAGAGATAAGGCAAGATTTTGTGGTTTCCAAAACTAATCAAGCTGAGATAAGGGTAACCTGTGAGGAGTTGGGTCAAAAAGTTGATAGCCTTGGTGGAAGAACGGAAATACTGGAAAGCTCGGTAAGCGTCTTGACTGCAAACTTGGAGTCAGTAAGATCTAAAGTACGCACTCTCCAAGGTGAGGGTGAAAATATGAGAGAAAGGATTGAAGTCTTGGAAAATTACTCTAGACGAAACAACATCCGACTCCTAAAAATTCCAGAGGGGAAAGAAGGAAGTGACCTCAAAAGTTTTATAGTACAATTACTGAAAAGTTCTCTTACATTGGAAGAATCTGCTGAAGAGCTTGATAGAGATATCCAGCGAATTCACAGAGATCCGTTCCGTCTGAACCCAGCAAGGACCAAACCAAGGAAAGTTTTAGTTAATTTCTTGACCTACACTCTTAAAGAAATTTTTTTACACCTTGCTTTGAAAGCAGGCACAATGAAGAGCCCTGATTTCTCTTTTGAAATACGATCAGATTTATCAAAAACCACGCTGGATAGGCAGTGGGAGCTTGGGAGGCGCATGGACTCTTTTAGATCATTTGGAGCAACAGTACAGATGAGATTCCCTGCGTTTCTCAGAGTCATGTATAATAATAAGATGCACAATGTTAGGTCTATACATGACGCTGATGATCTATTAAACTCCATTAAAGATCACGCTCAAGCTCAGGCTCAGACACAGGCTCATAAATAAATAAGCGAATACAGCCAATCTCAGAACGAATAGACACTATTAAAACAGGGAAGGAGAAAAAGGAAAGCTAAAAAAAAAAAGAAAAAAAGCTAAGAATTTTTTTTTAAAAAAAGAACTCAAGTAAAATAAACCAAAACAAACAAATCACTAAATAAACCGAAAAAAAATGGATGTACTTCATCCAATTGCACAACAGGGGTATTAAAGGGTGAAATGCACGGAAAAAAAATATATATATATAATCTCTTTTTTAGAAGGTAATATTGAAGTAACTTACAGACCAAATCTTGGTCCAAACATTACCTTACCTTATCTTTACTGCTAGAATTACAGCCTTTCATCTTTCTCATCTCTTCCGTTTACTTAAGGGAAGGTAGCGATGGAGGGTTAAAGGAGGCTGCGGATCGGCGTACATCTGGCTTAACACCAAGCCAGAATAAATAAGGGAGGGTTTCCAAGGGGGTGGGTGGGGGGGTCGGGCGGTAAAAAAATGAAAAATCCTCATTTGAAAATTCACTTTGGTGTTCCAACCTTCATTTATACTCACAATCAAACATTTGACAGGTTAAAAACAAAAAATAAAAAAAACAATAAAGTTAAAGAAATTAAGGGAAGAAGGATGTCACAAGGGAACAAAAATAAAACATGACAACAGTTAATTATATGTCCTGGAATGTAAATGGCCTGCGCGTGAGAGGGAGAAGAGAGCGTATTTTACAATATCTGAGAGACTCACAGGCGCAGATCATTGTATTGCAGGAAAGACACCTTCTTAAATCAGAGGCGGTCAATATATTGAAAAAACAAAGGTGGATAGATAAATTCTGTTCCACAGACCACAATGCAAATATAAGAGTGGTAATATTTATATTTAAAAAATCAGCAAGAGCGCAAATACAGGAATATAAAGAAGACAACACAGGGAGGTGGTTAATAGTTAGAGTCTCTCTTGATGGTCAAATGAGGACACTGATAGGATACTATGGCCCTAACTCAGATGATCCATCACACTTGGACACTGTAAGAGATCAACTAATATCAGTCCAGGAACCAATAATTTGGATGGGAGATTTCAATATTGTTTTAGATCCTAAATTAGACAAATCAACCAAATATAGAATTTGCAGTTCTGTCAAATCCAGAGATTCCCTCAAAAACATCATGACACATTTGGGCCTGGCAGACTTATGGAGAGAACGAGTCGGCAATAAACCAGGCGTTTCTTTGAGGAACAGTCGATTCAAACATAAATCTAGAATTTACTATGTCTTCTTTAGTTATTGTCTAAAAGACGCACTGGAGTCGATCGATTATATACCATCACATCTCTCAGATCACTCTGCAATAAAATTTACTTTAAAACTTAATAATTTGGTTAACCACCCGTCCTGGTCTTTTGACCGGACATTGCTGCTTGAGGAGGAAGAGGTCAATTTTTTGTCAACTGAATCTCTAGCCTTCTTTGACATAAATAGAGACTCCGCAGGTCTAACAGCCGTCTGGGAAGCCTTCAAAGCCTTTCTAAGGGGGCAGATCACTAGTAGAGCCTCTTATAGGCAGAAACTATATACTCAAAAAATAAAAAACCTAGAACAAGAAATGAAACTTTTGGAATCTAAGATCGATTCGTCTTTAGTAACATCCAGCGATCATGAGAAACTGGCTGAATTAAAATCCCAATTGGAAAACACCTTACAGGAGAGAATAAACAAAAGGTGGGAAGTGAGTAAATCCTCCCAATTTGAATTTGGAGAAGCTGCAAGGAAGGTACTTGCGTGGAAAATAAGAGCAGAAAAACCCCTCAACTATATCGGAGAAATCAAAATACCTGAAGAGTTAGAAACAACATCCACTAACTCAGAGATAGGGAGAGCTTTCTTTGATTTCTTTGAGGAGATTTATAAAGAGAACCTCCCCAATGATCAGCAAGCAAGGGACAGTTGGCTAGAGGCCATAACCCTCCCAACTCTATCAACAAGTCAGAGCAATCTCTTGGAGGTCGAGATCACTGAAGACGAGGTCAAGAAAGCAATCCGTCACTCCAAAAAAGGAAAGGCGGCTGTTCCGGACGGTTTGCCTGGAGAAATCTATAGATCTCTTGAGGATATTGTTGCCCCTGTGCTTACGATACTCTTTAATGGCATTCTAATACACGGGAACCAGCCCCCAAAAACTTGGGGAGAAGCAATAATCGCGCTTATCCCGAAACCGGGGAAATCACCATTGGACTGTGGGTCATACAGACCAATATCACTACTCAACAATGACTATAAACTTTTCACAACAATTATCTCTACAAGACTGGCTAGTGTCATTGGAAAAATCGTTCACCCCGACCAAAAAGGTTTCGTCAAGGGCAGACAACTAGCGGAGCTAACATATGAAGCTGTGGGGGCTATAGACATCGCCACGGCCTTTTCTTTACCTCTGGCCACATTGACTCTGGACGCAACTAAAGGGTTTGACAGAGTCAACTGGTTATACCGTAACGATGTTTTGAAATTTTTTTACTGCGGGGAGAACTTCTGTAGGGTCATCAAACAGCTATATAGCGCCCCGTCTGCCAGGTTATTGGTTAATGGATCTCTAACCGAAGCGTTTAATATAACTAGAGGCACAAGACAGGTCTGCCCGCTCTCCCCTCTCCTATTTAATCTATACATCGAACCGTTCGCTCAGCTTGTAAGGGACGAGGCTAATATTCCATCTTTTAGCTTTGGAGAGTGGGAAAGGCGGGTAGCAATGTATGCAGATGACATTCTGATTTTCACATCTGACTCAGTAAGAGCATACCCAGTAATCATCCAACGGGCGGAGGAATTTGGCTGTATATCGGGGTATGACATCAACTCCAGTAAAAGTGAGATAATGGCTTGGAATCTACCTAATATTCAGCTGGGGGTAAAACTATCCTCATCGATGCGCTATTTAGGAATTAGAATAACCCAAGAAGTGGCCAGCATTGGGCAAACTAATTTGGAAAGGGTACACATTGAGAGTAAAAAGATTTTAAAATCTTGGTCACATCTACCACTTTCAACTATAGGGAGGGTGAATTTGGTTAAAATGTGTATCCTTCCAAAATTCACCTTTGTCTTCAATACTATTCCTATTGCCTTTGATCCAAAAATGATCGAAAAATCTCAAAGAGAAATTAACTCTTTCATATGGAACTACAAAACCACAAGAATTGCGTGGAAAAAGTTAAGAAGAAGAAGAGAGAAAGGGGGCCTTGCACTGCCAGATCTATTGTATTACTCATGGGCCTTCCAGTTGTCACATTCAAGAATGCTTCTTAAGATGCCATCTAATCTTGCAACTGACTCTATGTATAAGGCTATGTTAATGGGGGCTAATCTAGCATCGGATAGTTTTATATTCAAATTTGGATGCCAGAAATTTTTTAAAAACATCAAACTAAAAATCGCACAATCATGGGCTAAAAACTGGTATAACATCAGAAAGAAACTGGGTCTGTCATACTATTCCAACTACTCTCCAATCTGGGATTCACCAGGGTTACCACTATGTCTGCGGGACAGTCTTTCCACTATAATAGAACAAGCGGGCATTATAAGATGGGGTCAGCTACTTAAAGATGGTAACCTTATAGCATGGGACGAGTTACAGGAATTGGTTGGCGCAGGGCTGTCAAGATTTAAATATATTCAACTAAACAGCTGGGTGAGATCTCAGATTCGTACTGACGTCAACGTAGGGAAAATAAGCATAATAGAACAAAAATTGGTGGAAAGAGCTATGGGGGGAAAGGAGGTAACTACCTGGTATTGGCAGCTCTTGGAGGAAATTGATGGGGAATTCCAACTCCCAGATGAATTATGGGGAACGGCAATTGGCACCTCATGTGAGGAGAGATGGCAAAACTCTTTCATTCTATTATACAAAACCGTAAAGCCTTCATGGCTAAGACAAAACCACATTTTCTCCGCACATCGTGCATACATAACCCCGTTGAAATTATCGAAATTTCTACCAAATAAAAAATGCAATAAATGCAATTTTGGCAGGTGCCTGTGACATACATATGTTTTTTGAATGCCCTGACATCCCAAAATTCTGGATAGATGTAAAGGAAACGTTAAACTCTATCCTAAACACATCCCTAGAAATAACCCTTCCTCTTGTCATTTTTGGGTTGGAAGATAACATCAAAGGCAAGGCGAAATCCCTTCTCTTCTACGCAATTTTACTGGCGAGAAGACACATTTGCATAAATTGGGTAGAGAAAACACCCCCATCACACTCCTGGTGGCTCTCCTCCTTATATGAAATATCTAAAATGGACCTTAAAAGAACAGCTAGTAAGAGGAACTTGGCTTTTTGGGACCTCCTAATTAATTGGAGATGAACCCGGGTTTTTTTTTTTTTCCCCCGGGTCCAATGATTATGCCTTATATACTCCTGGACCAGGGTTAGTCAAGTTTCGATAAGGGTCCTACAGGTTGAAATATACCTAGATGGAGTGAAAAGCAACCGTATTTCTTCTTATGGGACATCTCTACTACCAATATGTCAAATCACGTTTAAAAGTCGTGCCAGGTGGTTGGTATGGTCCTTATTGAAGAAAAGGCAAATGAGGACAAAAAAAAAAAAAAAAAAGAAATTGACTTATACTTGACTGGAACATTTCATTTACTTGAAAGTACCTAGAGAAGTGGTACTATAGATACACAGGGCCTGTAAATTATATGCTACCTGTAGGCCTGCAGCGCTGATTGTGCCTCCCACTTAATTAGCCTTTTAAAACATGTCTCAGGCCTGCCATCCCAACGAGAGGACAGTTATAAGCTGCCACTTTAACCTGACAAAATAAACTTTTTGACAGACCTTAACCTTTCTTTTTAATACTAATGCCATCCCTTTGGTAGGCCTTAAACAGCCATAGGGCTGGTTTCAATGTATATAACAACTTCGACATATACTTTTAAGTTTTACATGTCAAGGAAGTGAAAAATGCTTAAATATGTTTTCCACTACGACAAGCATACTTCTTCCATAGGATAATATTGCGTTACCATATTACATTTAATAAATCCAACATTTTGGTTTGGAATAGGTGGGAATGTTAAGTTTGGTCTCTTAAGATTTGTAATTTAAAACCTTCTTTAATGGTAAAGTCAGATTTTAAGTCACAATTCAGAAAATTACTTTTTTTGAAAGTTGCCATTCTCTTGTCCTATTTGGTGCTTGCAGCCTGCTCCTGGGTCACATGGCTACATGTGAATGGCAGTTCACCTTTTTGCATTCCTCCAAGACTGCCACACAATAGAGAGTCTGAGTGGTGGCAGGATGGGCCATCTATGCAGGATGAGGGGGCGGAGCTGTCACCTACCACACTTGCACTTCAAAGGGGCTGCCTCAGCATAGTTATAAAGAACTTCATACTCGTTCGTTGTGCTCTGAATACAACCTGGGACCAGGGCAATGAAGCAGGAAATTTCCAACACTTCGGTGGGTGGAAAACTCCAGAAGCTTTTTCCACTTCAAAGTGGCACCAGGTTCTTCAGCGGGACCAACTTGGTCCTTTGCCTGGCCTGCACTCCATTGTAGTCAGCCTCAACTTGTGACTCTCTCCCAGTCCAATGCCACCAGATACCGCAGTTGGTGCTTTGCGTCTTTTGGTGCTACTTTTATCTAAATCTTTAAAAGTGCAGATCTCCATTTTCACTTATTGACTGCTTGTTGTTTTTGTGAGAGTTTATATATTACATGTTTCTAAATTAGTGTGGTATTGTTCTCGTGCTGTGTAAATGCTACATAAATATTTTACATATTTCCTCTAAGTTAAGCTTGACTGCTTTTGTGCCATGCTACCAGAGGGTTAAGCACAGATTAATTTAGTGACATTTTGTGGTTCACCCTGATAAGGATTGTGACTTGTGCTTGGGAAGGGCTCACACACCTTCTCACCCAACAATCCAATTTCTCACATGGATGTATAGATGGAAAATGGCCTGATTTGTTTCACACTTCTTAATTTTCAGTCTGATGAATGGCCCCCCGGCTGTAGATGTGGCAAGAACAACCAGAGATGTTGACCTTATTGGGGCGTGCTGGTTGTGATGACTTGGCAAATGATGCAGCTGGTTTTCAAAAGGTTGTGGGCTGCCAAGGAGAGCCAATGGAGTTCCATCAGGATGGGGATGATGTGTTCATATTTTTTGAGGCCCTGGAGGAGGCTTTCTGCGGCATGTAATGCCCCTAGGTGGTGCCAGTGTGGGGTCTGGAAGGCCATGGAGTAGAGTATTACCACCTTCCAGGTGTGAGAAAACAGAAGCTCTGAAGTCACTTTCTGAAAGAAACAGGTTGACTTTCTTTAGAAGACTAAGCTGATGCTAGGCTGTCTTTCTTTTTTTGCAATGTAATCCATTAGGGTGAGGTTGATGTCCAAGCTCAATCCAAGAGCCTTGACATTCAGTGAGAGTTGGGTGTTCGAAACCATTAAGGTTTAGGTCATTGAGCCAGGTTTGTACTGTATCTTGTTTGCTTTTCTTGGCAAATAGCAGGAATTCTATCTTGGATGGCTTGCTCTTCACCTGAGCACTGGACATCAAGGTCTGGAAGATATGAAAAATAGTGTTTGAGGTGTTGAAAGTCTGAAGTAGAGGAGACTTTCAAGTAGAGATGTGTATCATTGGCATGCTGGTGAATCTCAATGCTGTTCTCTGCATGTACCAAGCAGCTGCATGTAAAGTTTGAAGGTGACAGCAAAATGTATGGAACCCTTAAGGACTCCACACATGAGCTGAAGCTGCCCTGGAGCTGCCCATGTGATCAAAATGGCGTGGATTGGAAAAGGAGGAGAAGAACCAGTGAAGGACATTGCAAGTGAATCCCATTTGCAACTTAAGGGTGTGTATGAGGGTAGGATAGCAACTATTGACTGTTGAAGGCAGATGAGAGGTCCAACAGTATCAGGAAGCAGGTGTTATCGTCATCTGTGGCAGTGGCGGCTGGTGACATTTGAAAGTGGTGAGGCGTAAATACTGCACTGTGGCGAGCGAGTGCAGCAAGCGAGGCCGAACAACCTGTGGGGGGTTCGGGGGGTTCTCCCACGAGAACATTTTGAAAAAAGATTGGGCAAATGGTGTATTCTCAATCACATTTGAGAAAGAGGTGGCTTGGCGAATACATCTCTGGGAGTAGCCAGACAAGTCTCTTTGCACAGATACATCTCTCTCTCTCTCCCTGCATTCACATAGGCACAGTCACCCTGCACTCATAGACCCATTACTCACCCTTCCCTGACACATTACTAAGCCAGCAATCACCCATCCACATCACTCACTCTGGACTCACATAGGTACACTGATCACCCTGCACTCACACAGACATCACTCACCCTGGACTCACACAGGCACACTGCTCACCCTGCACTCACACAGGCACACTGCTCACCCTGCACTCACACAGACATCACTCACCCTGCACTCACACAGGCACACTGCTCAACCTGCACTCACAAAGACATCACTCACCCTGGAGTCACACAGGCATCACTCACCCTGGACTCACACAGGCACACTGCGCTCACCCTGCACTCACACAGACATCACTCACCCTGCACTCACACAGGCATCACTCACCCTGGACTCACACAGGCACACTGCTCAACCTGCACTCACACAGGCACACTGGTCAACTTGCACTCACACAGGCATCACTCACCCTGGACTCACACAGGCACACTGCTCAACCTGCACTCACACAGACATCACTCACCCTTCACTGCACTGCACTCAATAGGTTTCCTTTATTACAACCTGTCTAGGCCTGACATTGCCTGGTGACAGACTACCACGTCTGCTGGGGCCTCTGAGCAGGTGGGGGTGCTTAGCACAGACCCGAGAATGCAAGCAACCTCCCCACAGACACTGGTGATATTGTAGTTGTTGTAGGCTGTTAGTCACTGCATGCGAAGATGTTCAGCAATTGCCCCCAGCCGTGTGTGCGCCCCGAGGACTGACATCATTCAACCACCATCTGTTAGAGCCAGGAAAACCAAAACAAACATCGACAAATAAGTTTCCTGGCTCCCCATGAACTTGTCTCCAAAAGGTAGTAATGGGCTAAAATCTAAATACGCTTTATTTTCATCTGGTATTCCATCAAAGAAGAACCTGTTCCCCTGACTAGCCCTCTCCCCCCTCCAACTTTCTCTCTCCTCTATGGGTGTGCTGTGTTACTAGAAGCCCTTTGCAGATGTGTAAAGAGAGGTTAATACCGTTAATTCGCAGCTTACACACGCAAATGCTTTTCACCTACAGCAAATATTGATCCACTCTAAGTTCGTTTGTGTGGTATGCACGCTTCATTTTGATTTCACACACACCATTACAATCCTTGCTTCTCTCTAGTATTCACAAGCAAAGCATTGACGATACTTTGCAGCTAGTTCTCTCTTCACCCCTTATGGCTCCCAGAGCACTTCACAGCTGTAGTGAGCTCCCTACATGCTTTGCTGGCATACAAAGCTCTTTCCTAAAACCCCACTTACTTTTCCTATTTACCACCTAGCTTGACAATTCTATTTCGTACTTTGGATTTTGAAACCATTTGTATGCTAAAGCACCCAAATAAATACTCACTTTTCTTCTTCTGACTAAACGTAACTTCTATATTTCCATTTAAAGCAATGATACGAGACAAACAATTCGATTCATCAGAGTAACAGAAACATAATTGTACCTACAAATGTAAACTAGTCTTTAGTTTTACGAGAAAAACGGGTGCATCATTTCCAAAAATGAAGCAAAGGAGAGTTAACATGTGAATTTAGGTTAACGGATGATATGGCAGTGTTAAACCTCAAACTTCTCGTTCCAGACAGACACCAGCGGGGGTACCTGGCTCGCCTTGGGGTAGCTAAAATGACGATTCTGTTGGGACTTTTCTGGAAGGGTGAAAAACTAAGTGAACACCTTCGCGCTCTGAACCGTCTTCCCCAGCTCTTGCAATACTCGCGGTCGTGCCGTGGGGTTCGTCATGTGTCCTTGCTGTTGTTAACCTGGAACAGGTTATCAACGGTGAACTGGCCCTTTGGGTGGATTAGCAAACAGAAGTGTGCCCACACCGGCTGGCAGGGCCGGGAGACGTCAGTTAGGTGTCACTGTCAGGTCGATTGCCGAATCACTCACAAAACTCCGTCTCTTAACATAAATCACCCACCACCAGGAGAACACTAGTCTTAAAGCAAGTTAAGCAACGTATGCTTACATTAACCTGGGTCATGTCGCGCAGGGCCGGGGGTTAAAATGAAACATTTTAAAACTTACCAGGTCCGCGCCGTCTGCGCTCCGGAGTCCAGGTCCCATTACTGTTGGCGCCTAGCCGCCTACAGGAACATCCGGCGATCCCTCACAGCCAATCCTGGCGCCTTAGGGCACAGTTACTCTCTGCCCGCCTGCTCAGCCCATTAGAAGACGGAGGCTTGAGCCTTTGCTCAACCCTCGCTCTTCTCAGCCACAGCAGGCACTAGTGGGCATGCGTGGGCACGGAGAAAAATTGGCCCTCCGTCCCCACTCATGCGCACTTGCTGCTGCCCCTGGTCTGACAATGTAAATGCCTGTCAGTTAGCATGACGTCGGGCCGCCGGTGGGCGGCCCAACGTCATGCTAACTCACAGGCATTGTCATGATGCATCTCAGACTGAACTTAAGTGAACTGACTAAGAGTTCAGTTTACTTAAGTTCACAAAAGCCGAGGGAGCTGCGGTCCGGACGGCTGGTGGGGCAACGCCCCAGCGCCCTTAATGGACGCAGCGCCACTGATCTGTGGTCAAGAGGGCATCATCTATGATGTGTAAGGTGGTGCACTCCGGGCTGCAGCATGATCTGACACCAGTCTGGCAATTGTTCAGGAGATGGTTAGTATTGATGAGATATTGGAGTTGAACACAGTCTTCTTTTTCAATGATTTTGCCAATGAATGGTAGGTGAGCGATGGGCCGGTAGTTATGTTATGTTATGGTATTGGGTTTTGTTGCATGCACATATCACCCAAAAGGGTCTCAAAGCGCTGTAGTGGATTCAAATGGAGGGAAAAGTTCACAGCAGAGGGGAGGAAAGAAAACAGTTAGAACAGTCCGGTTTTAAGCTTCTTTCTGAACGATTTATGGTCTGTGATCATTCGGAGTTGAATTTGTAGCTCCTTCCAGGAAAGAGGAGCTAAGTGGGAAAATTATCTGCCATAATTTCTGGCTGTACGGACCCTGAAAGGTTTAAGTAGATGTTTTGTTCCTGAAGTAAGATTCCTTTTTGATATATACCAATTAAGTTTCTTTACCAGGTACCTCGCCCATTTCCATACATGGTCTTATGTGCCAGGCAGTTAATTTTGAAACAAACACATTTCCTAATGGGAAGCCAGTGTAGAGCTTTTAGACTGGGAGCAGATGGAGATTGCGATGGAAGGTTGAACACCAGTCAGCCGTGTTCTGCAACACCTGGAGTCTGGTGTATAGCTCTTCCTTAATAGAGGCCGTCATTGTGTTTCCATCGTCTAGACAACTGATTATAAGAAACAAGTGATTTTCTTGATTCCAAAGGAAGCCATTGGAAGATTTTACGTAGGGTTCGCAATCTGCCATAGCAGGTGCACAAGACATGATTTACTTGGTCTTTCATAGACAATGTGTCATCTATTTTTAATCCAAGGTTAAGTACCATGACATTAGGAGATGGACAGGGGCCAAGGCTAGCGGGCCACCAGTCATTTGACCAGAGTTAATGTGCTTTTCCAAATAATATCATCTCGGTCTTACTGGCGTTAAGCTGAAGATGGTTGATGTGCATCCAGGTCTATATTAAGGGTGGGCGAAGCTGGCGTAGTGTTTAGTGTAGGTTTCCTTAGAAGTGGGAGGACCTGGTCAGTCTTGAGAGCTTCTTGGAAGATGCCTTGAGTGAGACAGGCATTGGCAATGGTAAGTGGGGTTAAGAGACCATCCCTAGAGGGAGCTTTGATGAAGGACAATGGTAAGTTATCTTAATAAAAAAGTGTATTTGAGGGAGTTGTGTGTGTTAGCCAGATCTGGGAGAGATAGGGCCTTGAAGACTAATCATTTAGGAATTCGACAGGATGCGGTGGGTGTGTTAGAAGAAGCAGGCTTGGTATTCTCGATGTGCTGTCGGATCTTCTGTATTTTTCCAATGCAGAAGAGGGTTATTGCATTAGTGCACTTTTCTGTGGAGTGAAAAATAAGTGGGTCAGGCAGGTTACAGAGAGTGTGAAGTAGGTGGAAACAGAGGTTATCGAGAGTGAGGAATAGGTGGGTACTGCACCTTACACATTACTTATCCCTCTCTTGTTACCAAATCGCAGTTTGGGTTTTGCCAATTGGTATTAGGAAGGGTCGTGCTAAGGGTATCCCTTCCTTAATAGCGACTTGCAGTGCAATGTACGAATGTTTTGCGAACGAAATACTGTCCCAAAACATAAGCATTTTACTGCCTACTTCTAGAAGGTAGTGATCCAGTTAACAATGGGACGGGGACCCTCACTGCCTATTCTTAAAAAATTAAACTGAAACATTTGATTTTTCTTTTTGAAACGCAGCCTTTTTTCCTTTAAGGAAGACAGGCTGCATTAAAAGAAAAAGACACTGCTTTATTTAAAAGTAAATACAGATATGGTGGTCTGCTGTCCTCAGCAGGCCACCATCCCTATGTGTTTAGCGATTCCAAATGGGTCTAAAATTATTACCTACCTCATGAATAATAATGAGGTAGGTCAATGTGCGAGCCACTGAGAATCGCAAATGAAACTCAATAGAGTTTCGTACAGTTGTTATTGTTATTTCCTAATTGTGATTCGCATGGAATCGCAATTAGAAAGTTGCAATTTCGAATGTAACTACATGTGGCTCTATATATATCTATGTGTATATCTATATATATGTATACAGATATACACATAATCATATATGTGTATACGTGAAAAAATGGATGGCAATTAATGCAAATAATGTTACAGAAGAACCACTGAGAGTGCATTGTGCTACGAGAATAATTTATAATTATTGTATAGTAGTGAATTAAAGTGTATTTAGGAACAAAGAAGTAGGCAAGTACAATTAGATATGAATGTTGCTTTATAGAGGCTGCATTTTGCAGATGAATATCGGAGGGAAGGTGCCTACTTAAGTGCTTAAAGATCAAACAGTAAGAGAGCACTGGACCAAAGATGTGTTTTCGATTTGTAATACCAATGTATGTAGCTAACTGCGGATCCAAAACAAGACGATGACTGTTATCATCATTACTAATGTTATATTCCTCTCACTGTTAATTCAAACTTGTTTTCTTAGATTCCCTGTTGCCAGCACCTGCGTAGTTTGTTCTGCCCTGGGGTCCTTGGTTATTTCCAGTCTTCAAGTCTGTCACTTGCTTTCATCCCTCTTGTCTCTGCTCTCTGGATTTCACAGGTTGATGCTACTGTTGCAGCAGCTTCCATTGCCATGACTCCTCCTCGCTGCTGGGACCCCCCTACAATGGGATGGACAAATACCTGACCTTTTCAGCCTTGGGCTAGATGCAAATTCTATACCAATGAGAGCAGGTCTCTAAAGAGAACCAATGTGTCATGTTTTACTTCTACCAAACTGAACATTGTGTCTAAAAATCCCTCTCCTTCAAGCCAAAACACTGGGAAATGATATTTCAAATGGCAAACTGAAGGCCATTGTATAATCTGAGTGAGATGAGGATAACCACAACAGAGTGAGGGGATGACTCTCATAGTCAAAGGGTCAATTGTTATTGGGGTAATTTATTTGTATTTTTGTAAAATATATGTGTCTGTGGAAAATATTTTTAGAATGCTGTGTAGAACAGTGATCACCAGAAAGTCGTGTATCAAACATCATAAAATGTCTAAAGATGGATGTTTGATTACTAGCCACTTGCCTTGAAATGCACTAACTGGTGTTAAAATGGAGAAAGTACATCGCCTTGATGGATTGTATTGAACACAAAGGGTCTATTCCCATTGACGGCCAAGCCTGTGAATTATAAAATTGAAGATACCAAAATGCAAGCGATGTAGATTAGAACACTAAAGTACTACAATGGCTTTAGAGACTAAATATGTAGTGGTATGTTTTGCTTAGTGGTGCTGAATAGTTGCACCACTGGGGCAGCAGGTACTAGTAGAGAAGAATGGCATAAAGTGGTACCTTTTATGCAGCTACAGCTATTAAAGAGGCCTTTGTGTCTCATTGTACTGTCATCATATGGAGGAAGTAGACACTCCTGTGAGATGAATGAAGTTCTCCCATTTTCCATTGCCAAGTAGATAAGTGCAGTTGCACCATTAGCACACAGATGGAACCATATTGGCTCTCAACTTCCCCAGCTCACCAGAAATATGACCATCCACTCTTGCCATCTTATTTGTGGTAATGTTATCATATCGTCGCTTTTTCTGTAATCTATCATACATTTGTTGTATTAGTGGCGACAGACAGGATGGAGCTGTGGTAAATTTGTTCCAAGTGCAAGTTGACCACGTCAAAGGTGATGGCGATGCTGCGATAAAGCACAGTGATTGTGAAGTAGAGCTGCAAGATAAAGTTACATGTATCCATTTTGTAATCCAGTGTATACTTGGTGGTAGTATAACACAAGCATAGTGTTATCACCACAGTGCCATCATACTCACTGCAAATCAGGGCCTCCAATGTTCTAGATGCCTTAACATCCAGAATGGGGAAAATCTCAAGTTTACTCTCTTGTGAAAACTAGAGGCAGCATAATTGTATCCAACGAGAGCGATTTAAGAGAGGTGGAAACTGCTTGTAAGTTTAGGGGAGAATCTTACAGCTATGAAACAAGCTCTTAACTGAAGGGAAGTCTTCTTCATTGAAGGACAGAATCCCAAACAGATATGGTACTTGGAAAATTCAGGAATTTTGGGTATTTTGGCTGTGAATTATATCTGTTACACAAAGAATAAATGAAGAAAGAAATCCCAGCCAGCATCAGAGAAAGATTTCTTCAAACATTTTTTAATGGAGACAGATAATAAAAAGTAGGTCACGTTTAAACAGTTGGAGACCAATAGTAAATCGTACGTAAGACAGAAAGTGTGCAATACTCTCATCTTTCTGTCGGTTGTATGACGGAACAACGAGTTTCTCAACCCCGCATACCTAAACAACACGGTCTGTATAATGACTACATCTCAACCACGCATTGCTTTACCACGCATTGCTTTACCATGAATTTTCAAGGTAAAGACATGCATGGAAAAGGGGTATGCATGGCTAAGGTTACCCCCCTCCCCTCTGCCCTAAGGTACAAAATCCCCCCGCCCCCTCCCGCCTTAAATGCAAATACTCCTACCCTCTCCAACCCGCACACTGTGTCCTCCCCTGCCCTAATGTCTAAAGCCCTGCCCTAAATACTACCCCGTCCTGCCCTAAAAGTGTATCCGACCTCCCCCCTGAGCCCAAAAAATGACCCCGCCCTCCCCATATCCCAAAAAACTACCCCATCCCCCTCCCAGAACCCTAAAAACAACCCCTAAAAAATACCCCAAACTGCCCCTGAAAACTACAACGAACCCCCCACCCCTAAAAACTACCACAAATTCCCCCACCCCTGAAAACTACCCGAACCCCCTCCACCCTATAAAACTACCCTTAAACCCCACCACACCTAAAAAAAAACCTGCACCCCCTTCATCCCTGAAAACTACCCCGAACTCCCCACCCCCCAAAACTACCCCGAACCCCAGCCACCCCTTAAAACTACCCCAAACTCCCACCATCCTTTAAAACGACCCCAAACCCCCACCACCCCATAAAACTACCCCGTAACCGAACCTCTCCAAAAACTACCCTGATACCCCACCATCCCTTAAAACTAACCTGAAACCCCCACCACCCCATAAAACTACCCCGAACCTCCACCACCCCCGAAAACTACCACAACACCCCCCAGACCTGGTCCCAGCCCCACTTACCTGTCCGTGTCCGCTTCCCGACGCTCCTCTTTCCCCGCCCATTCAGAACACTAGAGTGCAATCTGCCTTAACGTGCATGTGCGTGGTTAAGGCAAATTTGTGGTTCGGGCAAGCGTGGTTACGACTGTAGGCCTCCGGAACTCGTGACTCTGGCCGAATGTTTCCCCTTTCTGTCACTTGCCTTGGTTGAATGGTGAAGGATAGTGGCCATGTAGAGCTTGAGCCCTTAAGTTACATTATTTTTAACATCCGAAATGCATAAACTTGCTCAATTTTCTACGTCACCTAGTATATGTTAATGAGGTGCTTCACTTACAATGTAATAGTTTACGTCCTCTCCTGAACGTCCAGGTACATGCAAGGATAGATTCCGTTTTAGTACTTTTTACATTGGGTTCTCTCATAAATATACTGTAGAGGACAGAGTTGGACTCGTCATTTTTTTGTGATTGCTCTTTTCTTTGAATCAGTTAATAAGTGGATAGAGAAACTGACCGGATAGCAACTGTTCCTTTCTGCTTACACTTGTTTTTTTGCATTGAGAAAGGGGCAATCTCGTTTTTTGCCTCGCTCACTACGGTGCATATTATCAAGCACCGCGTTAACATTACCACCGATTTAGCGGCAGAAAACTGCCGCTTAAGCGGCGATAATGGGCTTGATAATACGCCATAGAGAAATCCCATAGGAGGCCATGTTCACACCAGGACATGGGCTTCTATGGGAATTCACAAGGGCGTATTATTGAGCCCATTATCGCCGGTTTAGCTGCAGTTTTCTGCCCCCACAGCAGCGATAATGTTAACGCCGTTTCTTGATAATATACATTCTTTTAAAGAAGTGCACAAAGAAAAGTCCACAAAACTGACTCTTTCCTTTATTTGGATTTAGGCAGAAAGTAGACCCTTTCATATTGCCGATCACCCAGCTCTGGAATTAATTCGGGAAACCAAATCTATATTGGAGATGAAACATAATAGATTTTAATTTTTTTTTATTTATTGGTATTTCATGAGAAATAACATAGGACATATAATGTCAAACATGTGGCAGTCATGCCACATACAACTGAACTGCATTACAACACTCCATATCCACTAGAACATTGCATTTCAGACATATCACGCCTCGTCCAACACAATTTACAACAGTTTTGACTCCGACTGTTCTTCTTCTCCTGATAGATAGTCCACTAAATAGTGCCAGTAGTCCTTAGGTCTTGCTCGTAGTGGCAACTCTTCTTCATACAACTTGAGATTGTCCTTACAATATATCATATCGCTTACCCATTGCTTTGTTCGTGGCGTTTTCTTACCCCCCCAACATATCGCTATAATTCGTTTTGCTAGTAGTAGTGCTAGTACACAAAATTTACGTTTTCTCGCTTTAACATTCTGTAGTATATTTAGGAGACATGTCCGCATAGTGCAGTGAATCTCCATTCCCACCATCTTTCTCAGCATCTCTGTCACCTCCAGCCAAAACCGAGCTACCTCCCCACAATACCATGCCATGTGTACGAAATTTGCATCATCCATCCAGCACCTTTGGCATCTTGAGTCTTCACGTAGCCCATATTTGTGTAGCCTTTGGGGCGTGTGGTACGTCTGATGCAAGTATCTAATATGTATAAGTTTTAGGTTCCAATTTGGTGGTTATATACCCGTAATCGTGCCGGCCGCACACCATTCTTCATCCGATAGAGGTGTCTCCAAGCACATGTCCCATTTTTGAATCGCTGTGGTTGCTGTGTCTCCTATTTCAGCCTGCAATGAAGTGTACAGCCTAGAAACCAGATGTTTGGGGTTAGCTGATGTGATGAGCAATTGCAGTGTCTTCAGGGTTTCTGGCTCAGCAGGGTAGGCGTGGTAGTGTGTTTTCAATGCACGCTGTAGCTTATAGTACGTAAATTTAAATAACAATGATTGATTTTGTATATATTCCCTGTTTTCTAATGTCTTTACTGTCCCCTCCTGATACATATCCCCTATTGTGTCCAGTCCCACTTGTTTAAGTAAGTCCATAACCACTTTTTCTTGTGTAACCGAAAGGGCGGAGTGATAATGAAGTGGCAATTCTGGTGTGTATATCGGCTGTTTACCCACTTTTCTCGCTATTACCTGCCACGCTGCCAATGTAGCATCTACTGTATTTATGTCTTTTTTATGTAATGCTGGTCGCGTGTGCGATAAAACTGCATTTAGTGGTATAGGGAGGGCGTCACCTCTTCCACTGCTACATGTGTGATGTAGGGAGTAGGGTGAAACCAGTAATGTGCATATTGTGCTTGCGCACATAGGTAATATAGTAGAAAATCAGGGACTTTAAATCCTCCTTTTGGGTATGGTAATGTTAGTGTGTGGAGATTTATTCTAGCTGTTTTACCCGCCCAAATCAATTTCAAAGTGATCGATCTTATCTCCTGAAACACTGGTTTCGGTGGTTTTATCGGAATATTATTGAAGAGATAAAGCAGCTTTGGGAGCAGTACCATTTTTACTATGGCTATTCTGTCTGCCATAGACAATGGCAATTGTATCCATCGATCTATTTTCATTGCCAGTCCATCTAGTACTCTGCCATAATTTGTGCGAATCACTTCCTCAGGGTCTCTGTGGAACCAGACCCTAGATACCGCACCGGGTCTGTTTGCCAGTCTAGAGGGTAGTCTAGGTGGAAGGGAAGAGTGTTGTCAGTGAGGGGTATAATCGTGGATTTCGACCAGTTTATGTTTAGTCCAGAGTGATAACCAAATTTAACGAATTCCCTTAGCAGCGGATTCAAATTGTCTTTTGGGTTTTTTACATATAGTAACACATCATCGGCATAGAGTGAGATGTGAAGTGGTCTTTGGGGGAATTGGAGTGCTGAGTGTTTATATTCCTGTCTTATTTTACATGCTAGCGGTTCTATGGCTATGGCAAACAACAGGGGCGATAGTGGGCACCTCTGCCGCGTGCCCCTCCCTATTCTTATTGGTTCTGAGACATAATTGTTGATTCTAATTCTCGCTACAGGTTTAGTATAGAGGAGTGCTATCCATTGTAGGAACATTGGTGGGAAACCCATTCTCCGCAATATGGCGTTCAGATATGTCCAGGCAATGGTGTCAAATGCCTTTGCTGCGTCTAACAGCACCGCTGCTGCCTTTGTCCCTGGGGATAAGTAGTGTGCTAAGGCAAACAGGGTTCTTGTGTTGTAGGATGTCGATCTGGTGGGTATAAACCCTGCTTGATCAGGGAGGATCAGTCTCGTCATTAAAACTTGCAGTCTTGTTGCTAATATTTTAGACAGTATTTTGGAATCTACGTTAATTAGAGATAGTGGCCGGTAAGAGTCACATGTCTCCAGGTCCTTGTCCGGCTTCAATAGTGCTATAATCATGGCTTCTCTCAAGGAGGCCGGTAGAACACCCTTCTCATGTGCATCTCCCAGCATAGCCACTATGTGTGGGGCCAGCAGATCTACAAACGCCTTATAAAATTCTCCAGTGAATCCGTCCGGACCCGGCGCTTTGCCATTTGGTAGTGTCTTAATTATCTCAGTCACCTCTTCTACTGTCACCGTTTGGGACAGGTATTGCCTCTGTGTATCCGATAACCATGCCAGCGCTATCGTATCACAGTATTTATCTATTTCGTCCGCTGTAGCGGTCTTGTCTGCTTCGTATATTTTACCAAATGTATGTCGGAATGCTTCTAATATACCTGTTGTGTCATATCTCCGCTCCCCATGCTTGTCCTTTACCGCCTCTACCACTTGTGGTGGTTTCTGCCCACATATTTTAGCTGCTAGCGTCGCACCAGGTCTCCCTGCTTCTCCATATCTCCTCGCTACCTGTCGTTTGTGTATGTATGTTAGTTCTGCTTCTGCTAGTTTTTGATATTCCGACAATTCGATCCTAATTTTACCCAGAATGGTTGGATCTTGCGTCTCAGTGTATTCCAATTCTATTTTCCTAATTTCAGCTTCTTTTTTCACCAACTGCCGCCTTAGGTCTTTTAATATGCCCGCATTAGTGCTAATACAGACCCCTCTGATTGTGGCTTTGAAAGCCTCCCACAGTATACCAGCATCTTTCGTTGTGACCTTATTAATTTCAAAATATTCTGTTATTGCTTTACTGATTGTGTCTCTATAACATTCGTCCTGTAGGGCTTTCCCATTAAATCGCCAGCTGAAGGGAGGGGGTATATAGTTAGGCAGATTAAGCGTGATCAGCACCGGGCTATGGTCGAATAGTGTCCGTGGGAGGTGTTCTATTTCCTCCATCCATCGTAACACTTCCTGCGATCCAATCCAGTAATCTATTCTAGACCAGCTGTTAAAAGCCGCTGTTGTGTGTGTGGCCTCTTGTTTTTTAGGATTTTTTATTCGCCATAAATCTATTAGCTGTTTATCTATCATTATGTCATGTAATGTGTGTAACGCCCTTTTGTGCGTCTCCGTTGAGTTTTTGGATCTATCAACTTCCTCATTCAGCGCCATGTTAAAGTCTCCGCCCCGTAGTATCGGTACTTCTGGATGGTCTGATAGCTTCGTCCAAATTGTTGTATAAAACTGTGGGTCGTCTATATTTGGAGCATAGATATTTAAAAGGGTAATCCTATGTCCTCTCAGTGTGCCCGTGACAATGACATATCTCCCTTCACTATCTATATGTGTTAGTTCCAGTTTGAACTGTAATCCTCGACGTATCAATATGGTAACCCCTCTAGAGTAAGAAGAGTAAGTAGCGCTATAAGTAGCTTCCGCCCACCGTTGCCCAATGCGCGTTTGTGCATGCGGGTCTAAGTGCGTCTCTTGGAGATATGCTATGTCTACATGTGATCGCGTTAAGTATGCCATTACTTGTCTTATTGTTTTGGGGTTGTTCAAGCCACGTACATTCCAGGACAATAATCTCAAACTGTTTACATGCCTATTTATCATCATATCTATACAGTAAAATTAGCAGATGTATATTGGTAAGAACAGTGTTGGTCATAGTTATTGACGTATTTAGTCCACAGCATATAGTGAGCAAGTTGTGATTCTCCTGGAGTCTGGCAGTGATTCTCAAATACAGTTCAGTAATCCAACTTTCCCCAACTCCCCCCCACCTCCCCCCACCCACTTCAGCACCCCAATCATGCCAAAGCCATACCCTGAGTGTAACGAAATTTAACATTGTACCATAGTGGGGGGACACCCCATAGGAGGGTCTGCTCGGGTCACACGACTCCATCCAACATAGTGGATGTGGCCAGAGTGGTATGTATAGTGTAGGTGCAGCATTACACACTGTTCGTTTTTTGTGTTACCCCACTCTTGTATATACACTTTAGTAGTGCCATGTGTTCCCATCTCTAATCTCTCGTGCGATACATCACATCCTATCTGGCACCATCATAGTATTCTCCCGGCTAGCCGCCTTTAACACACAAACAATTATTTTTTGAATTCTAACAGTACTCAGTTCGTTTGTGACCTCTTACACGCCACAGCTACGGGCAATGTACATTAACAAGTTATTCCAGCAGTCCCGCCATAGTCTGTGCGCTGTGTAATATTTCACCGCTCTAGCCCCGCAGACATTAATTGTATTACACCCAACCGACAACTACCCAACGTTTCCTTATACCATCGTCTGTACACATTGGGCCATATGTAGCTGGCCAAATACCGGTCGGTAACGGCCGATTTCGGCCGTTATCGACCGGTATTTTGAGTTTCAGATGTAGGTGGCCAAAATATTACCGATTCTGTATATTTACCGAATCGGTAAATTTACCGAATATGTAAATTACCGATTCGGTAAATGTACAGAATCGGTAATATGGGATGTAGGTGGCACTGGAAACAGTGCCACAGGCCCTTAGGAATTCGTTATTTACCATGAAATATTATGGCATGGTAAATAACGAATTCCTGTGTACATGCACATCTGTGCATGTACACCTGTGCCATGTGGCACACAGACATGCCCTAAGGGCATGTATGTGTGTCACATGGCACACAAGCCAGAAACAGGGGTGCAACAGGGTGTCAAAGTGACACCCTGTCCCCCTTGTGAAATCGGTAATTTTACCGATTCGGTAATTACCGAATCGGTATTTGCTATTGAATCCTATGGGCTTCAAGGCCCATAGGAATCAATGGCAAATACAGATTCTGTCATTACCGAATCGGTAATTACCGAATCTTACCGATTCGGTAATTGTTACAGAATAATTACCTACATGGCATTTACCAAATTGTAAATACCGAATCGGTAAAATTCGGTATTTACGATTCGGTAAATGCCATTTACCTACATATGGCCCATTTTCGGTTAAATAGTGTTCAACTTATCTGTTAGATGTCTGTGGTACAGTTTCTTATCCGTGAGCTTGTTCTCTGTCGTCCATTTGATGTAGTATGTATGATCGTTCATTACCTTCTTCACATCATATTGAGATCTTTTGATGTTATAATTCGAGTGTGTTTGATTTCAGTGATTCAATCCGAGTCTTGATTTTGCTCCTGACGTCGTTGTTCCCTTCTCCGTTGACCCAATTTTTTAATATAGTCATTCGCTTCTTTAGGAGTTTGACATATCACTGATTTTCCGTCTCTGGTGATTTTCAACCTCGCTGGGTACAGCATCGCATATGTGATGTCCATTTCTCTTAATTTCTGTTTTGCTGATGCGAATTCTTTTCGTGCCATCTGTACATTGATGGTGAAGTCCGGGTAGAATTGCAGCTTATTACCCTGGTGTTCAATTGCTTGCTTTTCTCTTGCCATCTTCAGTATTATGTCTCGATCTCTGTAATTGAGCAGACGTGCCAGGATTGGGCGTGGAGGGGCACCCGGCTTCGGTTTAGGCGCAAGTGTCCTGTGCGCTCGTTCAACGATAAACACCGTGGACAGCTGGTCGGTTCCAAAGATCGATTTCAGCAGTTCTTCTACATAGGTTTCCATCTTTCCTGTGTTGGTAGACTCTGGAACCCCCGCTATGCGTATATTATTTCTTCGGGACCTCGCCTCCAACTCCTCGGACTTGCTTTTAATGACCTCTAGCACTCTGTCCATCTCTGTGCATTTTTGCGTCGTTGCATGGGATTCATCTTCCACTGCCGATAGCCTTGTCTCCCCATGTTTGTCGAGTTTCGCAGCCAAATTATCGACTCTTTGCGTGGTGGAGTCTAGTTTACTATGCACATCTTTCAAGCTTTTATGGATGGCTCTGAGCGTCGTTTCCATAGTGTTTTGTGTTTCTGCATCTGTTTCCATATCCACATCTGGTGGTGGTGCGGCTCCCTTGGTGGCCTTTTTATGGTCGAACGGTAGCTTCGATTGTACCTTCTCTGGCTTCCCCATCTTCTTTGAGCGATAATCACCGCCACCACCTTATCTCCCGCACTTGGCCTTATGTAGAGGGTGCGCTATGTACTGTTTTATACACCCAGCTGTTAGTGCACACCACCAGGTCTGTAATGCTCCACTTATGTTTCTATTCGCTAATCGCGCTACCTTTTTTCTCTGTGATGCAGCTTTCAAGTGATCGTCGCGTTTTTTTTTCAATGCATTGCATAACACAGTTGCGCCGTCCGAGGTGTTTCTTCTCACTCCCCTCGTTGTTCCGCACACTGGTTTATTGCGTAGCCTGAATGTGCTTTGCGCAGTTGACACCTCTGCAATGGTGGCAACTGCAACCGGGGCCGAGCGTAGGTGTACTTTCTCGATTCGCGCCTTTTTAATGCGTTCGTGTCCACAGCGTTGCCGTTTGTCCCGTGTCCGCTTCGCCTCATTTAATTAGCGCCGTATCGCCTTCCGCAATAATGCACTACGTAGTTTTTTCTCATCAGCACTACGTTATTTATCTTTTAGGTACTCTGTGTGGTCTGCATTTCACCAGTCTGCGTGCACCGCCATCTTGAGTTTTCAGGCTATACACAGATTCCGCTTAATCTCGCGCCAATTAGCTCAACAGCCAATCGGTAGTATTCGGCAATGTACACCGCACGTTATTGTGCAGCTAATGGTGTCCGACACAGCATTGTTCTGTGTCCGATAGTCTTACGATAATTAATTGAATTACATGACCGCCTGCCATGCACATTGCTCAACGGGGCTTTCCAGACTTTTCCACACCGTTAGTAAATTATAGTGCTTTCTACACACCAGTCTCATTTACAGCCAAGTCTTCGCAGCACGCTTACCATCTCCCGTTTTGGTCGTCTGGCGCTGTAGAGCTCAAAATCATGCTGGCTGAGAGCTCGAGAGTGCTCACCTCTTCTGGCTAACACTGCGCCGCCATTTTAGCCGCCATTATGTACTCGCCTCGCCGGATACAAAAGTCGTTTTCTGACGGGGTACTACACATTTTAGCAGTCTGCTTGTGTCATCGTGCTCTCTACACCTTCCGATTTACTTCCCTGTCATTTTCGGAAAGTTTAGCACCGTTTTTATGCCATTCGTGTCCGTTATTCGTCTCTGGCCGGCGGAGCTGTCTCAGGAGGCAGCCATTCCGCTGTGCGCCCTCTAGCGCCCCCCGAGATGAAACATAATAGATCCATGGAATGCGCACAAGTAGGTCACACTTTGCGGCGGTTTGTAAATTGTGCTTCACGGAAATCTTCCTTACTCACCAGGGACATGTTAAGGATTTTAGGGGGGCCTTGGGCCAAACGTATTTTGGGGGCCCCTGTTTGGATCAACTTGGAATTTATGATACAGTTTCAGTTCTTTCATGCCCTCTTTGGTCAGGTCACTGACAGTGCACAAGCACACTTGTTCAATATTCAGGTACAGTGATGCGTGTTTTCAATATTGTAACACAGCAGCAGCTCACTAATATCACTTCAAATGATCTCCGAGACACCCTCCCATTTTGCACACGTGAGACCTTGTTTGGATCTAAAAGAAACTTTTTGTGCTTGTTGCATAAAACATAAAATCAACATTTGTCTGCAAAATGTTTCTAATGGACTCTCACACATTACCCAAATTAAAAATAAATTAAATTAAAGAGCCGCTCCCGGCCACGATATGCATGCCCTTGGACCGTAGAACTGGAGTGCTAGACTCCGTAACTGCTACTAACCATGCATGGCACTTGCTCCTACAACGTCAGGGAGGCACGTTACTATACTCACCAGATATGCCGCTGGATTGGGTGCTCTGGCTCCCTCCTATGGGTGAGAAGGGTGTCACAAGAGAGCTGGCGAAGCTAGGACTTCAACAAGCCGGCGACCTTTTTCAGGACGGTGTGGCCAAAACCTGGGACCAAGTGAACGGCGATAGCAGGGAGATCCCTATGTTACAACAGTTCCATAGGGCGCGTAGTGCTCTCTCAGAGCTACTCGGTCCAGACATGGAGGAACCCCCAGACGTCCCTGAATTGACATATGTCATCAAGATCAAGGAGCCCCGGAAGCTCCTTACGAATCTGTATAAGATAGCTAGGTCACAAGGGGAACACCAGCTGATGAAAGCGAGACTGGCATGGCAGAGAGACCTGGAGACCACGTTAGATGACACAATATGGCGATACTGCTGTGAAAGCACGAAGCGGATATCGCTTAACGGACGGCATAGGTTAATCTATTTCAAGTTCCTGCAAAGGGTGTACTACACCCCGGAGAGACTTCACAGATACGGGCTGATGCAAACGGCGGACTGCGAACGTTGTAATGCTCCCAATCAGATTTCATGCATTTGGCTGGGGCTGCCTGGGCATCCAGACCTTCTGGTGTGAGGTTTTTTCAGAAATGAGCAAAATCCTGGAGGTGGATTTGTCACCTGAGCCGGGTTTGGCACTCCTCGGTAACTGGCGATTCGCAGACTAGCGGACATGGGGATGTTAATGGCTAAGAGAGTAGTAGCACACTGTTGGATGAGAGGACCGCTCCCAACCAGAAACAGATGGGCGCGAGACATGATGTACTGTAGCACCCAATCAATCAATCATGATATTTGTATAGCGCACTACTCACCCGGGAGGGTCTCAAGGCGCTGGGGAGAGGGGTCCGCTACTGCTCGAAAAAAGCCAGGTCTTAAGTTGCTTACTGAAGGAGAGATGGTCCTGGGTTCGCCGAAGGTGGATGGGGAGGGAGTTCCATGTCTTGGCTGCCAGGTATGAGAAGGATCTTCCTCCGGCGGTGGCTCTGTGGATGCGTGGGACGGCGGCGAGGGCGAGGCTGGTCCACCGTAACTGGCGGGTGGGCGTGTAGAAGGTCAGGCGGTTGTTGAGGTATTTGGGGCCTTGGTCGTGGAGAGCCTTGTGTGCGTGGGTGAGGAGTCTGAACGTGATCCTCTTGCTGACGGGGAGCCAGTGCAGGTCTTTCAGGTGGCCGGAGATGTGGCTGTGTCGGGGAATGTCCAGGACGAGTCGTGCGGATGCGTTCTGGATTGGTTGGAGTATTTTCTGAAGTTTGGCTGTGGTTCCGGCGTAGAGGATGTTTCCGTAGTCCAGTCGGCTGGTGACGAGAGCCTGGGTGACCCTCTTCCTGGTTTCGGTGGGTATCCATCGGAAGATCTTTCGGAGCATGCGCAGGGTGTTGAAGCACGATGATGAGACGGCGTTGACTTGTCTGGTCATCGAGAGGGAGGAGTCCAGGATGAAGCCCATGTTACTTGCGTGGTCCGTTGGTTTGGGAGTGGTGCCCAGGGCAGGGGGCCACCAGGAGTCATCGCAGGCGGAGGGCGTTGACCCCAGGATGAGGACTTCCGTCTTGTCTGAGTTCAGTTTCAGGCGGCTGTTCTTCATCCACTCGGCGACGTCTTTTATTCCTTCTTGTAGGCTGGTTCTGGCGGTAGCTGGGTCGTTGGTGAGGGAGAGGATCAGCTGGGTGTCGTCGGCGTAGGAGATGAAGTTGAGGTTGTGTTGGCGTGCGATGGCTGCGAGGGGGCTCATGTAGACGTTGAAGAGGGTGGGGCTGAGCGATGATCCCTGTGGTACGCCGCATTTGACTTCTGTGGCCTCGGATCTGAACGGGGAGAGGCGGACTCTCTGGGTTCTTCCGGCGAGGAACGAGATGATCCACTCCAAGGCCTTCTCTTGGATTCCGATGTTGCTGAGGCGCTGCACTAGGGTGCGGTGGCAGACAGTGTCGAACGCTGCGGAGAGGTCCAGGAGGATGAGGGCTGCTGTTTCCCTGTTGTCGAGCAGGGATCTGATGTCGTCAGTGGCTTCGATGAGGCGGGCTCGGTGCTGTGGTTGGCTCGGAAGCCGGACTGCGAGTTGTCGAGGGCTCCGTTCGTCTCGAGGAAGGCGGCAAGCTGTCTGTTGACGGTCTTCTCGATGACTTTGGCAGGAAAAGGGAGGAGCGAGATGGGGCGGAAGTTCTTGAGGTCGGTAGGGTCCGCTGTTGGTTTCTTCAGGAGGGCGTTGAGCTCGGCGTGCTTCCAGCTTTCTGGGAAGGTGGCGGTGTTGAAGGAGGCGTTGATGATGTCCCGGAGTTGGGGTGCGATGATGGAGTCGGCCCTGTTGAAGACGTGGTGGGGGCAGGGGTCGGTTGGGGATCCGGAGTGGATGGTGTTCATCGTGTGGGTGGTGTCTTCGGTGCTGACCGGGGTCCAGGCGCAGGGGGTGGTGGTGGGTGGCGTTGGTTCGGTGGTTGGGTGCGTGGTTGGTGCGCCGAAGCTGTTGTGTATTTCGGCAATCTTGCGGTGGAAGAATGAGGCGAGCGAGTCGCAGAGGTCTTGCGAGGGAGTGATGTCGTTGTTGCTGGCGCTGGGGTTGGAGATCTCTTTGACGATGCTGAAGAGTTCCTTGCTGTTGTGGGTGTTGTTGTCCAGTCGTTCTTTGAATGCTGTTTTCTTGGTGGTGCGGAGCAGCTGGTGGTGTTTGCGGGTGGCGTGCTTCAGGGCAGTCATGTTGACTGTGGTCTGGTCGTTGCGCCAGGCTTTCTCGAGGGTGCGGCAGTTCTTCTTGGAGTTCTTAAGTTCGTTGGTGAACCAAGAGGCTTTCTTGCTGCCGTGTCCGCTGGGAGGGGCCTTCAGTGGTGCGAGGTCGTCTGCGCAGTTGGTGATCCACTGTGTGAGGTTGTTGTCTGCTTCGTTGGGGTCCGTTGTTCTGGTGGGAGGGTTCTGGCTGAGGGAGGTGGTGAGCTGGTCGGCGGTGATCTTGTTCCAGTTCCTGCGGGGAACCTGTTGCGGGTGGTGGTGGGTCGTGGTTTTGCTGAAGCTGAAGTGGACGCAGCTGTGGTCAGTCCAGTGAAGTCCATTGAAGTGGCTGAAGGCGATGTATTTGCGGGAGGAGAAGACTGGGTCAAGCGTGTGTCCGGCGTAGTGGGTGGGGGTGTTCACCATTTGCTTGAGTCTGAGGTTGGCGAGGTTGTCCAGCAGGGTGGAGGTGTTGCTGTCCTTGTTGTTCTCCAGGTGGAAGTTAAGGTCCCCATGAAGGATGTAGTCAGCGGAGGTGAGGGCGTGTGGGCTGATGAAGTCTGTTATGTCTTCGCTGAATCGTTTGCATGGTACCGGGGGTCTGTAGATGAGGGTTCCTCTAAGTGTGGTCTTGGGGTCGGTGTGTATCTGGAAGTGGAGGTGTTCGGCGGCGGCGAAGGTGTCGTCGGAGCTGGTCGTGATGCGGATGGTGTTCTTGTGTACGATGGCGATGCCTCCTCCGATCTGGTTGACGCGGTCCCTCCGGGTGATCTTGTATCCGTCCGGGATGGCGATGGCGATGTCGGGGGCTGAGGAGGCGTTCATCCAGGTTTCCGCGAGGAAGGCGACGTCTGGTGACGTTGTGTCGAGCAGGTTCCAGAGTTCGACGGCGTGTCTATGGACGGAGCGGGTGTTGAGCAGGATGCACTTAAGGTGGTTGCTGCTGGTGCTCGACTTGGCAGGTGCGGTGCAGGTCCTGAGGCAGGTGAACTTGCAGGTTTGGCAGGTGAAGGGTCAGTGGGTGCGTTTCGGGGTGGCTCGGTGGCAGGTGGGGTTCCGGCCGGCGTTGAGTGCGTGGAGGGTGGCGGCGTCGTAGGTCCGTCGGATGAGTTGGTATCGTCGGGGACCAGGGGTCCTGGCGCTGGGTGCGGTCCAGGTGCGGACGGGCACAGACGGGCTTGAATTTGGCGCGCCTTCGGCGCACAATCGGCACACCCGCTGCGCGTGAACGCTGCGCGCACGTGCGGACTCTGCCATAAATGGAGAGTGGGGGGGAGGAGGGAGGGAGGAGCAGCTGGGAGGTGGGAGCGGGGTGGCGAATGGGAGAGGGAACCGAAGGAAGGGGGCGGGCCGCGGGGGAGCAGCGGCAGGGAGGGAGCGGGGGAACAGCAGGACAGGCGGCAGAAGCGCGAAAACAGAAGAAAACAAAACTGGGTCACAGCGGAATACAGAGGAACAAAAACAGGGGCACAGCAGGCAATACTGTGGCTATCAGAGGAGAGACCAGGGGGAGGAGAAGAGCCTCGCCAGCAGGGGCAGCGGCGAGCGGGCGGCGGCAGCAGGGGACCGGGTGACCTCAGGAGGAGCCACGCGGCGGATTGAGCGACCGGCACTGACGAGGTCAGGCTAGGTCACAGCTCCCCGTCGCACGGCCACTGCCTTAAGTGTCCAGTGGGAGGGAGGAGCAGCCGGGAGGTGGGAGCGGGGTGGCGAATGGGAGAGGGAACCGAAGGAAGGGGGCGGGCCGCGGGGGAGCAGCGGCAGGGAGGGAGCGGGGGGAACAGCGGGACAGGCGGCAGAAGCGCGAAAACAGAAATAAACAAAACTGGGTCACAGCGGAATACAGAGGAACAAAAACAGGGGCACAGCAGGCAATACTGTGGCTATCAGAGGAGAGACCAGGGGGAGGAGAAGAGCCTCGCCAGCAGGGGCAGCGGCGAGCGGGCGGCGGCAGCAGGGGACCGGGTGACCTCAGGAGGAGCCACGCGGCGGGTTGAGCGACCGGCACCCAAGCGGAGACTTATAGCGAGCTGCTGCCCCCCAAGAGTCGCCCTAAAAACTTTTGGGCACTGTACCAAACTTACCTAAGTGGGAGGGAGCGGGAGGAATCTGACAGTCCAGGGAAGGGGCCACGGTATCGCCCAGCAGACAATGACGCGGAACCTTAGGAGGGCTGCACACCTGATCCATATATTGCTTCATGTAGTGAGAAAAGGGCGAGGAGCGGCGCAGGTACTGATTAGATAGGCGGGGTGGAAATTTGGCCGCACTATGCACTCCAGGGCGGGCCGGGTCACTGCAGTAGGGACGGACACTCTAGATGGGTTAGCACAGATGGGGGTTAGACACTACTTGGGAACGCGTTGAGTGAAATGGTGGCTGTGAAACAGACCTATACGGCACTATGGAAATTACACCTTTAGCACACACGGTGAGCGCAAGGAGGGAGGGGATGGGGGGGAGACAGGGCTATTTAACGAGTTGGAAGTTAGTTTTAGTTCACTTAGGGCACAAGCACACGTGTAATTAATCTACACAGTAGAACTAAGGGAAGGGATCGTAGGGATGTAATTTTGGAGTAAATAACGACAATATGTATGACAACTGCACCCCCTTATTTTACTGGCAGCGATAACGGAATATTGGTCAGCTGAGCTCCCTTGAGGACTACGCCGCAGGACCCCCGGGTTGTCAGCTGATGGGCTGTGTAAGCATGTGTCTATTGTATAAGCTGACCTGAGAATTACGAGGCCGGCCAGTGAGGTTGTAGGCCCGGAGAGGTGTATCTGAAGTTCGTGACAATAAAAAAAAAAAAACAATTTAAGGAAAACAGGATTTGCAACAATATTTTTAAGAACTATTCAAGGTCATCGGGGCAAGACTCTCTGCATAACCGAGGTGGCTCTGCTGTGGGCCCCTGAAAGGTTGGGGCCCTGTGCCAAAACCCACTTTGCCCATGTCTTAAAACGTCTCTGTTACTCACATTGATGAAGAGCCCCTTGAGTGTACTCAAGTCAAGGATGAGGTGTGGTGGCAGGACATGGAGGGAGCAGCAGCATCTCCCAGGTGGAAGAAATATGATTGAGATGTGTGAGGCTAGACTTTGTCCTTGTGTTGTATAAAGTGCCAGAGAGCAGTTACTTATATAAACCACTAAACCACTCTAAGAATCTAAGACAAGTAAAGGGATCTAGTACATGTCAGTCCTATTTATTTGTAACACTTATTTAAATGTGTCAGTACACATAGAGTGAAAACAGCTTGACGTGTTTTTGTCCTCTCATTTGGTCTCTCGTTCGTATGCAATGTACCATCCTTTATTCAGGATCTTCTCTCGCTGCTTTTTCTCCTGTTACTCTCTTTCTATTCTGTCTGCCCACATCTTTTCCTTTCCCCATTATTTCTAGTTCTTGTTCATTTTGAGATAGACTCTCCTATTGGACTCTTTGTGTCACAATCGCTTTACCCAGTGAACTTCTGATCATCCTCATGCCCGAGGACCAGGCAATAAAGGGAGAATAACAGAGGACAGGGAAGGCAATGTCAGGTGGTCTTGCACACTCAATCAGAACACTTGCACAGGGTGGACCAGCTTGTCCCTAGGAGAGCAAAGAGCCACATCCCAGAAATGAAAAGACTCAAGAGGGACTGACCCAGGAAGGGCAAAGACCTGAGGCAGCAACACTGGGACCTGACTCAGGAGCCAATGATGTCCATAGTTTTTGGAGGAAAGCCTGACAATCACTGAGCCACCCATCCGGGCCACGGAAAAGTACAAACGGTGGCAGGAACCCTAATCAAGGGCAACAAGACCCATTTAATAACACATGAGGCTGCTAATCCAGAAGCCGCTGAAAGATGCGAAAATGACAAATCATTGGCCCTCCAATGAGTTCTCAGTGGGGGTGCCTCAGAAAGGCAGACAGACACATAACCAAGAGATTGCACAGACTCTATGATACAGGGCTGCTGGCCAAGGCAGAGACTCCCAACCACAGGACCCAGTCTATTGGTTTAGGTGGGCAGCCTAGTGTTAGAGAGGTGCACAGACCTTACCCCAACCTTCCAATTACATTTGTCCCTTCATTCGCAGTCTTCTTCAAATTCTTTTTGTCTCCCTAATCAACCCCAGCAACCCTCTCCTCTTTGATATTTCCCTTTAATTTCTCCTTAATTCCTTTCCTATCTATTTCATATTGCTTCATACACCCTATGGATGCGAAACAGAATGCAAAAAAAAGGTTCCCTAATTAATGAAAGATAAGAAAATCCCTTCCCCCTCCCTCGCAGGGATTCCTTACCCGAGTCCTTGCTCACTAAACTCATGCTTCATTCAAAACAGGTGAGATTTTGGATTGGCAATTAGGAAGGGAATTAAGAGAGGGATGGGTTGATAGCGGGTGTTAGACCTGGCATCTTTTGGCATGCTTTCGCATGTTTTTTACTGCTGCCCTCCTGTTTTGATTGTGTCCTGGACTTAGTTTTTGCTGATTTTTGGACTCTGGGCACTGACCACTGCTGACCAGTGCTAAGTGCATGTGCCCTTTGTCTAAAATGTAATAGCAATTGGTTTCTCCATGATTGGCATATTTGATTTACTGGTAAGTCCCTAATACAGCGCACTTCATGTGCCCTGGGCCTGTAAATCAAATGCTATGAGTGGGCCTGCAGCACTGATTGTGTCACCCACATGAGTAGCCCTTCAAACCTGTCTCAGGCCTGCCACTGCAGATCCTGTGCACGTGGTTTTTAACTGCCATGTCAACCTGGCAAGTACACCTACCTGCCGGGCCTACACCTTCCCTTTTACTACATGTAAGGCCCCGCAAAGGTATGTGCTAGGTAATGCCAGGGCCCAGGTGCTGTGTATTCAAACGGTGGGACATGTGCTTTTGAGGTTTACATGCCCCGGTAGTGAAAAGCTGCTAAACTTGCATTTCACTACAGCAAGGCCTATCTCTCCCATAGGTTAGCATTGGAGCTGCCCTGTAGCATTTTACATGGGTATCTCCCAATTGGGAGCTGATAGAAAATTGGAATTTGGTGTCTCTGGACTCACAATTTAAAAATATATCTTTTATTGAAGTTGTTTTTTAAATTGTTTGAATACAGAGCTCGGGTTTGAAATGAGAGGACAGGAAGAAGTGGCGCTCAGGGCTGTATGATCATTGAGTATGTTTAGAAAGTGTCAATATTCATGGTGCAAGACAGGTCAGGGGAAAACAAACCCAGACGGCAAACAACCCCTGTACTGGTGTAGGAAGACCTATACCAAACAGAAAGGAAACAAGTCCTGTACACACGCATCCAGTAAGTGGCCATGGAGTCAGGACTCGATCGGTAGAAACAAAGATCTCTTGAGGTAGAAATGAAGTTCAAACACAGTGGTAATGATTATGAAGAAGATTTATAGGTCAGTACAAATAATAATATCCAGCCGACATGTGTTTCGTCACACCATGAAGGGGATGTGACTCATCAGGGCTAAGAAGGACATGGAAAAAAGGATAGAAGACAAGCGAACGGCAATTAGAAAAACTGACAGATAGGAGTGTGACATAGACATGTAGCTCATGGTCTATGTTGAGTCCATGCTTCACTGCCTGGAGGCACATGATCCAGGTAGCTTCCTTTCTCCTGAGTTTTAATTCACGGTTGCCACCTCTGGTACCAGGTTCCATGACGTCGATGCCATAGTACCGGAGACTCTTGTTAGGCCCTTGTGTGATGCAGTTGTTGATGTGTGAGGCCAAGGGGTATCGGGCATCCCCATTGTGCATCGCCCTCACGTGCTCCATGATACGTTCCTTTAAAGCTCTGATGGTACTGCCTACATAGTATTTTTTGCAGGTGCATTCAATGATGTAGATGACAAATCGGGTGTTACAATTGATATTCCTGGTGATTTGGAATTTGTGGTCCCTCCAATCTGTGAACTCCTTAATTCCGTTGCATGCCCATTTGCATGCGCTGCAGCAACCACACTTGTGGAAGCCAATGGAGTAAGTGTTAAGCCAGGAGGGATTGATGGTGGCGGTAGGAATTGTGGGACTCAGTCTGTTTCTCAGAGTTCTGCCCCTTCTGAATGTGAATTGAGGTTTGGTGGGGATGACATCTTTCAGTGTCGTGTCGTTGAGTTGGCCTTGACCTCCAAGTATTATTTTGGTCTGATGCCTTTCTTTTACTATGTTTTGGGCACGTTTTTTTACATCCTCTGCGCAAATCTTAGCCTTTGGATTTTAATTTTGACATTGTTGATTCTCTTTTTGTTGTCATTCACCCGATTTGTTGCTTTCAGTCAGGGGTGATTTTTCCACCATTTTTGCAAATCCAACAGTCTTACTTGAGCTTTACGCATGAATATTTTGTCTTCACATGCACCCTACCTCTTTGTTCACGCATGCAGTCATACTTTATCATTTTGTCTTCTCTTAGGAAGAAACGTGACAGTCATATGGTACTACCAGTCTTCCCCTTTTTACAATGCCATTTCTATGTCAGACTATCTCGTGTTTTTAATAGACATTCAGATGCACCTCACCTTATGTTTTTGGTTTATATGGGTTTTTTGTTCCATTTTACACTCTATGTCTTTACGCACCATAAGGTCTCCACTACCACCTCAAGACTATCCCACTTTCTGATGAAGTCACCCACCCACTGTCTATGTCACACTCCTATCTGCCAGTTTTTAGGTCGCGCATCAGCGAAAAACCTATTGTGTTCACTTTCGGGGGAATCTGAGACAGCGTTCGGGCACGAGCCTCTGCTGTCTCAGATTTGTCCTCGAGGGCGCGCACAGCGCCATGGACATCCCCTGCCTCAGATTCACAGCCTCACTCACGCATGCGCACACAGACACACACTGCATATATATACACACACACACGCGCGCACACACACATGCACGCAGCCACCCCCCACTCACCTGGCTCTTTTGTCGTGACTCCCCGTATCTCCGCCGCATCACCTGGCCTGGGTTGCATAATTCAAACGGCACCCAAAAGCCATGCGCCGGAACCGAGTGGAAGCGGACGCTGCGTCCCCAGCGCACCCCTTGCCTGTAGCAGCCGCCTCTGCTGACCCGGAAACGCTCCAGCCGCCTCCCCGCCTCCGGTACCCGGATGTATTACATTCTGCTCCTTGTTTGTTACTGTGAGCGTTATGTAAAATGTTGATCTCGGGTTGATACATCTGTCAGTTATTTGAGACTCAAGCGGCTCGCACTGAAATCTGTTTGCGAAAAGTTGCTTAGCCCTGTACGCTCCAAAGTATGGAGCGAGCGCTTCATCTGATGAACTAAAGCATGAGGGAGAGTGCGCGCCGCGGTGCCACGGCTTACGGATCCAGGCTTTGTAAAGTGAAGCGGCTTACTTTCTAGCTCTGCTGTGCCACCGAGAGTAGGCAGCGCGCCGGCCCCGACAGCAACGCAAGGCGAGAGCCAACCTTCTTAGCAGGGCAAAGAACTCTAAAGTTTACCAGCTTCGTGGGTGAGTGAGACGCTCTTTCGGTCAAGGGGTTTGTTTTGCTCTGTGGTTCCAGTAATCTGATGCTATAATGAGATAAACCAAACTGCATGCCCCAGAATGTAAAGCAAAAACCTGGAGTGGGTCCGCTACTCGACCTGGAAAGCTTGCGTTCTGCTGGCTTTGATGGTAGAGCCCCTATACAAGGAAAATGTGGAAAAAGTGCTTATGGTGGGTTACTTAACCTTGCACTTTTTAAAGCACATACTTTTTATATCCGAATTTCTCACTATCCGCTGTTGGGTGCAAATCAAGTGTCGGATCTGTGATACCGAGTACAGTAGTGGTGGGTTAGAGCCATGGCTAAAAAGGGGAAAAAAAATTCTGCACCATTTATTTAGTCTTTGACTTTCACGTAAATGTGCATGTGTATGTGTGTGTGTGTGTGTGTATGTATGTATATATGTGCATACACATACGATTTAAAATAATCGGTGAGACATTAACTCTTTTACGTTAAGGAAGCTCACTTGGCTAATGCCAGTGCTTGATTTGAGTCATTGGTTGCAGGTGGAGCCCATCGCCTCTGTTGTTTAGGTCTCCTATGAAAACATCCCTGGAATGCACCACAGCCAAAGGCCTAGAGACAGTTCATCCTAGAAATTCGATGGGCTTGTGTAGCAAGTTTTCCTAAGGCTACTAATGCCACTGTGAGAGATGTATTTACTTGAGTCACCGGCAGGGGTGCACTTGACCATTTTACCAGGTGCCTTTTGTGTGGAAGTGTAGCCGAGTGTGTTTTGTCATCGCCCATTGCTGAAGCTACCTTTCCACCTGCCTAGGTCATGTGACGCCTTTATATCGGCCTAGATAATTAATTTACATTCATCGTATGTAAAGGAATATTGACTCAGTAAAGGCTGATAACTGAAGACCGGTACGTCGTGTATAAGTGGCAATTCCCTCTTGCCTTGTGAATAAACGACTGCTACTTGTTAGCACTGCTGTAAAATTATCAAAAGGACAGTACTGGCGTGCACCGTCTTGATGTTCCTGTTTTGCTTTTGCCAAGGCAGGTTATATCACGTCATCAGCATTTCATGTAGCACGCATCGGTCATATGCATGGCCTCGTAGCATTTTCGAAGCCTGGTCGGCTTTTTCACGATTGTGGAGTTTCTCAGTGGCAGGGGTCATGGTGATATGGTGTCATTGTGTGTGGTCATTGTAGTGTTTTGTTTAGTGATGGTTCGTATTGTTTTTGTGCAAGAAATATGATGCATCTGAACATGGAAGGAGTGTTTGTAGTGTATCTTGTCAATGGATAAAATAGGATGTTGACGTGTGTCTTGTTTCAAGAGGGTGAACAATTGTAGATTGCCCAGCATGTTCAAAGCGTTGTGGAAAACTCTATTCACGCGGGATGCAGCCACTGTTGAAATGCGTTGTTAACGCGTTTTTAATCAATTAATACATGTTCAATTGATAAAATAGGATGTTGACGTGTGTCTGCTATAGGTGTCACATTTGCGAAAGTTATAACTATTGGCATTGTAAATGACAACGCTATTAATTTAGCTATTTTAAAAAACAACACATAAATAAAAAAAATGTCATTTATAAGACCAATAGCTCAAACTTTCCTAATGCGAGACCTATTGCATTTCCAATGCTTGTTCTAATTGCCTTTCACTTGTCTTCTATCCTTTTTTCCATGTCCTTCTTAGCCCTGATGAGTCACATCCCCTTCATCCCCTTCATGGTGTGACGAAACACGTGTTGGCTGGATATTATTATTTGTACTGACCTATAAGTCTTCTTCACAATCATTACCACTGTGTTTGAACTTCATTTCTACCTCAAGAGATCTTTGTTCCTACCGATCGAGTCCTGACTCCAGGGCCACTTACTGGATGCGTGTGCAGAGGACTTGATTCCATTTTTGTTGTTTAAATTGCCAGTCTATAAATGCCATTTTAGAATATTGCCATTTTCTTACTTTAACCATTCATTACCTCTGCCTGTCCCTAGAATACACATCTGGGACGATGACAGTTGGGCTTTCATGGATTCACTCTAGACAGTCACACACAAAGGGAGCTGAAGTGGGCCCTGCATATCCCGATGGCCCATCACCAAGCTGAGGGGTCTTCCTGAGCAAGAATTGTGGGAGGAGTTGACACTTGCACCTGAATAGGGCTGTGCCTTTCCCCACAGAAAGAACTGCGTACCCCCGTGAAGTGCATCTGGAGCCAGGGCCAGTAAGGGCAGGGTCTTGCGCACCACACAGACCTTTTGTTGAAGTTTCCCTACTTCAAAGGCTCAATTGATAATATGTACTGGACCTCTGACACCATAACAGGAGAAACACTTCTGGATGAGGACATTCTGCCAGGAAGAAGTGCTTTTGGACTGCCAGGAGGGACTGCCACTTTGCTGCTTTCTTTGCTGTGTTGGTCTGCTGTCTGCTTCTTCTTGCCTGGGCGTAAGAGGACTGGACTTTGCTCTCTGCAGCCCACTTTCTAAAGATTCTCCAAGGGATTGACTTGAGCTTGCCTCCTATTAGAAGTCTTAGGGCCATCAAAGACTTCACCTACATCTTCCAACCAGCACCTGGGCTCCTCTGCTGTGACTCCAACCTGCGAAGTGGAGCCAAACCCAGTCCTGGACCCTTGGAGGTGAGTCTTGTACTGCAGCCAAGAAATTGATGCGTTGACTCCAAGCATCACTTCAGAACCGGAGCATCCCTGCAAAATCGACACACTTCCGCTGCCTGCATCAAAACCGTGGTCCCCACTCGCTGAGTGCACAACAGAATGACTGCAATTTACAATTTGAGCTGTGATGGAGCCGCAGCACCTCTGAAGTACCGCCTAATGTGAGTCCCGACCACCGCTTCTTTGAAGTCTGTGACACACCACTCCAACTCAGATGCAGTGGCCTGGTGGTTCCACATCGATGCTGTGGAATCGATGCATTGTGCTGTGACATCGACGCATCATCAACACTTCATTGCCTTTAGAACCCCTGGTCCTGCCCCTGCAATTGACTCATCACCTCCCCTGCGCCCCACATTGTCCCCGGGCATTATCAAAGACCCTGCATCGCCTCCAGGAACCAACACATCACTTTACTACAGTGACCCCTTACCTCCTTTGCGGAACGCATCGTCTCCGAGCACCAACGTGCCAAAGACCTTCTTAGCAGTGAGGAACTGATGCATCACTTGCATTCGCAACACTTCACCTCCTCTGTGCCTTGCACTGTCTTTGACTTTATAACTCATCCAAAGTACTGTACTGGGGTCCATGTGACTCCTGTATTGGGCCCTCGCTCCATTGTGGTTGGACTGAACTTGACTGAGTACATCCAAATAGCCCTAGTTGGTTTTCTAAAAACTATAAACTGCATTTAATATCAAATAATTCATATCTTTACTTGTGTATCTTTGATTTTTAACATCCTGGTCTTCCTTTACTCAGATAACTAGCAGCCCGTCCCGACGTTGTCCGTGTATGAAATAGAATGTGTGTAATGTGTGTATTCAGATACAGTCATTCACGTGTTCCCCTGCTTGAGGCCCAGCTGCAGCCCTGGTTGATGTTAGCAGGCGCGTGTTCCCCTGCTTGAGGCCCAGCTGCAGCCCTGGTTCATGTTAGCAGGCGCATGTAATTAGTGTAGGGATCCGCCGCCTGAGCCCGGCTACAGCCCTGGCTGATGTTAGCAGGCGCGTGTAATTCTGTTTAATGTGATAGTTCAGTAACAGCGCGCATGAGAGGCTGCAGTAATTGTCCCCGCAGACACGCTCAGTCGCGTGTGCCCCCGCTTGAGGGCCAGCGGCGACCGTCTAACAATTAGAAATGTGTGAGTCTTGAATGATTGTTTCCCGCTGTTCTTATTTTTTTATGGCCCACACCGACGCTCTTCGGCCTGAGTGCTTATTAGAGGCCCCCAGGCCAAGCCACACACTGCGTTCGGCCCTTTCAGACGCACCCAGGCCAAGGCACACACTGCATTCGGCACCCCCAGTATGTGTGAGACAATGGGCAGTCCCCCAAGGGAGTCTTGCGAATGGTTACTTACCACGTTTCGAGGTGAACGCCTTTGTGACGCCCCCAGCACACGGCCACAGCAGACGATCTGATTAATGTACGACCCAGATGGCATGAAGTGCGGAACGTAGCACACACCCCCAGCGTTTGTCACGCCCCCAGCGTGCCCCTTGATGCGGCGCAGTTGCGTAATTGGCGCTTTACATGGCATGAAGGGCGGACACATGCCCACAGTGCGGACACACGCCCACAGCGTTTGTCACGGCCCCAGCGTGTCACGCCCCCAGCGTGCCCCTTGATGCGGCGCAATTACGACTCACATGGCATGAAGGGCGGAACGTACCACACGCCCCCAGCATTTGTCACGCCCCCAGCACACGCCCACAGCAGAACGCAGACACGCCCACAAGGGACTACTTTGCTGGCACGGTTCTTTTACCTTTTAAATGTATATGGTGGCCGTCTGCATAGCCTATGTCCTTCTGCTGCAACTGCCCTTTCCAACGCTGTATTGGGTGTTGAGATTGGTGCTGGGGTTACTGAGATTACTCGCCTCAAAGGTTTGGGCTCTCTCTTTATAGTATTAGTATGGATATGGATATGGATATATATATATACTAGCAGCCCGTCCCGACGTTGTCTGGGAGCAATTAGGCTTCAGGGCCCCCGCCCGCCCCGACGTTGTCCGTGGGTCCCCCGGAGCCTTCCTCCATATATTGCAGTATTATACCTATATGTTTACTTTCAACGCTTTTGTAACCTGCACACGTAACTTTTTCCTCTTGTAATGCACCGTTTGGCTCACTTTTTTAATGCTCCATTTGCTTCCTCTTGCTACCTGCACACGTCACTTTTTCCTCCTATACCTCTATGTTTACTTTCTACGCTTTTGTAACCTGCCCACGTAACTTTTTCCTCCTGTATTGCACCGTTTGGCTCACTTTTGTAATGCTCCGTTTGCTTCCTCTTGCTCACGATGTACGCTTTTGTAACCTGCACACGTACCTTTTTCCTCCAGTAATGCACCATTTGGCTCACTTTTGTAATGCTCCGTTTGTTTCCTCTTGCTCACGATTTTCATTTTTGCTTAATTTTTCCGCCGCTCACCGCTCCTAAATAAATAAATAAATAACCTACCTCATCCGCCGCTCACTGCTCCTCCCCGCCTGTCCGCCGCTCCTCCCCGCCTGTCCGCCGCTCCTCACCGCCTCTCCGCCGCTCCTCACCGCTCCTCCCCGCGCCATGTCCGCCGGTCCTCCTCGCGCTCCTGGACGCCGCTCCTCCCCGTGCTCCTCACGTCTGGCACGCACGTCGCGGCTGGCACTTCTTCCTAGGGACTACTTTTTTTCTGTAAATTTTTTAAATAACGTATATTTATTACGTTTATATAGCCTATGTCCATCTGCACACCCTGACGATTACAACGATGTATCGGGTGTGTGGATTGGCGCTGTGGTTCCCGAGTTTACCCGCATCAAAGGTTCAAAGTTCTTCCTTTATAATAGTAGTATAGATTAGTAACTATTTTTCTAAACTGGTGTGGAGTACTTTAGTGGTGTTTTCACTGTGTTACTGTGTGAGCCTGCACAGAAATACTATACACATTGCCTCTTTAGTTTAACCTGACTGATCTGTGCCAAGCTACCAGAGGCTGAACACAGGTAAACTTAGTGTGTACTACGCATACCCTGAGTACAGTGTTAGTACCTACTTAGACAGAATGCAACCTGCTGCCAACTAAAGACCAGATTTTTAGCAGTGGGACATTAGGACACAGCCTGGTGGGAGAAAGTCTGGATAGGAGATTGCAGGAAGCATGGAGCTGGGAGAGATTTCCAATGAGGCAAAGATTGGTGAGAAGAACTGTCACTTTCTGGAAGGGAGTATGGGACTGGAAAAATATTACCCAGCCCCATCTCTTTATATTCATATCTCTCTTGTCCCCGCCCTTGCTTTCTTTTTTCTCTGTACCTTTTTATGTTTCTCTCTCTTTTGCTCTCTCTCCTACCTCTACCTTTCTCTCTATTTGTCTCTTGGTCTCTTTGTCTGTTTTTCTCTGTTTGACTCCCTTTTCTCCCTCGCTGTCTTTCTATCTCTCTCTAAATGAAGCAGAGCCACAATTTGACTTGTGTGAGTCAGAAAGATGGAGAAGTGATGTTCTGTATCACTAAGGCAACCTCTTCTGCAGTGCTTACTATTTTGCCCTGGGCCCACTCAAGAGACAGCTTTTATAGCATTTATTTCCTGTCAGAATAGAAGCTGCAGCAAAACTAGATAGGATAATTATAGATGCTAGCACAATCATGAAATACATAAAGATAACCCGCAAAAATGAACCTCATGTTCACTGCTGTCCTTTGTGATTTTCATGCATAGTGACTGTTACTGGGTGATCTGTGGTTTAAATGTTTCTATTTTGATGTGTTCATAATAATGGTTGCAATAAAGCGCTACAGAACCAATGGCTAAATGCACTAAAATAGAATTCGCAAAAATGGCTGCAATATGCACACCGACTTTTTGTGAGTCCTATGGAATTTTTTGACCCCACCTGTGTTAGGTCAGTTCACAAAATAATAAATCGCAGTGGGTCGCAATTCAATTTACCTCATCAATATTAATGAGGTAGGTCGCAACTAAGACCTACTATATTTGCTGCTATCACGGGGATGGTGGCCTGCTAGGGTCAGCAGTCCACCATGTCTGCAATCAATTTTAAATAAAGTAATTTTTTTTTTATTCAGCCCATTTCCTTAAAGGAAAACAGGATGCATTAAAAAACAAACGAAAGAAACGTTCTTAAAACTATTTTTAAAGACTTTTTTTTACCATTTACAAATGCAAAGGAGTCTCTTGGTGGCCGACCCCATTTGTAAAATGATTGCCACCACCTTTCAGTACTTAGTAAAATATTAATGTTTTGTGACCTGATTTCAGTCTCAAAACATTAATACATTCCAGAAGGAATGCTATTTGGAAGGGATGCTCTAAACATGCCCTTCCAAAAAGCGATTCCAAAGGTTTCCTAAACCTGTTCAGCAATTTGATAACATGTTATTGATTCACTAAATGGGTTTAGTATATGGAAAACATATTTTCTTGTCCCAAGCCCTGAGATTTACTGAATTGCAGGGTTTGCAACCAGCAAATGGGTTCTATACATCTGTCCCCAAGTGTCTTTGATGTCCCTCTAATATTCCTTTATTTAGCATTGTATTTTCAAACCACACAAGCATTTACCACGGATACTTTTACGTGGTCCAAACCACGAATGCATTTCTACAACTCATTCCTTTACCACTTAAGTCACTACAACTACTTGCCTTCTGGAAAGTGCTGGACTTTGGAATAGTATAATTTACTATTCAAACTCCAGTGTGCGCAACAGTATGAAAGTGTTGGACTTAAAGTCAACATCAGTCCAACAATGCTTCCTCTAAGATAAGTCGTTGTAATGACTTGTGTGGTAAAGGAATGCGTTGCAAAGACGTATTTGTGGTTTGGACCACGTTGGAAAGGCACAGCGTCATTCGATTTGCATTTTAAAGGCTGTTTCCCTTTATTTATGAGCCACCCTGGGGCACCTTTACCTCTTTTGGGAAAAATAATTCTATTTTTTATGTTTATTAATCTTTTTTCACTGTGAAGTGGATTTCTTTGATTGTTACAATTCCCTACTTTAGAAATCCACTTCACCTTAGAGGTCTTTGGATAGTCTTCACACCAGGGCCTTAAAGGTACCCTGTGAATAGGAGATATACATCATTTTATATTTTTTTAAGTTCAGTGGGATTACCACTGTCTCCTCTTTTATGGAGAAAGAACAGGTGATGGATGGAATACTGAATTAATCAAACACTCACCCCCAGTCACAGATCTTGGTTAAATCTGTTGCTTTTTTGCACACTATGCCATTCCAGTTTAGACTCAGCCATATACAAATCTGTCTTGACCCTGTTCCCCATGGTGTTGAAAGTTGGGCTGAAACCGTCAACATTATCGGCGCCCTCTTGCTCTCCTTAAACCTTATTAGCGCGCAAAACAGCCGCCATTTTGGGCACCATGGCTTCCCGGCTCTCGCCGAGAGCCAGCGCGCCTCTCTCTCCCTCCTAGCTTCGCTGGCAACCCCCTGCTTGCACCTGCTGCGAATCATAAAACCCCTCTTCGGCGCTGCTCTGCCCCAGGCCCTCATCCTGTTCCCAGCGCGACACCTCCCTTCTTCCCATTTATGATCCCCGGCCCTTTGATGCAAACCCCTTTTTCCCGTGTGCCCGTCTGTCTTCCCCGTTCCCAGACCGACACCCAGCTCTGCCGATACCAATCCCTTGCCCCTCCCCGTACAATAGAAAGCTTCCCTCCTCAAAGGACCCCCGAGATGATCAAAGCCCCCCCAACCCACGAGATCCGATCGAACCCCACACACTCCGTGAATCGGCGGAATATCCAACTGCGCGATGATCATTACCTGTTGTGAACGGGGCGGGGACTTCCACTGTAACCTTACGTGGGAACGGGCTGGGAAAGGGGGGATTCTGAGGATGTCTTTCCGTACATCAAAGTATCAACGAGAATGTGTTACATGCAATAAACAGATAACGTGTGTATAAGAGGCCAGGCCTCAGGGATGCAGTTAAAGCACCTCAGAACGATACCTTCTGTCCGTTTCGTTGTGTTCTCCTCCGGAGAGAATAAAATCCTTGTTTCCTGCCTTCCAGTCTCCAGCGCCTGCCTCTTCAATAGTTTAACTTCTTTGTGGGTTCAAGAGGCGACACCGCCGGGCAATACTTAAGGATCTTATATTCTGGTTGGTAGTGCCCCCCATTTAGTTTCTACAATTGGCGTCCCAAGCGTGGGGCCCATCAGCGACCCATGGATCCAGTGGGAGAGGTCCTGACGACAAAGTGAACGACTGCAACGATCGGGAACGCGTCTGTCCGATAGACCCTCGTCTGACAGCCGATCATCCGAACTTCACTGGTTCCGAACAGACCTCTCTCGAGTGATCTACGGTCCTGACTGGGAACCATCAGGAGTGCCGCGAGGATAACGAAGAAGAGAGGACGATCGGGCGCTGGATTCGGAAGACAGGAAACGGTCCATGCGGTCCGGGTAAGGTCGTGTCACCACGACAAGTTGCGAAAAAATTGCTTGATTGCTTGTTTGTTAAAAAATACTAGTATTGCTCTTTTTGATCTATGAGGGATTCACTGTTTGCAAACGGAGAAACAACGGGCTCTCTCTCTGCAAGCAGTGGAGGATAGGTAGGGCAGAAGCCGTGCTTATTTTTTTCTCCCCCACTCAATAATCACTTGAAACAGAACTGTTGTTCGCAAACTATTGTTTCCTGGAGATTCCCTGTCTGCAAACAGGGAAGAGACCACCCTTTTTGCAGATAGTGAAAAGGGTAGGTAACGCAGATCTTTGCGGACCTACTCATTCTCCCCATTGTTATTTATTGGTCTTTTTGTTATTTTGATCTATGAGGGATTCACTGTCTGCAAACGGAGAAACAACGGGCTCTCTCTTTGCAAGCAGTGGAGGATAGGTAGGGCAGAAGCCGTGCTTATTTTTTTCTCCCCCACTCAATAATCACTTGAAACTGAACTGTTGTTCGCAAACTATTGTTTCCTGGAGATTCCCTGTCTGCAAACAGGGAAGAGACCACCCTTTTTGCAGATAGTGAAAAGGGTAGGTAACGCAGATCTTTGCGGACCTACTCATTCTCCCCATTGTTATTTATTGGTCTTTTGTTATCTTGATCCATGAGGTATTCACTGCCTGCAAACAACGTAGAATAGAAATATTCTGTCCAGTCTTTGCACCTAGTGATAAGATAGGCAGTGCTGACTTTTTAGTCCCTCGTTACGAGCCGTCATGTCTGTCTTCTCCCCACTGATTAGTAGCCTGTTTAGCCCGGACCGCCTATTAGAGATGGACCATCCAGCCCCACTGGAAGGCACCCCTAATAAGGACATGTTCATGAAGCATGGATTGACCGCTATAGCCTATAGTAAACTATGGCATAAATATACAAAAAAGGGTCAAGAAAGTCAATGGCCCCTGATAGGATCCTTCGATGATGATAAAATAAAAACGCTAGAAACTGCCCTGGGTAAAAACAAGACAACACCTACTATGCTTGACAGCTTCGGCATGTGGCGAAAAGAAACTGAACAACGTAAAAAGAAAACTGAGAGTAGGTTGGAAAAAGAGCTGCAAAAAGCAGCCCACCTAGCTGCTCAGAGACTAAAAAAGGAGATAAAAGAAAGAGAGAAAGCTAAACAGAAACTAGAAATGGAAACGCCAAGCCAGTGTCCGGTTAGAACCCCCTCCATGCTCTACCCTGATTTACCCTCGAAACGACAAGCCAATGAGGACCTGCTGTTAGGTCCTCCTATCATCTACATGCCCCCTCCATATGCCCCTTCTCAACCCTTGGCGCAGCATGCGCCACCCCCAGGTACAAACGAAGGTACCGCCACAGCGTCGGCCCCAATGGCCTCTGTGCCAGCCGAACCCCTTGTATTAAAACCCGCACCAACAACAACGTTAGACGACCATGAGACTCGAGGGGCTGGCCCTGCAAGAACAAACAGGCTAGACAAAGATGAGCGAGCGGGGATCGACAAAATAGCAAGGACACTGGTAGAAAGGAAGGATGATGAAGAGTACATCGCAGATATGTTCAGCTCGTATATAGGGAGTCACAGACGACATTTTACCGTACGACTGTGTTATCATGTCTTGAATGCATACGAGGACCGATATCGAGACAAAGGTCCCGAGAGTCTAAGGACTCTGTACCGGAAGGTCGATATCGGGGATGAGGGCGAGTGTGATGTGTCGGACCTCCTTACGCGTACGCTTGAGGTTTTCCGCCACCTCACTGAACGAAAACCGGGAGCTAAATCCGCAGCCCCCGTAGTGACTGAACCACCAACCGAGCAATCTAACACCATGATGCCGATACGTGAGGCTGCCCCTTACTGGGTTCCTCCTCGGGGTACAGGGACTCACGATGATGCAAACAACCAAGATGCGAAGGGAAGGGTAGTGTACAACTGGGTCTACCAGCCATGGGACCGGCAAGAGATACTGACATTCCGGAAATCTCTACCCGACCTACGTAAAAACCCCACTGCCTTCTATACTGAATTGGGTACAGCCCTGGGTTCAACGATCATGACCCTGGCTGACATCGACTTGTTCTTCGGGTTATGTCTACCAGCTGATGTGTGGAAGCAAATCCGGAAAGTCGACCACCTTGAGCTGTTTGGACATACCTGGTCACAACTCGATGACCTGGACAAACAACGGGGACCAGGACAAAAGCCGTTGAAATCCATTCTAGACCTCCCAGATAAAATCGTAGAGAAATTAAAAAACCTAATCCCAGAAAAGAAAGTGGACTGGTCGATAGTAACAGCCTGTCGCCAAAAACCCCAGGAGGATGTATCGGAATACTTCTCCCGGTTTGAAACGGTGTTCTCCGATTACAGCGGCCAGGACATGACCACTGCAACCGGACACCATCTGTTTGTCCAGAATTATGTTAAGGGCCTATCATCGGAAATCTCCCAGAAACTACAGGCCAGCGAGAGTAGTTGGGCAGCCTCCAAACCTACAGCGATTCTCCAAATGGCCCAATATTATGAGCATCAGAAAAATGAAAACGATAGGGCGACAGAGAAAAAGAAGAAAGACTTAAAAGAGAGGGTGATGATTGCCAAACTGCAGGGGGTGACTATAGGACGAGACCAATACCGAGGAAACTACCAGACAAACGTCCCTAAGACTACATTTCCCCAGGACCGCACTCTGACTTCCTACAGTGGACGCACAGACCTTAGAGAAGACCAGTGCGCTTTCTGCAAAGGGACTGGCCATTGGAAATCCCAGTGCCCAGTTCTTCTGGAAATGATCAGAAGCAAAGACCCCAGGGATGTAACAAACGGACCGAGACCTAGGGGACAACAACGAGGGCCCCCAAATGACGCGACTAATGACAGATCAAGCAGACCAAATACGTTCGATCGACCCAGGCAGAACCAATATCAACAATCTGACTATGACGACACTCACACCTTCGCATAGGACAGCCAAGGGCGAGGGAGGGATCCAGTCGAGCTCTATGTTGACCAGCAGGGCCCTTATGTCACTGCTAAGGTCCTGGGTACCAAGTCTCCCTTTCTGGTAGACACTGGCGCAACACGTAGTGCGTTATCTAAACGACTGATTCCAAGGGCACCCTTGTCTGGCTCACTCATAACATCGACAGGTTTCGATGGAACGCCCTCCACCAACCCTTTGTCTGCCCCGATTCTCTTTGACGTAGAAAACAACACCACCGACACCACGTTCTTGCTTTCCTCCAATAGCCCTGACGCCATTATGGGACTTGACTTACTGAAACACTTCCGAGCGACGATTAGGTGTTCTCAAGATGGAGTTCGAGTGTTTCTTTACGACAACCCCGTTCTGCTTAGACATTGTTCCCCCCGACACATGTTTTCCATCACCGACGTTGACGCGTCCCTGCTTGACACTCTACCTCCGTATCTGTGGGCCAAAGCGGATTCGGACGTAGGGCGTATGTTAATTGACCCAGTGCACATTACTGTCCGACCAGACGCAACACTCCCAAAACTCCCACAATATCGGATATCGCCAGAGGGCGAGAAGGCATTGGTAATGATTATCCAGTCACTGATAGACGCAGGAGTGGTAGAGGAAGTGGTTAGCAACGTTTGCAACAGCCCTATCTTGCCCATTCCTTCACAGAACTGCGAGATGCTCTTTGCTCAGCCCCTGTCATGGGTACCCCTGATTACAGAAAGCCCTTCTCCCTTTACACTCACGAAAGGGAGGGGTGCGCTTTATCTGTCCTGACCCAGGCCATCGGCCCTAAGCAACGACCGTGCGCTTACTTCTCTGCCACTCTTGACCCTGTCGCCAGAGCCTTGCCTGCCTGCCTTCGAGCTGTAGCTGCTGCTGCAGTCTCTATCCGACAGAGTGAGGGGATTGTACTCTCGAATTCCCTCACGGTACTGGTACCCCATGCAGTCGACACCCTCCTGAACCAAACCAAGACGCAACATCTGACGAGTGCACGACTGACTGGATACGAACTGACCTTGCTTGCCCCCCATATCACCCTGAAAAGATGCACCACATTGAACCCAGCAACTCTGTTACCCTTGCCAGAGAACGATCCCAATGTGCACCCCGTACATGACTGCGTGACTCTTACGGACGAACAGACCAGGAGTAGGGTCGATCTCAGAGACACGGCTTTCCCTGACCCCGACGGGGAGCTGTGGGTGGACGGTTCTTGCATCAAACTCCCCGATGGTACCACTTCCGCTGCCTATGCAGTCACCACGGCTCGAACTGTAGTAGAAACAGCCCGCATCGCCCAGCGATCTGCCCAGGCAGCGGAACTGATTGCTTTGACGCGAGCTTGCATCCTGGCAACAGGAACCACAGCGAACATTTACACCGACAGCCAGTATGCCTTCGGGGTGGTTCACCATTTTGGGCTCCTCTGGAGGGAGAGAGGATACTTGACCTCACACGGCACACCCATTTTGCACGGGGATTTAGTCTCCGCCTTAATCGAAGCTGTCCTCCTCCCCAACAAACTTGCCGTTATCAAATGCCAGGCACACAAGAAAGTAACAGACATTATTGGACAGGGAAATGCACTAGCCGACATCACCGCCCGAACGACAGCTGAAAATAGAACGACAACACATATGTACGTGACCAGGTCACAAGCAGAAAACTGGACTGACGCCAAGGACACAATTAGAGACATACAAACGACTGGCACACAACACGAATTGACTGAATGGACACGGGTGGGATTGAAAGACGATGAAGGCTGCTGGCGGACAAAAGACACGAACAAATGGTTGCTACCTGATTCGTACTTGATTCCCATATTAACCATGGCACACTCCCCTGCCCACATAGGATCAGCCCCCATGATCGAACTTGTCTCCAGGGTTTGGCACAATGACAAGATCCCAGATTCCGCCAAACGCCTGGTCCAACAATGCTTAATATGCCTGCAACACAACCCCGGGAAAGGAACTGTAGTACCCCGGGGGGGATTTGGGGTCCCAAACCACCCATTTGAAGTCCTGCAGATGGACTACATCCAGCTAGACAGATGCCAGGGCCTGAAATATGTACTCGTCGTGGTGTGCGCATTTAGCAAGTGGGTGGAAGCATATCCAACCCGTGACAACACCGCTATGGCCACTGCAAAGGTTCTGTTAAAGGAATTTTTCCCCCGTTATGGCCTCTGTCGTGTTTTATGGAGTGATAATGGCCCCCACTTTGTAGCCCTAGTTATCCAGCTCATCCTAAATGGGCTGGGTATTAAACAGAAATTCCACGCAGTCTTCCACCCTCAATCTGCTGGGCTTGTCGAACGACACAATGCCACACTAAAGCTTAAACTGGCCAAAATAGTGGCTACGACGGGCCTGAAATGGCCAGACGCCCTCCCATTAGCATTGCTATCGATGCGCTCTACCCCCACCCGACATCACTTAACCCCTTATGAAGTTGTCTTCGGTCGACCCATGAGCGTCTGGTCTGCCCCGAAACCAACTTCCATTCATGACGTTCCGGATGTCCTAATGTCTGATTATCTGTACAAATTGACTGAAACTTTGTCTGTCCTTCATCAGCAGGTGCAGCAGGCCATCCCCGATGCTTCCAGGGGTCCGGGTCACGCCATCCAGCCGGGGGACTTCGTGCTGATCCGAAATTTTCAACGATCAAAGAGTTTGGAACCCCGGTGGACGGGCCCCTGGCAAGTGCTGATCACCACTCGGACCGCACTTCGAGTGGAGGGGAAGAAACACTGGCTGCACGCTCACCACTGCAAAAAGGTCTCTCCAACCCTGGCCACGACAGACACCGTCAACACCCAAGAAGAGCTCCTGAACCAGGACCGACCATCGTTGAACTGCTACCCTGATACTGAGACACTTGAACTTTCAAAACATCCTGACCCCACTGTGCCATCTCGAGAAGGGTATTTCCTGCGTCGAAAGGAGGGAGCTTCGGCTAAGTAGGCCACGGACTAAGTTAAAGGATCTCAGAACGGTGACCCAAACTACCAAGGGTTACCTGGAGAGAAGCTAAAACTAAGTCTGTGGTCCTGCCCACTACCGAGCACCTTGAAGACGAAGATGATGGAAGCGCCAGATAAGAAGATGATGGAAACGCCAAATAAGAAGCCGACGGAGACAGCAGGAAATACCCACTACAGAAATCCGAGAATAGACAGACTCCATAGCTCAAAGACAATTGCACTCTTCATCGTAATCCTCCTCTGTTTTCTCCTCATGACTACGCTCTGGATTATGGAAGAACATGCACCTGCTCACGAAACATTCCTAACCACTGCTCAGCCTACCACCATGAAGGAACATTATCTAATTTCGCTCTCTCCTCAACTAAGAGAGAGGCGAAAGGAGTTTTGGAACAACTCTTTCGTGCAGCTACTTCACCAGCACAATCTTGCCACCAATACCACCAACTGCTGGATCTGTGGGTTGCTACCCCATGCCACTGGACATTCAATACCATTCATCCCTTCACCCTTCTCTGTCCACGGCTCCTGCCTTGCTTGGCTGATCCTCCTGCAAGAAAGCTATACGGGCAATGCCACCTCCAGCAGAACTGCAGCACATTCTTCTCACGGGGCCGGGCGAAACAAGACAAAGACACACTTCTGCCCGCTGACCCCCAGCGACTCGAACCAAATGGACATTCCGACTAAAGAACGAATCGAAATGCAGGTGTTCAACAATCCAACCAGACCCACCTTCTCCTATCTGCGGAAACGAACGGCTGCCACTCTGACTGTGGCCCTGACGGTCATCAACGTCACAGGCCACATGTGTGTAGAAGGACTTGGGACACAGCTGGTGGGTCGCAGCGCTTGCCGCTTTACCAGAACTTTGGACTCCACGGATCCACCTTCCTTTGTGTCATCCCCAAACATGTACTTCATCTGCGGCACGAAGGCCTACACCTGGCTCCCCAAAGGCTGGGGGGGCACTTGCTACATCTCCTTCGTCCTTCCTCCGACTTATGTAGCCCCAGCGAATCACCACCGGCAAAAACGAGCCAAAGACATTGAACAAGCCGACTCAACAGGGGCGCAGTTCCTCGATGCTATGAAAGGACTCGTCCCCCTCTGGGGCCCGATGGCAAACAGCCGTGCCATCCGACATTTGACTCAGGCGGTCGAGACAACCATGAACATCACAGCGGGCATCTTTGCCAACAACACTGCCGAGCTCCAAGCGGTCCGTTTGGTGGCTCTGCAGAACCGCCTCGTTCTAGATGTGGTTCTGGCGGACCGTGGAGGAGCTTGCCGCATTATTGGGTCCAGCTGTTGTACATACATACCGGACAACTCACCCTCAGTGTACAAAGCCATCGAACATCTTCACAGACTCTCTTCGGAAGTTCACCAAGAGCAAGAAGAATGGTCGCTTGGTGGTTGGTTCTGGGACACCGTCAAAAGCTGGGGCTGGAGACTGCTCACCATTATCCTGATTCCCGTAGTTGTAATATGTGGCCTATGCTTAGGAATTCAATGTTTGCCACCTATGTGTTCTTTATGTACGAGTTGTATTTTTCCCAAAACTGTGGACATTGGAAGCGAACATATGAGAGCATTGTATGATACCGAAGTTAGGAATTTGATGAAAATTGACATTGAGTAAAGCAAGGTGGCTAGATATGTTGAAAAGGGAGGACTGTTGAAAGTTGGGCTGAAACCGTCAACATTATCGGCGCCCTCTTGCTCTCCTTAAACCTTATTAGCGCGCAAAACAGCCGCCATTTTGGGCACCATGGCTTCCCGGCTCTCGCCGAGAGCCAGCGCGCCTCTCTCTCCCTCCTAGCTTCGCTGGCAACCCCCTGCTTGCACCTGCTGCGAATCATAAAACCCCTCTTCGGCGCTGCTCTGCCCCAGGCCCTCATCCTGTTCCCAGCGCGACACCTCCCTTCTTCCCATTTATGATCCCCGGCCCTTTGATGCAAACCCCTTTTTCCCGTGTGCCCGTCTGTCTTCCCCGTTCCCAGACCGACACCCAGCTCTGCCGATACCAATCCCTTGCCCCTCCCCGTACAATAGAAAGCTTCCCTCCTCAAAGGACCCCCGAGATGATCAAAGCCCCCCCAACCCACGAGATCCGATCGAACCCCACACACTCCGTGAATCGGCGGAATATCCAACTGCGCGATGATCATTACCTGTTGTGAACGGGGCGGGGACTTCCACTGTAACCTTACGTGGGAACGGGCTGGGAAAGGGGGGATTCTGAGGATGTCTTTCCGTACATCAAAGTATCAACGAGAATGTGTTACATGCAATAAACAGATAAACGTGTGTATAAGAGGCCAGGCCTCAGGGATGCAGTTAGAGCACCTCAGAACGATACCTTCTGTCCGTTTCGTTGTGTTCTCCTCCGGAGAGAATAAAATCCTTGTTTCCTGCCTTCCAGTCTCCAGCGCCTGCCTCTTCAATAGTTTAACTTCTTTGTGGGTTCAAGAGGCGACACCGCCGGGCAATACTTAAGGATCTTATATTCTGGTTGGTAGTGCCCCCCATTTAGTTTCTACAATGGGAACAGTCCAGCCCGAACTGCCTGGCCTGGTCTTCTCTTTACCAGGAACAAGCATGCTGGGACCTGTTTCGGGGTAACATAACATGTGTATTTGTAAAGCGCACGTTCTCCTGGAGGCATCTTGGAGTTGAATAACAGATGTTTAATTGTTACCCAACTCAATGGTACTCCTTTTATCGACCTCAGATGGATGAAAGGCTGAGTGGACCCGCCAGTATTTGAACCTGTGACCATGAGGTCGAACACAGGCTTCTTAAGTGGATGCATTAGTCCACTGAGCCACCACCCCATATCAGCCAGGATTGCTTGAATCTGGTGGCGTAGCGAGCACGGTACCCACGACTAGGCATACCCTTTTTACTTAGGGCGACAAAAGCAAAAAGAAGAGATGATGGGCAGAATGCTGAATTAATCAAACATTCACCCCCCAGTCACAGATCTTGGTTAAATCTGTCATTTGTTTGCATGCCACGCCATTCCAGTTTAGACCCAGCCATACACAAATAAGTCTTGACCCTGTTCCCCATGGGAATAGTCCAGCCCGAACTGCCAGGTCTTCCCTCTCCATCAATTGTTATTTTTGCATTTGTCACCCCAAGTGAGATGGGTATGCCTAATGTGTATCCCATGCTCTCCATGCCACTGGAGTCAAGCTAACCTGGCTGATGAGGGGTGAAACCCCGGAACCAGTCCTAGAATGCTTGTTTTCCAGTCCAGGGAGAACCTGGCCTGGCAGTTCGGGATGGGCTGTTCTCATGGGGAACAGGGTTAAGACTGATTTGCATATGGCTGGGTTTAAACTAGAATGGTATGGAGAGCAAAGAAGCAATGGATTTAGGCCCAGATCTCTATACTGGGATGCATGTTTGACATTGTTCAACATACGGCCCTTCAATTGTTGTCTTTTATGGAGAGCGTTTTTAAAATGGAGTACAGAAATGAAATGTGAATCTGTCCTTTCTAAACAGTCATGCCGGTCACTTAGTCTTTTATACTGAGTTCTGTGATGTCTACAATTTGAGAGGTTGGCACTGGAATAGAACAATCGTAACAACATAGCATGTGTATTTGTAAAGCGCACGTCCACTCTTCGGCATCTTGGCACAGGTCAACAGATGTTACCCAACTCAATTGTGCTCATTTTACCAACCTCAGTTGGATAATAGGCTGAGTGGACCTGCTGGGATTTGAACCTGTGACCATGAGGTTGAACACAGAACGCTGCAGTGGGCACATTATTCCACTGAGCCACCAGACCCGGGTGGTAATGAATATCGGGTCCCAAATATAAACGTAACAGAATATTGTTTCCACTGTATCGAGGGAAAAACTATTGAAAAGTAAGTGCACATAGGAAGATAAGGATTAACATTTTTTAACTCCACATCCATGTAACTTGTATATATATATATATATATATATATATATATATATATATATATATATATATATATATATATATATATATATATATATATATATATATATATATATATATTCAATGTATGCATATGTGCAGTTAGGCATAGAAAGTATTTAGAAACGTACCTATTGATATTTTGTCTCTCAATATTCTAACGATATCCTGTCCTATCGATATTAAGGTTTGATATTCTGTCAGTGGAACTCAGGTGAGAATGACAGCATGGGCAGCACCTGAGTTCTGGCATGCCCAACGGAGATAGGTTGTAGCCTGTCCAGCATTCCGTCCATCAATTGTTTCTTTTGCATATATCGCCCTAAGTGGGAAGGGTATGCCCAGATGTGAGTCCCATGCTCACTACAACACTGGATTCAAGCTTGCCTGGCTGATGAAGGGTAATGCCCTGAAACCGGTCCCAGGATGCTTGTTTCCGGTCCAGGCAGGACCTGGCTTGGCAGTTCAGGCTGGACTGGTCCCACAAGGAACAGGGTCAAGACATATTTGCATATGGCTGGGTCCAATCTGGGGTGGTGTGGTGAGCAAAAGAATGAAGGATTAAACCCAGATCCTTGTGACTTGGGGGTGAATGCCTGGATTGTCCAGCATTCTGTCCATCAATTGTTTCTTTTGCAAATAGCCTGAACAAGAGCATTCCTTCCTTCTGAAGCCAAGGCCGGCACCATAAATGCAGCCAACAGTGCGAGCCACTACAAAAGAAAAGGCTGAGGTTATATATAGTGGGGCTTTAGTGCTTTAGCAATAACGAGACTTTTTATATCCACTTGTCAGCTTTTGACCTAGTCCTCCTTGTGAAGTTTGTGGCCCGACATAGGAAAAGACCCTTTACCTGTCCAGTGAATACGGTCCGCGTTCTGCTGTGTGATCCTTTCCATCTTCTTTTGTCCTATAATTTACAGCTTCACTCAAAAGCTCGTGTCTGAACCTTACTGTGCAAAACAATGCTCCAGCCATACATGTTATTGAAAAGCTTTTAAATTTCACGCCTCTAACTAATGTAAATCCGTAGTAAATCACAGGCAAAATGTTTTAATCGCAAATTGATTTGGGTTTTTTCTTTTGGGTTTTTGTGCAGCTCACTCTTTAAGCAGTAAAACTATGGAAGCTTGTTATTTCTTTTTAAATACTATTTCCCATAATTTGAAAGTCATTCATATGTGGAATATAGGCACAGTTTATGGTCTACTCTGCTTGGTTCACTAACTTTTAAGCAGTGGTGTAGTGCAATAAGACGCCCCGTCCTACCATCCCCCACAAAGTATGGTGAGGAGTCCCCGACAATCCCCTGGCTCACATATACTCATATACCTTGGGCTTTATCAAGGGGGGCCTGAATGGTGGGACTCTCCTGCGCCATGGGGGTTATAGGGGCCTGCACTACATGCATGCTTTCAAGAGCGTATGTAAAATTCAGATTGGGGAGCAATGTTAGGTATGAACAGCAGATCATGTGATCTAGTGACAGGCATTGGTGCATTTTATGAGGCTGGATAAATCCATCAGTTACTTATAAGAGAAGCAGGCAAAAGAAAGTCATTACATAGGTCAGAGGACTTATAGCTCATTGGTCCAGGAGGTAGTACACACCTTGTGCTCACATGATTAAGAGAGATATATAATGACACAGTCTATTCACCCACAGCTACCATCACTAATGGGTGAAAACAAAACTGCAGAGAAGTGTATATGAAGCTGATCCTCAAGGAAAGATTAACATTACCATTAAACGGTTCTGTGCTTCTGGAGGGCACTGGTGCAGAAAGGTAAAGCACAAGGCATGACTGTGGTTTGAATGTGAACTTTAGTTACCTACTCTTTGAGTGGTAACTCTCAGCAAAGTTAATGCCTCAGAACAATCAAAAGAAGACCACAGAGCACATTTGAGAATACCAGGGCCTGGTGACCAATGTAACCTTCCTACTAAATCTAAAGCTCTAGAAATGCATACATTTATAAGGGCACAAAAGATTGGTAGACTGGGAATGAGCAAGGAGGGGAGCTAACACACAAAAGGTGATGGTAAGATGCTTGCAATAAGTCTAACCATTGGCAACCGCTCAAGTCGCATCCCAACCCATTGTTCTTTTGCCCACCATGCCACATCAGTTTAGACCCAGCTATATGAAAATCAATCTTGACCCTGTCCAATAGGAACAGTCCATTCCGAGCTGCCAGGGCAGGTCCTCTCTGAGCCATTACACAAGCAACCGAAGACTGGCTTAACCCTGACTATGGCTCGTCAGTCTGGTGTAGCCTGGATCCGCTGGCACAGTGAACAGGGAAGGGGAGCTAGTCATAACATCATGATGTTCAATCGCGACCAGAAATTGTGATTTCATGTTTTTGACAATGACAGGCAAAACTGATTCTTGTTTTACCATGCCTTTTCTACTCTGGCAAGTGATGAAGTGGAATTACCTTTGATACAGTGTTATCTATGAAACTGCAGGCTGTAATGCTTCATTCTATTTGTGAAGAAAGGAAACCAACAAAGTCTCCAAGTCATTCATAACTACCCATTACATGAGAGCAGTTGCTCCATTTCATCTTCCATAGTCCGCATTTGGCTCTTAGCTTTTACTATTTTGATACACAATTCTAAAATTGATAAAAGGGATGCTACTGCAGAGTTGAATTTCTTCTGAACGCATTGCTGTTTGTGTGGCACGCAGTAACTCTTCTCCTTTAGAGATCATTGCTCACCAAATCCTGGAAGTCCTTAAGGCAAGCACTGTACTAACCCATAAAACCATTTATGTACATATACTTTTTTGACATATGACTTTGCATGGGTGTCCTACTGATTGCGCTTTGCCCAATTTGGGACACAATATGAATCCCATATATGGGAGTTGACGGTTTGATTTTTACTTCAACGACACACTGCTGTCCGTAGAGCCCACGTTTCAAGACCCATTGCATCGTCATCATCTCCATTAATTTTCTGCAGTGCTAAAGTACATTCAAACTCCTCAAATCCCACAAAAACAAGACGGGATGAGCAGATATTATTAATTAAACGGCGAAATTATAGTAGGGCCAATCCACAATCTAGCCCTGTGTCGAACAAAGGTTCTACGACCATACTCTTGCCGTTCATGTCAACGGTATCGCAATAAGATTTTTGTTACTTGATCTAAGTTGACTTCCCAGGATGATCGGTTTGAGTCTGCCCTTGAGATAACCCAGTGCATCCCCAGCAATCCTTTATGTTTATTGTTTGGGTGAGCATCAAGTACACCAGAGAGTGCACCACTAGAAATTTGTTGGAACTTCACTGCAACATACTCTACATTCTGTACAGGAACTCATAAGGGCACACGCATTTTACAATCTGAATGCAAATTAAAATGGATGTTTCTTTCCAAAATATAATGTCCATTGAACTATACCCAAGATGAAACTAAACCAAAAAACAAAAAAAAGAAAAAACCCCTAGCCCTTAAAAAATACAAAGACTGAGCCAAGCGAGGCGTGTGCTTTTGATTACTGGAAAGTCTGCAGCATTTAGAAGTTAAGCCTTTCTCGGGACTTCCCAATTCAGTTGCCTTAATGAGAACTTTAGATTTAACGAGGCCCTTGGATGAGAGCGGGATTCGCGGACAAGGAGAGTTAGCTGTCACAGACGGTGGGAATCCTTCCCCAGATCACAGCTCGCGAGCTTCTCTTCTGGCTCATTTGCATATTCCTGGGCCAGTGTTTTCCAAGCCTCCCTCCCCGGGGCGGCCCGGTGCCTTCTTGATTCATTGCCTTAATATGCGAGTGGCTCGCCTTTACTGCTGAAAACTGCCTTTCTGATTGCAGTGGGAGGGGAGGCATCGAGGACTGGAAGAAGGGAGTGAAAAACGAAGGCTACTTGTGAAGCTTGATGGGGGCTGTGGAAAAGAGGGAAAATAGAGAAAATGTTAGTAGGAGTGGAGAGGATGTGGTGTAACGGCCCGAGAGGTCCGACTTTGAAGCTGGGGAACCGGGTTCCAAATGTACTAACATTTCCGTTTGCGATTTCCTAAGAGCGAATTTTTGCGATTCGCTATTAGGAAATCGCAAACAGGTATGTATAACAGTGTGTTTTACACTGTTTGTGATTCCTAGTAGGTCACAATTGACTTACCTCGTTAATATTTATGAGGTAGGTCGCAATTTGCGACGCATTGGGAATCGCCAAAAACATAGGTATGGTGGTCTGCTGAGAATAGCAGACCACCATGTCTGTGTTTGATTTTAAATAGACCAAAACATTTTTGGGGGGAAATGCAGCCCGTTTTACTTAAAGGAAAATGGGATGCGTTTCAAAAAGAAAAATAAAAAAAATAAAAAAATTGTATAGGAGTATGCAGTAGTCAGTGGGACCCCTTCCCATTTGCAAATGGGTTACCACCTAATTGAATTTGGTGTTAAAAACCACATGTTTTGTGACTGCCTTTTGGTTGTAAAACATTCACTGCAAGTCGGTATTAGAAAGGGACACCTTTAACATGCTCCTTCCTAATACCAAATCGCTAACCTATTTTGCGATTCGTTAATAGGTTACCAAATTGCAAAATACTTTAAAACAGTCGCAAACGTCCTGATTCTATGAATCGGGTTGTTTGCGACTGAGAAAAAGCTAGGTACATGTGGTCCTGGGTTCGAGTCAAGGCTGGAGGTTCAGCATCCTGTGATCCTGCACAAATCACTTAATCTCTCTGTGCCTAAAAATTACAGTGTCTGTCTGTAATGCAACTGATGCTCATGTGAAGCGCTCCAATACCTTTGGGTCAAGTTTGCACTATAGCAAACTGTAAAAAAAAGAATAATTGGATGAGGCCAAGAGGAGAGATGAAATAAGCAAGAAAGAAAGATGGGAAGGTAGATACTAGGTGAACGGAATGTAGCAAAAGAGGGTTAGAGAAGGCAGGAAGAAAGAAAGAGAAAATAAGTGTGAGGAAGGAGAGAGTAGGATGAAGGAGTAGAGCCTTGACAGAGACAGGGGCCCTATTTTGGTGACAGTAATGCACCACCATTTTTTTCACTACCTATTCCTTACGTATCTTTAGCACGTACATGTTTTTTCTCTGTGTGCAAAAGTCAAGTAAGCGAGGGAGTGTGCCAAAATAGTGTGACATGAAGTACTTGTACTCATGCTTTGACAACAATGGTGTAGGTGCCCATTGAAACCACTCTAGTGCACCTCCGTAGTGGATGGGCAAATCTGTCACAAAAGCTGCGGATGTCCCTTGCGCCTTAATATAAGTGCATTATAGCCTAGTACACTTGTAAATCAGTGAACGGGATATCCACCACATTTTACAGGATACCCCCTCTGCCAAACTCTAACTAAGACTCCAAGGGCCAGATGTACGAACCTACCAATTTGCGAGTCGCAAATTGCGTTGTTTTGCAACTCGCAATTTGCGACTCACAAATTGGAATGTACAACAGCGTCTCAGACACTGTTTGCGATTCCTAATGGGGTCGCTAATTGCATTCCTCATTAATATTCATGAGGCCGGTGCAATTTGCGACCTCATTAGGAATGGCTAGCCCTCCCAGGGACGGTGGCCTGCTGGGGTTAGCAGACTACCATGTGTGTGACTGCTTTTTAAATAAAGCAGTTTAAAAAAAAATGCAGCCCATTTTCCTTACAGGAAAACGGAATGCATTTAAAAAAGAAAAATTAAACATTTCTGTTTCATTTTTCAAGGGCAGGCTGTGGTCCCTGGGACCACTCCCTGCTCTTAAAAAATAGTTTTGCATTCATTCACAAAGGGGAAGGAGGGCCTTTTTAGGTCTCGACCTACAGCATTGATTTAGCAATGCTTGTTTGTCGAGATTATAGTAAGCGGTCCGAAAAGTCTACCTAGCTGCGGATGGCGTACAGTTCATGTGAGCCAGGCGCGTGCACATCAAACACCATCGGCCTCGGCATCAGACTTCAAAGGAATGTGCTCCCCCGCATCAGACTTCAAAGGAATGCGCTCCCCCGCCCCAATTCTCGCCTTTTATCCTTCTCACTTGCCCAGTTAATTGCTCCCCTTCTTCTCCCTCTGCCTTGCACCCCCCCATCTCCTTGTTTCACGGACTCAGGCCTCGTGTTCATTGTTCCACTCCCATTCACCAGAGGCGCCGTTGTAACCGCTCCTCTAAGCGGGCCCAGCGAGACTCTTCTCCCTCACAGCCTCCCTTCTCTCGCATGCCCCTTTTGTGGCCTTTCTACAGCTCCCCACCATGTTCCTCCTTAAGTATTCCCCACGTTGCCTCTGTCCGAGGCTCACGGCTCCCTCCATTAAATGTCCACCGCTGTTTTTTCTCCCCAGCCCTGCCTTTGAGGCTCCCCTCTCGCTTCTCTGAAGCCCACGCCTCCCATTATAAAATATGCCTCTCCGCTCATGTCTAACCCTCCTCTGCCGTTTCTCTTTTCCAGACTTTGCCCCACTCTTTGTGAAGACGGCTTCATATTGTTATATCTGAGCCCCCATCCCTAATTCTTTTGAGACATGCCTTACCCCCACCCACATTCATTATCTTGCCCCACGCGCCATTATTCTTAACCCCTTTCCTGATTTTCCAAACCCCCTTTTCCTTTTTGGGAATCGCTGCCCCCATCTCTCTCCGGTATTCACGACCTCCATCACTTCCCGTCTCCTCGGCATCTCAGCAGTGCCTGCCATTCTTATTGCCTCTCTCTTTCTATGAGGCGAGCCTTTCCCTCTCGTCTCATTTTCTCTCCCTCTTTGAGGCTTCCATTGCCTCTAAAAGAAGCGTGTTTTTGGCCTCCTGAACCCCTACTCTCACACTCCCTTTCTAAAGCTTACTTCTCCCTTCCTTGACTGCTCAACATGTCTTTATTAAAGGTTCTATTTCCCGTCCCTTCCCTCTGCTCTCTTTCCTTACCACGACCCTCCTTTCTGAAGCTAACCGCTTTCTCAATCCCACAGCTTTCCTCTCCGAATTCCTCCTTTTCACCCTACTTTGTGAACCTCTGCCCTCTCCCTTCCCACCAAGGGCTGACATTTCCCTTCGTTAAAGGAGCCGTATCCTTTCCCTCCCTCGTCTCTTGATTTCTTAGGGTCTGCATTTACTCTACTGACTTTCGAGCTCCCCTTATGAAATCCACACAACTTCATCTGTCTTTGTGGCGGACTGCTTCCTCTGCGACCCCCCACCCCATAGTGCTTCCTCAGTTACGCTGTCTTTTACCTCCCCACCCCAAAATGCCCAGCTCCTTCGTCTTTTTGTTTTTGTTTTTAGGTCTCGCTGACTCACCCTCTCACCCACCCTCAACCATCCTCTCACCCTCACACACCCTCTCACCCTCACACACCCTTTTATCCTCACACACCCTCTCACCCTCACACACCCTCTCACCCACCCTCACACCCCCTCACCCTCACACCCCCTCACCCTCACACACCCTCTCGCCATCACTCTCACACACACACCCTCACAACCCCTCATCCCCTCACCCTCACCCCCTCACCCCCTCACACCCCCACACCCCCTCACCCTCACACCCCCTCACCTTCACACACCCTCTCCCTCACACCCTCACCCTCACACACCCCCTCACCCTCACACCCCCTCAACCGCACACACCCTCAACCTCACACACCCTCTCACCCTCACACACCATCTCACCCTCACACACCCTCTCACCCTCACACCCCTTCACCCTCACACCCCTCACCTTCACACCCCTTCACCCTCACACCGCCTCACCCTCACTCACCCTCTCACCCTCACACATCGTCTCACCCTCACACACCCTCAACCGCACACACCCTCAACCTCACACACCCTCTCACCCTCACACACCATCTCACCCTCACACACCCTCTCACCCTCACACCCCTTCACCCTCACACCCCTCACCTTCACACCCCTTCACCCTCACACCGCCTCACCCTCACTCACCCTCTCACCCTCACACATCGTCTCACCCTCACACACCCTCTCACCCTCACACCCCCTCACCCTCACACCCCCTCACCCTCACACCCCATCACCCTCACACACACCCTCACACACCCTCTCACCCTCACACACCCTCACCCTCACACACCCTCACCCTCACACCCCTCACACACCCTCTTACCCCCTCACTCCCTCACTCTTTCACCCTCAGACCCCCTCACCCTCACACACCCTCACGCTCACTCACCCTCACCCACCCTCATCCTCACCCCATCACCCTCACCCTGTCACCCTCCCCCTCAAACCCCCTCACCCTCACACCCTCTCACCCTCACCCCCTTACCCTCACACCCCCTCACCCTCACAAGCCCACACCCTCCCCTAACACCCCCTTACCCTCACACCCCTCACCCTCTCCCCCTCACCCTCACACCCCCTCACCCTCACAACCCCACACCATCACCCTCACAACCTCACACCCTCCCCCTCACACACCCTCCCCCTCACACCCCTCCCCCTCACACCCCCACACCCTCACACACCCTCACCCTCAAACCCCCCCTCACCCTCACACACCCTCAGCCTCACACCCCTCACCCCCACTCACCCTCACCCTCACCCTCACACCCCCTCACAACCCATCACCCTCACACCCTCACACCCCTTCACCCTCACACCCTCTCACACCCTCACCCTCACACCCACTCACCCTCACACCCCCTCACCCTCACATCCTCACAGCCCCTCACCCTCACACCCCCTCACCCTCACACACCCTCACTCACCCTCACACCCTCACCCTCACACACCCTCACCCTCACAACCCCCTCACCCTCACACACCCTCACCCTCAAACACCCTCACCCTCACACACCCTCACCCTCACATCCCCTCACTCACCCTCACACACCCTCACCATAGCATAACAAAACACAGCATAGCATAGCATAACAAAACAAAGCATAGGATAGCAAAACAAAACATAGCATAACAAAACAAAACATAGCTTAGCAAAACACAACAAAGCATAGCATAGCATAACAAAACACAACAAAACATAGCATAGCATAACAAAACATAGCATAACAAAACAAAGCATAGCATACACAACAAAACATAGCATAGCAAAGCATAGCAAAACATAGCCCTCACACACCCTCACCCTCACACCTTCACACACCCTCTCACCCTCACACCCCCTCACTCCCTCACCCTCACACACCCTCACCCTCACACACCCTCACCCTCACCCCATCACCCTCACCCCATCACCCTCACCCTCTCACCCTCACCCTCACACCCTCACACACCCTCACAATCCCTCACCCTCCCTTTCACACATCCTCACCCTCACACCCCCTCACCCTCACACCCCCTCACCCTCACACCCCCTCACCCTCACAACCCCACACCCACACCCTCACCTTCACAACACCACACCCTTCCCCTCACACACCTCCCCCTCACACCCCCACACCCTCACACACCCTCACCCTCACACACCCCATCACCCTCACACCCCCTCACCCTCACCCCCACACATCCCCTCACCCTCACACACCCTCACACCCTCACACCCCCTCACCCTCACCCCCTCACCCTCACACCCCCTCACCCTCACACCCCCTCACCCTCACAACCCCCTCACCCTCACACGCCCTCACCCTCACACACCCTCACCCTCACACCCCCTCACCCTCACATCCCCTCACCCTCACTCACCCTCACACACCCTCACCATAGCATAACAAAACACAGCATAGCATAACAAAACAAAGCATAGGATAGCAAAACAAAACATAGCATAACAAAACAAAACCTAGCATAGCAAAACACAACAAAGCATAGCTGGATTATTTTTTTATCTCTAGCTCACTGGTTGGTAGAGTCAAGATAGAATGTTTCCCCAGAATAGTGTCAGACCACAATCCACTGGTTCTAAGCTTAGCAGTGCTCCAAAAAACAGAAAGGGTAAATTCAACATGGACGTTTGAGAGAGGGTTGTTGAAGGAGGAGGAATATATTACTAGAATGCAAGAATGGATAACGCAATTTTGGGACATGAATAGATATTCAGCCTCAGCAGGTATGGTGTGGGACAGCTTTAAAGCAGGGGTGAGGGGAGAGACACTAAGTTATACTTTGGTAAGACGCAAGCAGGAAAAAGAGAAGGTGGAAGAGGAGATCAGAACTCTGATGGGTCTGGAAAGGGCATTAGTGGACGCAATAGGCAGGAAAGATCCCATTGATCAGATTTTGGTGGCCATGGAAGTACAGAAGGCAGGAACGGGGGTGTCCCTGGCACAGAAAACAGCAAGGAACTACTTAGCAAAAAAAGAGAAATGTTACGAATTCAATGAGAGGGTCGGCCACTTGCTCGCAGTTAGAACTAGGCAAACATTAGCAGCAGGGGAGATAAAAGAAATTAAGGATTCTACAGGGGCAATTGTCAATAAAGGGGGGGAGATTCAGGAGGTATTCAGAAGGTTCTATGAGGTGCTATATGAGCAAGATACTATTAACGACTACATAGAGGCAGAAAGCTGGGAATATCTTAGGCAAGGCTCACAGGAGGGGTTGAGTTCTGAAGAAAGGGACAAGCTAGATGCACAATTAACAGTCCAGGAGATAAAAGAGGCGATATTCAGCTTACCATCCGGGAAAGCATCAGGTCAAGATCAAATTCCTGTAGAATTTTATAAAACATTTTGGGATGTGTTGGCTAAGGATATTTGGGTAATCTGTTGCTTGGCACAGGGGGGCAGAATAGTCCCTCAGTCATGGGAGGGCGCGGACATAATAGTGATCCTGAAGAAAGACAAACCCCCTACCGAACCAGGCTCCTATAGGCCGATAACATTGCTGAATGCTGATGCAAAAATATTTTCCAAAGCTCTGGCTAATAGATTGAGCAAGGTAATAGAAAGAGTGGTTTCTTCAACACAACATGGCTTCATACCAGGGAAAGGAACTACCCAACACACTAGGCAGCTAATTACTATCTTAGACGCTGCAGAGGCCTCAGGAGACCCTGTCGCGGCTATATTTCTGGATGCCGAGAAGGCTTTTGACAGGGTCTCCTGGGCTAACCTATGGAAGGCTTTGGAGTGGGCTGGTATAGGTGGAGGATACATAACAGCAATCCAGGCACTTTACAAACAGCCTAGTGCTCGAATACGTATTAATAGGTCCTATTCCAATACGGTACAGATCAGACGGGGGACTAGGCAGGGATGCCCAGCCTCACCCCTACTGTTTGCGATATACCTGGACCCCTTTTTAAGAAGACTTACGCAAAACATGGGGATTACTCCAGTTATACTGCATGAGAAAGAATATAAATTATTCGCATATGCAGATGACGTAGCTGTCATAACACCAACACCAGAGGAATCACTGAAAGAAATAGAACAGGAGGCGAAGAAGTTCGGCAAGGTTTCCGGGTACCTAATAAATAGAGGAAAGACACAAGTGGTGCAGAACAGATTCACTGCATTTACAGACACAAGAGTAACTCCGGAGGCAAGGTATTTGGGGGTTAGGGTGACTGCAGAGCTAGAGAAATTAGTGGAGATAAACATGGAACCCCTGCTGGGAAAGGTTAAAAGTAACATGGAGAGGGTTAATAATCTACACTTGACCCTTATGGGCCGAATTAATTATATCAAAATGGTGACCTTTCCTAAATTTTTATATTTGTTTAGAGCAATTCCACTATACTTCGAAGCGATATGGTTTAACAGAATAGAATCAACAATAAATAAACTAATTTGGGCACAGGGGAAGACACGTAGGGCATACCGCTTTTTGACACTACCACGACAGAGGGGAGGTTGGGGTGCACCCGATTTTAAATTCTACTACTGGGCGTCAGCACTCCAATATTCTAAAGGTCTACTAGGTGGAAGTTTACAACAAGAGGAGAGAGCACACTCAGGCAATGTTTATGAAGCACTTTTGGGAAAGGCGGCAGAGAATGCCTTAGTAACAACTGTAGACTATGCTTACTTCAAACACACAAGATTTAAGACCCTGAGCGCAATTTACATAGTCTGGAGAGCAGTAAAGAAAAAATTGGGGCTTGGGAGATATAACAGATATCTCAGGCTGTATTTGAATCAGGATCTCCCATCAGAAATTTTCAGGGGCACAGTCATGAAAGAGTGGGACGAAAAAGGGATTAAGAAACTGGGAGACTTAATGGACATAGGAGGAGGGTTCCTAATGTTTCAAGATATACAGTATAAATATAAAATAGCAGGGAACAGCTTTTTTAAATACTTACAAGTGCGGAGCTTCTTTCACACAAAACTAGGGGGTACAGGAGGGATGACAAGCTGTAGGATAATGGAATTTATGGGAAGCAGCTTAAAGTGTTCAATTAGGCAGCTGTATGCGGAGCTGCAGGCCCTTAAAACAGACGACAGAGAAAGATATAGTAAGAAATGGGGCGAACAAGTAAGAGCCCGTCCGGAAGATTTGCAAACCTCATTAGACCTTGGCCGCTCCATTTTATGCTCAGCTACACTACAAACTCAACATTATAAAACAATCTACTCACTATATCATACACCTGCTAGAATCGCCCAATGGGGGGGAACCACGGGAATAACATGTCCGCGTTGCAATGCAACAGGGGCCGACATCACACACATGTTTGCACAATGCCCGCAATTATACACCTTAAAACTGGCAATAGAGGAGTTTCTGGAAAAGACATTAGGAATTAAAACCAAACTTACTGATGAATTGATAATGTTGGGTATAAGCGTAGGAGCAAATATTATATATTCAGAATTTCTATTTATTGCGACAGCAGTATTTAGGATAATTGTAGCTAAAGCTTGGAAAGAGAAGTCAGCACCGTCGTTTCAGATCTGGATGGCAAGGTTACTTTCTACTTATAATTTAGAGAGGGCTATATACGACAGGAAAGGCAAAAAGGCAAGAGCCCTGGGGGGTAGGATATGGTTTCCCATTGATCAATGGAAGAGTGGGAAGAGTTAAAAAATATGTTTTCTTTGCTTATCTTGTTTTATTAGTGAAATTTGTACAGGCGATAAGTATGTAACACATGATGCATTTTATTTATTTTGCTTCTATTCTCTGTATATGTTTAACCGTCTAAAAAACAAATCTGTATATGGGAAGGAAAACTCTATGTAACATTCAAAATGCGATGGTTGTAATAGAAAAAATGTGGGGGGGGAAAAAATCGAATAAAGATATTTAAAAAACAAAAAACAAAAACAAAGCATAGCATAACAAAACACAACAGAACAAAACATAGCATAACATAACAAAACATAGCATAACATAACAAAACACAGCGTAGCATATCAAAACATAGCATAACAAACATAGCAAAACACAACAAAATGTAGCATAGCATAACATAACACAACAAAACATAGCATAGCAAAGTATAGCAAAACATAGCATAGCATAACAAAACACAGCAAAACATAGCATAGCATAACAAAACACAACATAGCATAACAAAACAAAGCTTAGCATAGCACAACAAAACATAGCATAACAAAGCATAGCATAGCATAACAAAACATAGCATAACAAAACATAGCATAGCAGAACAAAGCATAGCATAATAAAACACAACAAAACATAGCTTAGCATAACAAAACATAGCATAGCATAACACAGCATAACATAGCAAAACAGCATAGCTCAACAAAACAAAACACAGCATAGCATAACAAATCAAAGCATAGGATAGCAAAACATAGCATAGCATAGCTAAACAAACAAAAAGATGTTAATATTTCACTTCTGTTCTTGGATTTTCGTCACAATAAAATACACTGAACATAATCTTCACAAAAGTTATTTACAAAAGTTTAAGCTATTGCCATTATAAATCGCAATAACTTTTATTTAAGTATTAATTATTATTATAAAAAATTAAAAGCCATTGGTATTGGTATTTGTAATATCAATACATTAAAGTCACGTAAATACAACACATATTGCATTACAAATGCTATAGGTGTGACATTTGCGAAAGTTATAACTATTGGCATTGTAAATGACAAAGCTATTAATTTCGCTATTTTCAAAAACAAAACATAAATAAAAAATTTGTCATTTAACAATACCAATAGCTCAAACTTTCCTAATGCGAGACCTATTGCATTGCAAATTCTTGTTTTGCAGTAGCAAACGGGCCGATTTCCCGTTAGCGACCCCCAAAAATGGTCATACTTCTGGCCCTAATTGTTTTTGGTGTCATACTAGAGGAAGGTAAGTGTACACATTTTCAAAAAGGGTTGGGGAGGGAGTTTTCATCTCGTCTGCAAGAAGAATAACATCTGCAGTGTAAGAAGTGTCAGTAATAATGCTGCCCTGTTTAAACCAAATGCAGCAGCTGTAGAAACTCTTGCAAAAAAACAGCAACCCTTCCAACAAAAAAAAATTTATTTCACAAATTACCAAAACAAAATTTTGCAAACACTGTTGCTCTTTAATGAGCTCTTGCCTCAATGCACAACATTCTATTCTTTCTATGAAGCAGTGAGGGACAGATGCAGAGGAATAATAGGCCCATTGCCTCTTACACAGCACTTCACTGTCCTTCATGGATAATAACGGTTCAAGCATAATGAGCCTATTCATAGGAGCATTTTTGAGTACAGGAAGTAGTAACACAGGTGTACTCTTTTATGTACTCATTCAAGCCTATATAAATTTTACCCCTAAATGTCTAAACCTCTATTTAGTAAAAGCAAAAAGAGGGCACAATACTGTTTATTTGTACTAATTGTATATGAACATTTCATGAATGCTCCCATTTTATTTCCATTTTAGATTCTTTGGGACCTATTCAAAAAGACATGTAAGAGTGTATGATCGAGTACCACAGGAGCACTACTTTAGGCACTCCTAAATGCCTTTGTGAATAGTCTGTTCTGTGTTTATGCAGCATATTCATTTAAAACACAGAAGGCACACAGGCCAAGCCAAGAGGTGTCAGGCCTGCTTTAGTGACCCAATACACACGAGTGATCGCAGTTCAGTTCCTATGTGCTGTGTGACCTTATGTGGCGCCCCAAGTGTGCATGAGTGGTAACAGCATGTCCACCAGACAAACCTTGTCAAGGGTTACCCTGGTCAGCCCCAAAGTTTAACATGTTGTGGTTGTTGCAGGAGATGGTTTTCAGGGTGGCACCACACTGAATGCGTATCAAGGCCATTTATTAAGGGAAGCTCCTTATTGGTCTGAACGTCACTGCCTCTTGCCTGAGAGATAGTGAGCCTTTCTGTTGGATTTTCCCCTTCCCCATAGTTACAAGCCGCATACACTTTTCCTGCTCTGTAATTTTATTTATGTCAGCCTCGTCCCGTGCAGGTAAGGGCGGTGGGCCAGCTGGGGGGAGATTTCGACGGATGATGACAAGGGGAAATTAAATAAATATTTAATTTTCCCTTGTCATCATCCATCGAAATCTCCCCCAAGACGGCCCTGCCACCCCAACGCTCAGCCGCAGCCCGTGCAGGTAAGAGCGGTGGTGCCGGGTGAGGGGGATTTCGACAGATGATGATGAGGGAAAATTAAATAAATAATAATTCTTCCCTTGTCATGGCCAGTCGAAATCCCCCCCTCTCGGCCCACCGCACCACCGCTCTTACCTGCATGGGCCGCGGCTGCCACCGCTTTTACCTGCACGGGTCGCGGATGATTTATGTGTGCTCAGGTCAAGCAGATATTTTGACGGGTCCAACCTCTTCTTAGCAACAAGTATTTCTTCTGACTTTTTCAATGAATGACACATTTATTTGGTGATTTTATCACCCCTCGTAACCGGCACCAGTTTCCCTTTGTGGCCAGCACCTATGAAGTTTCTCTTTTGGACTAATTGCCCCCCCAGGTGTCGGTCTTGGTTGAGTAATTAGACTATTTGTATGTTCTGGTCTTGAGCCTTTTGACTCAAGAGATCATTCACCAGGTGGCATGTGCTGGATAATACCATAATCTTGAATATCAGGCATTTTGAACTCCTTTCTCCCTTGCTGGCATCCATATGTTTTACTTGAATATTTTGACCTATTCAACTAAGTAAAAATGCAAAAAACATTTATTCATGCACATGGTTTCTTGAATAGCTTCATTGTGGCAGTCAGAGGAAATAAGTAAAGAATTTGAGAAGTCCCCAAAAATTCAACTATTAAGATACCCTTCAGTGTGTTGCCCTAGTAACTCACAATGCCGACTTGGTAGAAAAGTATACAAAATTACTTAATTTTTGAACATATAGTAAAGACATCAAAATACCAAAGATCATAAAAAAACATGTGTGTCGTATTAAAAAAACAATTTATTACAAATCAATAAAATCAATGTTATATAACATCAGTACAGTGCCATACAAACAAATTAAAATACAATTTATGTTAAAAAATGTTGTCGTTACAGTTACAAAGATAAAAATCTCAAGATCACAGTTGTTACGTTTGTCAGAGGAAATAACCAGACACATTTTTATTTAACTTGTTAGAAATATTTATATAGGTTGCCTCTTCCAGTGCATTTTGAGCAGTATATTTCATGCTTTGGTACACTTAGGACGGGCAAGTATTAAAGATTACTGTAATATAAAATGATTTATTGTTGTTAAGTAACAAAGAATGTCATGCACTTTATTGCCTCGATGCCTAGTTTTTGTAACTATAAATCACTTTACCGAATTGTAAATTGTGCTTTCATGTTGTGAATTGTTACTTCTAATAATGATTTAATGGGGAACCCTCTAGCTGGTGTCTATTGCCAAAAATGTTACAAAGTATTAAAGGTAAAAAATGCACTTTCGTAGTGGCTACCTGAAAGACATTTAAGACAGGGACAGAGACAGAGTCAATATCATGTCAGGCAGAGCTAAACATTTGGTCTACGCTGCCAAATCCTACCTGCCTTTCAGAGACACCTGCTTGCTGTGAAATCTCTGGATTTGCACATGGTACAGCTTGATGCTTTAGATTGCATTTACATACCAAAAATATTTGGATGTAAACCCGCCTAGTTCTTCCCTCTGGTAGTAATGTGCTGGAGACTTTTGGCCAGCGCAGTTGGTGTGTAAACAAAAGAAAACTAAACTTTCGAAAAAATATACTTTATTTTGCAAAGTGGAGCAGGCTATAATACTTCATTAAATGATCTGAGTTGACTAGTGGTGGAATCAATACAAATGCACATAAAATGCCTTTTTTTGAGTTTGGCGGACAGGGGTCTCCACCACAAACATGACAGAGTACACTATCTGCTCTCTTTGGTGTCAGACGGCCTGTCATATTTCTGCTGGCTTTGCCAGTGGAAACATTACAATGATGGCTCAACGGACATAGGGCCATCAGTGTAAGCACCTCGGACAGTGGTGGCCGGCACAGATCAGTGGTGGCGGACCGGGCAAGGAGTAGGAGCAAAAATAAAATTAAACATACCTCCTTGCCGCTTCCTACCTCGCTGCGTCCTCCTCGTCGTGTCTCCCCTCTGGCCGGAACACAGACAGGAAATACCCCGGCTGACGCTCCCCTGAGCCAATCACAATGCTTCAATGCAGCTTTGTGATTGGTCTGAGTGCCGTGGTTCGGCGCTCAGACGGGGACAGGGAGCCTGGGCACGTTCTCCACCCAGCGGTAAACGTCGTTTACAACGCGGTGTTTACACCGCACGACCTTTACCACACTGCCATTACAACGCAAGTCGTTACTACGACTTGCGCTGGATGGCGCTGTTGGTTAAGGAATATTGTAATTTTATATTCCAACACCTTCCCTACTGTTACGTGGACTGGTGTTGGAATATAAAATTATAATATTCCTCAATCCGCGCCCTCCAACGCAAGTCGTTGTAACGACTTGCGTTGTAATAACCGTGTTGTTAAGTACCGCGATCTAAAAGATCGCATTGTACTGACATACATCCCCACCCAGACTGTAATGCAGTCAGGGTGGAGAACATGCTAAGTGCGCATGAATGTTTGGCCGGCCTGAGAGGGCCGGCCAAACATTCATACGCACCTAGAGAGTGAAAACCACTCCTCTCCTCCCCTGCTCTGTCATCAGGGCAGCCACTGCCTACCTGGCAAAGCTGACCCGCCTCAACAGGATAATATAAAATGATAACTTTCAGTTAATATCATTTTATTTCTCCCTACACTTCTGAACAGCAGTGGAGCAATGCTCCTCCGCCTTAAAGGAGGAGCCGCCATTGATCTCAGACCATCTGCCCTTTTTTACCCCTGACACAAAAACATTTCCCCCATACCATGGGACAAAACACCTTGGGTCATTAGTTTTTGTTTAACAGAAACAAACTCCCTCTTTGGGGGTTTTGTATCTGTAAAACCAAAAAGTTTGCTGAGTGACCACGTTACACATAGCAGATGCCCAACAAACTTCCAGTAGCTTCAGAGGAGCCATTCTAGTGGCCTGGCTGGTCAATGCTAGGCAGGTGAAGATCTCTAAATATCAACTGTACTGGCCATCCAGAGTACAGGCCGTCAGTGTCTAAACGACACCACACCCATAGGTCCTAATTCTAAAAGATAGTGATTCTAGAAGACTCATATATTTGTTTAGGTTGTGGAAAAATACAAATACTGATTTTTCTTTAGATTTTATATATTGAAGAGTAAGGACGTGGTAGGATTTTTGGGAATCTGAGAAATTGGGACACATACCTCTTAGTACCAAAACATCCCTAAGCTCCACCCTCTCAGTAAGGGGATCGTATCCCGTATTATGACTAGGCATTACGGTACGAGGAGGTTCCCAATGATAGAGCATGCTACCTATGGTGGGTGAGGAAAACTGTCCTATAAAAGGGACATTCCATGACAGTTCATAGACCCAAGGGTTCCATTTTGTGTTTGATATGTTAAGTAGGGAAGTCAACCCTTGCAGGTCTTAACACCTCCTCAGGCCCTCTTTTGTGATATGATGGTACTGTGAAGTGAACCAGAATAGGTACTCTGTTGGGCTGGGTAGATGAAAATGCCAGTTTAAAAACAGAATGAATTTTCCAGTGTTTAGGGAGTTCCAGTTTTATGGCTTGGGGTCCTAGCAATTAAGTGATTTTAATTGGAGAAACAAACCTAAGAAACCTTTTTGTATGAGAACTGTGCATTGACAAATACTTGATGGATAGTAAAATTTGTCATTCGCTTTGTAAGCTCGATCCTGTCTACATAATTGATCAGATGTTTTCTTGCATCCTGCCTTGTTCTTCACAAGTTGTTGATACTCTTTTTCTATATAACATAATGATGTTGTCTATACTAATATAATAAAAAGAGGGCCCAAACCTTTGAGGCGGGTAATCTCAGGAACCACAGCACCAATCACAACCCCCAATACAGCGTTGGAAAGGGCATAGGCTATGCAGACACCCACCATATACATTTAAAAGGTAAAAGAACCGTGCCAGCAAAGTATTCCCTTGTGGGCGTGTCTGCGTTGTGCTGTGGGCGTGTGCTGGGGGCTTGACAAACGCTGGGGGCGTGTGGTACGTTTCGCCCTTCATGCCATGTCTCATATCGTGTGCTTATCCCACCCTGCTCCCTTTAAATACCCCTGCACCTCATAATCATAACCCACCCTTACTCCTTAAAATACCCCAACACCCTTAAACACTAACCCATCTTAACCCTATAAATATACCCTGTACCCCAAAACCCAAACCTATCGCTAAACCCTAAAAATACCCCTGTACCCCAAAACCCAAACCTAGCCCTGAACCCTATAAATACCCCTGTACCTCAAAACCCAAAACTACCCCTGAACCCTAAAAATACCCCTGTTCCCCAAAACCCATATCTAGCCCTGAACCCTAAAAATACCACTGTACCCCTAAACCACCCCTGAACCCTAAAATACCCCTGTACCCCAAAACCCAAACCTAGACCTGAACCCTAAAAATAACCCTGTACCCCAAAACCCAAACCTACCCCTGAACCCTAAAATACCCCTGTACCCCAAAACCCAAACCTAGCCCGAACCCTAAAAATACCCCTATACCCAGAACCCAAACCAGCCCTGAACCCTAAAAATACCCCTGTACCCCAAAACCCATACCTATCCCTAAATCCTAAACCTACCCCTGTACCCCATAACCCAAAACTATATCTGAACCCTTAAAATACCCAAACACCCCAAAACATATACCTCAGTATCCCAAAACATATACCCCTATACCCATACTTACCATATCCAAACATAAAAAAACATGCTTTTACCATTCATGCATTTACAACGAATTTCGTTGTAAATGTATGCGTGGTAAAAGCATATAAAATGTAATGCCATGCGTTATAATGGCATTGCGGAGTCATGGTACTTTCGTAATGAAAGTATGCGGAGTGATGGTATGCGGAAAGAAAGTTCAGGAATAATGGGTGTTTACCCTCCCCCGGTAAGTACATTGGTGGCACGGCGGCCCACATCTCCAGCAACATACTCATATTTTTTCACCACCCATTTGAAAAATGCACAGGTCTCTCTCATTGATGGCCAGCACCGACATACATTTTTAAACACACCTCCCGCCACAAGTTCTAGAATTGCGAACTTTAGAGCTGGGGAGCTACGTTCGAATCTCGGCATCAGCTCAACATCCTGTGATTCCAGGCAAATCGCTTTGTCTCCCCATGCCTACCACAAATGAATGTGTTCTTCTGTAATGTAAATTGTGCTCATGCCATGTTGTCGAGTTTGCGCTATATAATATTGCAAGGAAAAATAAAGTAGGGAAACTCGAGTTCACACACTACTGAACGCGCACTCTTAAGTGCATCAGCAGTGCACTGTGAATCGGAGCGTTTCACAGGCCTGTCACAGATAAGAAATGCTATCAAAACGAAATCCTACAAAACAATATACTACTGGCCGGCAGCAATTCATACCCGGATAACGTCGGGACGGGCTGCTAGTAATAACATATAATAGCAGGTAAAAGAGAAGATGTGACTAAGGCCATACACTTGTGTGGATAAAACCCAGAGGAGCAATAGAAAGGTGTGTAACCTAAAGAGCTATATAGTGAGTTATTACATTTAAACTCAGCAATAGGTTCCCAATCTGACCAGTATTGTTGATGTGACATATTGCGCCAATGCTTGAATTAATCTTTCTCTTTGGCCGACCGCCTGGTAATGGTAACAGGTGGAGGTGTGAGTAGTGTTCCATAACTGTTGTAACAACTTTTTCCAAAATCTAGACACAAACTGAGATACTATGTGGGAGACTATGAAGTTTGGTCAACCATGCATTCTAAATATCTTTTTCAGAAAGATCCTTGCCAATTCTGGGGCAGTGGGGAGATTAGTTAATTGAATTAAGTGGCCTAGTTTGGTGGCAAAGTCTATTATTGCCAAGACGGAGTTCTTTTTCTTGGCTCTGGAAGATCTGTAATGAAGTCCACAGGTATCATTGCCCATGGATGTCTTGGATTTGGTAGGGGTTGGAAAAGCCCGGAAGGTTGGTATGAATGCAAACCTGAAACCTGAAGCCACCAAAATTGTCTCTTAATCAGGTCAGTTATCTTGTCTTTCCTGGGATAATCCGCAATCAGCCAATCGTGATAGCAAGCTAAAAGCAAGTGTTGTAATTTCCCTTTTAGAACAAAAAGTCTTCCATCATAATGCTAGAGCCTCTGTTTTATAATTCGAGGTTTGTAATCTTCCTGTAACAAATCCCGTTGATCCATGTTTTGTTACTCTTTCTGAGTGACCAGAATGGGTGGAGCAAGGATGACAGTTGTTTCTCCCTCCTTCTTACTGGAAAAGACATCTGATTTGCCATTTCTATTCCCTTGATAACACATCATGTGATGACAGGGATCATCTGGTGCATCCTGAAATTAAAAAAGGCACATATAGACAGAGGGTTATCACATCCTGATCCCCGGATGCAAGTGGAGGGACCCACAAAGCTCAGCTCAACTTAGTTCCTGTCAGAGGGACCACAACAACTCCCCCCAAAAGACTGTGAATCCCAAAAGGCAGTGCCCCAGATCGACAAGCTTTCAAAGTTCATGAACCCGGCACAGAGTCTGCAAATTCTTGGACCCATGTTGGGTCCCCTACAGTAGTTAGGGGATGTTTTCTCGGTTTGTGAACTATAAGAAATTTGGACCAAAGTGGAGGGACCCACAAAGGCTCACCTCAAATTAGTTCCTGTCACAGTGTCCACAACAAATCTTCCCATAGGTTGCCAAGAGGCAGAGCCCCTAATCAACATGGCTTTGAAGTTCATGAACTTGGCATAGAGTCTGCAAACTCTAGGGCCCATGTTGGGTCCCCTACAGTAGTTTCAGACTTGTTTATGGTTCACGAACTCTCAAACATTTGGACCCATATTGGGTCCCCTTGTATAGTTTGCAGACTCTATATCAGGTTTGTGAACCAAAATACTCATGGATCTATGTTGGGTCCCTTTCTGTAGGTTATAGAATCTGTACTTGCTTGGCAATCTATTAAATATGTGATCCATATTTTAGCAACATTTATAGTTTGTGGACTTTATATAGAGTTTATGGACATTTGAGTGTGACAGGGGACTTCATTTTAATTATGCAAACTATTGCCACATTTAGGTGCCATTTAAAATATAAAAATCTAATCATATGCTTATTACAGGGGGATGGGGTAGGATTGGGTTTTTGGGGTGTTTTGTAGACGATACAAAAGGGGATGATGGACGGAGCGTTGAACAAATCAAACACTCACCCCCAGTCAACTGATCTGGGTTTAATCCATCACCATTCTTTAGTTCACTCAGCCACCCCAGTTCAGACATGGCTATATGCAAATCAGTCTGACCCTGTGCCTCGTGGGAACAGTCCAGCCCGAACTGCCAAGCCATATCTTCCCTGGACCGGAAACAAGAATCCTGGGACCGGTTTCGGATTCATAATCCTCATCAGCCAGGCTATCTTGAATCCAGTGGCCAAGTGAACAAGGGACTCACGTCTGAGCATACCCTGCCACACTTAGGGCGAACAAAGCGATACAAAAGGGGATGATGGATGGAGCGTTTGAACAAATCAAACACTCACCCCCAGTCAACTGATCTGGGTTTAATCCATCACCATTCTTTAGTTCACTCAGCCACCCCAGTTCAGACATGGCTTTATGCAAATCAGTCTGACCCTGTGCCTCATGGGAACAGTCCAGCCCGAACTGCCAAGCCATATCTTCCCTGGACCGGAAACAAGAATCCTGGGACCGGTTTCCGATTCATAATCCTCATCAGCCAGGCAATCTAGAATCCAGTGGCCAAGTGAACAAGGGACTCACGTCTGAGCATACCCTGCCACACTTAGGGCGAACAAAACGATACAAAAGGGTTGGCAGGGTATGCTCAGACGTGAGTCCCTTGCTTACTTTGCCACTGGATTCAAGCAAGCCGGGCTGAAGAAGGCTGAAATGCCAGAAACCGGTCCTCGGTAGCTTGTTTCCGGTCCAGGGAAGGCATGGGTTGGCAGTTCGGGCTGGACTGTTCCCATGAGGCACAGGGTCAGACTGATTTGCATATGGCCATGTCTGAACTGGGGTGGCAGAGTGGGCTAAAGAACGGTGATGGATTAAACCCAGATCAGTTGACTGGGGGTGAGTGCTTGTATTGTCAACACTCCGTCCATCATTTCCTTTGGTTTTTCTTTGTTCGCCATAAGTTGGCAGGGTATGCTCAGACGTGAGTCCTTTGCTCACTTTGCCACTGGATTCAAGCAAGCCGGGCTGAAGAAGGCTGAAATGCCAGAAACCGGTCCTCTGTAGCTTGTTTCCGGTCCAGGGAAGGCATGGGTTGGCAGTTCGGGCTGGACTGTTCCCATGAGGCACAGGGTCAGACTGATTTGCATATGGCCATGTCTGAACTGGGGTGGCAGAGTGGGCTAAAGAACGGTGATGGATTAAACCCAGATCAGTTGACTGGGGGTGAGTGCTTGTATTGTCAACACTCCGTCCATCATTTCCTTTGGTTTTTCTTTGTTCGCCATAAGTTGGCAGGGTATGCTCAGACGGGAATCCCTTGCTCACTTTGCCACTGGATTCAAGCAAGCCGGGCTGAAGAAGGCTGAAATGCCAGAAACCGGTCCTCGGTAGCTTGTTTCCGGTCCAGGGAAGGCATGGGTTGGCAGTTCGGGCTGGACTGTTCCCATGAGGCACAGGGTCAGACTAATTTGCATATGGCCATGTCTGAACTGGGGTGGCAGAGTGGGCTAAAGAACGGGGATGGATTAAACCCAGATCAGTTGACTGGGGGTGAGTGCTTGTATTGTCAACACTCCGTCCATCATTTCCTTTGGTTTTTCTTTGTTCGCCATAAGTTGGCAGGGTATGCTCAGACGGGAATCCCTTGCTCACTTTGCCACTGGATTCAAGCAAGCCGGGCTGAAGAAGGCTGAAATGCCAGAAACCGGTCCTCGGTAGCTTGTTTCCGGTCCAGGGAAGGCATGGGTTGGCAGTTCGGGCTGGACTGTTCCCATGAGGCACAGGGTCAGACTGATTTGCATATGGCCATGTCTGAACTGGGGTGGCAGAGTGGGCTAAAGAACGGTGATGGATTAAACCCAGATCAGTTGACTGGGGGTGAGTGCTTGTATTGTCAACACTCCGTCCATCATTTCCTTTGGTTTTTCTGGGTTTTGTAGACCTCAAACTTTTTAAAAGATACCAGTATGGGACTTAATGTACAGTGTGCAGCCTTCTAATTGAGTCTGCAGACTTTTTGAGAAGTTAAAGAGCATTCTGAGGTTTTCATTGGCTTAAACTACATTTAAAGCTTTCACCACATCACAAAGTGACTGTTCGATAGCAACAGGAAGAACTTTCACTATTTTGTAAAGAGAAGCATACTTGTGCAGTGCATAACTGAGGTGACTGCCACATTCCAGGTCTGAGCCAAGGTAACAAAGCCCCATGGGATATTCTAGGACCTTCATCTTCCCTCCATGAGGACAAAGAGGGTTTTTGTACTGGAAATGGGGAAGGAGAGGTAGGCCCTGCACAGCCACCCACAGCTGGGTGGGCGCAGGGCCTGACGGAAGTTCAAGGCTAGGCCTGTGGTCAGCCACTTCTGTGCAAGGCAAGGCATAAGGCTCTTCTCCGTGGGTTTGGTAGACCACTGTTGCGCTGTGTGTGTGGGGGGGGGGGCAGGAGACTGGATTGGCCTCCTTCAGTGGTCTTTGCGCAGGGCTTAGCCAAAGAAAAGGCCCTGTGGGCAATTCCTGCTGCAGGGCTGTGAGCAGTGAGGGTTGGCCTCCTACAGGTTGTTATGCACTCCCTCTGGGAAACTACTGCTTTGCATGGCTAAAGACCATGAACAGTGAGGGTTTGCTGCCCTCGCAATCTCCAATGGATGCACCCCCCACTATACACGGCCAATGGTCTTGTGCAGTGGAGTGCGGCTACCAGTGGAGAGTCGAGTGCAGGGCCTGGGCCTGTGGCTGACACCCCCATCTCATAGAAGAAGGCCATGTGCAGGAAGGAAGGTGGAAATCATAAAAGGTGGACATAGCATAGCACAAAAAACAGAAATGTACTAAAAATATACAGTTAAAGGGAAGTTATGGTTAGAATTGACTGTTGCCGCTCGACCTATATTTTATAAAAACGATGAGATGTTCTTGGAAAACTATTTCTAAAGTACAGTTATGATTAGAAATTAAGACCAAAAAGCACTGAAATCGCCAGTAATTGTTGGGGCCACATTCCATGGTCCTGTGATATGAGTCTGATTTGCATGAGTATATATGCTATTTGTAACTGCCTTGGTTACATCAAGAGTGAGGCAATAGCATTTGGTGTGCGAGTTATGCTCTGCATGGCTGTTATGCAAGCTAACCACAAACGACAAATACACACACACACTCGCGTGTGTGCGCACACACACACAGAAGCACACCCCTGTGACTTGTAGTAAGGCCAGTGTCACTTGTCTCTTATTTCATTTTATCTAAGTACATACATTTCTGGATATATCTATGTATTCTAAGGCACGAGCAATCGTTTTACAGCCTTTCACATCTTTGAGTATATAGATGCATACATAATGGATTCCAATTTGTGATAATGTAGGCCAATGGCAGCACAGTTTCGCATGTGGAAGAATGCTGGATATATAGATGCATACATAATGGATTCCAATTTGTGATATTGTAGGCCAATGGCAGCACAGTTTCCCATGTGGAAGAATGCTGGATATATAGATGCATACATAATGGATTCCAATTTGTGATAATGTAGGCTAATGGCAGCAGTTTCCCATGTGGTTGTAATGTGCATGCAGATCGATATTGGGTAGATTTTCCTAGATGAAGAAGCTTTTCGGAACTCAAAATGAACCTGTCTTTTCCCTAAAGGATTCAGACTCAACATACAGGCTCAATAAACTGCAAGACATGACATGTAACCCCACCTACCAGTGGCTACTTGTAGGTAAATGTGGCGGGCGGGGATGGAGGGGTTAGAAATGTAAAACAAACTTACCTGTTAGTCGCTGGTGACCAGCTGCAGCCTCTTCTTCCTCCTTGATGTTCTGCTGGCTTCTGGCAGCACCCATGCTCCCCTAAGCCAATCAAGACACTGCTGTCATCATGACAGCAGCCTTGTGATTGGTCTGAGGGTAGTGGCTCGGCGCTCAGAAGTGGACTGACAGCATGTGCATGTTCTTCACACAGGCTGTGCATTACAGCCTGGTGGAGAACATGCAGAGTGCGCATGACTGTTTGGCCAGCCCAAGATGGCCGGCCAAACCCTCATGCGCACTCATGCAGCAGCAACCACTCCTCCTCCCTTGTCGTCATGGGAGCCCGGCCCGCCCCGCCCCAACCTGGCTGGAAGATACTAAAAATAAATAATAACTTCTGTTATTATCATTTTATATTTCCTTTTACACTGCCCCGAGAGCAGTTGGGCGACATTCCTCCGCCTTCATGGAGGAGCCGCCACTGCCCCTTACATTGAATGGAATTGTCTCTATTGGCAAGCAAACATTGGTGCAAATATTGGTGGTTAACCTCTTTCTACAGCCTCTAAATTCTGCCCAATAGACATGGGAATGAAATTGGAACTATGTGGTCAAGTGTAGAAGCCCGGTACAACAGCAATAGGCAAGCAAGTGCTCCAGGTCATCCTTTAATTACACAGTCAGTCACTCCTAGGTGTAAGTAGTGCTGCCTTAGTTGGTGACAATGGCCTCTCTTGGGTTAGCCAAGTCGCACTAACACCTGACTCTTGTAATCAGCGGCACATGCACAGGCAGTAAGCGTTGAGTGTTGACTCGTAAAACGGTACACAGGCGCGTCATTATCAGTGAAGGGCGCCTGGCTCCGCCTTGTATCCTAAAGAGTGGTGTAGTAATTATAAGCTTTATGTAGGCTTCGGCGTGGACCCATAGAGGGGAGAGCCTCGCTCTCAGTACTCAACGATTAAAGACTTGATACAAAGTCTACATTTTTTACCGACATGCTATACCCTTATATGCTAAGCCTCTTATTGTTAATACTGCTATGATAAGCAGATTACGCAGTCCTTGGAAGCATGACAGGGAGAAGATTTGGGGGATTTAGATTGTGTTTCAGAGAATGTAGCCCAGTAACACGGGAGTGTTTTGACTGCAGGTGGGCAGAGGAGTCGGCAGAAGCAACTTAGAAACACGTTCCCTAAATGTTTCAGTGTCCTATAGTCAGATTTGTCAATAATCTGTTTATGGCATTGATTTTGGCTGGTCCCGCCATTTCTAAAACTGTACTTTTGTTGCCCAATTTAATGTATAGTCTGGCTGCAATCCAAAGCCTAGCAGCTGATTACATAGCCAAGTGGTTCAAGGTCAGAGTTTTTTTTATGATGGAGTCCGAGGTCCAGGTTGTGGTTTTCGTCCTCTCTTCCTTTACTCCTACGGTGAATATTACACTACATATTTGCAATATTTTTTTGTTCTGCTGAGAAACGGTATTTACTTGAACCTGCAACAAAGGGGTGAAGAAAAGTTCAATCATTTCAAGTCAGCTCGTATCTTTTTCTTGGACAATTCATAAAGAACAAATTACAGAATTAAATATTTAGTAACCTGTTCTAAATGTTAGGTACATTGGCAAAGGTTGCTTTCACAGTACTCCTATCAAGATTAATTGACCAACCTTCCCACCATTTAACTTCTCATAATAACATACACACTGAGTCTAAAAAAGCCATCTATTATACATCATTTCTAAACAAAGTATCACAAAAACATACTTTCCCATGGGCAAGTAGATAATGGATATAATTTTAGAGACTACTAGCATCACATGCACAATATCGGCAAAAATGATTTCTTTTTGCGATGCGAAGACCATAGCCAAAAAAATTGGCAAAGTCAATAGCTTAAAAATGAGATATATGGCTTTACCATTGATTGTTATGTATTTTAGGGACGTTGTTGACAACTAGTTTGTTTGACTTTACTTATTTCTCAATCTGATATTCTATTAGTCCTATACTTCTCTCTTGCAGTTTAGTTTGAGTTAAATCATAGCTCAATTTTGAGTTAAATCATAGCTCAACATCTTCATCTGTAGTCTTTTATAAGGTGCCAGAATTGAAAGACATACCACTTTCTAATGTATGCTTTGAAAACATGACTCCCAAAAAGGCTTCGTGGAACATGGGGCCTTATTTATGAAAAGTGACGCATTGCTGAGTGAAAACAGCGATGCGTCACTTTTCACTGCGCACTCCTTGCGACACCAATGATGCGTCATATTTAATGTATGACGCATCATGTCGCAAGGAGTTACAGATACGTCAGTATTTCTGACGTATCTGTAAGCGCAAAAGTGACGCATTGCTGGAGTGTGTCACAAAAGTGACGCAACTCCAGCAATGCGTCCTTTCACATGGGGAAAGCCCCATGTGAAAGGGCTTGCGTCAGTCTTACGCCTGCTGTGAGGCAGGCGCAAGATTTTGACGCAACAGCGTCCTAAAAGTGACGCAGTGAAATCTCATAGATTTCACTGCGTCACTATTATGAGGCTTTTTGCGGGGGAACGCCCCCTCTGCATACATTATACCTGACGTAGGTATAATGTGGCGCAGGGGTTTAAAAAGTGACGCATCTACCTAGATGCGTCACTTTTTAAATATGGCGCAACAAGGCGCATGTTTTACGCCGCCGAAGCGTCACAAAAAGTGACGCATCAGCAGCGCAAAACTGACGCAAGGCCTCATAAATGAGGCCCATGGTTTCCTAGTGCTGGCCTATGCAGTCAGCTCCGCAAAAAACTTGACAGGTGGATCTACATTTGTTCCAAGTTACCCTTCCTGATTGTTTCCATGCTTTGCTGGGTGTATGGGTAGGGGTCATCTCATATTAAGCTGAAGACATTTTAGGATGGTAATTAATACTTCCTTAGACATTCGGGTTGATTCAGTAGCTTCTTTTGTTTGTGGTGATTGGAGCTTGCCTTTGCTGGCCTCTCACGCGTTGAATGGGAACAATTTGGAACCACTGCTGGTAATATGGGCTTTGCAGCAGGTCCAGGCAGCTTTATCTTTTACAGGCAGTTCCCGAAAAGCAGCTTCGTTCTTTGGTGGCTCTTACTACACTTCATTAAGTGGTTATATTGGATGCACTGCTTTTTTCCCTAATTTCCTCCATGATCCTTTTCTCAATTTCCTGCAATAAAATCATGTTTTGACTGAGTTTAGATTCTGTGCCTTTTTGTGGCTTTTAATATGCAGCAGGGTTTACTACTTCTTCTCTTTAATCTTTCACCCAAGGAAGAGAAAAGTGTTCTTTCCTTGGATGTGTGCCACGGTCCTGGGTTTTGTAAGGCACCATTATTTTTCAGTTGTGGTATTCTGTGTTTAGTCATCAGAGCCGGAAGCTTTTGACAGCCACTTTGAGCCAATGGCCTCGTTTGGCAATTGTAACAACATATCTGTCACTGAGGGATCGGCGATTTCCATGGTGTTAGTGGTTGATCTTTTCTGAGTATGGGTTTTCTAGGCTGAGGTTCATGGAGCCCACACACAAGACATTTGTAATGCAGAAACGAGTTCCATCCTTAGTATTTATTATCAACACTACAATATTGAGAGCTGTCAGTCTGAGGTTTTGTGTACTTCTGTCATGGGGTTAGTTTCTGTATAAGGGATGGCAGTGAATGATAGTAATGCAGCATTCTTGTGTCTGCCTCTTTCTTAAGCTGCTTTATCAGCTCATGGATCTTATAATGTTTTGTGCTGCCCCAGTACACAAGGACAGTGATGTGGACGAGGGATAGGGTAGTATTCACGGAATAATGTATGGTCAATCTTGATTGTGAGAGAGCGCAAACTGATATAAATGTATGAGTACATCACACTTACCTATAGTAAGCACAAGTCATGATGAGAAATGCCATGAGTGCTAATAGTATCTGAAATTATATTCTAAATGTATAGCTAATATAGAGATTTAAGTAGAAGTGGAACTAATACAGAAATGTGTGACATTATATGATTTTATTAGACGTGATTATTTTGAATCTATGTCGTGTAGCTGTTAACATATAAGATGGTCTGTGGTAAAACGCAGAACGTGGTAGGCCTCAGGGCCAGAGCTGGAGCTAAAAGGGAAGGTGTTTCTTTTCACGACACAGATTGTTTAACGTTTTTGGTCATTGCATTAATGGACCGTGATTTAGAGTAATGTTTTCTAAATAATAGAATAAGAGTTTAACATGCTTTAATTAAATGAAGAATTTGAATGCTATAATCATAATGTGAAATATTGTAGGCCTGAAATGTTTTAGCAGTGATTTACACGTACATGTCTGGGCTGAGAAATGTTGCAAGCCTTTTTAGAAGTCTATGAGAGTTGGGTTCTTGGCGGCAGATATCTGTCTGCAACAGGAAAGGGGGGATCCAATTATAAGTGAATGAATAGAGGTCTGTTCAGTAGACGGCCCAGACATGGAGGAGGGTTCTGGAATGTTTAAGGGGTATCAGCGGGCCGGAGAAGAGACTGAGAAGCAAGGTCAACTCTAACGTCTGAGGCCCAATACAAAGCATCATGGAAAAAGCCTGAAGTTGCACCACGTGAGAGGCGTTTCGCAAGGGGCGTCTCAAATGTTGTTGACTGTTTTGTATTAGGGACAGCACCCCTGGGTGGAGTTAGAGCAGAGACCTGAGGACCCTTTAGAGAGCGGATGGGTAGGCAGTGAGGGGTCATGACTGGAGAACTTTAGGTTTTCACCAAGAGACTTAGAGTGGGTGACTTCCCTTGGGGGTCATTCATTGCTGACACCTTTGTTAGGTTGGGATTTGGTTAAGTAGGGATACCATCTAGAACAGGGTAGGGACGCCTAACCTGTGTTTGTTTTCCTCCAACCTAAATGAAGGAGAGATATGCGTCTATGCTGATAGCTTTGCTATTTTTAGAACTTGTGTTAGTGATTTCTGTTGCTCGTCTGAGGGCTTTTCGAGAGCACATGTATGTAATTGGACCTGTGTATCTCGTGAATCTCATTCTGAGATGCTTGTATTTGCAGCTCATTATATCTTTACAATAAACTTTTGAAACCTAGAAGTTGTCCGTGATCTTTGAGAGTAGAGTCCTTTCTTGGGTGAACTAATTTGCAGATAGGTGTACTGTTTCCTTCCAAGACAGGCAATAAAGGTTCAGTCGACCAGATCGAGGTTTGGATCAATAGATATAAGGTATCGATCAAAATCTCGCCCTTTCAGTTGGTAGCTATAGAGGATGGTTGCCTTCTTGAGGACGGTGACCTAGGCCAGGTTAGCTTACCCCAAGGCCCCTAGAAATCGATGATCGGAAGAACAGCCCGCAGATGAAGATCCGGATGACGTGAGACAGAAAAAGCAGCAGTATCAGAGAGAGTGAGTATAAAGGGTTATGCGTGTTAGATTGCGGTGTTTTGTATTGTATCTATGTTGTAATGTCTGGCGGAGTTGAATGTCTGTAGAGTGACTGTGGAACAGGTTGTGAGCGCGCGCAACCGGTGGAAATCTTAAGTTCAAGGAGAGCTTAAGTGGTTCGGGTGTATCGGACACCCAGAGTAATTGTCAACTAGTGTGAAGGGGGTCATGAGGTACCATTGATCACCCGAGAGACCGAGATAGGGGGAACGTAAGAGTGAGTGCGTGAGTAACGGACGCTGGTCGGAAGTTACTGTGTGTGTAAGTAACCTATCAGAAAGACGATAGACATCTCGTCAGTTGTGTTGACAATTACAGATAGACTGTGGACGTACAGTCGAGAGAAGTGACCGCTTGGTCGGAAGTAGTCATTTTTCAGTGTATGAATGGGACGCATGCATAACCGGGAGACGAGTTGAGAAAGGAGGGGTGCTGCTGCGAAGCGGAGAAAAGAGACGTCAGGTGGTGTCGCGCAGTGATTGGCTGACCGGAGAAAGACCGCGCTGTGATAGGCCAGCTAGCGAACACGTCATACAGGGTCGCGACGTGATTGGCCAACAGGAGAAAGACCGCGCTGTGATAGGCCAAGCTAGCAAAGCCGCGACAGGATTGGTGGATTGTCATCAGGAAGTAAACAGAGTAGCGAGGCTGGATTTTGTGCGCATAATTATGAAGTGTTTTAAATGGTTGAAAGCGCTGTTTAAGAAAGAGAGGAGAGGATCGTATGAAGGGGAAGAAGCCCCGCCGGAGGGTACGCCAGCTCGTTATATGGCAGTAAATGTTGGGTTGCATACGATCCTTTGGATATCAGAGTGGAGTAAGATTACTGAAGGAAACGAGGAACTGACGTTCCCGAAGTACGGGACGTTCAGATTAGAGGTGTTACATCGATTGAAATCAGTCATGACCTCAAAGAGACCCTTGCCTAGACCAACCCAGTTTGAAGCCCTTGAAGCATGGCTTAGGGCAGCGCATGAAAGGAATATGAACAGACGGCAAGAAAGGGTGAAACGCTCGGTAAGGGCAGTACAGGATGCCAGGTGGGATGCGGATGCTAAAAGATGGAGAGTGCATAATTTGGAAATAAATAAACTGTACCCAGTGTTAGAGGCGCCAGTAAATAAAAGCCCCATAGAAGAAGATGACGAGAGCGAAACAGAGGACAGCCTGATAAACAGATTACTGACAGACAGGCCACCCCCGTATAATAGAGCAGGGGGAGAGGTCGAGAATACTGAAGGAGAAAAGGGGGGCAATGCAGGAGAGCATAGACTGCTTCCCAGTTCAGAGTGGGATCCTGAGCCAAAGAAAGAGTTGCTCCAGCCTAGTCAGGTGCAACAGGTAGTCGGTAGGTTTGTGGTACAAAGAGCGCCGGAAACGGAAAGCGCCACATCCTACCCATTACCAGATGCACTACAGGTACCTGTTACCATAGGTCCTATAATATCGATATATGACCAAGAGAGAGCAAAAGGGGAAGAACGGAAACGGAAAGACAGAGAAAGAGCAGAGCAGGCAAGGAGGAACGATACCACTAATTCCCCAAGTCAGATGCCGATACCCAGAGAGTGGAGCACCCCGATGCACACAGCAGGGGACCCAGGAGGAGATCCTGGGGGCCCTAGATGGCCAATGGATCTGAGGGGATCTGGACGAAAATCCTTTCAAGAACTAAATGAGTACATGAAGCAGTGGGATGAGGCAGTGAAGGCTCAAAAGTGCATCAATGCTGCAGAAGCAGAAAGGGAAAGTCAGGACAGCAGAGCACGAACTCACTGCGGGGCTGGGGAGAGTAGCCCGGAGTGGGACTGTAGAGGGAGTAGGGGAGTCACCCATTGGGCCCGAAATGGAGGTAGAACAGACCTGGAAAACGGGGGCCCCGGGAATGGAGGGGTGGCGTGCCCAATACTCAGTGAAGGGGAGAGGAGAGCGCAAGAGTACAGGAACAGCTTTAAGTGTCCACACTGTGTGCCTGGCACCAGAGAACAGAATGGGAGTTGTGAGAGGTCGCACCATAGTCCCTGTGATGACAGAAATGAGCGCAGCCCAGGGAATATGGGGAACCAGGAAGGATCGTATCGGATACTGAGCGATACGAGGCAAAGGGAGTGTAGCGACCAGAGGGAAAATAACAGAGAGATGTGCGGTGAGAGGAGAGAAGAAGAAGAGAGTGGGCAGAGAGAGAGTAGGGATAAAAGGCCCGTGTTCCATCACCTTCCAAGATCGGATGGCCGAGCATGGGACCTGGAGAGATGGGAGCAAGGGAGGCCACCCATTAATTCTCCTGAGCCCAAACGCAGAGCTCGAAGTTGGGATGGGAGGGAGACCAGTGAGCCCCCTTCAAAAGACATATTGCGAGCTGAGATAAAAGCCAAGAGACTCGATGTCTCCAGCTTAAGGTCAGATCTGGATGACATGGTAGATGGTACCCTGCCTTTAGAAAGAATGGAAATGTATGAACAGGATGAAATACTGTATATGGCAAAGGACATCACTCGAAAGGCGAGAGCAGTCCATGAGAAGTTAGTCGAACTAGCAGGCAAATATATGGTGGACTTGTCAAGAACCAAAGCATTACAGGGTAACCACAGGCTACATTACTCAGATCGAGATCTAGATGAGAGGAGAACGATTGGGCTGAAAACACACATAAGGGAACTGATTACTGGAATAAGGACATGGAGGGCACTAGATAAATGGGAAGAGAGGTGGTCCAAGAAAGGGACCGGCAGAAGAAGCATGATTGGTATAACACCAGGACAGCAGGGAATAGAAGCTTACCCTTTGCGTGAAGTTGCCAATGGGAGCTATGTACATGTCCCTTGGAGTAGGGGAGATTTAGCTGCTTTTACCACATCTTTCCCCAAGTTACGAGAGAGCCCCGTGGAGTGGTACAAGCAAGTCGAGAGGTTTGTAAAGATCTCAAAAGTCCTATGGATAGATCTGAACACGCTGTTTGACATTGTAGTACCAGGAGATCTGTGGACAGCATGCAAGGTTAGCGCTGAGTGGCCCACAACGGAACCAGAGAGAGATGCTAGGACTAATGGGCCGTCCGAGATCGTGATGGCAAAATTCGAGAGAGTGATGACTTGGCTGAAAGAGAAGGTGCCAATGCAAGACATAGATTGGGTCAGAATAGACAGAACGAGACAAGAACCCAAAGAGACAGTCCATGAATATTACGAGAGATTGCTGAAGGCGTTTAAACAGTATAGCGGCTTGGATGTAATGGATCCAAAGGACATAGGGCAATTCGTGTCCAAGTTCGTCCTGGGACTGAGACCGGATATTAGTTTAATGATTCAGCAACACTCGATTTGTTGGCAAAGTAGACCCCTAGATGAAATACTGAGATATGCTAGGTACTGCTGTGATGAGGTAGACTCCAAGGCTAAGAAACTAAAAGAGAAGCTGATGGTGGTACAATTGCAGGCAGCAGGAAAGGGGGGACCGCAACAACAGCAGCAAGGGACAGGTACAGGAGGTAAGAAGCAGTACAGTCAGAACAAGGGTAATGAGGAGAGTACTACCTTCAGACCCAGAGTAGACATAGCTACCTTGAAGAAAACGACTAGGTGCCACCAGTGCAACGAGTTGGGGCATTGGAAACGCGAGTGCCCTTACAATGTGGAGATCGGAGAGCAAGAGATAGAGGAGGAAGAGGTCCAGAGCGCACCTATGAGAGGGGCGACGCCATACCAAGGAAAGGTGCTCAAAGGGGGGGGGGCTCCTCCCCGAGCCCAGTTCCCGCAACCTCCTCGAGTAGGGAGTATGGGTAAGACCTATAGACAAATGCCCCTGTTTGTGGAAGGTGAAGAATGCTATTATGTGGACCCATTAACCGGACAGAGAGTGGAAAGAGAAGACTGCACCCTTGGGGCAGCCTTAGAGGTAGATCAGAGGGGACCCTATGTTGAAGCAGAAGTAGCAGGGTGCCCTACGACATTTCTGGTGGACACAGGAGCCACTAGATCCACGATCAGATCAGCTGCAGTTCCAGACCTGCCCATGTCTGGAGAGACCATACAGGTGGTAGGGGTCGCAAACAGGAGAATAACCAGCCAATTGACAGAACCGGTACAGGTGAAAATAGGGAAGTACAGCGATGAGCACCAATTTGTAGTTTGCGATTCAAGCCCTGTGTGTCTGCTAGGAAGAGACCTGTTGTGCAAATTGAATTGTACTATATATTGTACACCCCAGGGAGTGGAGGTATTGACTAATGATGATGATGCAGATTTCAAAGTTGCAAACTCAAGAATATGTGTGGAGCTGTACCCTACTTTGACAGTGGACGAGCTTCCCTGGGATTTGAGAGAGACAGTGGCATCAGAGGTATGGGATTTCACTGGGGAAGAGATTGGATTAGTCAAAGGGGTGGACCCAGTGAAAATTGTAGTGAAACCGCATGCTGAGTTCCCAAGAACACCCCAGTATAAATTGACTCCAGAAACGATTGCAGGCATAAAACCCGTGATCGAGTCCATGATTAAACAGGGAATACTGAAAGAAATCGTGGGTAGTCCATGTAACTCCCCGATTATGGGTCTGCAGAAACCAAATGGGAAATTTCGGATAGTGCAGGACCTTCGAAAGATTAATAACATAGTCGTTTCATGTTGTCCAGTGGTACCGAATCCATCAGTGATACTGTTTCAGATTCCATTCCAAGCTGAGTGGTTCACTGTGATAGATCTTTGTCAGGCTTTCTTTTCGATCCCTTTGGACGAAGATAGCCATTTTCTTTTCGCATTTAAGCTGGAAAATCGCGTCCTAACATGGTGTCGTATCCCTCAGGGGTATACAGAGAGTCCATCGATCTTTAACCAGCTTCTGAAGAAAAATCTTGAAAGTCTAGTGCTGCCCCAGAAGTCAGTTCTGGTCCAGTACATAGACGACCTCCTTGTGGCGTCAGAAACAGAAGAAGCTTGCAGGGAAGATTCCATTGCTTTGTTAAATCACCTAGCTGCCAATGGGCACAAGGTGTCCCCGGGAAAATTGCAGTACTGCCTGACAGAAGTACAGTACTTAGGACACAGAATTGAGAAAGGCAAACGAAAAGTGTCACCAGACAGGATAGAGGCGATCATGAAAATGAACGCGCCTCAGACACAGAGAGAGGTCAGGATGTTCCTAGGGATGGTGGGTTATTGCCGACAGTGGATCGTGAACTTTTCACTGAAAGCAAAGCCCTTGCAAAAACTGACGCACAAAGAGGTGAGTGATCCGGTACCATGGGACAAAGACTGTTTGATGGCATTCTTACAGCTGAGAGAGGACCTGTGTCGTGCTCCGGCATTGGGAATGCCTGATTACAATAAACAATTCTTTCTTTACTGTTGTGAGAGAGAAGGTTGTGCGTTGTCTGTGTTGGTCCAAATCCATGGGAATGCCCGTAGACCAGTTGCTTATTTTTCAGCTACTTTAGACCCAGTAGCCGCAGCGTTGCCCGGATGTCTCAAATCCGTTGCTGCAACGGGTGTCAGCATTGAGAGATGTGAAAATATTGTTATGGGGCACCCGTTAGAGGTGTGCGTGCCACATTCTGTTGAACTGTTGATGACCAGGACCAAAACACAGCATCTGACCAATAGCAGGCTCACGCGCTATGAGCAAGTTATTCTTGCTGCAGAGAACGTGACCCTCAAGAGATGCTCTGTTTTGAACCCTGCTACCTTAATGCCACTTCCAAATGATATTGATGATGATGATGAATATACAGACCATGACTGTCTCGATGTGACTGAACTATGCACCAAACCCAGACCCGACATCGTAGATGAGCCACTGACCGACCCAGACGAAGTTTTCTTTGTCGATGGCTCATGTGTAAGAGACGAAGTTGGGCAGTTGAGAGCAGCTTATGCTGTTTGTACAATTGAAGGAGTTGTGGAAGCTGGGTGCCTGGAAGGAGTACACTCCGCTCAGGTAGCCGAGATTATTGCCCTAACACGTGCTTGCTTAGCAGGCAATCAAATTCGAGTCACCATCTACACCGACAGCCAATACGGGTTTGGGGTAGTTCATGATTACGGGCAGTTATGGTCTCAAAGAGGGTTCATGACTTCTTCAGGCTCTCCCATTCGCAATGGAGAGTTTGTGCGCTTGTTGTTAGAAGCATTGCAATGTCCAGCAAGTATCGCAGTTGTAAAGTGCATCGCACATACCAAAAATGAGGACTTTGTTTCGAAAGGCAATAGATATGCTGATGAAGTTGCGCGGTATTGCGCAGAACAAGGTTACTCTTTCACAGAGGTGGATGTGGGTGGAATAAATGTGAGAACTGAATTAGCCATGATACTGGAAACTGTTGATACTTGGGATGAACTGTCAACCATGCAAGAAAATGCTCCTGATTCAGAAAAGGAAACATGGGAAAAGGCAGGATGTGTAATGGGTGAGACTCATTTTTGGGTCTCAGCAGACGGCAGAGCAGTGTTGCCCAATGAGATGGTGAGTCCAATGGCTAGACTCATACATGGTCCCGTACACTTAGGGAGAGATGCTATGCTGAGAGTGTTTAGACAGACTTGGTACAATCCTAAGTTTAGAATAGCAGCAGAAGCAGTGTGCCAGCGTTGTGTGACCTGCCAGCAGCTGAATGTAGGGAAAAGAACACCAGTTGCACTAAGTCACATAGGAAGGTCTGGAGGTCCATTCAACAGAATGCAGATAGATTTCATTGAAATGCCAAGATGCAACCGCCTCCGCTATGTCTTGGTGGTTGTTTGTGTGTTCTCCAGATGGGTTGAGGCATACCCTACACGTAGGTGCGACACCCTCACAGTGGCTAAGTTACTGCTTAGAGAACTTATCCCTCGGTTCGGGGTGCCGGCCTTTTTGGAATCAGATAGGGGAACACATTTTAACAGCGAGCTTGTGAAGATGATTTGTGTTGCACTGAATATCGACCAAAAGCTCCATTGCAGTTACCGACCAGAAGCCTCAGGAATTGTGGAGCAAATTAATGGCACGATCAAGTCCAGAATAGCGAAAGTTTGCTCCTCAACGACCCTGAGTTGGCCTGACGCCCTGCCATTGGTACTCATGAGCCTTCGTAGTACCCCAGACAGAAGAACAGGGTTGTCACCACATGAGGTGTTAATGGGGAGAGCAATGAGACTGCCATCTATTCCAGCTACTGCACTGTTAAATATCACAGATGATATGATCCTGGACTATTGTAAGGGGCTGTCTGACGCCATGCGTTCTGTGTCCCTTCAGGTGCAGGCTGCAGAGGTTCCAGCGTGCCAGGGCCCTTGCCATGACCTGTATCCTGGGGACTGGGTCCTGGTGAAGAAACATGTGAGAAGAAGCTGCTTGGATATTCGTTGGCGTGGGCCCTACCAGGTCATCCTGATCACAAGTACAGCTGTAAAGGTGGGAGGCCTGCCCAACTGGATACACGCGTCGCATACGAAAAGGGTTCCAGCACCTCTGGAAACAGCTCCTCTCTCGGATGGACGTCCAGCTGAGGACCAAGAAGCCATAGAGGGGGCTAGCCAAGCTGTAGAGGTGCCAGTGGAAGCAGGGAACGAGTCTGACCAAGCTGAGGACGGTCAGTACAACAGCGAAACAGAAGACGCTACAGAAGGAGAAGACAGCTGGGAGTACGAGTCTGACCCTGACAGGTCTGAAAGAGAGCGAGAACAGACCAGAAGGAGAAGGAGTAGAAGGGCACGTGGAGAAGCAAATTGGCCGCAAAGAAGAAGTTCTAGCCTGAGGTCAACTCCAGAAGCAACCCTTCCTCCGATATCAGAAGACTCAGACCCAGAAGAAGGTGCTCAGGGCGCTGAAGCACCAGACCGAAGAAGGTCAAGAAGAGTGCGTGTGCCTAACAGAAGATACTCCACACCTGAGTGGACATATCTGGCGACAAATGTCTGTGAAACCGGAGACAGGGAGGATCCGAGCGGTGGTGGTGTCCAGTTCTGAGCCCATTATCACCGTGGAAATACAACTGTTGGTACCCGGTGTCGAACAAGAAGGGTCACTAACATTCGTGCTCCCCAGACCTCCCCGCCTCAGCAAGTTAAAACACATGTTTCTTACAGAATTGAAATTCCCCGACTTTGGTACCACGATAACAGCACATGAAGAGCATACTCTTCGCATGGAAATATTGAACTATGCTATTGAAGCTGCAACCACAAATCTAATAGTCGATTGTTAAAGGACTTTGTAAATAAAGCAAGTAGAAGAAAAGAAGATTACCTAGCGCCCAGGAAGCAGAGAATTTTAGGGAACCCCTTGAGTGGATGGAGAAGGGCTAGGGTTGTCTTTTTGAACTGTGAAAGGACTTTTTGCGAAAAAGGCTGTCAGCCTCCAGCTGTGTGGATTCTAAAGACAAAAAAGGGATTGAAAGAGACTGTAAAGGAACGAGAGGAAAAGAACTTTTTTTTGCAAAGAGAAAGGGAAAAGCTAGATTGTCTGACGAAATGGAGGCCGGCACCCCGAACCGCAGAGCTAAATGTATAATAGGTACACTAATAGTAGGAGTGATAATATTAATAGCTTTAGTGGTAACAATTTCTTATGTAAAGGGACATGAGGAAGAGGTAAAGGTAACTGATGCGAATTCTGTAGTAACACTTACACCCACTGTTGCAGGTGAGAAAAGGGAAAACACTCAAGAGAAAGCGTTATTGGCTGCAGAAGCCCGCAGGTTACATGTAGACGAGTCCCAAGGAGACTTTAGGTCAAATGCTTATGCTAAACTTTTGTATGAATACGTGGATGCCATGGAGGTTAAGGATTGCTACGTCTGCATGCAGTTGCCTGCGTCTGTAGATGAAGGAATTCGATATCATCACCTCCCTCTGACATATGGCATTACATGTAGCTTATTGCTTAGTATATTTTATGAGAGAGATAGTTTTGAATACTATTTCTCCAATTATGATTCTGTGTTGCCAGAAGTCCCGAATTATAAGCAGATGAATAAATGGGATTACTGGAAGAGTGAAGACAGATTGGCCAAGTTCTTCATTCCTTGGATTACCTTAGATACTTCACATGCCCGTAGAAATAATCTGACATGCAAGGTGTCAGAAGTCGAGAAAAAGTTCATAGGGCAGGTGGATGATCGTTACAGGAGACAAAAGATTTTGAAAAAATCAGGACAAGGGAAATTAGATTGGACCGAGGAAGAGAAGTCACATAAGAGAAAGGGTAGTAGTGGTCCAATAGCTTTAGATAAAGCGCAGAAAGGAAAGTTATGTCTTCACCGAGCCAAAACGTATTATGAAAATGTATACGTGGGTGAAGTTGACTGTGAACATGCTTTTAATTTAGAGTACTACACTAAGGATTTCCTGAAGGGAATGCAAGTGATTCCAAATGTGTATTTTGTATGTGGAAGAAATGCTTACGTGAGACTACCTGACAACTGGTATGGATCATGTTACTTGGCAATTGTCTTCCCCAAAATATATCATGCACAAGACTTATTGATCATTGAGGGCCAGACATCATCGAGGGGAAGGAGAGATTTAGGCGATGCAGAAATGGTTGGAGATGTCTTTGGAGCTATGTTCCCTCTTTTGGGAATAATCCTTAATGATGTTAAAATTAGACGACTGGCAACAGTTGTCGACAGGTTGTCTGCCAGCACTGCTCAGTCCTTAATGCTGGTAGAAGGAGAGATGCAATCGATAAGGGCTATGGTTCTTCAAAATCGGCTTGCATTAGATGTCTTATTAGCAAAAGAGGGCGGAGTCTGTAAGGCTTTGAAGGTTCAGGAATGTTGCACTTACATTCCAGACCTTTCAAAACCCCTTGAGAAAGTTATTAAGAACATAACTAATATACACAAAGAGATCGAAGACTTGAGTAGAGAAAATGTCTGGGAAAAGGTGGGCCACGGAATGAGTACAGTTGGAGGGTGGTTTTCCACCTTAGGCAAAAGCTTTATTTGGTATATCCTAAAGCCTATCATCATAATATTGATCTGTGGGATAATATTGTGGAGATTGGTGAGGGTATTCAAATGGTACAGAGCAAGAAGGTCAGAAAGGGCCCAAAGAGAACAGTTGCAGAGATTGGCTGCCATACAAGATAATCAGTACAGGAGCCTGAGAGCTCTGGAAGCACAGAGAATGCCAGCAATAACTGCAGTTTAAATGTTAGTGATGACCCCGAGAGGTCATCAAAGGGGGGAACTGAGAGAGCGCAAACTGATATAAATGTATGAGTACATCACACTTACCTATAGTAAGCACAAGTCATGATGAGAAATGCCATGAGTGCTAATAGTATCTGAAATTATATTCTAAATGTATAGCTAATATAGAGATTTAAGTAGAAGTGGAACTAATACAGAAATGTGTGACATTATATGATTTTATTAGACGTGATTATTTTGAATCTATGTCGTGTAGCTGTTAACATATAAGATGGTCTGTGGTAAAACGCAGAACGTGGTAGGCCTCAGGGCCAGAGCTGGAGCTAAAAGGGAAGGTGTTTCTTTTCACGACACAGATTGTTTAACGTTTTTGGTCATTGCATTAATGGACCGTGATTTAGAGTAATGTTTTCTAAATAATAGAATAAGAGTTTAACATGCTTTAATTAAATGAAGAATTTGAATGCTATAATCATAATGTGAAATATTGTAGGCCTGAAATGTTTTAGCAGTGATTTACACGTACATGTCTGGGCTGAGAAATGTTGCAAGCCTTTTTAGAAGTCTATGAGAGTTGGGTTCTTGGCGGCAGATATCTGTCTGCAACAGGAAAGGGGGGATCCAATTATAAGTGAATGAATAGAGGTCTGTTCAGTAGACGGCCCAGACATGGAGGAGGGTTCTGGAATGTTTAAGGGGTATCAGCGGGCCGGAGAAGAGACTGAGAAGCAAGGTCAACTCTAACGTCTGAGGCCCAATACAAAGCATCATGGAAAAAGCCTGAAGTTGCACCACGTGAGAGGCGTTTCGCAAGGGGCGTCTCAAATGTTGTTGACTGTTTTGTATTAGGGACAGCACCCCTGGGTGGAGTTAGAGCAGAGACCTGAGGACCCTTTAGAGAGCGGATGGGTAGGCAGTGAGGGGTCATGACTGGAGAACTTTAGGTTTTCACCAAGAGACTTAGAGTGGGTGACTTCCCTTGGGGGTCATTCATTGCTGACACCTTTGTTAGGTTGGGATTTGGTTAAGTAGGGATACCATCTAGAACAGGGTAGGGACGCCTAACCTGTGTTTGTTTTCCTCCAACCTAAATGAAGGAGAGATATGCGTCTATGCTGATAGCTTTGCTATTTTTAGAACTTGTGTTAGTGATTTCTGTTGCTCGTCTGAGGGCTTTTCGAGAGCACATGTATGTAATTGGACCTGTGTATCTCGTGAATCTCATTCTGAGATGCTTGTATTTGCAGCTCATTATATCTTTACAATAAACTTTTGAAACCTAGAAGTTGTCCGTGATCTTTGAGAGTAGAGTCCTTTCTTGGGTGAACTAATTTGCAGATAGGTGTACTGTTTCCTTCCAAGACAGGCAATAAAGGTTCAGTCGACCAGATCGAGGTTTGGATCAATAGATATAAGGTATCGATCAAAATCTCGCCCTTTCAATTGCATCCTATTGAAACCGGCTTTGCTTGACGAGCATAGGCTTTCAAGGGCCCATGATAGGGATCGTTTTGTTTTTATCTATTTATTTTTTAAAGGTTTTCGTGCTTTTGGTTAAGCAAAAACTTTGGAGAGTCCTCAAAGCGGGTCTAAAGCAATGATGACAGCTTGACACGTTTTTTTGAAACTGATACAGGTACCTATAGAAGTAAGAAAATTTCAAAATGGCGCCCTTATGATACACCATGATGATGTTCTGATACATGCTTTTGGAACGGATTCAGAGGACTGCTGGAGTCGATGCGAACCTCTTTTAATTTTGGGAATGATGGAGAATAGAAAAAAATATGACGTTGATAATTAAGCCCTGAAGAAGTCTAATGGTTTTTAGGGATGAAATGCGTTGACTGCTTATCGTAAAACCGAAAAAATGAAAAAACTAACTTTTTTTAAATATCTGTTTTTCTGAATCTTGGGTTTTTTAGCTCAACCCGTTAGACATTTGTGAATATTCACTAAATGGATATACAGTTAATGTGTTGACATCATATGGTTAGCACTTCTTATTTTCATGCAATTGGGATTATGTACAACCTTTGTGGAGCTTAATAACAGGGGATTAGGTGGTGTCAAACAGGGGAGAATGCAGTAGGAAGAACGGGGTGCAAGTATAATGGTAAATGGGTGTCGTAAAGGGAGTACAAGAAAGGGAAGAGGAGGAGAAGGGAATGGAATGGAATGGGATGGAAGTTATGGCATTGCTTATTATTAGAAAACCGTATGTTGTTTACATAGCCCCAAAAATCAAAATAGGCAGTTTTAGTGAGTTGCGCATTGCATGTGTTCATTTGCAATGGGCTTCATGTGTTTTTGGAGACTGGCATATTGTCAATGGTTAAATGATTATCCATGTTCACCTCAAAAAAAGATGGTACGTGCATAGCCAAGGATCCATATTTTTCTGCAGGCACGCATGTGTTATTGCAGTCTGTGTGAACCCTATGGTGCTCTATTGCCAATTTCACATTGCGGTCATTGTGGTTTTTCTTTATGTGTAACAGGGTTCAGTCATTCACAACATTGCTGAAGTTAGCTGTGATACACATACCCTATTAGCACTGACCGACTTTAAGTGGGACATAAGATGTGGGGCCATTTGCCTTAAAAAGTGGAGTTCATCAGTTTTTTCAGGCCATAGTTGGTGTCTTCGGAAATTAGCGTAATCAGTGTCAGGATATGTAGGGTCGAATGTATGGCACAATAATGCAGAAATATTAGCATTTTCTATAGTGGTGGTGGTGCAGTCAATATGTCGTCTTCAGTGAACTTCAAGATGTGTTGAGTATACTATCCATGTCCAGAGTGGGTATGGTTAGAATGTGATGGGCACCCATTTTCATTGGAATGAGTCTGGTGCAGTAAATCCTCACAGCTGTTCTACTCTGCCTACTGGTGGCAAGTCACAGCTGCTGATGCTCCTCAAGATTTTGTCACCCGGCATAGAGGAGTCTTTGGGATATATCTGTTGATGTCAGTCAGGTTAACCCCATTTTTCAGATGCTGGTAAATTTCAATGCTAATGTCAGTGCTATCTTCATCGTTCACGGGGTCCAAAGAAGTTAGTGTTCAAACTAGCAGGAATTGTGCATTTTCCGTGTATGGAATTATGGTCCAAGTTAATTCCATCGCTATTCTGCATTTTCATGATGCAAAATTAGTAGCCGTAATCTTTCCATGAATAATGTTTTCACATTGGAAGACATTACTTTAGGTATGGAAATTGTGTGATAAACCAGGTAGCACACATTTTTTGCATTGCCTCACCACTCTAAGTGAAAGAGATAGATGGAGAGCCAACAGGTTCTGATCACAGGTGAGAAGTGCACTGCCTCCGGGAACCTGTGACAGCAGCCTGTATGCACAAAAGAGCAGCCTTACTAATTTAAAGGGAAGGGACAGATGCTGTGGCACAGAGTAAGAAAGGGGGGACCAATGTGTTGCCACAATAAAATGTTCCACAAAAAGGAAATATGAAGCGTCTGGAAATATTTCATGGAGTCCATTCATTTTGGAAGGATGTGGTCTCTTTGTAGTTATTCTTGAATCTTGTGCTGCCACTTTGAAATGGGGGCTCTGGAAGCGGTACATTGTGCTTCACACAAACATGTTTGCATTACATATGTAATTTTTGTAAATTTCAATTCTCTCTGGGATTTATGTGCTTATTGGCATGCTGCTAAAGATCGTGGAATAGTCCAAAGTGTGCTGATTTGACCAACGTATTTAGCAAAAAGTGGTATATGTTAAGAGTTATTCTCAGCGTAGGTACACGTAGAAGATCACATGGTGTGACAAACAGAACACAGCAAATAGAATTGAACTTAGGCAATATATGAAAAGTGCCACTTCTTGAGAGCTTTTCGGAACAGTAGGGATGGGATAAAGTGAACGTGTAGCAGGAGAGTGTTCAAAAAGAGTCATGGCCAAAGCAGAAAAACTGTGTCTGTCTGGGTGCACAGGAATCTGGGTACATGGAACCAGCAGTGCTTAGTTTGTAAAGAAAAGAACTGCCAGGGCCCTTGTCAGGAGGACACTGCTACATGCACCACCCATTGCCCCTGCCAGTGCTGCAGATGACAATTCAGACTATTCCTGGCCCCCAAAGCTATATAATGGCTTGGGAGGCACTATTAGTCATTATATATATTTATTGAGAGTGTGGAGAATAGGCGCAGATGCTCACCTTACTCCATTGGTAAATTGCCCATTCAGGGCGTGATTACGCAGACAAACACAGCACCATTAAGAGCAGATAACCGAAATGACAAATAATGGCTAAGAATTAATGAGTACGTTTATGGTTTGCTTGGCCCATCCAGGGTGTAATGTTGAGGTATATACTATCTATGTCAGAACTGTGTTAAAGAGATTTCCCCTCTAAACATATTTCATTATGGTTTATAACATATGTGGCAATGAGCCACTGGTTACCAAAATAGTGGGCTGTGTAGGTACTGTAAATATGTAAATATGATGTTAAAGTCATGAAATGCATTTGATTTAGTAGAGCTGTCATGTATCCTTTATCGCAATATACGTAAATGTGCTCTTGTATCAATGAATTGTGTGAATACTGCAACACTTTAAAAGATGGCCCCCATAGTAACAATTCAACTATTGGTCCGTTTTCCAAACGCTGATTTATCACGTGTTTAAATATTGCCGTAGTAACGTGGGCCGCCGAGATTGACAATGGCAGGATTGCTGAAACACATTTGTTTAGTGTATTTTTTCGGCAATAAATCTGTGATTGGATTGAACTAATGAGAGTGCTGGTCTGTTCTACATTTGTGGGGAGCTGGAATATATATTCAACTCCAGGGGTTCTCTACTTGAGAAGACTTCCCACTACATCGGTGTGTTTCTAATGGAATATGTGATATCTCTTCCTTCATACCTTAAGGATACAACGCCTTCCTAAACAGAATACGAGACATCAATTGGAACAGCCATCAGACCATGGTCACAATAGATATAACCTCGTTATATACATCAATTCTCCACAAAGTTGGTCTAACAGTAGTCAGGAGGTTCCTAAAGACGAGCTCACTGAGTTTCTTAGAACACTCTGAAATGATTATGGAAATGTTGAGTTACTGCTTAACGCACAATGTTTTTCTTTTTAATGGGGAGATATTTCTCCAAAGACAAGGCACAGTAATGGGGATATCAATCTATTATTGGCGGTTTGCAAGGAAGGCATATTACAGAGCAGGTACAAGTCGAATATCAAGTCTTGGATGAGATATATCGACAATTTATTTGTGATATGGGAAGGAGATCCGTCAAGTCTTCAAGAGTTCATCCAAAGCTTGGACCAGAATGATTACAACCTATCCTTCACATCCACTTGTAGCAAAACACAAGTGACCTATCTGGATGTAGAAGTATTTGTTCAAAAACAAAAGCTCTGCAAAAGAATCCATAGGAAACCAACTGCCACGAACAGTATCCTCCACGTGAATAGTGGACATCCACAACATCTGAAGTGAAGCATTCCGTATGGACAGATGCTCCGCGCCAAGAGGAACTGTTTTGAAGCAATTTACATTGATCAAAATCTAGACGAAACCAGCACTAGATTCCTGGCGAGGGGCTATCCATCTGATGTCATTATGAAAGTGCCAAGAACAAAGTAACAGGAAGAATAAGATCAGAAATATTGGAAAAGCATGAGCGATTGGAAGATGATGATATGTCCCGCATATTCCTAGACTTCAATGTGGAAAATAAGTGCCTAAGAAACATCATAAAAAAGCACTGGTGCATCTTAATGCTTGATGAGTAATTGAAGAGGAAGTTATCATCAACCCGAAATATCACGTATAGAAAGACAGCCTCACTGGGCGATCTTCTTACACATAGTAACCTGGAAACATCTAAAAAAGAAAAAGGAACATGGCTAACAACTCCCGGCTTCTGGAAATGTTCCAAATGTAAGGCCTGTGAACATGGAGCAACACACAATTGTATCGACTGCAAAATGGAAAGGATTATTGAACATATCCCGTGCGTATCCAAGTACCTGGTATATGTTTTAGAATGTCCATCTAAAAAACTCTACGTTGTGAGTACCATCAATAAACTAAAACTGCGTATATTACAGCATCTAACAGCAATAAAAAATAAAGATCTTTCTTACCCAATGGCAAAGCATTTCTCAGAAAAAAACTCAGGAAATAATCAAGAACTAAAATATTTCAGAGCTAAAATGGTAAAACATAATGAAAGAGGAGGGGACAGAACCTAGGCCCTAAGAAGAACTGAATCAAGGTTCATTTTAGCACTTAAAAGAGAAAATCTATTTGGGCATAACTTGGATGCTGAATTGCACGTTCATCTATAAGAACAAAAGATCAAGCTACAGTGCAATTTTAATAGGGGGAAACAAAAGGAAAAACATAGAAAGAACACCTTCATGATGGTCCCTCACAGATCTATTGGACAATTTATCAAGCAGTTTTAAGATCTAAAAATACATAAAAGAACAAATAGAGGAGCAAGACTTTTAAGATGGTGCTATTGGGAGGCAGGTGGAGACAAGAGTTTTAAGAAAAGAGGCAATAAAGGAGAAGGCAAAAAGAAAATGATTTACATATATTTGTAAGGGAAATTGAAAAGATGCATGGATTTAGCTAGAATAATCAAAGTACTTTCTCAGACCCCAATGGAATATGAAATTAGTAGGCATTAAATTCTTGAAATCTACTTTAGAAGTATCAATAACTTTGGAGAGAGGCGTTTTGGAATTGCTACTTTGCACTATGTATTTGTACAATGCATATGTCACTTTCTTCTCCATATAAGAACTGAAATTCAGAAACCATTGGGGGCTGTTAATTCAATTTTGGTACTTTGGTTTTTACTTGCACGTTGTTTTAACCTGTTTCCTTTAGAGTACCGAACTGATTCTGGATTTTTAAGATCATGTGTAATAAGTACTTTACAGAAACAAAATGATCATGCTTATCTAGTAATATATCGAAGGTTCTTCTGCCACTCTCTATTATTGCCCCTGGAAAAAATCTCCCTTCTCCTGGGTCCCCTTTTCACCCACCTCCCCCCTTCCCCCCTCCTCCCTTCTCCCCCCCTTTTTCCCAACTCGCTCCCTCTTACTTCCCCCCCGCGTGCCCTCCTAATGCCTGCCCCTTTTCTGCTCTACCCTCCTTCCCTTTGCACTTGAACAGTAATAATGACACAGTCGCTTTTAATCAGGTTTTCTTAGTAACTAATTTTTGTTTGGCCAGGGTACTTTACCAGCAATGTAAAAAATGTAAGAGAAAAAATGGCAACTGCCAAAAGCCAATGTAAACATTCACAAATGTGGATTAATAGTCTAGTCTATTTTTTTAACGGAAACAAACAAGGGATTCATGCACTGTGTCACTTTAAATAGACAGTTTAGATGGTAGGACTCTATGGTCCAGTTGAAGGCATTCGCCGAAACGCATCGACCGTCCTTTAATGTTTGCACTAATGGTGTTCAAAGAATAAAATTACATCTAAGAAAATAATTGTCGACTCCCTCTGTGCCGTGGATATTCTGGTGGGGACCTTGCGGAGTTTGTCGAAAACAAATTAAAAATTATATATATATATATAATATATATATATATATATATATATATATATATATATATATATATATATATATATATATATATATATATATATATATATATATATATATATAAATAATTAATAATAAACCGGCCCTAATTAAGCACTGGGAACAAGTATCAACAGTCAAAGATTACACTGTCTTTTTCAGAATGCCAGTATAAGGTAGATAGAAGAGGGCGGTTAAAAAGTGTATGTAAATTTCACTTTCGGCTGAGTCAATTTCATTGTTAAATTATTCAAAGTATAAACTAGTTGAACCTGAGAATATTGAACACTTATCATTTTCCTGTAAGGCCTATGCTAAACAATGATCACGCTGGATTATTCCCTTTTGTAAACTTCTCGGTTTTAGGGATTGTCACATCACAATCAATCAATCAATCAAAGCATTTATATAGCGCACTACTCACCCGGAGGGTCTCAGGCGCTGGGGGGAGGGGGTCCGCTACTGCTCGAACAGCCAGGTCTTGAGCTGCTTCCTGAAGGCGAGGTGGTCCTGGGTCAGGCGGAGGTGGGTCGGAAGGGAGTTCCAAGTCTTGGCGGCCAGGTGGGAGAAGGACCTTCCTCCTGTGGTGGCTCTTCGGATGCGGGGGACGGCTGCGAGGGCGTGGCTGGTCGATCGAAGCTGGCGTTTGGGAGCGTAGAAGTTGAGGCGGCTGTTGAGGTATCCTGGTCCTTGGTTGTGTAGGGCTTTGTGTGCGTGGGTGAGGAGCCGGAAGGTGATTCTCTTGTTGACCGGGAGCCAGTGAAGGTCTCTCAGGTGTCCGGAGATGTGGCTGCGGCGGGGGATGTCCAGGATGAGTCGTGCTGAGGTGTTCTGGATCCGCTGGAGTCTTTTCTGGAGTTTGGCGGTGGTTCCGGCGTAGAGGGAGTTGCCGTAGTCCAAACGGCTGGTGACGAGGGCCTGGGGGACCGTCTTCCTGGTCTCGGTGGGGATCCATCGGAAGATCTTGCGTAGCATGCGCAGGATGTTGAAGCACGACGAGGAGACGGCGTTGACTTGTCTGGTCATGGAGAGGGAGGAGTCCAGGATGAAGTCCAGGTTGCGTGCGTGGTCAGTTGGTTTGGGTGTGCTGCCCAGGGCGGGGGGCCACCAGGAGTCGTCCCAGGCAGAGGGTGAGGATCCCAGGATGAGGACTTCCGTCTTGTCCGAGTTCAGTTTCAGGCGGCTGTTCGACATCCAGTTGGCAACGTCTTTCATCCCTTCGTGCAGGTTGGCTCTGGCGGTGGCGGTGTCGTTAGTGAGGGAGAGGATCAGCTGGGTGTCGTCGGCATAGGAGATGATGTTCAGGTTGTGCTGGCGTGCGATGGCTGCGAGGGGGCTCATGTAGACGTTGAAGAGGGTTGGACTGAGCGAGGAGCCTTGAGGAACGCCGCAGATGACTTCGGTGGCCTCCGATCTGAACGGGGGGAGGCGGACTCTCTGTGTCCTTCTGGCGAGGAAGGAGGTGATCCATTCCAGTGCCTTCTCCTGGATTCCGACGTTTCTGAGGCGCTGTACTAGGGTACGGTGGCAGACAGTGTCGAAGGCCGCGGAGAGGTCCAGGAGGATGAGGGCCGCTGTTCCTCCGCTGTCGAGCAGGGCTCGGATGTCATCGGTAGCTGCGATCAGGGCGGTCTCGGTGCTGTGGTTGGCCCGGAAGCCAGACTGCGAGAGGTCGAGGGAGCCGTTCGTCTCGAGGAAGGCGGCCAGTTGCTTGTTGACGTCTTCTCGATGACTTTGGCCAGAAACGGGAGCAGCGAGATGGGGCGGTAGTTCTTGAGGTCGGTTGGGTCTGCTGATGGTTTCTTGAGTAGAGCGCTGAGTTCGGCGTGCTTCCAGCTCTCCGGGAAGGTGGCGATGTCGAAGGAGGTGTTGATGATGTCCCGCAGGTGGGGTGCGATGACAGCGTCGGCCTTGTTGAAGACGTGGTGAGGGCAGGGGTCTGTCGGAGATCCGGAGTGGATGGAGTTCATCGTGCGGATGGTGTCTTCGGTGCTGATCGGGGTCCAGGCGCGGAGGGTGGTGGTGGGGGGGCGGTGGTTCGGTCGTGGCGTGCGTCGGTTGAGTGCTGAAGCTGTTGTGTATGTACACAGCTCTTAGAGAATGTAAAACCAACACCAGAGACTGTGTGGTGTATTTGATCGCTAGATACTTGTCGGCAATATGATATATTAGGTTGAATGCCTTTTAAAACAGTAAGCATACCTCTTGCACACTTAATATCCTGTCTCAATTGTATTTATGATTGGTTTGAAGCCTTTCTATTGCAGATTTTACTCGACCTCTTTGCAAATCGTTTTATCTTTTGGATGCTTCTTTTTAATATCTTTTATCAATTTTTATTATAATAGTATGGATTTTAAAACATAATGAGACTTGTATTGTTGGACTGTAATTTCCCACACTATTTATAATTACCTTGTAAAAAATATGTTTACATGAATTTATATGTTTTTTTTTTACTATATCTCTAGTTTAAATATTTTACATTATACCTTTTATGGTTCTTTTTAACCAAACTAAAGGAAATATCTTGATGTTGAACTAGATGAACATTTAAAACTAAGAGCTGAAGATTATCTCCTACTATTTACATCTGAAAATCACTTTGATTTGTATTTATGTTTTTTAGAGTCTCTCTATTTTTTGTTCTCGATTACAGCCCCCCTAGCTTATCACATTTGCTAGAACTAGAACTTGGTAGAGGAATAGAATGAGAAAACATTGCTTCTCTTCCCTTTTAATACTCTAATTAAAGCAATGAATTCTTTCAGACCTTTTATTGCAGTAAATGAATGAATATTTTTACTCCCTCTGCTACTTTCCCACCTGTTCTCTCTTTAGTCAATAAATATCCCCACAGACTTTGCTTGTCGTACAGTTTTCTCATGTTCTGAGTGCTGACCAATACTATATTGTTTTTTGAAAATTCCAAAATGGCTGCCCTTGCCTGTGCATGCGCTCAAATGCTTAATAGGGTGACTAGATTTTGAAAAGCAAAAATGGGATGTTCCACAAACATAGAAATAGGACTACACTTTTACATTAACACATGGAAAAGAAAGACTTAACTCATCGGACTCACCAACTTAGAAACAAAGGCAATAAAGCATTAACAGGATTTAAATTCAACAAATACACACATTTTAATCACTAGTTCTTATGTACTGAATTGTTTAACCTAATGGCTGCTTCTGACGGCCAACGGCCATCGCGTGCACTACCTTTGTAGTGCTGCGCACGTCCGTTGGCCGCCGCGGCCCCGCCCACTCAATAGAACGTTCCGCACTAGCGTGGAACGTTCGGCGCAGTTAAGGGGTTAATGTATTTACAATAGTTTTTAGTGTATATGCTTTCTCAACCACATAAATAGAAATAATAAATACAAAATTGTACTTTTCTTTTCTATGTAATATTTTGAGTGGCTCTGGCAATGAGTTACATGAAATGAAACAGTGAGATATACTCTTTGTACATCATACTAATTAATGGAATAGAAAACATACTTTAAATAGGATGTAAAACATTAGTACTGATTATTGGGACTAATATCTGCTGAGTCTTATTGGTGGTATGAATGAAAACTCAAAATAAGGGATTTCGACTTTACAAGTTGAAGTGATTTATTGAGTGACACCAAAATTCAGCCCTAGGTGATTACAGAGTGCATTTGATCCTGTGAGTTGTTGTAATATTATCTTTTTATGACCATGTTCATCTGAATTGACCCAAGCACCTTGAGGAAATTTATTTATCAGTGTGTCTTAGATACAAAAATTCGCTGCGACAGTTGTTCAGAATAAATAATTGAGTCAAAGATATTGAACATGTGCTTGCAAACTAATATAGAAAAGAATGAAGTAGGGCTCAACATGGTTAATTTCTCTCTCGCTTTCTCTCCTCTGCTGTCTAAGTTTTGTATTCTTTCTCTTATTCTCTACTCCTAATTGATATTTTTTCCTTAATATTCTGCCTCTCCTTGTTGCTCTCTCATTCTTCCCATCTGTCTCACTGTCATTGTGCCCCAATGCTCATGTTTTTCTGTTTGCTGACATTGTTTCTGCTCCCTCTCTTATTCTCTCACTCTATCAAACCCCATCTCTGTTTCCTACTCTCCAACACTCCATCTAATTTGTCACTCTCTATGTCGCTCTCCCTTTTGATAATTATATTTTTATTGGCACTTAGGATACATCAAACAACCTCAACACAACAAAGGGTAAGTTTCGAGCACTAACGCCACGCTCTCACAAACGGAGAGTTAGATAATACAAACCCAGTGCGTTCTCCCAAATCATCCCTATTCTCACAGATGGGCAGCTGGGCAAAAAGGAAAAGAAAGAGGATGGATAAAGTCTGAAAAGTATGCTACTCCTAGGCTAACTCACTTTTTCGTGACATGCTTCATCATTGGCGCCTATCCACACCCTCATAGGATGGTACTACCAGGGCGGACTCAACCTAAAGGATGGGAGTTCCTAGATAAAGTCTTGCTGAATAAGCAGGGATCCAGATAAAAAAGAGAGAAAGTTAAAAATACCTCAAGGAATACCCAAATAATTTTTTATTTGTAGGGTACCTGGGGTATAGATAAAAAGTATTATAACGTTTTTATTGAATGTTAGTTGTTCAATTAACACCAATATGTCAATGCCAATATGTTTCGGCCCAAATCATGAACCCGACCATGTCTGGGGCCTTCGTCAGGGCTACGTAATGTATCCCTGCCTTACTACGCATGCATTCTAGGCACATACGTGAGGCCTAAGGCTCTAACCTGAATCAATATTCCATCATTGAAGGATACCTTTTTTATGGAATGTTCATGGGTCATGAGTGTCTGGTATGTGGTGCCGTCTTATAGTCACACTTTCTTCAAGGATCAGAAACCGCTGGTGCATCCGTGTGTCACCGCTTCTCAGACCGACACTGTTCGTAGATGCACTGGCAGTGTTTGAGCCTTGATGCAAGTGTGACTACAGGACAGCACCACATGCTAGGATTTAACCCAGATCTGTGACTGGAAGTGAATATTTGATTTGTTCATCATTTCGTCCATCATCTGTTCTTTTTGCATTTGTCACCCTAAGTGGGAAGGGTATGCCCAGATGTAGGCCCTGTGTGCGCTATAGCAAAACAGACAAGGTGATGAACGGAATGTTGTACATTGGCAAAACATTCACCCCCAGTCACAGATCTGGGTTTAATCCATTGTTATTTTGCTCACCACGCCACCCCAGTTCAGACATGGCCATATCCAAATCAGTCTTGACCCTGTGCCTCATGAGAACAGTCCAGCCCGAACCGCCAACCCATGTCTTCCTTGGACTGGAATCAAGCATCCAAGGACCGGTGTCTGACTATCAGCCGTCATTATGTTATCAAAGAGAGGGAGGTACCCTACTATTGCAAATAGGGACAGGGTAAGTACAAGTAACAAGTCTAAAGCGTCCCAAATTAAAGGCACAAATGTGCACACAATGTGGCAAAACAAATTCAACTGAGTTTTATATTAACATTGAATGACAAGAGGAACGGTACGTCAGCAAACACAAAGTAATAAAAACCAAAAGATATAGTGATATAAAAAATATTTTTCATCTATTTATTACATTCACAAGATAAAAAATAATTCACACATAAAAACATTTCATGATTATATTTAGGAAAACAAAGTCGACGCTGCGTTTTGGTGATTCAAAGGATGTTCACCTTCTTCAAGACAGTTTTCTAAACAGTAGAGAACAGTTTTATTATTTATACAGTCATGTGTTGCTGACGACAACCTCTATCATATCATTAAAGTTCAACTAGAACTAGCGCTCTATTTATCTAAAACAATTGTTAAGAGCTCACAAGTTATTAAATTGACACAGTTATTACACATACAATTTCAGATACATATATAAAAAAAACACAATAATTTAAAAGGACCTTATCTAGTCTTCCAATATTGCTAGATGTTTATACTTTTAATATCAAAATGACTTTAGAAGAAAAACATTTTGACTATCGTACCTTTCATTAGCAAAGGGCTATGACTCCTCCTAGTTTCAATTTAGACCAATGAAGGCACAATAAGGCGAAGGCAACGTATCTTAGCAATCTCACCCAAGGTACACACCTACATTGTATTAAAAAAAAAATAGTCAGTGACAGGTGATTCTACTTCCACTTATGAAAATTAGAAAGAAGGATTTTTATCTATACATACCACTGAGTCAATGCTCAACCTATGAAGACCTTCGTTGGAGCCACCGTCTTATTTAAAATAAAACAAACTGTTGGGGCAAAAAAGATAGTTTTTCAAAATAGGGAAGTCTAAATTATCCCTCTCTGATTGTTTTTTATTTGTTTTTCAAAGAGATCTTGTAAAGCATGACTTGCCTAAAAAAAGCCTGTCAAGAAGCCTATTTTAGGCCTACTTGGAAGTCGCAACTGGATATCGACTAGGCTTGAAACAACACCATAAGTTTTCTCTTCTAGATCGAAGAATCTGTAAACAAATTATAAAAACAAGTGTTTTACTTCTAATCAGTGTTTTTGTAATGTTTTTAGTCATGGTTCCCTTGTGTTGTTCAAAGTAGAATATTTTACCTGATCTTGATGTGTAGAAATCTCACTGTGCAGGTTTTAACTTCTCGACAGGCCTGAAATAAAAAAATCGTAATGCCGGATATTAGATTTCCTCCTATTTATAACTAATTGGAGTACTTGGGGATATTGACAATTAGAGATTTATATTTATTCAGAGCTAGGTCATTACAAGATACTGGTGACTGTTAGTCCCCCTTGTTTTTCACCAGATTAGCGGTCCTCCTAATCTGCATTTATCAGAGATACATCCAGCAACATTCGTATTCCGCTTAGAGCGTTATATGCCCTCAACTCGTCATAAAAAATCTATGAGAGAATATAATCTATAGTCTTCCACTGGTCAAAACCGCCGGCGATGTTATATCCGTAGGGATTGACATTTCTATAAATATACCTACACTTATCAGCCGTCATCAGCCAGGATAGCTTGACTCCAGTGGCGTAGTGAGCACGGGACCCACGTCTGGGCATACCCTTCCCACATAGAGCGAACAGCAAAACACACAAGGTGATGGACGGAATGTTGCACAATGGCAAAACATTCACCCCAGTCACCGATCTGGGTTTAATCCATCGTTATTTCGCTATGCCACAATATTCAAGTTAGCCTGGCTGATGAGGGGTGATAACTCGAAACTGGTCACAGGATGCTTGTTTCCGGTCCAGGGACGACCTGGCATGGCAGTTCAGGTTGGACTGTTCCCATGAGGAACAGGGTCAAGACTGATTTGCATATGGCTGGGTCTAAACTGTGATGCATGGTGAGCAACAAAATTATTGATTTAGCCCCGGATCTCTGAACTGGGGGTGAATGTTTGACATTGTTCAGCATTCTGTCAATCAATTATTCTTTTTGCAAAGATGAATCATGTCACGATAAAGTGAGTTAGGCGTCGATGTCAATATCTTTGGATATCATTGCAGGCATAGGAAGTAGCATCCTTTTTAGACTTTGTCCATCCTTTCTATCATAACCACATCACAAATACACATAACAATTTTGCTTGTAGTGCTCTGGTGCCAGACATGTTTCTGGCTCTTGGTGCAGCAGTCACAGTGCTCCTGCTCCTTTCAATAAGGGGTCTGTCTTAGATGCTGAACAAGGACACAATGAGGTCTCAGGATTTCTGCATGGGTCTAGACAAGATAATATGTGAAAGAAATGAACAACTGGGATTTGTGGTGAAGAAGGTGTAAAAAAACGAAAGTGTTGGGGTAGCACAAGAGAGTGGGAAAGGGCCCACGTTTGCACCTTCTAAGGGGGAGAGGCAAACATGGGGGGGGGGGAGAATATGTAATGTTACATCTAAGATTCTTGCTAAACATCAAAATCTACCTCCCTTAGCGCAATGCACAACAGGTAGCTCAAGCAATTCTTTATCCTGGTGAAAAGGATATAATGGAGCTGCAGAAAGCGCTGTCCCACTCTCTAAGAAGTCAATCTGACTCCCTCAAGAGGGGTCTCCAACATGCTAATGCCTGTTCCCAGAGCTGTCTCTGTTTGTGTATTAGGACACACCGTAAACTCTGGAGCTATTTGCCCCTTGAGGCTTTTGCTTTGTCACTCCCAGATGCCATAACTTCAGTTCCACTGTGCACATGTGGATGCATCCATTGCAGGTCACTTATGCCTAGTTGTCCTTCTTTATTACTACGTTTTAATAGCTTGGTGGATTCTGAAGGTACTGGAAGGGCAGGATTTTTCCCCAACTAGTGTCATCCGCCTCTGATGCCGAGGTCATCTCGTGGTAGGCTTTCTCCACTAATGTCCCAGTCCTAGCATTCTTCCATATCATCCCCTGCACCACATGGACCCCTGTAAATCTCTATTAGTTCAAATACTCTCGAATTGAATGGTCATTTGGGAGGTATTCCTCTCTATTCTGCAAAACAGTTGAAATATACTCAGAATTGAAGGACTCATCACAGTGCTTATGATGGCCCCTTCACTTCTCATTTACCAAAGTTCTCTCAAATGTAATCCCTAGAATACATTTGAACTCCAGTCATGGTCCAGTTGTAAACTGGTATACTGACGTTTGGATTTTGTGTGAGCCCTCTTAAGACATTTTGTGGTGTTTTATTGGCATCTCTCATAGTACCTTTCACTTTCGGGGTGCCCTATTCCTCTGAGAGGAGCACTGACTTTTACACAATGTTTTGGAATGGTTCAGGGCTCCTCTTCATGTAACTTATTTCTCCACTGATGCTTTCTAATGCTCTATCTGACCAGTGTTTCAGTGGCAGCCGTCTTGGTGCTGATGTCCTTTGATGCTCAGCGTTTCCATGTTAAAGTACATGCATGACTGTTCCGAGAAAAAGGTCGATAATAATGACCCTAACCATTGCTTTATCCGCCAAGATGTTTTGATCTTAACTTTAGCAGCAGGAACTCTCAATGGGCACTTCCATCACGTAAGCCCTGGGCCACGCCTTCTTTGTCACCATCTATCAAAATAGATATTTATGCTACATATTTTTCTAATTTCTCTCCCTGACCTTCAAATCCCATCCCTCACTTCCTGTCTTTTTACTCATGTATACTCTTTAATTCCTTCTCATTCACCTATTGATTTGTTTTTCTCATTCTCTTATGTTCTTTATTTTTTCTTCCTAGCTTCCAAGCTTGCTCTTTTTATACACTACCAGCCTTATTTGCTCCGGATTGCCCATAAAATAAGCTTTTACTTTATTTATTCCTTGTTATGTAGGTGACTTTCTCAAGACTCCTACTGAATGTGGAGGCAGAGAGTTGAACATGTGTTCGCAGCTCTGTAGATGAACATAATTATACATACACATTCACAGTGTTCTCATTTAACCTGCGAAGACCAGTTTCTAATTCGGGATATGTTGCTTTGCATCTGTTTAGGAAGGAACTCCCAACGGAATTTCCAGCACGTGTAAAACACACTAGAGAGAGGAGACACATCCCAAATTCAGACATAGGTTTAGTGCAAAAACTAGCTGTTTAAGATTGGGTGCATGTTACAATCAATCAGCGTGTCATAAAGAACATTAACTTTTTAATGTATTTCCAACCAATAGACCTTGACCCCATAGCTCTAGTACCAACTGGCCTAATATATAGGCGCGGCTCATGCATGTAAGAGCAGTGGAGCCAGGTTGGTGGGGGCGGGGGGATTCGACAGAGGACCAGGAGGGAAAATTAAAAAAATAATTAATTTCTGTCAAAATTACCCCCCACCCGGCCCCACCGTCCCAACGCTCTTACCTGGACGGCCGCGGCTGCTAATATGTTAGACTGATTCAAAAGTTGTTGTTACATCCCCCACTATTAACACCCTATTTAGTCTAATAGCCTAGCATGACCGACTGCCTTTCTTTTAGGCCCTAATTTCTCACCTCCAGGAAATAATAGTCTCGAATAACTTTAGCTCTTCAGGTCCTTGCACTGCAGATTTACTTCAGCCTACCCTGGCCCGGAGGAAGGTTGCCTAAGAAGGTGATACTTAATCCTATTGAACTAAACATATTCTCCCTAGAATTCCACTGGCACTCAGAAATGTGTAGGTAGGAGTTCCTTTTCTGCCCCCCCCCCCCCATCCAGCATCCATGCAAGTGTAGTAGTTTTAGGAGCCGTTATGTGTTTTGCATAGCATTGCTGCTATATGGACAATTTTTTTGACTTTGTCATCAGACTCTTCAGATTACAACTTAATGCAAAATTATGATATTTGAACAAGTATAGGCTGAAGCCGCTGCTAATTATAGCAACATTATTTATAATTTGTTTGTATAGAAACAGCAGCTACATAAATATTTGGTGCATGCCCCTGTACAGACATTGGGGTGAAAACCAACTAAGTAGTTCAAGAAGAGGTGGAGAAGGTAGGTTTTTAGGAATTTCCAAAAAATAGGAACTCAGATATGAGGTCTCAGTGAAGTCCAAGCAAGAGAATTTGTGATTTTGACCAAGAAAGCTTTTCAGTATAAGTAGTTTAAGTTGTATGATGTTACGACTTCTGAATTCACTAACATTTTGCATTGTCCTAACCGATCCGAACAAGCAACTATATTTATATGTGACTAAATCTGTGATAGAGCAGGCCATAGCTATATCCCTGCAAAGTCCATGCTCCATATTTCTTAGATGTGCAGAGGTGCAGAATGGAATCATGATACTGCTCCTGGTTGGCAAGTATTTCTTGGAAGGGTTGTGGCCTAACTATATTTGGTTCATCCAATAAAGTCTTTTCGCCAGGCAAGACACCTAGGGGCCTATTATCAAGAAATAGTGATATTTATCGCAAAACATGGTTAGCGACTTTTTTGTTATCGCTGGATATTTTAGCGGGGAAAACATGCTATTAGCAACGTTTTTCTCCATTGTGCTAAAATATCCAGCGATAGCGGCGAAATGTGATATTCTCGCATTAACGCCAATGGGGGCTTAATCTGAAAATCCACCCCCCATTGACTATACAGGTAAGTCAACTTTTTTAGCAGGCGTCAGTTTATAGCGATAATCGCGCTTAGTGCGATTTTTTTTATCGCTTCGCCTGCCTTACTAATAGGTGATACTGTGTTAGCGACTGTTTTCAGTCGCTAACAGTTTGGGTACACCCTCTTTGCATGTCATTAGCGATAAATATCGCTGACATGCCCCAAACCGGTCACTTTCGCCTAAAGGATGTCGCTAACTGCTATTAGCGACAGCTTGCTAATAGGGCGGTAAAAATATCGCCGCTTTAGTGGGAAAAAGTCCCGCTAAAGCAGTGATATTGCCCTTGATAATATGCCCCCTAGTTCTGTCAGTCTCCTACATTTCCCAGCAGTGTTACATACAACAGATCATGACAATCAAATCTTATGGAAACACCTGACATTCTCTAAGCTCAGAAGATGGGGTGCTAGCGGATACATCCCTGTACAAAGACATGCACAGAAGGTTTTATTATTTATTTTTTAGGATGGGATTCCCCAACCAGAGTTAATGACTGTATTACCACGTACAGTAACAAAGTGTAATATCTTGAGTGGGTCAATTGTTGAGAATCATAATATTTGTCTGGAGGAGCGAGGAATCCCTTGACGTGAACTTTTTGTGTTGTGTGCAGGTATTTGAGTGATTGCAATCATTGCAAACATGCAAGCTTTGTATTTGTAGCATTGAAGTTGTATGTGATCCGCTTTTCCATGGTTCTAGCATGTTTAAAATGCAAGAGCAGATTCACAGATGTGAATAACTAATATAAAGAGATGGCGGCAGGGGAGATATGGGCGAACCTCAATTTCGTTTGCTAAGTTTAGGATTGGGTAAAGCTCATTAAAAGAGTGGCCAACCTGCACATACATATGTGAGTTTGCATCTTATATGTGTGACTGCTGATGAAGAATAGCACTGTGCTTGTCTTTCCAAGAGAAATCACAAGGCGATCTCAAACTTTACTCTAGATGGCATAAATCATGCTCTTGGGTATGATTTGTTCAGGAAATGTTTCACAAATTGATGCTTACTATACTTGTGAGCATGTCAAAAAGCAAAGAGATTTGGTAGAAAACCTGGTTGCAGTACCTTTTCCCTCGCACGTCCTCCTCGCCATTCACATTGCAAGAGAAATTGAAAGGAGGGATTGGTTTCTTTCTGCAAACTTGTCTGTAGAGGTGGGTTGCTTAATGAGAATGGAGAGCAAATCCTACCTGATTTCACTGTATCTCTTGACTACCACCACAGTGGACACACAGGTGGTACCCTACCAATTTGAAGCCTGGCCCCATGTACCTTAGTGGAGCATCTGATCTCAGATGCTGAATTTGTTTTTCTGCCAATCAAAGAAATTATCAGGTTACTGATGTGATGTGTGGCTGGGGCTGATTTACCTATGCAGTGATAAGTAATAAGGTGTACGTACATAGATATCAATCAATCAAAATGGATAGCAGAACTGACTTTACGCTCCCTTAGACCACTGATAACATCACCGAGTGGAATCCACCCATATCTAGACCTGATGGTCTAGATATGGGTGGATTCCACTCAGTGATGTCAGCCAGAGCCAGCCAAGTGGCTTTGTTTCTCTGGAAAATGGACAGAACCTGGAAGGTCACTGCCATTTCCAAGACAAGGACAACCTAGCCACAATGGCCATCATGAAAGCTGAGCAGTAAAGGGCCATGTGGGGATGAATTCATTTGTGATCAAATTTCGGAACTTAACGGTAGAGCCTTGTTTGAGTAAAAACTGAAGAAAGGGCCACTTATTCTTTATTCAATGGGTAACCAACAAACACCCTATGACACTTTAAAACAGTTGTGTTGTAAATTACATTTTACAAGTTGCAAACCAACGCAATTTGCGACTCGCAAATTGTAAGGGTAAGGGTTGTACTAGGGGCCAATATTTTTTAAGGGCAGGCAGTGGTCCCAGGGACCACTACCTGCCCTTAAACTTTTCATTTTTTATTTTTTAAATGCATCCCGTTTTCCTTTAAGGGAAACGGGCTGCATTCAACAACAAAAAACTGCTTTATTTATTTTAAAGCAGTCCCAGACAGGGTGGTCTGCTAGGCCCAGCAGGCCACCATACCTGGTAGGGCCTGCCATTCCTAATGGGCTCGGAAATTGCGAGAGGCCCCTTAATATCCATGAGCCTCCCAATTTGCAACCGCATTGGGAATTGCAAAGAGTGTTAAACACACTGTTGTACTTCCAGTTTTGCAACTCGCAAATTGCGAGTCGCAGTTGCGACGCAGTTTGCAACTCGCAAAATTGCTGGTCGTACATCTTTCCCTAGGTCTTTAGTACTGAACCTTCCTCTTGCGGTGACATTTTGGTCTAACATATATAAGCAGACGGATCAGTGACTTAATATCAAGGGACATAATATGGAATGCCCAAAATATCGAATCCAAAATATCTAAGTACAGAATATCGAATCCCTATCTACAAACAGGTAAGTACCAAAATATGGAATCCAAAATATAGATTGTTACAAATATAGTTAACTAAAATATCGAATTTTGTAAATGTATTAAAAATAATATGAAATTAATTGAATATTAAAAACAATTAAATAAAAAATACTTGAAATAATGTAAAAAATCTTAAAATTTCAAAATAATAAATGTAATGTAAAAAAAAGTAGAGAATTTGTTGGATAGTGAGAGGGTAAAAGATACTATTCCCACTCCAGTGAGTGCAACAGTAGGGAAAGCGTTGGATAGCGTAGGGTTAAAATTACTATTCCCACTCCAGTGAGTGCAACAGTAGGGAAAGCGTTGGATAGCGTAGGGGTAAAAATTACTATTCCCACTCCAGAGAGTGCAACAGTAGGGAAAGCGTTGGATAGCGGGCGGGTCAAAATTATTATTCCCACTCCTGAGAGTGCAATTGTAGTGAAAGCGTTGGATAGCGGGCAGGTAAAAATTACTATTCCCACTCCAGAGAGTGCAACAGTAGGAAAAGCGTTGGATAGCGAGAGGGTAAAAATTACTACTCCCACACCAAAGAGTGCAACAGTAGGGGAAGCGTTGGATAGCGTCGGGGTAAAAATTACTATTTCCACTCCAGAGAGTGCAACAGTAGGGAAAGCGTTGGATAGCGGGGGGGGGGGAGAATTACTATTCCCACTCCAGAGAGTGCAATAGTAGGGAAAGCGTTGGTTAGCGGGAGGATAAAAATTACTATTCCCACTCCAGTGAGTGCAACAGTAGGGAAAGCGTTGGATAGGGTAGGGGCAAAAATTACTATTCCCACTCCAGTGAGTGCAACAGTAGGGAAAGCGTTGGATAGCGTAGGGGTAAAAATTACTATTCCCACTCCAGAGAGTGCAACAGTAGGAAAAGTAATGATTTAATGTTAAAATAAAATTACATTAATTATCAATACCAATAAAAAAATTAATAAAAAATAATTACCAATTAATACAAATTAATTACCAATTAAAAAATAAATTACAAATTAATAAAAATTAATTATCAATTAATAATTAATTATCAATACATATAAATAAAAATAAATATTTACTTTATAACAATTAAATTACTTCCCACCCTATTCCCTTATAAACCCACAACCTGCTCCAAATAAATAATACAATTAACATAATTATCAATTAATCAATTATTACAAATTATTTACCAATTAATAAAAATTAGTTACCAATTAATAATTAATTATCAAGCAATTAATTATCAATACATATAAATAAAAATAAATATGAACTGTATTACAATTAAATTACTTCCCACCCGTTTCCCCTATAAACCCACAACCCGCTCCAAATAAATAATACAATTAACATAATTATCAATTAATCAATGCATAAAAATTATTTACCAATTAATATAAATTAATTACAAATTTAAAAAAATTACCAATTAATAACAATTACTTACCAATTAATAATTAATTGTCAATACATATAAATAAAATTTGATATTTAATTTACTATAATTAAATTACTTCCCACCCTATTCCCCTATAAACCCACAACCCGCTACGGAACTAAATTACGCAGAAATTAAATTACATAACATTCATAACTTTAAAAAAAATAAACATACATTACAAAATTAATACATCATTTTAATACATATACTACAATACATAACACTATAAAAATTCGAAATTATGGAAATAGATATTTTAAATTCGATATTATGGGAATAGATATTTAAAATTAGATATTATGGAATTCCATATTTCATACCCCAAATTCGATATTCTGACTGACTATATTTTGATAATTCGATATTCTGGGCAGTCTATATTTTGGAATCGATATTTAGGGTGTTTACCAAGCAGACATATTTTCATGCCACAACAAATCATCGAATAGTAGTTTGAACATCTGCTGTACTCGTCTTTGAAGAATATGCCTATATTGGGCTTGCAGGATGCTGACATGACAGTACTGCATGTGGGTTTGATTCTGTTACATCTTCTAGATTCTGGGGAAAAGATTGCAAGAATATTGGGTTGTTTACAGGGTGGGATTTCAGGTGCACGTTATTTTGCCTGAGTTCCTATCTCAGGGGAAACACATTTCAGCTGATGAGCCTTCTTAACAATAAAGGGTCATTTTGCTGTCCGTTTGGAATAGGCTCTTCTACACTGCCACACTGTTCCCTGGCCTGAGCTCTATCAGTGAACTCGGAAAGGATATGTAGACGAGAAATGCACCAAACACACGTGATAGCAAATGACCTGCCATAACTCCCTTCTGCCTTACATGAATGCCTGCTGTGTCAGGGGTGACCACAAAGTTGTGTCTGACGACTTAGCCGAACCGCATACCTCTTAATTTTTCTGAAAAGAAGAGTTGTAGTGTTAGGTCTAAGTACCAAGAAAATAGTTTTTAATTTGGCAAGCATTGCTTTCTTAGTCACTTTTACCTCATTCACCAAAACTGCTGCAAAACATTTAAAACCTCTAAACCTAGATCAAAAATAAACTTCTTCCTGGGACCCACACCTCCGATTCACAGTCTAAAACAATGATGTTGTTCTCCTTTCAACCATTATCAGGCCCAGTATTCTGCTTTCCAGTTCCCCCACCTACCATATCCGCTCATAACCAACTTACAGTACCATTAATCTAAGAAAGTCACCATTGTCACCTTCTTGCAGTGTCTGCCAGTGCCAACCCTTTCTCTTTGAGTCCTTGTGTGAACACGAACATGAACATGTCATCCCTCTTATCTTCACTGCATCTTTTTTCCTCTGGGATCCACTGCTGAAAGATGCCATTTCCTGCCTCCGAGCCTGTATGTGACTTCAGTGGATTGAGGAAGCAAATTCCCCCCCCCCCCCGCCCATTTGCTTCTGTCTTGGGGCATCTATAGTTCATGTTACATTTGAGTTAACACAGCATTTGAGCTGAACACAGGTCTGCTTCTGGTGCCCTGTCTACTGTGAAAGAGATAAGGCGCCTGCTCTGTAGTTTCAATGTGATGCCATAAATAGAGTAGCATATGTATTGCAGCGTAAAGCAACTGAGTTTCAGGACTAACCTGCCAATGCTGTTGATTGATTAGACCCATCACTGTCTCTTTGTACACATCAAAATTTAATTTGATCTATTTTAGACCCCTTAATGGAACTCCAGGATTGCTAGGGATGAAGACATAGAAAGCAATGTCAGGTCCGGAAGCAATCATTTTTTCTCTTTATTATCATTCAGCCCACCAGAGCCCACCCCAGTACATTCTGATACTCCATACTCCTGCGGAATCTGAAAGTAATGCATGTCTGACAGGCCATTGGTGCTTTGTGACCCTACAAAAATTCTGGATTTACACCTCAATCCATGTGAAACCCTGATCTGATGGTTTTATTGTCATTGTTTGTAAATTTCCTTAACCATGATCAAAACTATCATGTACATCCTTTTACAAAACATTATACTTAGGCCTGCCTTAGTGGTGTAACACAAAATGATGGAGCTCCCCTGCAGAATGTTATGAGGGACCCCTGAGTCTCCCATGTCTCACAGATATTCCTTGGCCTTGGGCTGAAAGGGGGCCCCCATGAAAGGTTGGGGGACCTCTGAAGGCTTTGGGGCTCTCCTGTGGGGCGCCAGAAGTGCTCATGAAGTCTTTGTGCCTAATGTGGTGTTGGAAATAAGTTGGGTCTTGATCCACCCCACATTAGTCAATAGATTGAGCACCTGCTCAGAGATCTGCATGTCCCCCGAAGGCTATTGGGTTTGTATTCCTGGCAGTACTGTCTCAGCTGTTCATCTTTTCAAGATCAATAATACCAGTGCCCGTGATATCCCTCATTTTGAATACTGTGCAATATATTGCAAGAATACCGTGATACCCTGCATTTAAACTTTACCACAAGCATAGCACTAAAAGTGCATTAAACATTGTAATACCACATGAATATTACCACATCTTTTAGCACAGGGTATGTCACTGCCCACAGTGAAGTGAATTGACACTGAGTAATATTAACGGCAGGGCAACATCTGCTCCAATCCATTCTAGTAGAACTGTTTTTGTACCTAGGGCTAGCATGAGTTTGAGTAGAAGTAAATCTTGTGAGGAAAGGTTGATGTTGGAGTGGGTGCTACTAGGCCGAGTGTTGAGGTCAGTAGGGTTGGAGAGAAATTAATTTTAATTTGTTGTATCTTGGACCATAGCGGTTACACCATTTTACATGTGAAGCACACATGTTGACTCGAGCCCGAGGATTCCTCACAGTGCCAGCATCTGTCCAATTGCAGTATTCCCAGTTTATGTAGCCTAGATGGAGTCCAATAAGATTTGTGCATCAACCAAAATCTGTATTGTACGATTGCTGGTGTGATTTTTGCTAGATAGGGAGAGTGCCAGATATTATGCCAGGTAGAGTCTGAGAAGTGTGAGATCAGGTCTTCTGAAATGTTATGACAACCATTTATTTTTCAGGTTTTTAAGGAGGTGTAGTCTTGGAGGCTCTAAACGTTTATAGATGTGAGATGTGACATGACCTATCCTTTTGAGTTTGCTTAGAAGGTTGGGGAGGTCTGGTTGTGTGGTTTCGGAAAGCTCCTCATGGAGCTTTTAAGTTTTAAGCAGTTGTAAAGTTTGATTTGAGGGGGGTCATACTTTGAGCCCAAGTCAGCAAAGGGGATAGGGTTTAGTATTGTACCTAGATCTCCAATGGAGTTAACGCCTCTTTCTGCCCATTATTTCCAGAATAGGGTTCTGCCTTCAAATTTGATTTTATGACTATGCCATAGAGAAGCCATGGTAGAGTCGGTGAGATGGTTGGACAGTGTTGTTGTATTCAAAATAGGGGGATGGTGGGGCTTTTTCTACTCTCAAGGAGGGGGAGGTCCAGCATAAACAGGGACCCCTGTCAAAGTGTCAATGAAGAGTTGTTATGGTGTTCCTTAAGTAGGAGGAGTTTGAAGAGTCAACCTAAGGCTAGAAACCACTGAGTCCCAAAGGGATCTGCAGTTGGAAATCCATTTGTTGGATTTTAATGCCCTCACACACCCTTTCAGGTGTCATGCTTCATCATATGGGCTGCTCCTCGTTGGGTCGGCGGTGCAATACCCAACGGGCTCACCTCAAAGAGGGGCACTTTGTCGGAGATATTTTATCCAACAGCCGTATGGTGAAGTGTGGGTGTGGGGCCAGAGGAGTGTAGACGTGATAGTGGGTTTAAAATAGGGCTGGGAGTACCTGAAATAGATTATTTTATTCTGGGGGTCTCCTACCCTAATTAAAAACAGTGAAACCATCACTCATTGGAGTGTAATGTCTCCTACTTGTGTGTCAGTTTGTGAAGGATAAAGGTCTTTGCACCGCCGACCCAACGAGGAGCAGCCCATATGATGAAGCATGACACCTGAAAGGGTGTGTAAGGGCATTAAAATCTAACAAATGGATTTCCAACTGTAGATCCCTTTGTGATTCAGTGGTTTCGAGCCTTAGGTTGACTCTTCAAACTCCTCCTACTTGAGGAACAGCATAACAACTCTTCATTGACACTTGGACAGTGTTGTATCAACACGTAGAAGGACTGCTACTGTATCTTCTATTATGGGGTAAGAGTGGGCCACAGGTAGTTTTATGAGGCCACGGATAGTAGTTGGGAGACAATTTGGAGCCAGGGTGGCGGGGAGTCCATGGGTGTTAATCCACCATTTACTCTGGGCAGCTAGGTATGCTTGTTGGTATCTATGGAAGCCAGGCATATTTATGCCACACCTCATTTTGTTCAGTTTTAAGATGGGACCAGCGGTCCTAGCCCTCTTCGTTTTCCACATGAAGTTCAAAATAGCCTTGTTCATGGCGTGAAAGGAGTGGTTAGATAGGTTTATGGGGCGCATGCTTGAGAGAAAGTTGACTAGGGAAACTATCATCATTTTCGAGGTGTCTTCCCAGCCCCACCAAGTTAGGAGTTTGGGAGACATGGAAGACAATAGATCACTAATTTTGGAAAGTATTTTACTCTCGTTGATCGAGACGTAGGCATGTAGGTCTTTGCCAAACCAGATATATGAGAGACTTATGTGCAGTGTGCGCTATGGGCCCACGGGCGAGCGAACCCCCTTCTTTCCAGTAAAAAGAGGTATAAGGCAGGGTTGCGTATTGGCACCCCTGTTGTTTTCCCTCTTTATTAATCAAATAGCCACAATTTTAAATAATATCCCGCCAGATGCCCCAAAAATTGATGACACAGTGGTATCTGTCCTATTATATGCTGATGATGCTGTTTTAATCTCCCGTACCCCTCTAGGCCTTCAGTGACTTATTAATGAATTTGCGAATTTTATTAAGGATAGAAAACTTTTAATTAATAAATAAAAGACTTACACCATGGCCTGCGGTAAGAAGAAGAAGACACTAATGCCTTTTTTTTCTTGAGGGTTCAAAAATAGACGCCGTTACATCTTTTTGCTACCTTGGTGTCACCTTTGAATATAATAGCAAATGGGTATGTGAACAAGAAAATATTAGACACAAAATGATAAGGAACACCAATGGTATTTTTCGTTTTGCTAGTAAACTAGGGGATCGTAGATTACAAGATATGGTAACCATATATAATGCCAGATGTGTCTCCTCAGCTCTATATGGAGCCGGTATATGGGGCCATTCATCTACAACCCAACTTCAAAAAAACGAAAATTGCTTTTTAAAACGACTACTCTGTGTCCCGGTTTTGGCTAATGATTTAATCCATCAAGAAACCGGCCTGAATTACATATCAGATCTAGCACCCTTACGCCCATTACTTTTGTGGAGTTCGATCTGGTATAAGAGCGAGACAGAGTTCACTCAGAAAATAATTGTAGACTGCCTCAAATTAGAGCATGCCTCCCGCATCCCATGGCTCATTTATATCATACATTGGTATAATCTATTGTTTGATCTTAATATTTTAAAGATGTCCGAATACATAATCCCCTTCACAAAAAAGGAAATCAAGGATTCCTTTTTGTTATATAAAAGGGAAGGGCGACTGAAGCTAACTGGGACCCAAAAAACTGTTGTGTGTTATAGGTAACTCGAACTCAAAAGTGGGTTCCAGGCTTACTTGACCAATGTATCTAGACCTTCACATCGTTTTGTTTTAACACGCCTGAGGTTGGGGATTGTACATCACTTGGTATCTTTTCCTGTAATAGGAGAGAGATCTACTGTGTTATGTCCATGTGATAATACCTCTAGCCAGAGTTGCTGCCATTTTTTACTTTTTTGTAAATTTTATATATTCTTAAGGACATTTTATCTGAAGCCTATCCTTTTAAAATACAATGTTTCGTACAACAGTGGATGCAATGAATGTATTATGTGGCCTTAAAAATACAGATATTTGTTTTCGGGTTGCACTGTATATACTGAAATGTAGGACAATAAGGAAATCGATAATACCATAACTACCACAAATTAGTAGTTATGTTGATTCCTTTACAAAGTATAATACACTTTTTGGAGTGAAAATGTCTAAAAAGTATTATAAGATCACAAATGTTTACTTAGGCAAATGTCACTTTAATGAAAATGTATAAAGGACAAAAACCTTAGCTAAAATACTTTTTAGCACTATGCACTTTATTGTAATACCTTTCCATTTGCTGCTACTAGCTTGTACGTTAGTGTTTACCCAGGCACATGTCACTTTAATGAATAATGGCTATAGCCTAAGTTAAAGTACTTTCAGCATTATGCACTTTATTGTAATATTTTTCCATTTGCTGCTATTAGTTGCACGTTGTTCTTGAGCTATTTTTTTAGTATTTATTAAATATTGATGTCCCGTTGGTGCACCATACTGTGGGTAAATATATGGAATGTGCAGTCAACCCTTTCTACTTTACCAGGGCAATTGTAAAATTTTACAATTATGATGATTTCACGTTATATGAATGTATTTTTAATGTTGCTTTTATGGTTGTGTCATGCAAACCGAATAAAGCTTTCCAAACTGAACTGAAAAACTGATGTACGGGATAGCTTTGTCTGCATATTCAGTGAAGATCAGAATGTTGTTGGTGTAGGCTGCAGCTAGTTGCCTGACCAATTGAAATTGGACACCTTTGATGTTGCCATTCGCTTTTAGGGAGCATAAGAGGCGTTTGATAACTAATAAGAATAGGAGAGGAGAAAGGGGGCATCCTTGTATGGTACCTTGGACTAAAGGAAATGAGTTGGATAGGCAGCCGTTTATCCAGATTTTCACCACTAGAAATGTATGCAGAGCCATCACCATTTGGATGAAGTTCTTGCCTCCTTGGAATTTGCGGAGTACTTTGTGTAGGAAGGTCCAAGAGACCTTATCAAAGGCTTTTTCTGCGTCGTTCAGAAATCCAGTTTGGGTTGGAGAAATGAGTTTTAGTATCACTTCCTCTAGTCTTTGTGGCAAGAATATGATGCATATTTTCCAGTCGATATTGATTAATAAAAACTTTTGATGTCCAGTGTAGCCTTCCCTTCTTTAGGGATAACAACTATTGTGGCCTCGGAGGCCGAACCAGAGATTTGACCAGTAGATGCACACAACTGGCACAGGGCAAGTAGAGGTTCTACTAGAATGACAGAGAATGTTCTGTAGAGGCTCGCTCTGTACCTGTCCAGACCTGGACCCTTAACTGGCATGAAGGATTTAATGGCAGATTGGATTTCTTCAGAAGTTATTTCAGCGTTGAGCAGGAATCTGTCCTCTGCTGAGGCTGATGGGAGTGAGTAAGTGTTCAGGTATAAAACACAATCTTTTGGGTTGATTATAATTGTTTGGAGTATAGAGGTCAGAGTAAAAATTTTGGAAGGCCTCCAGAATCTCGGGAGGGGAATTTACTGTGTGGTCTGATTTGTTTTTGATGGCCGTGGTGATAGTTTTGGAGTATTTCATATTATGAACGAGGGCCTTTACGCATTTGTTTCTAGTGGTCAATTTCATTGCATTTCTCTATTTTTGCACTCTAATACTTAGTATTTTGTTGTTCTCATATTGTAGTTTTGCACAGCTTAGGGGTGTATTGGGAGCAAGTGGAGTGTCTGATGGATTCCTTAAAGGACTTGATCTCTGATTTGATGGAATTGAGATGGTTAATCAGGGATTTGTTCCTGGAAGCAGCTAGGTTCATTGAGGTGCCCCTGAGAGTAGCCTTCAGGGAGTCCCACCTAACCGAGTACGAGGTGTCACCAGTTCTGTTTTGTTGCAGGAATTGTTGGTTCATTTCACTAATATTGGATTTGTATAGGTCGTCCTCCAGGAGTGCGTCATTGAGGTGCCAAATCTTTGGGGGTGGGTGAATATCTGTGACTGAAAGAACAAGAAATATGCATGCACTGTCGTTAATTAGTGTAGGCTCAATCTTGAGGTTCTGTGCCGTGAGGACTAGAGGTTTATCTATTAGAATGTAATCAATTATTGTGAAGGTATGATGTGGGGAGGAGTAAAATGTCTAGTCACTACCACTCGGGTTGAATAGTCTCCAGATGTCAATTAGATTGCTGTTCTTGCAGCATACTTTCATCGGTTTATGAGTCCTGCTGCTATGAAATTTGTGTGAGGCGATTTCATTTATGACACTGTCCACTGGAAGGTTGAAGTCCTACCCCCCACACAATGACGCCAAAATTATCTGGAATATCTGAGAGCCACTTATGCAGATCCTGCCAAAAGGCGACAGAGTTATCGTTAGGATTTCCATATTTACTATAGCAATCTCACAGTTTTTTCTTAGTATCCTAGTGATTAACCATCATCCCTGGTAGCATGTGAGTGGGTAAGGATAAATATACCAGATCTTTTTGTGAATAGGTTTATGACTCAATTTATTTTAGCTATGGCTGGGGAAAATAGTCTGTCCACGACCCAGGGGCAATAGAATATGGCACACTCAATATAAGTCTCTTGTGAGGAGAATAATGTCTCCTTTCAGTTTATTGCAATAATTGGCAATTGTTTTCATTTACTGAGTGTGATAGACCTTCAGTGTTTAATGATATGATTCTGATGCCAACCATTGGGTAATGAAAAAATTGTGAGGTTAGTGGAGATTCGATGTCGGAATGCAGGGAGGTATATGCAAATAGCCCTTCTAAGGGTGAGATGAACTTTGAGGTGAACAGTCTGGGTGGTGATTTGCGTGCTTCAGTAGTTTGGGCCTTGGTGGTGGTTTCAAATTCAGTTGAAGGAGAATGTGACTGAAGTCCGTTCCATGGACAGAAGAGGGGTGGTACGCATGGAAAGCCAGAGCCATGCAGAGCTGTAGGGGGGTATATGATGTGACCTAAGGTTTTGGTGGAGAAACCTGCGAGCGAACAGACTTAACGCGGACATGTGTGGGGTATACCACCACAACTATTTGATATCTGTATTGACAGCCAGCAAGAAGGGGAGTAAGAACATGGGCCATTGAAAATGCCTTGCAGCCCAGCTTGGGGGACCATACACATCGGCAATACATTTGGGGGGAGAGGGGTTGGGGAGGGGTGTAAAGGGAAGAGCGAGAGAACGGGGAGAAGAAAGTCTAAGAGAGAGATAAACTTAAACAAAATGGAACACGAAAACCTATCCCACCCATCACTCATCCCTTGAATTGCAGGTGAACTGCATTTCCCCACCTCATATTGAAAAGAGGAGAGGAAGGCTACGAAAAGGCCGGGTCTAAACCTTGGCAGCAGAGCTCCACCCTAATGGTAGAACATCCTAGTATAAAATATACAACTCATTGTAGACACAATATACACACAAAATACATTCACTTAGCCTTGAAGTGGTCCAATGAGACATAACTTGGAGGAATTGGTAGGGAAAGTAACATATGTGAGTAAGCAAACTTATTGCGGTGTCATTAGTGCAACAAATCACTTTTGCGTAAAGTGGGAGGAACTATACATTAAAGCATTCTAAGGCATCCACAAAAGTGCAATAACACTACACCATGGAGGCATGTGAACATGCACATAAGCAAGCACATGCACAAAAGCAATAAAAAAAAGCATAGCAGTGTAGAGCATCCAGAGGTTGTTATAGGATTAGTAATGAACAATTATGCTAGACAGTTACAAACCGAATGAGCCGGACTGGTGTGTTGGTACAGTGATAAACTAGTTATGACAGAAAAATCAAGATCATGACTGCTTCCCCTATTTTGAGCAACTCAAATGTCAGGGGAAGAGAGGAGGGATCGGACGGGAGAAGCATATCGGCTCAACAATGCTTGTTAGTATAGAGTCTAAGGACACATTTAGTTAGGCGTACACAGACGTGCGAAAGCACATGCACAATATCAGAAGAGTAGAGAGGTCAACCTAGATGCAGTATGAGGGATAGGGTCAAATGGACATATCTGTTTAGTGGCTGTATACAGAAAGGCTTGAAGGTCGGTAGTAGTGCAGAATACCTTTGCTTTGCCCTTAAAAAATATGCAAAACCTTGTTGGGCCGGTGAAGGAGAAGGGGATGCTGCGTTCTCTCAGACCTTGAAATAGAACAAAGAAGCCCTTACTTGTGGCTACAGTTTCCTTTGAGTAGTCCTGGACAATCATGATGCGCAATCCGTTCCATTCAACTTGTTGATTATTCCTTATGTGGACAAGGATTAATTTGGTGTGATGATAACACAATGATGGAAAGATCATTGTTCTTGGTTCAGTGGAATGACCATGTGTGGAGTTGGGTGGAGTGCTTAAAGGGATCCTGTGTGCCAGTTTGATTTCAAAGTCTTTGTCAAATTTAAGGCCCAGGGTGAGGGGGATCCAAGATTCCATGAATTCAGTGCAGGAGTTGCAGTCTTTTTCAGCATTCTCAGGTAAGTCAAAGATACATAGATTTATTCTCTGGGTACGGTCTTCAAGTTCTGAGAGTTCTCTTGCCATCGTCTTCATTGAGTGGTATGAGAGGTCCAAATGTCTTACAGTTGAGGTGTTGGAATCTTCCATGGAACTAATTCTAGACTCGGCATCCGTGAGTCTGCTGGAGAGACCCCTCATGTCATCAAAAACCTGGACATCTTGTTGCATAGCATCCCTGCGGGTTTAGTGTCTTGGGCTAAGTCTTGGAGAGCACTCAGGCACTAAATGATGACTTCAATGTTGGCCGACATATCACCTTTGGGCTTAATTGGCGAGTCTGGGATTGGGGGATCAGGTTTGGGGAGAGACAGCGTTTACAAAATGCAGTCATCACATCGCAGTTCCTTTACAACGTGGTCGTTACAACAACCACGTTGTTAGAGCGCGATGCCTTTACTACGCAAGTCATTAGATCGATTTGCTGTAGGGGGCACCCTAACATAAGGAATAGTACAATTTACTATTCCAACACCTTCCCTACTGTTGCGCAGGCTGGAGTTGGAATAGTAAATTATACTATTCCTAAGTCCAGCACGCCCCCTATAGCTTTGTAAAGGTATCGCATTCTAACAATGCGGTCGTTTTAACGGCTGCGTTGTAAAGGAACGTAATGTGAAGGCATGCGTAGTTACATGTTATATTCGATTTGGGTCACTTGTGAGGTGCTTTTTATCCTTGTATTCATTGAGATATTTTGACTCTTATCCCTTGTGATCAGCCATCTTATGAGAGAAGCAGACTGTGAGCTGAAGTATGAGATAGCTGGCTGGTGGATGTGAGTACCATGGGGGCACCGCGGGAAAACATGAGTCAATGAAAGTCCATATGGGGAGCACAAGGAAAAGGGCATTGTCTCCTGTTGAACACTGCTTGTCTGTCTTCTGTATTGCTCACTGTTTGCTGGCATTGCCTGGCACGTTGTTTTGTAGGAAGCTGCAAAGAATGTACCTTTGTTGGTAGCACTGATCTGTTGTCAAAACACTTGATTGCCTGATGTCTCTTTGCCTGTTGGTGTGGATTCCTGGGGGACGCCCGCTGGCCAGTTTCCTGCCACTTGACAGGGAGGATAATGAGATCTAGGTCAAGGTACAGGCTGGGGGCTGGAGAGTTTTTGTTGTGGTCTACATCTGAAGGGGTACTTTGGGTCTAGAAATGGAGGCAATCAGGGCATACCATAAGGTCAGAGTTAGCACAGGCTAAGCTATGAGCCATTTATGATATGTATGGCCGCCATTTTGAGGTCAGGCATTGGGTATTCTACATCAAATAGGCTGAATAGAGGGTCAGCGAAATACAGACATCCGACCGTCTATGTTTTACTTTCAGTTCTATTCTGCTTTAATATTCTGAGACAGGAACACCTGTTTTCATTCAGTGGATTTCAGGGCTGCGCGGGAGGCCCAGAGATCAGGGCGCCATACTGCTCAGAGGTTGTGTAGGCCTCTAATGGTCCCTATATGGCCCATGCGGCAGTGCGTACTACGCTGAGGTGCAGGAGGCAGATACCATGAGCATAGTGCTGTGGCACATGGCCGTGGGAGCAGAGAGGCACTGGAACAGGGTATATACGCTGCATGTGGCATGCTTAAGAGCCCGCTACTTATCTGGTCTTGGAGCTGCTTAATGCTGCTTAATGCAGGTAATGTGCGGCTGTGGTGTGGATCAGCAATGTGGAGGTGTGGCAAGAATGGCATTGACCCCGCAGTTGGAGTGCTGCATTGATACAGGGGCTTTAGTCCAGTTGGTCCAAATGGTCGCTGATCATGAGGCCGGCATGGAGTGAGGGAGCCAAAGAGAAATGTGCAGAGGTGGCGCACGCCATCTTGGGCAGCAGCACGGTTGGAGGCCCGAGAGGTAAAGATAGATTTTCAAATCAATCAGCTCATTGAAAACTTCCTTCGGTAGCTTAGCCGGTGTACTGCAATTGTCGTGCTTGAGGTTGGGTCACTTCTTTGTCGGGATGGATGATTTAAGGTATGAAGTGAGTGGATGGAGCGTGGAGCCAGCAGTCTAGGCAACCATTGTTCTCAGGCTCAAGCTACGCCCCCCTCCATCCCTCTCTGCCTCTAATGAATTTTCCTCTCTGCTCACCTGCTAAGTGACAGAGGCACAGAAGTCGGGATGCCTCTCAGTTTGCAACAATTGTTTGGCAACATTCTTGCCTATACTTTGTGCTAACTCTTAAGGGACTACCCAGGGCTGGAAGCAGGCTGTATGCAGAAAGACAGGATGATATTATTCTCGATTACTGTGCATGCTTTTTCCACACAGGTTTAGAGATGGATGCCCCACAGCCCCCCAGGCTGGGCCCCTCCCACACTGCGGAGGTTGCGGGGGCTTGTGTAACACCCTTGTCCTGCCTTTCACAGCCAAAAAAATGCGCTGCCATTATTTCAGCACCTAAAATTGGAGTTCTAGATTTGTGCTCCCCACAAATTTCCAAATTATTTACTATTCTTTATTCCAGTTTGTGCTGACAAATAATTAACTGCCTCACTCTCCAAATTCAGTTCAATATTGTGATACTCAATCCTATCTGGTACGTCTTTTCATTTTGGGGGTCCAGAAAACCCGCTTTTCACACTTCCTATCTGCCTATATCACTTATTTCTGTCTTCTGACACCTCATTGACAAACAAGAAGTCGTCAGAAAAGTGCATGCTTTCTAACTTCTCTCATACTGGCAACCTAGTGCCAGAGCACGCAGCACTAAATAACATACAATGCACAAGCACTCTGTTGGCACTGCATTGATTAACATGCCCAAATTGTCACACTGCATCCCCAATGGGTGACAGCCTCCAGAATGGGCAATAGTCAAATGGCATATTTCATATTGCACCTGTTGACATGGCTGATTTGGAGACTGCTCTTTTATCATAGGGATTGTCAATCTAGTCAACACTGGCATAAACGTCTGCACATCCAATTTTATTAACCAAACCATTCACATATCCTGGCTCGCGCCAGAAGAGGTAATAGATCAGCCTAAACTCCCTATGTGTTATTGGTAGGCTACACTCCTAACGTGAAAACAATCAAGTAGGTAAAGCAGTAATTAATATGAGCTCACCAACATGTGTTATGCAAGCTTTCTTTGATTTTTACTCAATCTCACTAGGATGTCCTTGGCCGACTTTAAGTTTTGAGCCACCTTTTCACCCATGAACCATTGTTGGATCCATAAAGCCTACTGTAATACCTGAACTTCTAAACGCGGAGCACTTTCCTATCCGTTCACTCATGCAAAAATTCATGGTATAGCCAACCTTTTTCAACTTCCTCCCTCAGCTTCCTGTCTGCAAATCGTCCCACCACCCCTCAGCCTCTCTACTTAAGGATCATTCCAAAGAAATCACCAACAAGCTATTTTCTTTTGCCTCCCAAGGTTGCTGTTTTATGGGGCCCACTTTCAGTTTGTGGCCTTTTAAACCCCAACTACAACATATCTCTAGAGATCTGTTTTATGGATCTGCCACGACAATCATCTGTGCATGTCCACTTTGCCTTCTTTTGAATGAGTGCATCACAGCTTATAGCCCTGTCTTTGTCCGGCCCATTGCATGTCCCTATAAATAGTTCTCTTTGCTTGTACTCAATTCCCTTGCTGCATATTATTATATTCAACATCCGGTTCAAATCATACTTGTTTAGACACCAAAGTTTCTGCTACATCTGCTTATTAGTCTTTAAACTCTGCGCGGTGTTATCCCCGTTTCCTTCCTTTAAGATGCCCCAGGGATGTTAGCTGCCCTAGCCTAGTCATTCCTGATTTTCAATGTCACTATCCACGGGCATGCAAGATTCCTTACTCTCTGCAGACCCCTTCAACAATTCTTAAACCCTTCTGCAGATGGCTACTGCCCCAGCTGTTGCAGTACTCCTTTTCGATGTCATCAAAGAGATATGGTGTGTATTTCACGAAACTCTTGTTCAACCCATTTGGATCAATAGGAAAGAGAGAAGAACCCCTTGTGCCACACCAAGGGAATAGGGTACTACCAACAAGTAAACACAAATTATCCCTTGGTTACTACACACTAGATTGGGAGCAAGACTCTACTCCCAAGTAGAACACAAGTAAAGATAAAGACATTGCTACAGCCCATGTAAAAATGTATTTTATTAAAAAATATATTTTTATATTGCAAATATTTAAAATGATCCAACACGTGGTGTACGTCTCAATTTCATTAGAAGTTAAAAGAAAAAATGTCCTAAAAAATCTAATACAATTTATTTTTGTGCCTGGTTCCTCCTTGTAGAGCCTAATTGAGGGGGGGGGACGATCTTTTGTAGAGATGTCTTTTTGGGTACTCTCACTAATGACCTTCCTGACCATATATTACATTGCATGGATCTCCAGCCAGCTTTTAGAGTATTCAATTTATTGTCACACTTAGGGACTGCTTGCTCCATAAAGCAGTAGTGGAAATAGGATGACCCCTTTCCTCCAGGTTATTATGGACAGTGTTCTGCCATCGGCTTTTGTGTGATAGCCTCATGCATTCTGGGTGTTGTAGTCTCATTTTGCTTACATTGATATAATTAGACTAACACATCTGAAATCAATGATTTTTAGGTGAAAGGTTCGGGATTGGAAATATTGACCACGATAATGGGGAGTCAGGGGGTCACCCTAAGTGGAAATCTTGTATATATGTGCTGGAAAACGAGGCAGTATCTGTAAGGCCTGCACAAATAACATGACTACATTTGTCCTTCACTGGGAACCAAACACCCAATTGTAGCGCCTGACTCTCAGAGGGTAGCGTTGCAGAGCAGTCTGAGGCTTACTCAAGGGAGGTGGTGTGGGCTAGTAATCGCCATTACAGGTGTGCAGCAATAACACTCAATAATTGATTGTCCAGTCTGTACTTTGCTTTATACAAGTAAGAGTACATTTATTAAACACACACACTACTCAATACTATGCACCAATTTACAAAAATACATAAGCTGTTGGAATTACTTTGTGACATTGCATAACATCTCCACCCCTCCCGCGGGGGTGAGGTCTGGTACCACCACTCCCATGTATGCACATTATCTTGCCTCCAAATGCAGTTAGTTGAATCTAACCTGGAGCTAGGGCCTTGCGCACTGACATCATCCCAGCGGCGACCCATCCCGTTACCTCAACAAGCATTTAAAATAGGTACACCTTCCCAGGTGACCCACAACCCTGACTGAGCATTTCCTACTGACCATGAAGTATACACCCCCACGTCTTAAGGGCTAATAGTCTGGGTTCTTCACCTAAGTGCAGCAGCAAGAAAACGTGTTTAAGCATCACTTTAGAATGACAGTACTCCTCACATTTGTTGGACATTAGAATGTGTTGCAATCACAGCCCCTAAAGGCATCACAGATGAAATCACAGGATTACGCATATACAACCAGACACCTTATCAGAAATGTCTGGCAACATAACCCCACTTTGCTTATGACATCACCTTACACAGGTACTTCACATTACACATGTGACCTCCAGACCCTCTAAAAGATATTACATTAGTAAATGCACTACAGGTGCAATTATATCTCTTCTCCTCCAGGGGATGCCCTTCTCCAGACATCCCCAACTCAGCCCCTCATCCCTTGGCACACATCTCAATCCTCCTCCAGCTGTAGAACAAAAGTTCCAGCCCAAGAGGAGTTAAAATGCTGGCTGAGCCCTTGAGGGGTTATTCTTTTCAAGTCCCCATGAGACTTAGGGAGGCACTCTTCTTCGTGCTGGGGGAGACTGTGCTTCTTCAGCAGCTCCCCCTGCACCTTGGCACCCACCTGGTGGTGACCCCGTCCTTCTGGGGCCACCACACGCAGAAAAACTGTGGTTTTCTCTTGCAGGCCGATCCGGGTCTGCCAGGCATGATGGGGCGAGGCTCTCCTGCCTTGTGAATATTATACCAGCGGCTCTCCAGCTGCGTCGAGGAGAGCCGCGATATGGGCCTCCAGCCGCTGTTTCCCTCGTCGGAGGGTCCGGTCCCACCCAGACCCCTAGGTGAGTGTTTCGCCTACCCCTGGCCGCTTTTTCTGTTTTTCGGGACCTGGTCCCACCTGGGCCCCTCGCACCTCTCTTGTTGCTTGTGGACTCCCGGTCCCACCCCGGACCCCTGCAGGCCTTCATGATGGAGGGCAGCCCGGGGAGCCTACCCCCGGCTGCCCCCGCCGGCTCTGTGTCCGGCCAGGACCCGTGTGTGCTGCAGCAGGAGCCGGCCACGCAGTTCTGGTCTGCCCGCTCCAGCGGGCAGAGGCGCAGGTCTTCGCCGGCTTCTCTGGCCCTCGCGGGACATCGGGGGAGTGCGACGGCAATCCCTGCCCACGCCTGCCATAACCTTGGGCCCGGAGATCGGGTCCCGGGCCGTCTATCACCAGCTTCACAGGGAGCACTCCGGCAGGGGCCAGGGTGGGCTCCTGGCCCCCCGCGGGAACCTTTTCACAGGAAGCGCAACGGCGCTCCCCAACTTTGCTTCGGGCCCAGGGATGGGGTCCCGTGCCCCTAGCTACCTCTCTGCGGGCGGTGCGACGGCACTCCCCACCTGCTCCTCCACACACAGGGCCTGAAATGGGGATCGCGAGCCCCTCCCAGGCACATCTTCACGTGGAACGTGAGGGCGCTCCCTGGCTTCATGTTCGACGGGGGAGGGTGGGCTCCTGGCACCCGTGGGGGTACCTTCATGGGGTGCGCGATGGTGCACCCCAACTTTACTTCTCTTGGGGGCAGCACCCGAGACCTGACCCACCCTGGGGGCATATCATGGACCAGCGGTGGAGCCCCATGCGCTTTGTCGTCAGTCCTTCCAGAGGTAAAAGGTCACCTACCTTCTGGGTGATGTACCTCGGCCCCTAGGTGGCCGATTTTGGTGATATTGGCCTCTTCTTGCTCCTTGGTGGCGCACCCCAGCCACTGGGAGCACTTTCCTTTGTCATCCTGGTCACACGGAGGGTGGATTCTGCAGGGAGCTATCTTCACTGGCTCACTGCGCCAGCCTTTTGCCTGGCTCTCCTCCTGGGCCTCTCTTCTTACTGCGCAGAGGCCCCTGCTTCTGCGCACTGATCCTAGTCTCTTCCTCTGGTGCTGTTCAGGATCCCGAGACAGTCAGGAGGTTCCTCCTTCCAACTGCCCATTGCGCCAGGCTCCAGCACCCTCTGCCTCAGCAGACCACACCCCAGAGAGAGCTTCTCTTCCTGTGCAAACACTTTTTAAAGTTTGGCAGGAAGTCACTGTCCTATCAAACAGCGACACATCACTTCACTGCCCCTGCTCCCTCCTTCTTGCCCAGGCCTCTAGTTTTGTTCAAAATGGCGTAGTCTAGGGTCTCCTGTCACATGGTCTCTGTGAGCCCCTTCCCCCCCAGGCTGCCTTCCTTCCAGAGCGGCCTGGTGCCTGGCACCAGGTATCAGCTACTGATGGATGAACCTGCAGCTCCATCCATCTTCTCTTGGAGTGGAGGCCCTCGCCCTTGGAATGCTTGGTGTGCTGGGCTGGGCCTCTGAGGCCACGGCTTGGAGAGGAAGGTCATTAAATCAGCCTGGCAGAGTTAGCCCCCAGCTAGGCCCTGGTTATGAGCTGACTCTGAGAAATGTAACATTTCTGGATAACCCCAAAGCTGTACAAAAATGACTTTGGACTATGCAGAATACTTCTTCTCACACAAGTTACAGTGGACTTTAGTGCGTGTCTGGAATTTGTAGGCCTTAGGAAAGTGTCACTAGCCCACGGGCTCCACATCCCCATAGGAAAATAATGAGTTGAAAACAGCAAAACACACTTACTTTCCCTGGCATGTTTCTTCCCAGTGTATAAAGCCTTTTCCATGTCACCACCCAATTCTGCATAAGTTTTGCCACATCATTCACTTTGTAGCTGCTCCTGGGCTGCGCACGCCAGGAATCTCCCCTGCACAGCCCATACACGTGTGCACACACAGGTACACATGTGTCTGCATGTAACCAGCCCAGTGCCCCTTACTCCCGCTGCTGCGCAGCGGCCTAGTCAAGCTAGGGGGGCACCAGTAAAATCCACATGCAGTCTCTTTCATCATGAGTTCACTATGGGTGAGTCCCAACTTATGAGGCTCTCCCACAGTAAAAGCTCAACAAATAGGTGCTCAAAAAGTGAAAAATCCGGGCGGCCCAGAGTGTCAAAACCACCTTCTAACAATATGGAAGAGCTTTAAGACTGTGCTTTGATGTTCTAGGGCAGTGATACTATGTACAAACAGGGGTCCCGCATGCGGCCCTCCTGACCTTTACATTTAGCCCGCTGGTGAACAGCAGCACTGGGCTGCTGTTTACTTGAGGGAGCACTAATATTCTGAAAGAGGATAATTAAAGGGTCAAGCATTTATTTCCAACTAAACTAACTTATCAACTATAGGAAAAGTGAAATATTAACCCCTTGCGCGCTGCGAGAATTCCCCCGCTGTGTGTGCAAATTAATGAGTGGGCGGGGTTTGGATGGCCCCTGGGCCCGGCCGTCTTCCGCACACGCCCACCGTGACGTCGGCATGTAAGGGGTTAATGGTGTCCTGCACCACTTACCTTTAGGAACACTTTCTTTTTTAGGAACAAACATGAAAACAATGTGAAAGTCTCAACAAAAATACAAAAAGGTGCGTTTCTTTAACATACAGAAGCGTTTCACCCTAGTATATCAGTGCATTGAGGAATATTTTTTTAAGTGATAGTTTGCAAATATGACTGTAGAAGCATTCATGCTTCCCCAAACCCTTGCAACAATGCAAATAGTGAACTAAGAGATAAGTCAGTTGTTATATCCACAGTCTGATTGACCTGCGTTGCTATTATACACAGACAACACCTGTCACCCTGCTGGTATCAATGCGGCCCTGGATCACACGATAGGCCAAACTTTTTGGTTCCCCGGAAAATGTTTGCGAGTACCTATGCTGTAGAGCGTGGTGCAAAATGCAGGGCGCGGTGCCACTGCTTGTAGGGTAGGCTCCCTTTCATGCTACTTAGGTGGACGCCAGTCCTGCATTTGTGATGAAAACATCTCACACATATGTGCAGGTCAGCTGGAGAGAGTGTGGTCTCGCTCATTCTATCACCTCCTTAGCAAAACCTCCTCCCAGTGGCCATTTTAACACACCTAGAAGCACATTTATACAGTGTATTGGTATCCCACTGCATGGAGTCACCCCTGCTTCCCAGGGCTTACTATTAATGCACATTCATCTGTATTGTGAGTGACATTAGTGCAGCTAAGAATACAGCAAATAGTGTCCTTTATCTGCCATGGGGAGACATTGGGCCATTCTTACAGGAAGTAATATGACATCTGCTTCAACCTCTGCTATGTGTGTGTTACTGTAAATTCCTGGCAGAGTGAAGTACAGGGAAATAGAGAAACCCACCACTGTGTGTGGTTTATATCCCAGGCAAAGCAGAATAATCCAAAGACAGGTCAAATCTGGATATTCTCGCCGACCAGAAACTAGGGAGGGGGGAATATAGGCAAACAACTGAACTAAGACCTCATCAGTAACCCTTCATCTAATCAGGAAAATAAAAGTGATGAACGACACCCTTGTATTGAGGGAGCACATAAAATATTAATTGATGGCGGCTCCGTTTCCACTGGTGCATGCGCTGTCCACAGAAGCATATGGTATAATTATATTTGTTTTATAGTGCTATTTAACCTCCTGCAGCAAGGGCCATACAGTGCTTCTACAGAGGAGTGCATGGGGGCAGTGGTGGAGGTGGGCAGAAGGGCAGGCAACTTTGGCTTTAAACCTGCCTTAAACAGCACAACCCGACTCAAAACACGTTTGCTTTATAACTTCAACCTAAACATTCATTTTAAGTTGTAAAAGGCTAGCATTTCAAATTATGGGGCTCTTGGCATTAGGCACTGGCTGAAACTAGTAGGGTCAAGTTCACATTATAATTCATATTTTCATGTTGTAAGCACTGGCTTAGGATGAGAAGTGCCTGGTATAGGAGTCTGAATGCCCTAACTGGTTTCTGGTCCTTATAGTGGCGAATTATCCCAGCTGTATCCCGGTGCGGGGGGCAAGTGAACTTGTAGATGCAAGCATGAAAATGGCACTTGCACACATTTCGTGTGTGCTGAACAGCAGGCTGCAGCCTGGTGGGGGGCTAGAGGCTCATTAGGTAGAAGCCTATCTGGCTTGCTAACGACTTCTTAGGGACATTCTGAAAACTTCCCTGGGAATGCATTCCACCCACTGCTTACCATTGGTTTTGTGTTTTGTAACTCACATTTGCTTGCTTTTTATTTGCTTGCTTTATTTATTTTTGGCTGTCCAGCTTGAGTTCTTTCCTCCTGTGGAGCATAACCTATTTACCGTAATCTTCAATGAGTGTTCACTTTCTGTAAAACGGCCTTTACATTCAATGACACTGTACTCCAATCAATGCCACTCCACTCTACGACAATCTACTCCACTCTATGCCACAAAACTCTACACTAATGTTTGCAACTCCCTCTGCACCACTCTATGCCACTTTACTTCATCTTCATTCTATGCCCCTCTACTCATCTCTACAAAATTTTAAGCCACTCCACTGTTCGACACTCTCTGCCACCCCACTGTACAACACTCTATTCCACGACACTCTACTCCAGTCAAAGCCACTCCACTGTACGACACTCTACTCCTTTCTAAGCACCTCGACTCTCTGCCGTTCCTTTCTACTTTGCACCACTCTACTCCACGATACTCTACTCCACTGTACGCCACTCCACAACACTTCATGACTATCCATGACACTCCACAACACTCCAACACATTCTATGCCACTCCATAACACTCTACCCTACTACATGACATTCCACTCTGCTCTAATTTATTCCACTCCACTCTAAGCTACTTCACTCTTTACCACTCTACTCCAAGCCACTCTACGCCCCTCCATGGCACTCCACTCTCCAGCACATTGCTCTATGACACTCCACTCCATGCCACTCTCCTCTACGCCACTAACTTTTAGTGGTGCTGAACAGCAACCGCTTAATATGTCCAACATGGCTAAAACACATTGGGAAAGCCCATGGCTCTCGCAAAGGCGAAACCTATAGCTTTGCCAGTGCTTGTTTTCCTCACTATTGCATCACTGCTGAGAAAACCCTACTTTAAAGACAATTAATACATTTGTCAGTTAGTTCTGACATGGAGTAGAAGATGGAGGTTAGAGGCAACGAAGCTAGGCACAGCCAGACCTTTCTTTCACATTCGACCATCAATTAAGGGAAATAAAGATACAATTACATGCCATTTTTCCAGATATTAACTGAGATCTCCAAGTTTTTTTTATTTTTCTAAAGTCCCCAAAATAGCCTTACAGAAAAATAGTGTATACAATGTGTATGATGAAGCTAAAGGAATGGCTGCAAGATACGTTGGAGCCTGCGTTTATGGCAGCTTAGGCAAGTGCCATGTCTATTCAATGCACTATAAACAATGTATTATATGATTATAAGTCGAGTTGCATTGTTATACTAAACATTACCTGTTATATCCCAAACATTACAAAGTAATTTTTTCACACTTTTCAATATGTTAGAAAACATAACTCAGTGCCCCCTGTATCAGCATTCTGAGAATAAAAGGTGAAGTTCAAGTTTGAAAGTATTTAAACATATGCCTTGCAGGTTACATGAAGATTGCGACAATGAGAAGATAGCCTACTGAGTACTTTTATCAGGATTGGAAATTGCCACTTCCAGAATACGTGAGTATTTATGCAGCATGTGCATTAGTCTGCTGAGCTATCTTATTAGAATACCTCGTGCTCTGCGGCAGTAATGATAACCCACTTAAGCTGTTTTATGATTATGAAGCTTAACATTTGTGACCACCAGATAACACAGAGACTTGCACAGCAAGTGCATCAATCACTTAATCGGTCTTACAATTATGATACTTAGGGGCCCATTAGGATGTCGAGCGGATTGCCCCCGCCAGGCTGGCGGTAGCCACCGCCAGCCTGGCGGGGGCAATCCGCCCGACATCCACACTCGTTTTCCCCCCCCCCGCCATATTAGTATGGCGGGGGGGACCTCGGCGGACGGAAAGACCGTCCGCCGCATTTCCGCCCCGGTCGCCTTGTGGCCGGGGCAGAAAAGGAACAATATGGTGGCGGTGTCTATCAGACACCGCCAGCCGTATTATGATGGTTGTATTTAGGTGCCTTTCCGCGGCGGTGATGCCGCCATGGAAAGGCATGCGGTCTTCACTCTGGGGGCCCCCTGCGGGCCCCCAGAGTGAAGGAGAGATGGGGGGTGCACACGGGCGGTACCTGTGGTACCCCCCTTCATTTGCATTTACAAAGCGGCAGGCACCGCGCGGTGCCTGCCGCTTTGTAAATTAAAATGCTGAAATGCATTTTTAGCATTGTGGCGGGCGGTGCAGAGAGCACCACCCGCCACAATGCTAAAATACCCCCCACAATGCTAATACCCCCCACTGGACCCCCGCCCTTATGGCGGGCCGTCCCGAATACGGACAGGATGGCGGGCGGACAAAGTCCGCCCGTCATCCTAATGACCCCCTAAGTGTCTTGAGGATGCTGATAAATCATTGCAGCAGAAGCCTTAATCCATTAGTTATCTTAAAATACAGTATGCAACCCCCTAGCCTTCCCTACAATTCAATATGAGTCGTTTCCTTCAGTCAATTTATTTGGGTACTGAATTTATTAATTTAATGTATTCACTGGCTTCCTGTGTCAGAACGCTGCAAGTTCAAACTTGGTTGCCTTACCCATAAATCCCTGGCCGGCATCGGCCCTTCTTTCATCTCCTCTCTTCTCCATCCGTATGCCCCCTCCAGGCACCTCCGCTCCTCTCACCACGCCCTCCTCCAGACACCTAGGTTCAGGCGTAAAAAGCACGGAGGCCTTAGATTCTCCTTTCTGGCCCCCTCACTCTGGAACTCTCTACCTTTGGACCTCAGACTTTCCTCTTCCTACCCTCACTTTAGGTCTCTCCTAAAAACTCACCTTTTCCGCGGTGTCTATACATAAAGTTTCTCTTTCTCTCCTCTCTGCCTCCTCTTGGGTTAGTGATCAGCGCCAAGAAACCGTCCGGTGAACGCAGCGCTCTACAAATCCTTTTTACATTACATTACATTACATTACATTTATGGGAAATAATAGAAAGACACTTTCAAGCTGAAAGGGAGCGTTTTTCCACATGGGTTTGCTTGCATTGTCCCTTTTGGTACAGTTGAGGGGACCCTATTCCATAAGGAACTATCCAAACAGATAGGATGGCCCCCTATCTACAGGCCATTACATACACTGTCTTCAGTTCTGAATATTTCACTTGCAAACCATTGTTTTAAGGTGTGTTATTCTAATTAGTTCAACGAAAGCAAAGCAATACTACAACAACCAAAATGTGTTAGGTCATCCTATGAAAGTTTAGAACTAGAATCAGTGTCCATGATGACCTGGAGGGAGGTGGTTACTGAACAAACAGTACAAGTGGTGCTCATTAAGGTCGCCCGTCTGCGCCCGTCCGCGCCAGACCGATGCCAAACGCCAGACACCCTGCCCTATTAGATCCACAACTCTCATCAAATCTTCTGCACCATTACAATGACCCCGATTCGATACACCAGCAAGGAGCTGCTTTCATTTTACAAAGCCTACCCACGGGCAGTGGGCCCCATCCCAGTGGAGATCATCAAGGCACCTCTAGTTCCTTCTATTAAAGGACAAGACAAGCAAATAAAAAATAAAATTAAACCAACATTACTAAGCCCAGAACAACCAGAACGCAAACAACTAACTGGTCTATACTGTAATGCACGTTCTCTCGCTAAACACGCAATCAAGATCTGGTCTCTTTTAGACACAGAAAAACCCGACCTCTTCTTTAACACTGAGACATGGCTTCATGAACACTCACAACCCGACCTTTCGGTTGCTCTCCCACCTGACTATCAAATAATTAGACTGGACAGAAAAAACAAGAAAGGTGGCGGCATAGCCATCGCTTCCAGAACTACGACCCATATTCATGTGGTTGAGGCCGTACAAGCCACCTGGGGTGAAATCTGTATTTTCTCAATGGAGAACGCAATTAAGGGAACCTGGAAAGGCGCCCTTCTCTACAGGCGACCCGGAAACAAAACCTACTTCCCTAGTAACCTTACTGAAACTATAGCACCTCACGTCCTAGCTGCAGATAATTTTCTGCTACTGGGCGACTTCAATTTTCATGCAGAGTTTAATACAGATCCTCATACCCATGACCTTATCAACAGTCTTGAAATCCTAGGTCTAAAGCAGATGGTGACTGGCCCTACGCACGTCGCAGGCCACACCCTAGATCTAATTTTTACTAATTCCATGAATGTTAACGTCGGTCAACCCACCCCCATCCTATCGTTCGACCACCATGTAATAAAGTTTCATCTGACTGGATTATTAACACAATCCCACCCCACGAAAGAATATAAACTAAGCAGATCCTGGAATAAAATAAACCCAGAATCCTTGGCGGCCAATCACACTCCGCCTGCTCTCTCTGAAACTACAAATGTCAACCAGGCTGCCAAAAATTTTGACCTTGCAATTAGTACATCCCTGAACATTATTGCCACAAAGAAAACAACTAAATGCCCAAAGAAACTATCCCCGTGGTACACCCCTGACCTAAAAAGTGAAAAACTTATCGTAAGGAAGGCAGAACGCAAATGGAGACATACAAAAGACAATATGGATAGACAACACTAAATAACCCTACACCACCACTACATGGAAAGCATAGCGAAAACCAAAAGAACATACTTAGGAAACCGCATTAACCAAGCAGCAAACTCCCATAAGGAACTATATAAGATCGTGAAGGAATTCACTAATCCCCCTTCCAGCCTTCCATCCCAAACCGCCTCCCAGGAATGGGTTGACTCACTCTCAGATTTCTTTATCACCAAAATAAATTATATCCATAAAGCTTTCCCTCCAACTAACAACACTCTACCACAGGATAAATCTGCAGCATCCCTCCCTAGCCCTACTAACTACTTAAAAAAATTTAAGGCAATATCAGAGGAAAACACCTCAGCAATACTTAGAAAGATGCAATCCGGTTCACCAGCGGATCCAGTGTCCCCACAAATTCAAAAAATTGAAAAAAGTCTCATCCCCAACCTAACCAAAATCCTAAACTTATCAATTGTGCAGTCCACAGTTCCTTCTCACTGAAATGAAGCGGCGGTTAGGCCAATCATGAAAAAACCATCTGCTGATCCCAAACAACCATTGAACTACAGGCCTATCTCATTGCTTCCCCTGCTTGGGAAAGTAATAGAGTCAATGGTCAATAAGCAATTATCAAATCATTTAGAAAACAACAAAATCCTCGACCCGTCACAATCAGGCTTCCGATCCCATCACAGCACGGAAACGGCCCTAGTTGAGATTGCCGATAACATAATAATAATAATAATCCACATTTGTAAAGCGCACAATCACCCGAAAGGGTCTCTAGGCGCTGGGGGCCGTCGGGAAGATTAAGCAAGCTATTGCCCAGAGTCACATGGTGCTGGGCTAACCTGCCGCCAGAGCCGGGGATCGAACCCTGATCCCCAGATTCCAGCGTCAGTCGCCCTGGCCGCGGCGCCACACCTCTCCCACATCAGGCTCTCTCTAGACACTAGACAGTCCGCCATCCTAATCCTGTTAGATCTATCGGCGGCCTTCGACACCATATCTCATACCATCCTTTTGGAATGCCTTAGGGAATGTGGTGTCGAGGGCCCCGCTTTACAGTGGATTAAAAGCTATCTCTCAGACCGATCTTTCAGGGTTGAAATTGATGGATTCTCTTCCAAAAGTCAGACCATCGACAAGGGCGTTCCCCAGGGATCAATCTTAAGCCCTACACTTTTTAACCTATATATGTCACCTTTGGCTAAAATAATACGAGCACATGGTTTTGACACCATGTCGTACGCCGACGACACACAGATACTGATCACTCTGGGCCCCGATCATATCAATACACAGCACAGCTTCATACAGTGCTCCCTGCTCCAACGTACCGGGTCCAGATTCTGGAATCTGGACCCAGTATGTTGGAGCAGAGAGGCCGATACGGAATTATAAGGAGATGCAACCGCACCCTAAATGTATTATACCGACAAACGATCAAGCAAATTACAGGGGTGAATCCCAATGAATGAAAGAGCACCCTAGACCTCTGCAAAACCCACCTACAAAATTTATTACGGTGGTTCCAACGTGCCGAATTTACAGTATAAACCTATCATTAAGGCTCAACATTAGACGAGTCCAAAACAAATTAAAAAGGCGGAATTTAGAAATTGAAGAATCAAATTCCCTCCAGATTCTTAAAAGATTTCACACCAATAATGTCTTTGTCCTGAGGAAGGTGATAAGATTAGCAAACACACGAAACGCCGCGTCGACTGTTTTTTGATTGTTTTTTTAAATAATTTTATGACTGTGCATTCTCTAATGATGATACATTGCGTTTTTAATTGATAATTCTAAACATACAGTGTAACCCTTATGGGAGGAATTAAATAAATATCATTCTTTTTTTACTGAATCGAATCTTAATGTCTAGTAATTAGTGACACGTGCACCAATGTTTTGAGTTTTCATATAATTTGTATAGTGTATAATTTTGGTAATAGCACTAAAAGGGTTACAGGATTTCTTGCAGCTCTCTCTCTAAGCTTTATGACATACTTCTATTACGATACCACAAGGTTTTTCTTTCTTTGTGTGTTTGGAAATACAGTCATACAAGAAATATTTGCAATGATTGGCTATGGGTTGCTGCTCTAACCATGGACTGGAAGGAAGCTCCACTCCCACTGCAGTAATATCTTAATCAAAACAGACCTACATGGAACTTGCTATGTTACTTCCTGACATGCAGTTGTTTCCTAACTATTTCCTCAAAACTACTATTAAGCCTTGTGTCCTTCAGCTCTTCTGGCATGCTGAGCGGGTAAATTTGTGTGCATGGAAGCCTTTATCCATCCTAATGAGACTAAAGATGAGGACACAAGACATCAAAAATCCCTTTTTACCCCATAGTAGAGACTAGAGGAGGGATGACCCTAAAAAAGCACATCTACAAGTGGAGGTGAACTGTGTTTTAACACTGTCTGGAAAGCATATGCCCTTCACTGACCATCATTTATAGTTTTTCTCTTGATGCTGCAAGCCTTCTGAATAAATAATGCTCAAAAGGGCCTGAGTTGTCATGCAGTGTACCCTTAAGCATTTGGGTTTGCAAACGTAATTTTACCTGTGGGTCACTAAGCTGTCAGACTTGTCCTTTCTGAGAGTGGAGCTATTGACCAAGACTTTTAGAGTTGTGTAATATCTACATTTGAAGATAGTGGTTAACGCTAACTCTGAGCAAAATGGGCTACGGTTTTGGCAGTTTGAAAGGCCACAAAGACTTTCAAAATCTGACCTCATATCTATGCTGCAAATAAGGTAACTAAACAAGTCCCAGGCAGAACTTCACATCATCACAATCACTTGTCCACTGGAACTTTTTAGATACTGACATAGAGGCTATGTAGAAAACCTTTGCAGCAATAGAGTGTTGCTTAATCATAATTATTCAGTGTTAGAAACGGGACCTCTGGCTGGCCAAGGCTTGCGCCAAGGTCAGTCAGGGATCACCATTTCCAAGGTCAGGGCAAGGGAGTCACACACCAAGATAACCCCCGCTCACCCTCTAGGTAACGTGGCGCGAGCAGCAAGGCTAATCTCGGAGGCGATGTGTAAAGCGTTTGCGCGCGCACCCCAGCGACAACAACCAAAGGCCCACCACAAAGGAAACTCCACACAAGGTTATATCAAAAATAGCCTTTGTATTATAATAATAAAAACACATTAGATAACACACACACTTTACAATGTGCCAACAGGCACGGGCAAGATTTACAAGGGATTATGTACAGGACAGGGCCACCTGGACCACTGTCAGGGGTATGCACTTGTTAGAAATAATACTTGTAGGTATAACACTTTTGCACATCAACATATAATGACTGTAGCACAGAAAATAGTTAATGTAGCATACAACCAGTAACTACTGGTAAAGGGAAAATACCTCCTACGCCACCCTAAACACTGTAGGGAAATCACGCAGGGAACTAGGGCCTTATCATCAGGACCTAAAGAAGGAAAACCTATCACCTAAGCAAGTCACATTTAGCAAAGGGAAGGAAACCTAAAATAATCACCTAGGCAAGTAACATTTAGCAAAGGCAATAAAACATCAACATTCCTCTAAGCAGGTCACTTTTAGCAAAGGGAAATAAAAGCACAAGGCATTACCTAAGCAGGTCACTTTTAGCAAGGGTAATGACACAAACAATCCTCTAAGCAGGTCACTTTTAGCAAAGGGGATAAAAACATAAAGAATTACCTAAGCAGGTCACTTTTAGCAAAGGTAAAAACAAACATTCCTCTAAGCAGGTCACTTTTAGCAAAGGGGAATAAAAGAACAAAGAATCACCTAAGCAGGTCACTTTTAGCAAAGGTAATTACACAAACAATTGCACATGAAACATTACAACACATTCAGAGGTGCAGGTAGGACATTTGCGCAGAAATCAAATTAGCAGTAAATCATAAATTGCGCAGGGTGCACATGGCACAACACTAGAATTGTCCCCCCAGGCCAAATGGCCTCGAAAGGGCCAGAATGCCCTGAGTCTCAATGTCAGGGGAGGCTGCGCAGGCAGCACAGCACAAAAGCCTAAACGTAGCAACTGTCCACTAAGTGCTGGACAGTTGTAAATAGCAGGTAGGCAAACGTTGGAGCCGCGTGGGCTCAAGAACACAGGTGGGGAGACACAGCGTGGGAGCCTCAGGGCTACAACCAGATAGCTGCCTGTGTCCCCCTAGAGCCTCTCTGGCTCGCAAAGCAAAATAGGCAATTTAGAGCTTCAGCGCTCTAAATTAATGAAATGCCCCAGAGCCTCTCTCAGGGCTCTAACTCAATGTGGGCAGGAGCCTCGTGGGCTCAAAGAATAAATGTGGCCAAGGAGCCTCTCAGGGCTCAAAGACAATGTGGGCTGGGGCGGGAGCCTTCTCTCAGATCAACTGCCCCTCGAGCTCCTTGGGCTCGACAACAGAAAAGTGCCCTGAGCCTCTCGGGGCTCGCAAGAACCAATGCGGGCGGGTGAAGCCTCTTTGGCTCACAAACAAATGTGCCCCAGAGCCTCTCGGGCTCTAAATCTTCACGGGCGCGAGGTCGCGCTACGGGGGAGGGGCGGACACCGACAATGTGTCCCGACGCCCCTCTCCCTTCTCCAGGCACTCACCGGCTGTTCTGCTGGCGGGACGGCTCCTCTGCCACTCCGGGGCTCTCCTCTCAATCGGGAGCCTCGGGAAGACGCGCCGGCCGCTTCCTGCTCCTTTGGCCTGGCGCCGTCCCGCTGTAATCCGCCTGACTTCCTCTGGGGCCGCCAATGGCAGCGCGGCCCTGGAGGTCAGGAGGCGGGACTTCCGGGTCGCAACAGGCAGCGGCCCGGCAACGGATTCCAACGCTCCTGGGCTGCGGCGGTGACCTCGGGGCAATGCCGGGTGGGCACCGGCTCGTACACAATAAAAATAGCACGGGGCAATGCCGGGTGGGCACCGGCTTTAAAGGATTATAAAGCGAGGTGGGCACTCGCTATGCCGCAAATCGGCAATTCAGGCGGCCAATGCCGGGTGGGCACCGGTTCGTAAATAAAGCGCTCCTAAGCGCTATGAGCAAAAGGAAAAGCGCTCCACAGCACTAGCAGGCAAATAAGCGCTCCCAAGCGCTAAGAGCAAAGCAAAGGCTCCAGCAGGGTCTGGAGGCAGGCAGGGGGGCAAGGCAGGGCCAGAGCCAGCACACTGGGTCTCCAGGCAGGGAGACAAGCCAAGTGGCGGTCCTCCTGGCCCCAGCAGCAGCAACAGCCCCCTCTGGCAAGGATCCAAAAGTAGAACCACTTCTGTGGGGACACAGCCCCATTTTTATACCATGAATTCCTTTGTCTTCAGGGTGCAGGGTGGGGGGAAACCAGTTGCAGCTGGCTTGGGAGTACCCTTGATGGCCCAACCACTCCTTTCATTCACTGGGGAGGCTTGGGTCGTTAGACAAACCACAGGGGGGCGGAGCCAGCATTGTGTGGGGAAAACCCAGCCCATCCAGGACCCAGGTGCACTCCTCCCACACATCACTCATGCTGATCTCACACTCACCACCGGGCAGACCCATCCAGACTTCCTGGAGCCTGGCATGCCAGCCAGCTCCAGCCAATCACCCTCCAGCATCCTCACTGCACACATACATCAATGTCCAGAAGTAGCACTTCCCTTCTAGACACATACATGCCGCATACACCATCTTGCAGCATTCACTCTCACGAGTTCATACATACTAAACTCGAGCCTGCACTCCCCACACATCAGGAACTAACATGGACACACACATTCTCCATGCATTCCTATGGGAGAGCAGGCCAGCCATACTACACGCACGCACTTTACTCTGGGACACAGGGAAAAAGTGCACAGAGACCCAAAAGTCACTACACAGGGTCACAAATAAAAGCAAAAAGATTAGGGGTGAACCTGCCCTAAGGCCCAAGTCTAACATTCAGGTAAAAGTGAACGGTGTCATGGCAGAACCCCGTTCAGAGGGCCACGGGGCAAGATGGAGCTACTGGACCCAACCCTTTTGGTTGGGGCCTTTTACGCCTCATGTCCTGGGGCCTGGTCTTCCGTGGATTCAGAGTAACAGGGCCAAGTAGTTCTTCTGCACTTTACTGCCCTTGTGAGTGGGATTCAAGCAGTCTTCTTAGTGAGGAGGTAGGTGTAGGGTGAACACAGGCTCACAACTCCACATACAATCAGCAACCGCAATAATTGAATGTCTAGCCAAATACTCACTTTTCTAAACATTATCATTTATAAACACACATAAAGTGAAGTACACACTAAATAATAACACACTGTCCATAAGGTATGTAATCTAGCATACTCTCAGTGAGCAGCAGTGTCCCGCTCTTGTAGCAATGGACCGGGTTATACCCAATTCGGTTGAATCAACATCTTGCCTCGGCCCACTATATAATGTGCGTCTTAGAAGTCTCACGATGACAATTCAAAATCTGATGTGTCTGTGTGCCTCTGGCGCCTCATTCAGAGCAGGTTTTGCTCCTCTAGTCATCTGGAGGTGCAGTCTTACTCTCTGGAGGAAAAACAGTAGGCCTGATAAGTGTTCAGCAGTCCTGAGTCAAAGTAGACTTTAGCGGTGCCGCTGATGAGCGGTGGTCTCCTCGCAGCCATCACATGGTCTAGACCACCATGGTGCTCCTTTGCTGTCCCAATAAGTACTGCTGGTCTCCGATGGCAATCCTAGGGAACTACTCTAGTTCCAATGACTCAGTCTTGATTCTCCGGGTGATGTCCATTCACCCAGCAGGGCCCAAGTCCTGGTTCAAGCAGGCAGGAACTCCTTTCTTCTCTGTGCTGATGTACAGCTTCAGGAGGCAATTTGGGAGTCTAAAGCTCCCCTTTTTGTAATCCTCTTTAAGACACAGATGTGTTTCATGTTTATGTCTTTGAAGTTTGTGTTCTGGGGTTACCCAGTTTGAAGTGTCATTTCCTCTGTTGTACTCTTTCTCCAGATAGCAGTCAATCCCAGCAGGTGTGTCTCCAAATCGGATAATCCGAAACACAGGCCATGAGAGGGACTAAAAATCCACACCTGGATATAAGCCTGAGTGATTTGTGAATCAAAAGGTTACCAAAAGGCCCCCATCCCTGCTCTTTGTATTTCCATTATCAGCCCATCCCCTTCCTGAGATATCCAGGCCCCTCTGACCAGTGGCCTCTCTTAGAATCAGAGTCTTTTTGAAGTACACAAATTTCCAGGCTCTTCTTTCCACCAGTGTGTGTTCCACCCACCCAGTTCTCAGGAATGCAACAGTCCTCAAATCTGTCAAGGAGATTCCTCTATCTCCTCATGCTGCTCCAGCAAGCCCTGGGACTCCTAAACGGGAACCCAGAGACTTCCTTGCATTGTGCCCTTCACAAGCATACCTACATCCCTGTGAGCACATGCAGCAATATGCATGCAAAGTCTCATGTACTGCACCACTTCACAGGCATACATTCATCCGAGAACGCACATGCACCCATGTGTGCTGACAGGCACTACCTACAACCCAATGCAAGCCAAGGGTGGTGTTAAGTACACAGCAGCAAAACTTTGGATGAGTGGGTGAGGAGACACCACTCCAATGACAGAGGTAGAAAGGCCTGTTCGCTCTACTGATCACTAAAGTTGAAAACATGGTATGCTGCCACTACTGCTCTCATGCTTCTTATCCAGGTAAAGACAGTAGCCTTCTACCACCTGAGGATAGTGCTTTGACTTTCTATCTCGCTCTTAGCAAGACCCCAATGCATGAGACAGGACAAGGTTATGACCCATTATGCATGCTCGTCCATGATTAAGGAATCTTAACTCCATGAAACTTTAACAGGATCAAACAATGTGGACTGAAAATTGATTTCCATAACTTCATAACCTGCATTTGCCACTGTGCCATTAAAAGATGTTCCAGTTTTGCCTTTATTTGTGTATGGGGGTCAGGAACAAATCACTGTTTGCTACATTTCTCTCACCCTTGTTGGTTGGGCGGGACAATGCAATGTGCATGATGTTTGTTAGATTATAGGAATTTTTGCCCGAAAATATAATACTTCCCTTCAGTGTTCCTATCAAAGGAAGATATACCTGTCAAAGAGAGGTCCACATCTGTTGTTACTCTGGGTTTCTCTGCTGTGGGAGTGCCAGACATGCATACGTACTCAGTAGCTTTGAGCAGGGATTCACGCACTGGGCTCTAGGAAATGCTTATGATGGGAGAGCTTCCACTGGGGTGACTGAAGTATTTGGGCCAGTCCTCGGTGAGACCTACAAAACCCAGACAATTCTAAAGGGTAGAGCCACAGAAGAGTCTGTGGTGTTGTAACTTATATGAATTCCAACAGTTTTGATTATCCAGAAAGCACTGTAACTATCAAAGCAGTGGTAAAAACATCATCATTTCTTCACTTTTCTCTGGCAAAAAGCTAGAACTTCTGCCAAATAGCATAAGTTCCACCATACAATTTTTCCACACTTCTCTTGATGAAAATGGTTCCCTACATGGATAGGTGGACCTATTTCATGGCACAGGAATAGACTGAAGCATTGATTATGAGTAGACTACCATGACACTAGACTGACTTTACCCAGTCATAGTCTTGACCTATTCCTGTCAATTATGATATGGCCACCCACACATGCAAGGTACTGCATTGATTGGCACAAGCGTTGTAACACAGAGCATTATGTATATTTAAGCAAAGTTTGCTGTTTGCAGGGCATTCTTTTAGGTTAAGGCATAGTGGTGGCAGCCACCCAAGCCACAACTGGTGTGCAGTTTTCAGAAGTTTCTGGGTTGTATGTTCCACAAGGTACTGACCAATCTTGGGATGCTATTTGCATCTTAAAAATCAACCTAATTCCAAACGTTTCTTTTACATCCTGAGATATAAGCCTATCAACACTTGTGGGTACAATTTTAATTGAGAGCAATGTGGAAATTAAGGACGGTAGTACATTTGATATTATATATTCAATTTTTCTACCCACACAATACATTTTCAGACACATAAGAATTACTTGGCGTTATGTGTAATCTAGAATTCAGAGTAGTTTATATGATATCCTGATTCCTAGACTTAGATTTATATGTTCATATACCCAATTTGCATTAATTGGGGATTTCATTATCAAGTGATTCATGGTCAGCACGGTGAAAAAACATTTTAGAACACAGATTAATTGTTGCCTCTGGGTAATGTATGGTTTTAAATAAATTACAGGCTGTATACATGTTTGTCACTGGAAGAGTCCAAGAAGTAATAATATAATATTTGTGTGAATTTGCCATCTGTGCAAATATTTAGAGGTTACTCATGTTTTCACTCTTAGTCACAATTCTTTAATCTCTACATTTAGTTTCTTTGGGAACCCCTTGAACAGCGGTCTGTAGTGGGAGTACCTGCCGGGCGGTGACGTGGGGAGGGGGAGGGGCAGGGTGGGGGGTAGTAAACTATGGATCACGGAGGTTTACAGGTAAGTAAACTTATAAATAAATAAAACGAATGTTGTTGCGTGCACTGCATCGCATTTGGGGATGCAGTGCATGCAACTAAATAATTTTGTTTATTTATATGTTTACTTACCTGTAAACCTCCATAATCCATAGTTTACTACCCCCCAGCCTGCCCCTCCCGCTCCCCACGTCACCGCGCAGCAGGTAAAGCCACTACCGACCGCGGCTGCCCTTGAATAGGCCACACAAATAACCTGTTGATGAATTATTGAATTATCAAATGTGCCCACTTTTTAGTGATCTCTATCTTTCTGGGACCCCCCATTGGTATCAGGCTTCTTTGCTCCACAAATTTCTAATAAGGATTAAGCCCAAAACAAGTTTTCATAGGCTAAGAAAAATTCCTGACAGCATCAGGTTTCTTGCTGGTGCCCAGACACACAGTATATTCCTCTTACTATGCACTGTGAAAAAAAGAAGCCGTGTGGCTGTGCCCCAGTAAGGAATCAGGACACTGTATGGATTGTTTTGGTCTCGCCTAGCATTGCTGCGCACGTGCGCAACTCGCTCAGCGAGATTTATTGCTAATGAGGAGTTTGACAAAAGGCTTTAAGCCCCACCCCTTATTTCCATTGGCTGGCATCACCGTTTATGCTAAACGGTGGCCTGCCATTGGAAAGAAGCTTTCTGGGGTGCCTCATTTTCGCTTTTTTGTCTGGCCCATCCGGACTGGCTCTCCTGCTTCACGGCTGTCGTGAAGCAGTTTCTTATCTCAAGGAGGCGTGTTATGTAAACAAGCCCTGCGATCCAGTCCGGATGGGCCAGACAGAAAAGGAGACGTGGCGCTGTGTGTTTATTTTTGCATCTCGCTTTAACTTTAAAGTGAAAGCACGATGCAAATATAAACAGCGCAAATGGCGAACGCTTGTCCTTTCAGAGGCGACAGATGCGAGGTGGTGATGTGTGAAGGAGACAACAGGCCGAAGGACAGATCTGACTTTCAGGGGAAGAGGAGCGGAGAGATGCTGTGGATGTGGTGGGAGGAGGCAGCGTACTGAAGGCTGGAGAGAGTGGCATGGATGTGCCTCCTTCACCCCTCTCTCGACTCTGCCATGCTCATGCCTGTGTGCATTCACCGGAGCATGGGCACCAGGCAACTCCAGCAGAATACCGATCATTCGCTCGGCGGAAGTGCGCCATCCGCTCTGTGCACACACCCGGCAGCCTGTGCGTTGTTCCTGAAATGTCACCCCTGCCCCCTGTGCTCCTGTCCGTGCCCTGTCCTTATTGCCGCAGTGCCCCGTATAATGGCTGCTGGGAGAGTGGTGTAATTAGAAATCGGGTGGAGGGAAGGAGGCTGCCCCAACCTTGAATGGTAATCTGGCTGGCTGGAGAGGGTGGCATCACGGGTGCAGGGCACACACTGCTTCTGCGGCGTCCCCGGGCCTCGCTCCTGGCCCCCAATGCGGGAATTTATTCAGTGAGCCCCACACGCGTTGAAACGCTGAAGTACAAGACACGCATGAAGCGCTTTATCTCAGAATGCATTCAGTGAGTCAAGTGCGCTCATGAAGCGCTGTGATCCCAAGGAAAAGCGCATAAAGCGCTCTGTCGCAAACAGCCGCGTAGCTAGGGGGGTGCGGGGGGAGGCGGTCCGCCCCAGGCGGCACTATTTTGAGGGCGGCGGCCTTTGTAGTTTGTTGTCACTGACTGTAAATGGCGGCAGAAACCGCATTCGGAAGCATGGCTTCTCGCAAGTTCCCCAGCATTTCTCTTTAGGCATAAGCTTGGTGCGAGTTTTCTGAATCAAGTGCCGATTGTTAAGTATATGGCAGCGAACAGGTGTACCATCCCCCACGGCTCTCACAGGCTTGCAGTTGAGGCTCCTGCCAGGGTGAAGGTTCACACTACTACAATGTGTCACCTTGAACCACAGCGGAACGGCCGACCAATCAGGTTGTGTGCTTCAGGCCGACCCGGGGGGACGTCACATCCTGATGCCAGAGCGGGTCCGGGAAGATTGTTAAGAAAAGCGAGGCCGGTTAGTGCTATGGCGGGCTCCACAAATAAGTATTTAAATATGCCACTAGCAGCGTCACTGCCTGCTGCGCACAGCTCGCACCTGCCTGTTGCTTGCAGTGCTTTCAGCTGATTTGACTAATACCCCCTCGCCTCCCAATTCAACAATGCAGGACCCGAGGAAGTCAAGAGTGAGTAACCCGGGTTGCAGCGGCCGCCAGGACAGAGTCTGAGTGTCACTGGACGGTCCACCCCGGGACTCACTGGCCTGCAGGGTGTCTATTAACTGAGGCAGCCCGGGCCGGCAAACCCTAATTACCGCGGCGCGTGGTGGATCACGGCCTAAAGGAGTCTGCAGCCACTGTGCCTTGAAGAAAGATAGTGTGTCAAGGAATTCTTGAAGAGGAGCGTCACCGTCACCGCCTGGCGCTACACTCCTCCGGACTCTGCAGCCTCTGCCCCAGTAAGTGCCATCAGCCTCTGTGTAATTTACGCAATGAATGGCAGCGCTCCGTTAGGCAGCTGCAGCCTGTGCAGTGAGTCAGTGCCTGCCAGTGTAGTTAGTACTAAGAACTCGCCACTGGCACTGCCTCCTTACCTCCTTCATTTATTCCCACATAGTGGCACCTCTCGACCCCGGGGGCACAGTACAAACAAAACTCTTACTGACAATGTCCCTGGTGCGTTTTTAAGCACATGGTATGTGTGTCTGCCTCAAGCGCTCTTTGTATATCTTTTTATCTCACCACACTAACATTGTAATCTCCGTGCTGCCATCACAACACTTCACGGGTCACGAGGTTAAACAAGTTGCATATCTTTTGGTTCCAGATTTATTACATTGAACTTCACTGTGTAAACACATTCATGACAGGACCCGGCTTTGCGTTTGTGCTCTGGGTGGGAACCCTCGAAGTCTTGCAGTACATCAGGCAGAATGCTTGTGAACACTGCAACGCACTTTAGTTCCATCCCATACTATTGCTGGATGGATGTACTACTCATGAAAACACTTCAGCTATTGTAGGGGGATATGTGCTAGGAATAGCGTTTGCTAGACTGGAGTTCCCACGAAATTGTCATTGTGTTGGTATAATGACTTGTGTCTGATGTAAAGTGCTCTGACAACCTGCTCTGCTATTAGCAGCACTATTGAAACAAGCATTTACAATGCAATGGTTTTGCCTTTGTTAAAGTTAGAGCTATTGGCATTGCTCTTGACATTATTTTTATTTATGTTTTTTTAACATAAATAAATGGTATTGTCATTTACAATGCCACTAGCTTTATCTCTCGCAAATGACACACACAAACACCCACAGAGAGCCCCCCCACACACACAGAGCTCCCCCCACACACACACCCACACAGAGCCCCTCACACACACACCCACACAGAGCCCCCCACAAACGCAGCCACACAAAGCCCCCAACAGAGGCACGAAAACAGGGTCACAAGCAGGCAACAGAGTCACAAGCAGGCAACAGAGGCACGAAAACAGGGTACACGGACAGCGGAGGGGGGGTGCTGGAACGGGCACACAGACAGCGGAAGACAGCAAGCACTCACAAAAAGTAGAGAAACATCCCGGGCTTCAGATCCGAGGGAGGTGTGGGGAATTCAGCGAGAGCACTTTGTAAAACAAGCATTGGAAATGCAATAGGTCTCGCATTAGAAAAGTTGGAGTAATTGGTCTTGTAAATGACATATTTTATTTATTTGTTGGTTTTTAAAATTGCTAAATTGATTGCTTTGTCATTTACAATGGCAATAGTTATAACTTTCGCGAATGTGACACCTATAGCATTTGGAATGCAACATGTTTTGTATTTACGTGACTTAGATGGCAGCTCTGGTCGTTAGGCCACATCTCTAGAGAGCAGGAGAGTGCAGCAGGGGAGAGAAGCACAGCAATGCAATCGGTCTCGCATTAGGAAAGTTTGAGCTATTGGTATTGTAAAGGACACATTTTTTATTTATGTGCTTGTTTTGAAAATAGCGAAATTAATAGCTTTGTTATTTACAATGCCAATAGTTTTATCTTTCGCAAATGTGACACCTATTGTAACACAATATGTGTTGTGAGGGTGAGTGAGGGTGAGGGGTTGAGGGTGAGGGGTTGAGGGTGAGTAAGGGTGAGGGGTTGAGGGTGAGTGAGAGTGAGGGGTTGAGGGTGAGTGAGGGTGAGGGGTTGAGGGTGAGGGGTTGAGGGTGAGTGAGGGTGAGGGGTTGAGGGTGAGGGGTTGAGGGTGAGTGAGGGTGAGGGTGAGTGGTTGAGGGTGAGGGGTTGAGGGTGAGGGGTTGAGGGTGAGTGAGGGTGGGTGAGGGTGAGGGGTTGAGGGTGAGTGAGGGTGAGGGGTTGAGGGTCAGTGAGGGTGAGGGGTTGAGGGTGAGTGAGGGTGAGGGGTTGAGGGTGAGTGAGGGTGAGGGGTTGAGGGTGAGTGAGGGTGAGGGGTTGAGGGTGAGGGGTTGAGGGTGAGTGAGGGTGAGGGTGAGGGTGAGTGAGGGTGAGGGTGAGTGAGGGTGAGGGTGAGGGGTTGAGGGTGGGTGAGGGTGAGTGAGGGTGAGGGGTTGAGGGTGAGTGTGAGGGTGAGGGTGAGGGGTTGAGGGTGGGTGAGGGGTTGAGGGTGAGGGGTTGAGGGTGGGTGAGGTGTTGAGGGTGGGTGAGGGTGAGGGGTTGAGGGTGGGTGAGGGTGAGGGGTTGAGGGTGAGGGTGTGAGGGTGAGGGTGTGAGGGTGAGGGGGTGAGTGAGGGTGAGGGGTTGAGGGTGGGTGAGGGGTTGAGGGTGAGTGAGGGTGAGGGTGAGTGAGGGTGAGGGGTTGAGGGTGGGTGAGGGTGAGGGGTTGAGGGTGGGTGAGGGTGAGTGAGGGTGAGGGGTTGAGGGTGAGTGTGAGGGGTTGAGGGTGGGTGAGGGGTTGAGGGTGAGGGGTTGAGGGTGGGTGAGGTGTTGAGGGTGGGTGAGGGTGAGGGGTTGAGGGTGAGTGAGGGGGTGAGTGTGCGGGGTTGAGGGTGAGGGGTTGAGGGTGAGTGAGGGGTTGAGGGTGTGAGGGTGAGGGTGTGGGGTTGAGGGTGAGGGGGTGAGGATGAGTGAGGGGTTGAGGGTGAGGGGTTGAGGGTGAGGGGTTGAGGGTGAGGGGTTGAGGGTGCGGGGTTGAGGGTGCGGGGGTGAGGGTGAGGGGGTGAGGGGTTGAGGGTGAGGGATTGAGGGTGAGGGATTGAGGGTGCGGGGTTGAGGGTGCGGGGTTGAGGGTGAGGGGTTGAGGGTGAGGGGTTGAGGGTGAGGGGTTGAGGGTGAGGTGTTGAGGGTGAGGTGTTGAGGGTGAGGTGTTGAGGGTGAGGTGTTGAGGGTGAGGGGGTGAGGGTGAGGGTGAGGGGGTGAGGGTGAGGGGGTGAGGGGGTGAGGAGTTGAGGGTGAGGGGTTGAGGGTGAGGGGGTGAGGGTGAGGGGTGAGGGGTTGAGGGTGAGGGGTTGAGGGTGCGGGGTTGAGGGTGAGGGGTTGAGGGTGAGGGGTTGAGGGTGCGGGGTTGAGGGTGCAGGGTTGAGGGTGAGGGGTTGAGGGTGAGGGGTTGAGGGTGCGGGGTTGAGGGGGTGAGGGGTTGAGGGTGAGGGGTTGAGGGTGAGGGGTTGAGGGTGAGGGGTTGAGGGTGCGGGGTTGAGGGTGCGGGGTTGAGGGTGAGGGGTTGAGGGTGAGGGGTTGAGGGTGAGGGGTTGAGGGTGCGGGGTTGAGGGTGAGGGGGGGCTCATGAGAGTGCCATGGACGTTTGGTGGTGGGTTGCAGTCAGTGATATAGTCGTGTGACCAGAACCGTTGTATTCAGAGCTGTAACAAACATCCCGGCCAAGCTTCGGCGCTCCTGTTTTTACTACGGGCGTTAGCTACTTTCAGTGGGCAGGAGACTGGTGCGACAAAGCAAACAGCATACGCACAAAGCAGACTATTAAAACAAACAGATTCACGGGCCAGCATCAAAGGCTCTATCCATATGCGCCCCGCCATCAAGTCAGCAGGATATCAGGAACACAAACTTGAGCCTAAGGAGAATGTAATAAAAACTTTCTCAAGTCAGCGTGAAATAAAAGGAAGCAACCCAGCTAATGCACAAATTACTCCATCCTGCTCCCTTAACCAACACTATGGGAGATAACCACCAGCCTCTAGGGAACAATAAATAAACCCTGAATCCACTAGACAAATAAGCAATGGCAGATAAATAGCTGCTTTATTAGTTAACAAATTCAGTATCTTTCATTGTGTGTTTTTGCTGCACTTGGGCGTTTTCCACACACACGAGGGAGCATTGCTTTCTTTGTGTCACACTGCGCCTTGTCACACTGCGGGGAAGTCTCAGCTTCAAAACACGCCTTGATCACCAATAACTCTGAAACAATGCATAACTGATGAAACACGCCACGTGATTTACTCCATACATATAATTACAATGCAGATTCCCACTGCTGCAGTATGTATCCCCGGTACAGTATGTAGGTCATAACGGCCTTTGCCCTAGTTTCTCAGATTACATGTCGGGGTGAAGCAGCCTTTGATAGTGTGTGGTCCTCTTTCTGCAGAGACTCCGATGGAGGTCACACCCTCTCCATCGGGCAGTGCAAGGTGCACGCTGCACCTTCACAGGACACGCGGCTCCACAACCTAACCCGACGCAGCTGCGAGGTAAACACGCACAGAGGCGAGTCTGCAACCCAGGGGTGGATGCATACATGGGTCCGTGAAAAGCTGCTGTTGTGACACAATAGCCATGTAACTATCTTCAGGTTCCTTTGAGCCCTTCTCTCGGACCACCAGCACGAGAGATTGCTCACAATTAGCATCACTGACACCACGACCCTCGCCCTCCCACAATCAAGGCGCAGCACATTTCTCACAGCGGGAATGTCGACAGGGCTGGATGTGAGGGAGTCCCCGCGAATAAGAATTGGGGGCTTTTGATCTAAATTAATTTTGATCGTGTGGTAAATACCTGCGTGTAGCATCATTAGCAGGTCTCTAAGAAGTCCCAGGTATGGTAGTTTAAGGAATTCAAGCGAAGAGACAAAACCTAGTCGGCCAGGAGCACACAGTTATGTCGGGCGAGGTTGCCAGGATTCGATAATCAAACAAACAAGTTCGCTTCCCGATCCAGTCTTTCTTTGCGATTCTGCTTCAAAGTGTAAGCCTAGCGAGGGAGCGTTAGGTGTCGTACCACAACAAAAAGCCGCACTCGACTTCAAATGTGTGAAATTGAAAATGAAGCGCCTCCTGGGTAAAAGAGACTGCTTAAGTGACGGGGGAGGGGTCGAATTGGGAAGTAAACAATCTGTTTGCGTGTCATAGGCAACACCCTCCTGCTACATTGTCCTCCCGGGACATGGATTCAGGTGGAGGCGCACAAAGGTTAATGAGACCGCAATCACCCAGTGCGGACGGTAATCAGATCATGTTTTAATTATGTCGGTGGATAGGGTTTCCGCTGCAGGCGGCCGGCTATAGACAGCGCGCTGGCTGCGCCGACACATGATAGGGTTCTGCAGTGCACCGAGGGCACTCAACCACCCACAGACACCCAACAGGAGAGGTTAAGGGTCGGGCGAGGCAGGCGCATTTCTGGCATGCCGCTGATGCCCTGGACTGTAGCATTACAGCTCACTTACCCTGAGCTCTGCGGCAAGGGAAAGGACGTCTCCATCTTCGGCCGGTGCCGCCATCAGGAAACAAGCGGGAGGGGGCGGGAAAGGGGGAGGAGAGACGCAGCGCCATTGCGAGGCCAGCATCAGGAAAACAAGCGGGAGGGGGCGGGAAAGGGGGAGGAGAGACGCAGAAGACGGCCGGAGCAGGAAGGCGGGTGCCGGCTCAATGCCGGACCAGATTCGGGGGCGTTCCCGGCTTTTGGCTGACGTAGCGTGACGTAGCCAAAGTGGAAAAATTCTCGGGAACGCCCCCGAATCTGGTCCGGGATTGACGGACAGAGCCGTCTCCCAATGGCTAGCCTCCATTTATGGAGCTAGCCAATGGGAGGAGGGGGCGGATACCCGACCCCACATAGAGATATCATTAGATTTTGCTAGCGCATGCGTACTTCGTACGCATTGCGTAGGCAAAACCTAAAAATTAACTATTTGTGAGAGAGGGACTGAAAGATGTTAGAGTGCTTAGCAAATGAAATAGAAGATATAAGGCATCTCAATGATACTATACAATGGTGTTGGGCCATATAGGATAAACAAAGAGCATTATAGTTGAAATTACAGCAGTCACAAATATTGAGTAAAAGCAAAGGCATAGGTCAATTGCAGCTGTTTTAAGATCTTCTTAGAGTTTCTCGTTGCTCAAGTGGGTACAATTTCCTACATTTATATGTTTCCCTCGTCTTCATTGCTTGATTTTGCTCGTGCGAAAGTGTCACTCATTGTCATTGAAATGTCACTTATAATTAAACAGAAATTATGAAAATGTCACGAATAAACAATCTGAAATCTTGGCAGCTATGGGTGATATACATGTAAGAATTATTTGTGCCCGAGGTTTGACAGTGGGGTGAGAATCGATATTCGAGTCGAGACGTGGCCTCTCACGGTCATATGGCTGCGGATGCCATGGGCGGCAGTCTGTGGAATGGCCCCGGGCGCCACAGGCTCTAGCTACGCCCCTGGTCGCAAAACTCATTGACTGAGCCCAAGGCGCGCTTAAAGCGCTCCTCCACAGAATACATTCACTGAGTCCAACATGCACAGGGAGCGCTCCTTTGCAGAATTCTTTTAGTGAGCCCAAGGTGCACCGAAGCGCTCCGTGGTAGAACTTATTTTGCAAGCGCTCTGTCGTAGAATTCAGAAAGTGAACACAACACACGCCTGAAGCGCTCTGTCGCAGAATTCATTCAGCGATGCCGAGGCGCGTAGGAAGTGCTGTGAGGCCAAAAGCCGCAAAAAGTGCTCCATCGCAGAATTCATTCAATGAGCCCAATGGGTGATAAAGAGTTCAGTTGCAGTGGTCCATCGCAAAAGTAATTAAAGGATCCCAATGTGTGCTTGAGGCGCTCCATTGCAGAATTCATTCAGCGAGCCCCACGCGCACCGGGCACTCCATCGCAAAATTCATTGAGTGAACCCAAAGCATGAATGTAGCGCTGAATTGCAAAATTAATTCAGAGAGACCAAGGCACGCATACAGGGCTCCATCGCAGAATACATTCAGTGGGCCCAAGGCATGTATAAAGCGCTCCATGCAGAATTCATTCAGTGTTCCAGATACAGAAAGCACCTGATCATCACAGAAGTCATTGCGTGACCCAAAGCGAGCATGTAGCACTGCATTGCGGAATTCACTCACTGAGTACAAGGCGTGCATGAAGCGCTCTATCGCTGAGACACAGGAGCAGCTCCTCTGAATGCCTTACCCTCCTGCCCTTTCACGCTCATTACTTCAAAGGGATGCACGTTCCCTTTACTAATCTCTCCGTTTCCTGTGTGACCTTGCCAGTTTTTAAATGCGTCGCCTTTAAATAATGAACCATCCGTATACACAATTAACATTCTATTGTTTAGGGGGTAACCATTACCAACAAGTTGCCTCGAGTTGCGCTTGCTACCCCGATATGGGGTTTAAGTGATCGTGATTTTACATGCCTTCCGCACCGGTGACTTTTCACCCTGTATCGGATTAGTCTCCACACACAAGCATTTGCAATGCAATAGGTGCAGTTACGCTAATTTAAGCTATTGACGTTGTAAATTACAATGCCTTTTATTTATGTTTTTAAAAAGAAAACAAAAATAAAAAGGCATTATTATTTGTATTGCCGATAGCTCAAACTCGCGCCAATGCGAGACCTATTGCAGTGTAAATGATTGTTTTGCTCAGTGTCTGTGTTCCAGCTAGGAGCTAGATGCTGTTTGGATGTTTTCATAGGCAAAGAGAAGATCCATCCTCATGGCCCTTGCAGAGGCACAAACACACATCTCCTTCCTATCACAATACTTCTTAGGGAGAGAGAGAGAAGCCTTGTGAGGAAAGAACTGGAAGTCTGCAGCCGAGAAAGTAACCAGATGCCTATTTGGTTTTGAAAGGGCGAGATTTTGATCGATACCTTATATCTATTGATCCAAACCTCGATCTGGTCGACTGAACCTTTGTTGCCTGTCTTGGAAGAAAACAGTACACCTATCTGCAAGTTAGTTCACCCAATAAAGGACTCTACTCTCAAAGATCACGGACAACTTCTAGGTTTCAAAAGTTTATTGTAAAGATATAATGAGCTGCAAATACAAACATCTCAGAATGAGATTCACGAGATACACAGGTCCAATTACATACATGTGCTCTCGAAAAGCCCTCAGACGAGCAACAGAAATCACTAACACAAGTTCTAAAAATAATAAAGCTATCAGCATAGACGCATATCGCTCCTTCATTTAGATTGGAGGAAAACAAACACAGGTTAGGCGTCCCTACCCTGTTCTAGATGGTATCCCTACTTAACCAAATCCCAACCTAACAAAGGTGTCAGCAGTGAATGACCCCAAGGGAAGTCACCCACTCTAAGTCTCTTGGTGAAAACCTAAAGTTCTCCAGTCATGACCCCTCTCTGCCTACCCATCCGCTCTCTAAAGGGTCCTCAGGTCTCTGCTCTAACTCCACCCAGGGGTGCTGTCCCTAATACAAAACAGTCAACAACATTTGAGACGCCCCTTGCGAAACGCCTCTCACGTGGTGCAACTTCAGGCTTTTTCCATGATGCTTTGTATTGGGCCTCAGACGTTAGAGTTGACCTTGCTTCTCAGACTCTTCTCCGGCCCGCTGATACCCCTTAAACATTCCAGAACCCTCCTCCATGTCTGGGCCGTCCACTGAACAGACCTCTATTCATTCATTTATAATTGGATCCCCCCTTTCCTGTTGCAGACAGATATCTGCCGCCAAGAACCCAACTCTCATAGACTTCTAAAAAGGCTTGCAACATTTCTCAGCCCAGACATGTACGTGTAAATCAATGCTAAAACATTTCAGGCCTACAATATTTCTCATTATGATTATAGCATTCAACTTCTTCATTTAATTAAAGCATGTTAATACTCTTATTTTATTATTCAGTAAACATTTTTATAAATCCTGGCCCATTAATGCAATGACCAAAAACGTTAAAACAATCTGTGTCGTGAAAAGAAACACCTTCCCTTTTAGCTCCAGCTCTGGCCCTGAGGCCTACCACGTTCTGCTCTTAACCACATACCACCTTATGTTTTAGCAGCTTCACGACATGGATTCAAAAAAATAATCACATCTAATAAAGTCATATAATGTCACACATTTCTGTATTAGTTCCACTTCTACTTAAATCTCTATATTAGCTATACATTTAGAATATAATTTCAGATACTATTAGCACTCATGGCATTTCTCTTCATGTTTTGTGCTTACTACAGGTAAGTGTGATGTACTCATACAATTAAATCAGTTTGCGCTCTCTCAGTTCCCCCCTTTGATGACCTCTCGGGGTCATCACTAACATTTAAACTGCAGTTATTGCTGGCATTCTCTGCGCTTCCAGAGCTCTCAGACTCCTGTACTGATTATCTTGTATGGCAGCCAATCTCTGCAACTGTTCTCTTTGGGCCCTTTCTAACCTTCTTGCTCTGTACCATTTGAATACCCTCACCAATCCCCACAATATTATCCCACAGATCAATATTATGATGATAGGCTTTAGGATATACCAAATAAAGCTTTTTCCTAAGGTGGAAAACCACCCTCCAACTGTACTCATTCCGTGGCCCACCTTTTCCCAGACATTTTCTCTACTCAAGTCTTCGATCTCCTTGTGTATATTAGTTATGTTCTTAATAACCTTCTCAAGGGGTTTCGAAAGGTCTGGAATGTAAGTGCAACATTCCTGGACCTTCAAAGCCTTACAGACTCCGCCCTCTTTTGCTAATAAGACATCTAATGCAAGCCGATTTTGAAGAACCATAGCCCTTATCGATTGCATCTCTCCTTCTACCAGCATTAAGGACTGAGCAGTGCTGGCAGACAACCTGTCGACAACTGTTGCCAATCGTCTAATTTTAACATCATTAAGGATTATTCCCAAAAGAGGGAACATAGCTCCAAAGACATCTCCAACCATTTCGGCATCACCTACATCTCTCCTTCCCCTCGATGATGTCTGACCCTCAATGATCACTAAGTCTTGTGCATGATATATTTTGGGGAAGACAATTGCCAAGTAACATGATCCATACCAGTTGTCAGGTAGTCTCACGTAAGCATTTCTTCCACATACAAAATACACATTTGGAATCACTTGCATTCCCTTCAGAAAATCCTTAGTGTAGTACTCTAAATTAAAAGCATGTTCACAGTCAACTTCACCCACGTATACATTTTCATAATACGTTTTGGCTCGGTGAAGACATAGCTTTCCTCTCTGCGCTTTATCTAAAGCTATTGGACCACTACTACCCTTTCTCTTATGTGACTTCTCTTCCTCGGTCCAATCTAATTTCCCTTGTCCTGATTTTTTCAAAATCTTTTGTCTCCTGTAACGATCATCCACCTGCCCTATGAACTTTTTCTCGACTTCTGACACCTTGCATGTCAGATTATTTCTACGGGCATGTGAAGTATCTAAGGTAATCCAAGGAATGAAGAACTTGGCCAATCTGTCTTCACTCTTCCAGTAATCCCATTTGTTCATCTGCTTATAATTTGGGACTTCTGGCAACACTGAATCATAATTTGAGAAATAGTATTCAAAACTATCTCTCTCATAAAATATACTAAGCAATAAGCTACATGTAATGCCATATGTCAGAGGGAGGTGATGATAGCGAATTCCTTCATCTACAGACGCCGGCAACTGCATGCAGACGTAGCAATCCTTAACCTCCATGGCATCCACGTATTCATATAAAAGTTTAGCATAAGCATTTGACCTAAAGTCTCCTTGGGACTCGTCTACATGTAACCTGCGGGCTTCTGCAGCCAATAACGCTTTCTCTTGAGTGTTTTCCCTTTTCTCACCAGCAACAATAGGTGTAAGCGTTACTACAGAACTCACATCAGTTACCTTTACCTCTTCTTCATGTCCCTTTACATAAGAAATTGTTACCACTAAAGCTATTAATATTATCACTCCTACTATTAGTGTACCTATTATACATTTAGCTCTGCGGTTCGGGGTGCCGGCCTCCATTTCGTCAGATACTATAGCTCTCTCTTTATCTTTGCAAAAAGTTCCTTTACTCTCGTTCCTTTACAGTCTTTTTTTTTTTTTTTTTTTTTTTTTTTTTTTTTTTTAAAATCCTTTTTGTCTTTAGAATCCACACAGCTGGAGGCTGACAGCCTTTTTCGCAAAAAGTCCTTTAACAATTCAAAAAGACAACCCTAGCCCTTCTCCATCAACTCAAGGGATTCCCTAAAATTCTCTGCTTCCTGGGCGCTAGGTAATCTTCTTTTTCTGCTTGCTTTATTTACAAAATCCTTTAACAGTCAACTATCAGATTTGTGGTTGCAGCTTCAATAGCATAGTTCAATATTTCCAAGCGAAGAGTGTGCTCTTCATGTGCTGTTATCGTTGTACCAAAGTCGGGGAATTGCAATTCTGTAAGAAACATATGTTTTAACTTGCTGAGGCGGGGAGGTCTGGGGAGCACGAATGTTAGTGACCCTTCTTGTTCGACACCGGGTACCAACAGTCGTATTTCCACGGTGATAATGGGCTCAGAACTGGACACCACCACCGCTCGGATCCTCCCTGTCTCCGGTTTCACAGACATTTGTCGCCAGATATGTCCACTCAGGTGTGGAGTATCTCCTGTTAGGCACACGCACTCTTCTTGACCTTCTTCGGTCCGGTGCCTCAGCGCCCTGAGCACCTTCTTCTGGGTCTGAGTCTTCTGATATCGGAGGAAGGGTTGCTTCTGGAGTTGACCTCAGGCTAGAGCTCCTTCTTTGCGGCCAATTTGCTTCTCCACGTGCCCTTCTACTCCTTCTCCTTCTGGTCTGTTCTCGCTCTCTTTCAGACCTGTCAGGGTCAGACTCGTACTCCCAGCTACTTTCTCCTTCTGTAGCGTCTTCAGTTTCGCTGTTGTACTGACCGTCCTCAGCTTGGTCAGACTCGTTCCCTGCTTCCGCGGGCACCTCTACAGCTTGACTAGCCCCCTCTATGGCTTCTTGGTCCTCAGCTGGACGTCCATCCGAGAGAGGAGCTGTTTCCAGAGGTGCTGGAACCCTTTTCGTATGTGACGCGTGGATCCAATTGGGCAGGCCTCCCACCTTTACAGCCGTGTTTGTGATCAGGATGACCTGGTAGGGCCCACGCCAACGAATATCCAAGCAGCTTCTTCTCACATGTTTCTTCACCAGGACCCAGTCCCCAGGATACAGGTCATGGCAAGGGCCCTGGCACGCTGGAACCTCTGCAGCCTGCACCTGAAGGGACACAGAACGCATGGCGTCAGACAGCCCCTTACAATAGTCCAGGATCATATCATCTGTGATATTTAACAGTGCAGTAGCTGGAATAGATGGCAGCCTCATTGCTCTCCCCATTAACACCTCATGTGGTGACAACCCTGTTCTTCTGTCTGGGGTACTACGAAGGCTCATGAGAACTAATGGCAGGGCATCAGGCCAACTCAGAGTCGTTGAGGAGCAAACTTTAGCTATTCTGGACTTGATCGTGCCATTGATTTGTTCCACAATTCCTGAAGCTTCTGGTCGGTAACTGCAATGTAGCTTTTGATCAATATTTAGTGCAACACAAATCATCTTCACAAGCTCGCTGTTAAAATGTGTTCCCCTATCTGATTCCAAAAAGGCCGGCACCCCGAAACGAGGGATAAGTTCTCTAAGCAGTAACTTAGCCACTGTGAGGGTGTCGCACCTACGTGTAGGGTATGCCTCAACCCATCTGGAGAACACACAAACAACCACCAGGACATAGCGGAGGCGGTTGCATCTTGGCATTTCAATGAAATCTATCTGCATTCTGTTGAATGGACCTCCAGACCTTCCTATGTGACTTAGTGCAACTGGTGTTCTTTTTCCTACGTTCAGCTGCTGGCAGGTCACACAACGCTGGCACACTGCTTCTGCTGCTATTCTAAACTTAGGATTGTACCAAGTCTGTCTAAACACTCTCAGCATAGCATCTCTCCCTAAGTGTACGGGACCATGTATGAGTCTAGCCATTGGACTCACCATCTCATTGGGCAACACTGCTCTGCCGTCTGCTGAGACCCAAAAATGAGTCTCACCCATTACACATCCTGCCCTTTCCCATGTTTCTTTTTCAGAATCAGGAGCATTTTCTTGCATGATTGACAGTTCATCCCAAGTATCAACAGTTTCCAGTATCATGGCTAATTCAGTTCTTACATTTATTCCACCCACATCCACCTCTGTGAAAGAGTAACCTTGTTCCGCGCAATACCGCGCAACTTCATCAGCATATCTATTGCCTTTCGAAACAAAGTCCTCATTTCTGGTATGTGCGATGCACTTTACAACTGCGATACTTGCTGGACATTGCAATGCTTCTAACAACAGGCGCACAAACTCTCCATTGCGAATGGGAGAGCCTGAAGAAGTCATGAACCCTCTTTGAGACCATAACTGCCCGTAATCATGAACTACCCCATACCCATACTGGCTGTCGGTGTATATGGTGACTCGAATTTGATTGCCTGCTAAGCAAGCACGTGTCAGGGCAATAATCTCGGCTACCTGAGCGGAGTGTACTCCTTCCAGGCACCCAGCTTCCACAACTCCTTCAATTGTACAAACAGCATAAGCTGCTCTCAATTGCCCAACTTCGTCTCTTACACATGAGCCATCGACAAAGAAAACTTCGTCTGGGTCGGTCAGTGGCTCATCTACGATGTCGGGTCTGGGTTTGGTGCATAGTTCAGTCACATCGAGACAGTCATGGTCTGTATATTCATCATCATCATCAATATCATTTGGAAGTGGCATTAAGGTAGCAGGGTTCAAAACAGAGCATCTCTTGAGGGTCACATTCTCTGCAGCAAGAATAACTTGCTCATAGCGCGTGAGCCTACTGTTGGTCAGATGCTGTGTTTTGGTCCTGGTCATCAATAGTTCAACAGAATGTGGAACGCACACCTCTAACGGGTGCCCCATGACGATATTTTCACATCTCTCAATGCTGACACCCGTTGCAGCAACGGATTTGAGACATCCGGGCAACGCTGCGGCTACTGGGTCTAAAGTAGCCGAGAAATAAGCAACTGGTCTACGGGCATTCCCATGGATTTGGACCAACACAGACAACGCGCAACCTTCTCTCTCACAACAGTAAAGAAAAAATAGTTTATTGTAATCAGGCATTCCCAATGCCGGAGCACGACACAGGTCCTCTCTCAACTGTAGGAACGCCATCAAACAGTCTTTGTCCCATGGTACCGGATCACTCACCTCCTTGTGCGTCAGTTTTTGCAAGGGCTTTGCTTTCAGTGAAAAGTTCACGATCCACTGTCGGCAATAACCCACCATCCCTAGGAACATCCTGACCTCTCTCTGTGTCTTAGGCGCATTCATTTTCATGATCGCCTCTATCCTGTCTGGTGACACCTTTCGTTTGCCTTTCTCAATTCTGTGTCCCAAGTACTGCACTTCTGTCAGGCAGTACTGCAATTTTCCCGGGGACACCTTATGCCCATTGGCAGCTAGGTGATTTAACAAAGCAATGGAGTCTTCCCTGCAAGCTTCTTCTGTTTCTGACGCCACAAGGAGGTCGTCTATGTACTGGACCAGAACTGACTTCTGGGGCAGCACTAGACTTTCAAGATTTTTCTTTAGAAGCTGGTTAAAGATCGATGGACTCTCTGTATACCCCTGAGGGATACGACACCATGTTAGGACGCGATTTTCCAGCTTAAATGCGAAAAGGAAATGGCTATCTTCGTCCAAAGGGATCGAAAAGAAAGCCTGACAAAGATCGATCACAGTGAACCATTCTGCTTGGAATGGAATCTGAAACAGTATCACTGATGGATTCGGTACCACTGGACAACATGAAACGACTATGTTATTAATCTTTCGAAGGTCCTGCACTATCCGAAATTTCCCATTTGGTTTCTGCAGACCCATAATCGGGGAGTTGCATGGACTACCCACGATTTCTTTCAGTATTCCCTGTTTAATCATGGACTCGATCACGGGTTTTATGCCTGCAATCGTTTCTGGAGTCAATTTATACTGGGGTGTTCTTGGGAACTCAGCATGCGGTTTCACCACAATTTTCACTGGGTCCACCCCTTTGACCAATCCAATCTCTTCCCCAGTGAAATCCCATACTTCTGATGCCACTGTCTCTCTCAAATCCCAGGGAAGCTCGTCTACTGTCAAAGTAGGGTACAGCTCCACACATATTCTTGAGTTTGCAACTTTGAAATCTGCATCATCATCATTAGTCAATACCTCCACTCCCTGGGGTGTACAGTATATAGTACAATTCAATTTACACAACAGGTCTCTTCCTAGCAGACACACAGGGCTTGAATCGCAAACTACAAATTGGTGCTCATCGCTGTACTTCCCTATTTTCACCTGTACCGGTTCTGTCAATTGGCTGGTTATTCTCCTGTTTGCGACCCCTACCACCTGTATGGTCTCTCCAGACATGGGCAGGTCTGGAACTGCAGCTGATCTGATCGTGGATCTAGTGGCTCCTGTGTCCACCAGAAATGTCGTAGGGCACCCTGCTACTTCTGCTTCAACATAGGGTCCCCTCTGATCTACCTCTAAGGCTGCCCCAAGGGTGCAGTCTTCTCTTTCCACTCTCTGTCCGGTTAATGGGTCCACATAATAGCACTCTTCACCTTCCACAAACAGGGGCATTTGTCTATAGGTCTTACCCATACTCCCTACTCGAGGAGGTTGCGGGAACTGGGCTCGGGGAGGAGCCCCCCCCCCTTTGAGCACCTTTCCTTGGTATGGCGTTACCCCTCTTGTAGGTGCGCTCTGGACCTCTTCCTCCTCTATCTCTTGCTCTCCTATCTCTACATTGTAGGGGCACTCGCGTTTCCAATGCCCCAGCTCGTTACACTGGTGGCACCTAGTCGTTTTCTTCAAGGTAGCGATGTCTATTCTGGGTCTAAAGGTGGAACTCTCCTCATTACCCTTGTTCTGACTGTACTGCTTCTTTCCTCCTGTACCTGTCCCTTGCTGCTGTTGCTGTGGTCCCCCCTTCCCGGCTGCTTGCATCTGTACCACCATCAACTTTTCTTTTAGTTTCTTAGCCTTGGAATCTATCTCATCACAGCAGTACCTGGCATATCTCAATATTTCGTCTAGGGGTTTACTTTGCCAACAGATCGAGTGTTGCTGAATCATTAAACTAATATCCGGTCTCAGTCCCAGGACGAACTTGGACACGAATTGCCCTATGTCTTTTGGATCCATTACATCCAAGCCGCTATACTGTTTAAACGCCTTCAGCAATCTCTCGTAATATTCATGAACTGTCTCTTTGGGTTCCTGTCTTGTTCGGTCTATTCTGACCCAATCTATGTCTTGCATTGGCACCTTCTCTTTCAGCCAAGTCATCACTCTCTCGAATTTTGCCATCACAATCTCGGACGGCCCATTAGTCTTGGCATCTCTCTCTGGCTCCGTTGTGGGCCACTCAGCGCTAACCTTGCATGCTGTCCATAGATCGCCTGGTACTACAATGTCAAACAACGTGTTCAGATCTATCCATAGGACCTTGGAAATTTTTACAAACCTCTCGACTTGCTTGTACCACTCCACAGGGTTCTCTCGTAACTTGGGGAAAGAAGTGGTAAAAGCAGCTAAATCTCCCCTACTCCAAGGGACATGTACATAGTTCCCATTTGCAACTTCACGCAAAGGGTAAGCTTCTATTCCCTGCTGTCCTGGTGTCATACCAATCATGCTTCTTCTGCCGGTCCCTTTCTTGGACCACCTCTCTTCCCACTTATCTAGTGCCCTCCATGTCCTTATTCCAGTGATCAGTTCCCTTATATGTGTTTTCAGCCCAATCGTTCTCCTCTCATCTAGGTCTCGATCTGAGTAATGTAGCCTGTGGTTACCCTGTAATGCTTTGGTTCTTGACAAGTCCACCATATATTTGCCTGCTAGTTCGACTAACTTCTCATGGACTGCTCTCGCCTTTCGTGTGATGTCCTTTGCCATATACAGTATTTCATCCTGTTCATACATTTCCATTCTTTCTAAAGGCAGGGTACCATCTACCATGTCATCCAGATCTGACCTTAAGCTGGAGACATCAAGTCTCTTGGCTTTTATCTCAGCTCGCAATATGTCTTTTGAAGGGGGCTCACTGGTCTCCCTACCATCCCAACTTCGAGCTCTGCGTTTGGGCTCAGAAGAGTTAATGGGTGGCCTCCCTTGCTCCCATCTCTCCAGGTCCCATGCTCGGCCATCCGATCTTGGAAGGTGATGGAACACGGGCCTGTTATCCCTACTCTCTCTCTGCCCACTCTCGTCTTCTTCTCTCCTCTCACCGCACATCTCTCTGTTATTTTCCCTCTGGTCGGTACACTCCCTTTGCCTCGTATCGCTCAGTATCCGATACGATCCTTCCTGGTTCCCCATATTCCCTGGGCTGCGCTCATTTCTATCATCACAGGGACTATGGTGCGACCTCTCACAACTCCCATTCAGTTCTCTGGTGCCAGGTACACAGTGTGGACACTTAAAGCTGTTCCTGTACTCTTGCGCTCTCCTCTCTCCCTCACTGAGTATTGGGCGCGCCACCCCTTCACTCCCGGGGCCCCCGTTTTCTAGGTCTGTTCTACCTCCACTCCGGGCCCAATGGGTGACTCCCCTACTCCCTCTACAGTCCCACTCCGGGCTACTCTCCCCAGCCCCGCAGTGAGTCCGTGCTCTGCTGTCCTGACTTTCCCTTTCTGCTTCTGCAGCATTGATGCACTTTTGAGCCTTCACTGCCTCATCCCACTGCTTCATGTACTCATTTAGCTCTTGAAAGGATTTTCGTCCAGATCCCCTCAGATCCATTGGCCATCTGGGGCCCCCAGGATCTCCCCCTGGGTCCCCTGCTGTGTGCATCGGGGTGCTCCACTCTCTGGGTATCGGCATCTGACTTGGGGAATTAGTGGTATCGTTCCTCCTTGCCTGCTCTGCTCTTTCTCTGTCTTTCCGTTTCCGTTCTTCCCCTTTTGCTCTCTCTTGGTCATATATCGATATTATAGGACCTATGGTAACAGGTACCTGTAGTGCATCTGGTAATGGGTAGGATGTGGCGCTTTCCGTTTCCGGCGCTCTTTGTACCACAAACCTACCGACTACCTGTTGCACCTGACTAGGCTGGAGCAACTCTTTCTTTGGCTCAGGATCCCACTCTGAACTGGGAAGCGGTCTATGCTCTCCTGCATTGCCCCCCTTTGCTCCTTCAGTATTCTCGACCTCTCCCCCTGCTCTATTATACGGGGGTGGCCTGTCTGTCAGTAATCTGTTTATCAAGCTATCCTCTGTTTCGCTTTCATCATCTTCTTCTAGGGGACTTTTATTTACTGGCGCCTCTAACACTGGGTACAGTTTATTTATTTCCAAATTATGCACTCTCCATCTTTTAGCATCCGCGTCCCACCTGGCATCCTGCACTGCCCTTACCGAGCGTTTCACCCTTTCTTGTCGTCTGTTCATATTCCTTTCATGCGCTGCCCTAAGCCAGGCATCAAGGGCTTCGAACTGGGTTGGTCTAGGCAAGGGTCTCTTTGAGGTCATGACTGATTTCAATCGATGTAACACCTCTAATCTGAACGTCCCGTACTTCGGGAACGTCAGTTCCTCATTTCCTTCAGTAATCTTACTCCACTCTGATATCCAAAGGATCGTATGCAACCCAACATTTACTGCCATATAACGAGCTGGCGTACCCTCCGGCGGGGCTTCTTCCCCTTCATACGATCCTCCCTTCTCTTTCTTAAACAGCGCTTTCAACCATTTAAAACACTTCATAATTATGCGCACAAAATCCAGCCTCGCTACTCTGTTTACTTCCTGATGACAATCCACCAATCCTGTCGCGGCTTTGCTAGCTTGGCCTATCACAGCGCGGTCTTTCTCCTGTCGGCCAATCACGTCGCGACCCTGTCTGACGTGTTCGCTAGCTGGCCTATCACAGCGCGGTCTTTCGCCGGTCAGCCAATCACTGCGCGACACCACCTGACGTCACTTTTCTCCGCTTCGCAGCAGCACCCCTCCTTTCTCAACTCGTCTCCCGGTTATGCATGCGTCCCATTCATACACCGAAAAATGACTACTTCCGACCAAGCGGTCACTTCTCTCGACTGTACGTCCACAGTCTATCTGTAATTGTCAACACAACTGACGAGATGTCTATCGTCTCTCTGATAGGTTGCTTACACACACAGTAACTTCCGACCGGCGTCCGTTACTCACGCACTCACTCTTACGTTCCCCCTATCTCGGTCTCTCGGGTGATCAATGGTACCTCATGACCCCCTTCACACTAGTTGACAATTACTCTGGGTGTCCGATACACCCGAACCACTTAAGCTCTCCTTGAACTTAAGATTTCCACCGGTTGCGCGCGCTCACAACCTGTTCCGCAGTCACTCTACAGACATTCAACTCCGCCAGACATTACAACATAGATACAATACAAAAACACCGCAATCTAACACGCATAACCCTTTATACTCACTCTCGACCGATACTGCTGCTTTTTCTGTCTCACGTCATCCGGATCTTCATCTGCGGGCTGTTCTTCCGATCATCGATTTCTAGGGGCCTTGGGGTAAGCTAATCTGGCCTAGGTCACCGTCCTCAAGAAGGCAACCATCCTCTATAGCTACCAACTGAAAGGGCGAGATTTTGATCGATACCTTATATCTATTGATCCAAACCTCGATCTGGTCGACTGAACCTTTGTTGCCTGTCTTGGAAGAAAACAGTACACCTATCTGCAAGTTAGTTCACCCAATAAAGGACTCTACTCTCAAAGATCACGGACAACTTCTAGGTTTCAAAAGTTTATTGTAAAGATATAATGAGCTGCAAATACAAACATCTCAGAATGAGATTCACGAGATACACAGGTCCAATTACATACATGTGCTCTCGAAAAGCCCTCAGACGAGCAACAGAAATCACTAACACAAGTTCTAAAAATAATAAAGCTATCAGCATAGACGCATATCGCTCCTTCATTTAGATTGGAGGAAAACAAACACAGGTTAGGCGTCCCTACCCTGTTCTAGATGGTATCCCTACTTAACCAAATCCCAACCTAACAAAGGTGTCAGCAGTGAATGACCCCAAGGGAAGTCACCCACTCTAAGTCTCTTGGTGAAAACCTAAAGTTCTCCAGTCATGACCCCTCTCTGCCTACCCATCCGCTCTCTAAAGGGTCCTCAGGTCTCTGCTCTAACTCCACCCAGGGGTGCTGTCCCTAATACAAAACAGTCAACAACATTTGAGACGCCCCTTGCGAAACGCCTCTCACGTGGTGCAACTTCAGGCTTTTTCCATGATGCTTTGTATTGGGCCTCAGACGTTAGAGTTGACCTTGCTTCTCAGACTCTTCTCCGGCCCGCTGATACCCCTTAAACATTCCAGAACCCTCCTCCATGTCTGGGCCGTCCACTGAACAGACCTCTATTCATTCATTTATAATTGGATCCCCCCTTTCCTGTTGCAGACAGATATCTGCCGCCAAGAACCCAACTCTCATAGACTTCTAAAAAGGCTTGCAACATTTCTCAGCCCAGACATGTACGTGTAAATCAATGCTAAAACATTTCAGGCCTACAATATTTCTCATTATGATTATAGCATTCAACTTCTTCATTTAATTAAAGCATGTTAATACTCTTATTTTATTATTCAGTAAACATTTTTATAAATCCTGGCCCATTAATGCAATGACCAAAAACGTTAAAACAATCTGTGTCGTGAAAAGAAACACCTTCCCTTTTAGCTCCAGCTCTGGCCCTGAGGCCTACCACGTTCTGCTCTTAACCACATACCACCTTATGTTTTAGCAGCTTCACGACATGGATTCAAAAAAATAATCACATCTAATAAAGTCATATAATGTCACACATTTCTGTATTAGTTCCACTTCTACTTAAATCTCTATATTAGCTATACATTTAGAATATAATTTCAGATACTATTAGCACTCATGGCATTTCTCTTCATGTTTTGTGCTTACTACAGGTAAGTGTGATGTACTCATACAATTAAATCAGTTTGCGCTCTCTCAGTTTCTTCTTATCCTAGGAAAATACAAAAAGTGTGTGGCTCCGGTGCACACTGAATATCTGAGCCAAACATTGATTGAATTTTTTTCCCTTAGGCTAAGAAAAAATCAAAGGGTCTTGCTAATTACGAAGGCATAAATAAGCATTAAGAAGTACCATGGCATAAACCTTGTATACAGATGCGTAAAGTGTAATATGCCATGTATTACTATCGTTGGAGGGAACAACCATTCTGACCCACTCTATGCTTCACCTCTTATGAGCCATGCCCCCTTCCACACACACAGCAAGGGTAATAAATAGAATATTATACTCTGCAACTGTGTATGTGCTGCAGCTGATTTTTGGAGTACCCCAATCTGGCAAAAATACACACAATTGTACTTTGCGGATATTTTTTTAATTAAAAGGCTTCCACTTACAGTCTGCACACCCACAAAGCATTTTGCTTATGCCCACAAACTTTCTCTGGAGACCAAAACATTTCTCTTCAATGTCAATGTCCTTGAGAGTGAGCAAATGTTGAAGAGGGCACCTAAAACTTCAAAACATTTCACACACAAAAAAATAAAACATGTTTTTGAGATTTCAGTCAGTGTTGGGTGAAGTTTCAATGAAAGTCAAAAAATGTAAACTGCTTTTCAAAGGAGGTTTTCTTATTTCACAGCCATTTTGGTCTGTTCTGTATTTCAATGAAAATAGCTGCACCAGCTGCAACACCTTTCATTTGAAAATCCCTGAGAGTCCCATATACAATAGTAGTCTACAACATATAATACCTGTGACGTTGTTATCTATGTATGTCTCTTATTTAACGCAAACCTAGATCAAATCAACAGAGTCATGAAAATAAAGGGTGGTTTTCAGTGAGTCGTGCAGCTTATGTGGAAGACGAGAGGCAGTAGGAGTGATACTGCATCAGCAGCATGAGTTTACATTGGAGATGAAAGAGGTGCTCGATTGAACCTTCCAGGGAGGATTGTGGTCGTGAGAGGAGTTGCGGAGCTGTGGGTGAAAAAGTGTGCAGAATATGAGGAGGGGTGAGACTGCTAGCACATGGTCCACTGTTGAAGTGGTTACCTTGTGACAAGGTGGTGTTTGATGAGAAGGAAAGATTGGATAGAATCTTTCAGATCTTTTCTGTGGTGACATTTCAAGTCCCAGAAGTATGTCAGAACACCTGGATTCTCATTGTTGTCTCTCTTCATTTTCTGATGTCATGTTTGGCAATGCTGCTGCTGCTGCTTGTCATGAGTGCTCCACTTGAGGCATGGTGTAGTTCCAGAGTTGCCTGCCCTGTTCTTGAGGCAACAAATCTTGAATGTGACGCATGTGGTTAGTGGGACCACAATAAAGTTTTTCTGAGGGGAGATGGGATTTCATCATACTTGGAAAGACATTTGATGAGTCAAGGCACAGCATGTGAACATGCTTCAGTTACTTCATGTGGATCTCAGAGATGCTGACCAGCAAGATGGTGCTTCCATTGAGTTTTGCATTACACAGAACCTAAATGGAACTTGTGAGTTCTGTTTCTTGCAGGAAGGTTTCGACACTGCACTGCCGAGCCTATTGATGTGTGGTGCTCTTTGTTTTACGTGTGGTGAAAGCACTGAAGCAGATGTTAGTGTCAATGTAGAATTTTTGGGACTTGGCAATGTTGATATTTCTCCCATAGGAGGCATGGGGGTCATTTTGCAGGTTTTTCTGCCCATTATGGCCAGGTTTTTTCAGTGAAAACTGCCCATATTTTTACCCAGTCTAAATAGGGCAGGGGAACACATCTGACGGTCCTTAATCCATCGGGCCATCTGAGGTGTATGTAGGCAGCGGAGATGGAGCGCTCTCTACCATCTACATACTCAAGTTCCACCCGACTTTAAATGAGGTGGGAGGAACTTTGCTCTGGTGCTGAGGTTACTTTGTCGCCATTGCGATGGAGTACCTTCTCCACTAAAGTCTCATTGGGCCTATATTGCCAGAGGGAGTGGATGGAAATTCTATTATAACGAGTTCCATTCATAGGAATAGGAGTGAAATACCCAATTAACAAATAACAGCTCTCACTATACGTCATGTCTAACTACTGATAGGCTATTTGTAGCGCCTAAAATATTGGCTCAATGACATGAGCTTTCTCACGAACAAAATGTTGCAGGGTGTATTGAGATAACTGCTGTGGGTCGACAGGACTCCAGGCAACTGTAAGATACGTTCAGCAAAGCAGATAAGTGAAAGCTCGAAGAGATTTTCCAAAAGAGAAAAAAGTTAAATTCAGGTGTACGCAGGGAACACAATTTTGCAAGCAGCGACGTGGGTTTGCTGCAATATTGTCCTGTACACGTCTCAGGGGCCTGCGCAAGATGTCTTTCCCGCATTAGCCGTCGATCTCTTGCATATGGAGCGTGAATGGGCCGCTGTTCCCTTCAGAAGCCGAGGCAGTGTATCTGATCCGCCTGTTAATTCCCCAGCCTCTGCCGGTGACAGCCCAGCCATTTCCATGGCAGCAGAAGCGCGCGGTGCCAGGCGAGGAGGCAGCGACATCTGGGCGGCGTGCAGAATCAACGCGCTGCAATCCTAAAGGGGGCAGCGGCAACAAGCCTCACAGGAAAGAGCGCTCCGGCAGCGCGCGCGCAAACGCCAGCCAGGGCATTTCTGTGCATTGCGTTTGTGCGCGCGACTAATACTTTTAAGTCAGGAAGCTGCAAAAGCTCGAATCCCCCCGACGCTTTTCTTCTGTATCAAAACTGGCTCAGCAGAAGGCCTTGGATTTGGGGTTCTGTTCAGCCTGACGCTTTGGTGCCTCCCTAAGCTGCCGATGCGTGGGTGAACAACTGTGCGCGCGCGCGCATGTATAAATAGTGCAGAAGAGCCCCTGCTCCTCATAGCTGTTGCTGAACAGTCGTCTGCCGTCGCTCCCTCTCCACAGACGTTGGAGCGCGAGCCGACCAGGTGCTGCTCGGATGAAAGAATACACGCACGAGCTTCCAGGTACCCACCCGCCTGCTGCTGGACCAGGGGCAGCGCGCGGCATGAAGACGTCAAGGGAACACTCCTCGAACCATCTGGAGGCGAGCGAGGTAAATAGATGGTTTGTGGCAGGCGGATTTTTCTTCTGTGCTGCGAGTTCGTCGTTGTTTCTCATTATTTTAAAAGGGCTTTCATTTCTCAAATATTTTGACTAACTTTTGAAACGTTGTGGCGTAGAGTACTTTCTTCACAATTTGAGCAGCAGAAAATGAAGCAGATGTATGCAGCGACTGAAAAGGTGTGGAGCTAACGGAAATTGTACATCATTTACCATTGCTTGTAAAGCTAGATTAATTTCTATGGCGCTTTATTTAGTAAGAAGTAACTACGTTTCTTATTCTGTCAGTTCGATTCCTGGATTCAGCTGGACTCCTTACTGACTGTACTTCTGTCTGGATATTGTGCAAGGTGTTTAGACATATACACAACTAGGGCTGAAACATGAGACCAATGCTTGCATATGATATGACAGAGGTGTTTTTTTGTGCTCTTTGCCATTTGGATGACTGTCTTTGCAGCACTGTTAGGTTTAGTACCTTCATGCTCTAATCTCGAGGACGGATGTAGGGCTTGAGAAATGTCATCCTTATTGACACAGTATGCTGAAGAGTTGTATAATGCTCGCTTGCCTCACAGCTCTGTTGGGCTTGTGCTCTTAATGCCCTGGTCTCGAGGACACATTTAGGGTTGAGGCATTGCACCTTTGCTGGCATGTTATGTTGCAAAGGTTTGTGCAGTGGTGTATTGTCAATAATATAGCCCCACAGTCCAGTTTGGTCTGGGCTCCTTCACACTTTGGTGTCCAGATTTTGTATAGCGTTGTATTGCCATTCATATGCCCTGAGAGCACTGCTGGGTTTGTGGTATCTTCACACCATGGTCTAAAGGATTATGCTACTGACTAGAATCAGTTTTCTGATTGCTTGAGCAGGATCATCAGTAATCTATATATGTATGTATGTGTATAGAGGCAAAGTTAAAATTAATAGATCCATACTAATATACTTACCTAAATATGTACCATAACAATATAATGATAGTCTGCGTTTTGCAGTCAATATTTTTTGAGGTTCTTATTTTAGATCTCCAAATACTGACAGGCGACCATTCACTCTTTATTAACACTTTCTAAAAGAAAACACTCAAGGAGTGTTCATGATAAACAAGTACTAATCTCATTATGATTTGTGTATGCAAATGTAATAATTAAGTGATAGTTAAACTCTTGCTGAAATTCGACATTTAAAAGCAAGCGTATTAGAAATAGCAGCACAAATGCATGGTCCACATGTGGGGTCAAAGAGTGTATTCGGGTGCGTCCGTAAGATGTATTCATTAGAGGACTGAATGAAGCGATGGCCAAGAAGGGAAAAAGGATAATCGCTTCTTGGGTCATAGTTAAATGGAGAAGCAACGGTTGTGCAGAGATATATGTAAGGCGCACATAATATCTGAATAGTACATCACTTTAAGCAGAATTAATCCCAAACTCTCATATGCTGAAAATGTTTCCGAGTGCACCCCTCGCTGGTATATTAATCAGGTATCTCATGATCAAGAGTGTAGCCAATGAAGACCATCTGAGTTTAGCTGTATCCCGGGCTGGCCGTTTTATATGCTGCCGGCTCAAGGCTGTGAGTTGTACACATTCATCTCCAGTATATGCTCAAAGCGATACACATGAGGTCCTTCGAACAAGATGAAATATTTTAATGTCCTCTTGTAATTTGGATATAAGGTTATCTAAGGAAGGAGTCCAGCTACACCCGTCATAACAATTATCAGTTATATAAAAGAGTTATCTTCAGTGCCTCTTGGAACTCCTCCAACCTTACACATAGTCAGCATCAAAGAGCAAGGGGGAGCTTGGTTTGAGTCCATAGCTTAGTGCTCCTATAAAAAATGGTGTTTTCGCTTTTGATAATAATCTGAATAGTACATCACTGAACCAAATGGATTTCCTTTGCAACATAATAACCGCATGAATACAAATAACCTACCTTGCACCTAGTGTCCTTGCTGAGCCTTTTAAACTTTTCTAAATGATGCAGAGTGGAATGTCTCGGCAAAATCTTCACTCACCATGGTTAGATGATGGCCACAATGTGTATTGGCAGCGCTCTGTACTAACTCTTTCTGTACTACTATAAATGGCACTAGTACGTGGTAGAAACTGTAAATGTAGGATAACATCATATTTGGCATGGATATCAAAAAAGTTTTAAGGTATGGATATTCATCAGCTAGTCACCACTCACTAAAGGGATCACCTCCCACTGTCTCCAAAAGAAAAAGGGGTTGATCAATCGTCATTCTCTTATCAATGGAAGCAAACAAAGCTTATCTAACATATTTCAGAAAAGACAGCATTCACCAGAGCACAGTTAAAATTCAACAGTAGCTTAAAAATAATCAGTTTTTTAGTGTTAACATTCAAAGCGGGTGAAGAGCTACAGGATTATAATCCAAATTAAAACGAATCTGCTCTTTAAAAGTAGGTAAAACATTCTACTGTTTGGTAAATACATCAGTTTCCCTAAATATTTTGCACGATTTTTTTAATTATGTCAAGGAAATTATTGATGTAGGTGTCTAAATATTTAATCACCATATACCTACACACCTGGTCAAACGCTTCACAGCTAGACCTAACACAGTCACCAGTGTGAGTCTAAATCTTTGTTTTTCCTTTGATGCATACGTATCCATATATGTTGGGAAAAAAGTTGAGTAATTACAAACTAGACAGACGGTGAGGCGATGGAAACAAATAAATAGCAAGATAGCCCCACCATATGCCAAAACTTTAACTTCATTGATACCTATTGTCATGCCCACGGTTAAGGACAAGTAACATATAACACAGGTCGAAACTGATTTAGCCCAAATCCTGAACCAGGGTATAGCAAAGGAAGTAGAACAGTGGTTCATGGTTCTTATTTTTAACTAGGTCTCTACCTTAAAATAGTGCTACAATAGCACAATCTTTTATCAGAAACAATGTACTTGACGCCTTTTAAATGCAAAAATATATTAATATTATCTATCCCCTTTGTTAATTTAACAATTGATGCTAATGCAGATGACGCAGTGCTCATAAGTGAAACAGATGGGTACTGCATAATATGATAGACATATTTAGAATCAGGGATGTCCCCTGTTTCCACATGTCATGAAGTTCAAAATAAATGTTGTTCATTATTTTAATAATTATCTCCGGGCATCCCTTTACAGATGTCGATGTTCTGACCCAAAACCACCAATAAAATGGGTCTCTTCAAGATAGAACCGTCGTCTGGAACAACACCTCAATCATGACTTCAATTTATGTTCATGTGGAGGTCATTTTACTACAGGGTCACAAGGATGGCTGTACCTGGAAGGAGCTAATCAGTGTCTCAATTGTTTTCCTCCAGCTTTTATATAGCACAAACTCGACCTTAATGCATTGGAGCACCTTACTCGAGCACAAGTTATATACACACAGACACATTCATTTTTGTAGGCATTTCAGTTGGAAGATGGTGTCAATTTGCCCCTTTATTGGATTTCCGCACTTGTGTAGGAGATCACACAGATGACTCTTGCAACACTTCGAAATGCTCCAAATGGTTATGGACGGTAGGCAGACAAAATATTGATTTTTAAATATCGACATACAATAATGTAGATGTTTAAATATCGAAGGGAAAGCATATAGAAGTAATATCGATTTTGTTAATATCGATGTTAGTAATATTGATGTTACTAATATCGAAGTTAATAATATTGATGTTACTAATATCGATTTTTATATGATTTTTATGTATATTATTATGTATTTAATATGTATTTTTTTAATGTAATTTAATTACATTTTGTATTTTAGTGCCGTAGGGGGTTGTGGGTTTATCGGGAAATAGGGTGGGAAGTAATTTAATTATACTAATTTAATTAATCATTTTTAGGAATTATAAATGAATTTTAATTAATTAGTAATTAATTTTTATTAATTGGTAATTAATGTAAACTAATTGATTAATTGGTAATTATGTTCTGTAGTGGGTTGTGGGTATATAGGGGAATAGGGTGGGAAGTATTTTAATTATACTAAATTAATTATTAATTTTATGAATTATAAATTAATTTTAATTCATTGGTAATTAACTTTTATTAATTAGTAATTAATTTAAATTCATTGATCAATCGATAATTATGTTCTGTAGCGGGTTATGGGTTTATAGGGAAATAGGGTGGGAAGTAATTTAAATGTAACTAAGTAATCATTTATTTTAATTAATTGTTTTTGTTAATTATATTATTGTTAACTAATTATTAATTGGTAATTTATTTTTATTAATTGATTAATTGATAATTATGTTCTGTAGCGGGTTATGTGTTTATAGGGGTACGAAGTAATTTAAATGTAATAAGTAATAATTTATTTTAAAGAATTGCTTTTGTTAATTATATTATTGGTGATTAATTATTAATTGGAAATTTAATATTAATTCTCGATACTAAAATTACAATGGAAGAAATAAAAAAGGCTATATATTCACTCCCTTTAGGAAAGGCCGCAGGCGAAGACAATCTGCCTATGGAGATTTACAAGATCTGTGAGCAAGAACTACTCCCTTTGTTTCATCAGGTGATAGACTCCATAGCTGAAACAGGTAGTGCTCCCAATTCTTGGCGCATAGCTAAAATCATCTTTTTAAAAAAAAAAAAAAAAACACCGGAAGAACAGGGATAATACCGACCAATTTCATTAATAAATACTGAGGCAAAAATCTTCGCCAAAATACTCTCCAAACGGCTAGCCCCTATAATGCCCGATCTAGTTAACTGCCAACAACATGGATCCGTGGTGGGTAGAGATACTACTGCTCATATTAACACCGCAATAACTGCTTTTGATGTTGCGGCGGTTACTCACACCCCACTCGGAATGGTCATGCTAGATGCGGAGAAAGCATTCGACCGAGTGGGGTGGGAGTACCTATGGGCAACATTAAGATCATTTGGTATACAGGGACAATATTTAAGATGGATACAATCCTTATATGAAACACCAACAGCCATAGTAAGCTATCTGGGAAACAACTCAGATAGTTTCTTAATAAAGAGGGGTACTAGACAGGGGTGTCCTCTTTCCCCCCTGCTCTTTGCCTTAGCCTTAGAACCATTCCTAAATGCTCTTACAACTCAAGACCGTATTACTCCAATAGAACATGAAGGCAATACCTTAAAAAATCACAGCGTTCGCTGATGATATTGCCATCTTCACCACTGAACTGGTAGAAGCTATACCTAATATAATTAAGGAAGCTAGGGACTTTGGCGATGTATCGGGCTATCGCTTAAATGTTAATAAAACTCAAGTGATAGCGAATTATAAACCACTTCAACCGATAATAGGCTTATGCCCTGACGCTACATATCTAGGGGTGAAACTTACCTCCAACATCGATAAAATCATTTCATTAAACTATGAACCTCTATTAAAGGATATTACATCCACTCTCAAAAATTGGCACAAAATACCACTTAGTTTGATCGGACGCATCAATACAATTAAAATGAAAATAGTACCAAACATACTTTACCTGTTTAGATCTATCCCGCTACAACTGAATAAATCCTACATTAAGAGGATAGAAAGTATCTGCAGTAACTATATATGGGGATATAAAAAAGCCCGCAGGTCAATGATGGCACTGAAACTATCTATTGAAAAAGGAGGATTACATTTTCCAGAATTAAAAATTTACTTTTTGCTACTTTTATTTCACGTATACGCAGTCTTTTGTCCAAAGAAATCCCCCTGTTTTATCACCAATTCATGCTAGGGCCACAAAGCAATCAGTTCTTATTTCGGGTCCATGACCCAAACTACTCCAAAAGAGTTAAATTTAAGACTGCTAGAGCAATTAAAAGAATCTGGGATCAAATTATAGACACTAATAAAATTCCTTTTTTCAACACTGAACTACCAATATGGGGGAATCCGGGGTTACCAAACATTTTCTTTGATGGCGCTAGTGCTCAATGGCTAGATCATGGTATTAAATCTTTAGGAGATCTTTATGGTTTAGAAGGTCTTCTAAGCTTCAATACATTAAAAATACTATATAAGATTAAAGACCATATATATTTTAAATACATGCAGATACAAGATTTTTTGATTAACAAAAATAAAATTGTGAGCGTTGAACAATCAGACATTCTGCAATGTATTTATTCGAATCATACCAAATCTCTTATTAGTAAAAGCTATACTCTGCTGAATAAAGGCCATGTTGGAGATTGTGGGAAAATAGCAGACAAATGGACTAATAGGCTGGGAATTAATATCAACTCCAACCAGATTACGAGCTCACTTAAGCAAATATATCGAGTTGTTCACTCTTCAAACTTAAGGCTACAATTTTATAGGACAATTACACAATTATACTATACACCACAGAGAATCTCAAACTGGACATCTGGTAATACTTTTAATGAAAGTACCAAATGCCCAAAATGTAATAAAGAAGCTGCTGCCATTGAACACATGCTCTACCAATGTCCGAAACTTTCAACCTTTTGGGCAGGAATAATTGATGTTCCTAATAAAAAACAAATAACTTTTCCGACTATATCTGCCCATTTAATCTCACTTGATATACAAGATAATAATAGTAAGTTTAAGGACTTAATTACAATTATTTTTTCCTGTGCGAGATTGGCCATCGCGCGAACTTGGATTTCAAAAGAACCCCCAACTGTTATGGATTGGTGGCATTTAATTCATGAAATTTATACAATGGAGCTCTCACTGGCTAAACTAAGAGGCCCAAAAGCATTAGAACGAAGGGAAAAAATATGGGGATCATTTGTCAATTAAATGCATGATTGTATTGCGTTACCGGCACGGTTGTTTTCCTTCCGTACTTATTGTTATTTACTATTTCTTTTTATTCTTTTCTTCTCCTTTCTTTCCTTTTTTTTCTTATACACAATGACTACTATATGTATAGTTTTTCTTTTTATATATGTATGCATAATTAATTTGATTTCAGTATTGTAAATATTCTCTCTTGCAATCAATAAAAATGGTTAAAAAAAAAGGAAATTTAATATTAATTGATATTTATGATTAATTTATTTTTACTTAATTATTCATTGGTAATTATGTTTTTAATAATTATGTATTCGTATTTGCAAATAGTTTAGATTTATTTATTAATAATTTTTTAAAAATATTTTAAAATAATAATGTATTTATAAGTATGTTATTTTTCATTTCTATGCTATTCAACACTTTCCCTACTGTTGCACTCTCTTGAGTTGGAATAGTAATTTTTACCCCTACGCTATCCAACACTTTCCCTACTATTACACTCTCTGGAGTGGGAATAATAATTTTTACCCCTACGCTATCCAACACTTTCCCTACTGTTGCACTCTCTGGAGTGGGAATAGTAATTTGTACCCCTACGCTCTCAAACACTTTCACTACTGTTGCACTGTCTGGAGTGGGAATAATAATTTTTACCCCTACGCTATCCAACACTTTCCCTACTGTTGCACTCTCTGGATTTGGAATAGTAATTTTTACCCCTACGCTATCCAACACTTTCCCTACTGTTGCACTCTCTTGAGTGGGAATAGTAATTTTTACTCCTACGGCATCCAACACTTTCCCTACTGTTGCACTCCCTGGAGTGGGAATAGTAATTTGTACCCTTACGCTATCCAGCACTTTCCCTACTGTTGAACTCTCTTGAGTGGGAATAGTAATTTTTACCCCTACGCTACCCAAAACTTTCCCTACTGTTGCACTCTCTGGAGTGGGAATAGTAATTGTTACCCCTACGCTATCCAACACTTTCCTTACTGTTGCACTCTTTGGATTGGGAATACTAATTTTTACCCCTACGCTATCCAACACTTTCCCTACTGTACCACTCTCTGGAGTGGAAATAGTAATTTTTACCCTTACGCTATCCAACACTTTCCCTACTGTTGCACTCACTGGAGTGGGAATAGTAATTGTTACCCCTACGCTATCCAACACTTTCCCTACTGTTTCACTCTCTGGTGTGGGAATAGTATGTTTTTACCCCTACGCTATCCAACACTTTCCCTACTGTTGCACTCTTTGGAGTGTGAATAGTCATTTTTACCCCTACGCTATCCAATACTTTCCGTACTGTTGCACTCTCTGGTGTGGGAATAGTACGTGTTTACCCCTACGCTATCCAACACTTTCCCTATGTTGCACTCCTTGGGGTTGGAATAGTAATTTTTACCCCTACGCTATCCAATACTTTCCCTACTGTTGCACTATTTGGAGTGGGAATATTAATTTTGACCTCTACGCTATCCAACACTTTCCCTACTGTTGCACTCTTTGGAGTGGGAATAGTAATTTTTACCTCTACGCTATCCAACATTTTACTTATTTTTTTTTTTTGGGGAGTTATAATAGTATTTTATTCCCTATGTTATATTAATATATTTTGTATAGTTTTAGCTAATGTAGTATATAATTAATTTTAAAAGTATTAAAAGTCAATTATTTTTTAAAATTTGTTTTGCATAATTATTTAATTTTGATTTATGTTAATAGTTTATGTGTATAGATGAATTTGTAATGTATAATATTTTTAATTATGTATAATTCATTAAAATAATTATTAAAAATGATTATTAAGTAAGTATATACATTATATATTATATGTATATGTTTGATTTTTTTCAATTAAATTATGTATATTATTTATTAATTTTAAATATTATAAAACTGTGTAACTATGTTTATTATATTTTTAAGTATTATGTAATTTATTTTACATATTTTTTTATTTAAAAAAAACACTATTTTTTAAAAACAATATTTTTGACTTCAATATTTTTTTCCGATATTTTTGTACTTACCTTGTTGTAGATAGGATGTCGATATTGTTGACATTGATATTAATGCTCCAATATTTTTGTACCTCGATATTATGTCTTTTTATATTTTGTCAGACATTCGGTATGGACGATGCATATGTCTTTAGCAGGTGTCACCCTGTAGGTACCACAAATAGCAAGAGGAAAAGTCCAGTTTTTTAAAAATTAAACAGATTTAAACCATTGGTATAAATGCATGTTTAAATTAGAGTACATGTACATGTCTTGCTAAGGAAATGTCTTGATTACTCCCTTCCAATCCTATCAACAGGCTTCTACATTTTTTATGTTAGATGGTGAAGGTGCATGTGAGGCCTTCATATGACCTAGTATTCATAAAATAGTCCAAATTTGTATTACAAATTAAGTGTTTCTGGAGTTTAAGAACTAACATCTCCATGTTACCACAGTCAAATGCCAACTCAGAACCCTGAACTGGTGCCTTTCTACAGGCTAACTAATCCATTTATATGTGGATTTCATTTATTGTAATTTGTGTTCCAAATTTATTTAGCTTTTCCTTCTCCAACTGGCGTAGAGTAGCTCCCAGTATACACTCCTTCAGTTCCTAAGTCACTTTGCTTGTTGCATTAATATATATTTGTAATTAAAAACTATATTGATGAATTCCATTTATCACAACAGAGATGGAGAGAGAAAGAAGAGAAGAGAGAGATAGAAAGTTAGATAGGAAGTGGGGGATAGAGAGATGCAGAGAAAGAGGATGAAAGCAAGAGAACAAGTGTTAGCGAGGAGTCATATTAATCCTACTTTCAACATTTGCTTTGTTACCAGTCTAGTTTTGAAACTCCACATGTTAGACAAGTTGTTAAAGGACAATAAACTACATTGTTGCCTGAGCAGTTGGTGACATGTATCAAAGTAATGTAAAATTATTTTACCACTTTAGATGGATCGACAAATCATTTTGACCTTCTTCAGAGGAAATCTTATTGCTTACATGGTTTGGGGTTTAGGATACTACTTGAAGTTTATAGTTTGTTGGGAATTAGACACGTGGTAGAGGAAGCTAAAACCATGGCTGATTTATGTAGGAAACTTGCAATATAGCTAGGAAGATTGCATACCACTTAAGATTCAAACGTTGTAGTATGCCACATAATTGATTGTACTTTAGTCTTCATTTTGTGCTTGACTTAAAGTTACTTATGTTGAGTAGGACCTCAGCGGCCCTGAACTTTGGATTTTATATTAGATTCATTAACAGCACTATATGCAAGACTTCATTATGTTTTTTAATTTGAAGTTTCAGATATAATTAATCTGTAAAGCCCCGATGATGGTCTCTGTATTGGAGCTTTGTACACCATTTGATAAGGATAACTGTTGAATACAGGAACTTTAAAGTATTAATTTCTCTTACTTTTATGGGTGACCATTGGCCTTTATGTTATTTAATGAGGCCATTTTGCAAGGAATTTTGATTTATGTTAAATTTCATTCACTGCTGAAGAGTTGCTCGGAATTTAATTAATCTACTTTCCCGTGACTGCACTGATTTATAGAGATGTAAGTTCAATGATCTGGTTGGCAGACTTCGTGAAGATATGTATCAGTGACTTGCACAACAGATAAATTCATCTCTGCCAACAACTAATACAAATACAGATCCTCAAGTGTGCGTGCCTATGTCTCACCTAGAGGTCATCTAGACACACACTGGTCATACAGGCTCTGTTGTGCCTTGAAAACACCTTAATCATACAGAAAATCCTAAATCATGCATGTGTGGGGCTGGAATTAAATGTGCTTGATGGCTCCAAACCCCAGATCTTGAGGCTTGCTGGTCTGCATTGCCTCGTTCAGGACCCTCATGTCCTGGCAGTAACTGGAAATGTAATTGCACTGACTGCTGCATGCAATGTGCATCAAATTCAAACCAGTCTACTTCACACACCAATCCTTTCTATTACAATGTACATCTTATCTACTGACCAAATTAACAAGTGCCCGCCAACCTTATCCAACATGTGGCAAAACTTTGACTTTATGGACAGTTCTGTTGTCAAAAAAGCGTGGATTATTTCTTCGTTACGCCTAAGCGTACTCTTATTTCATTCAGATGTCAGATAGTAATTTTACTTTTTCAGGAATAATTTGAGTAATCACCTGATGAGACAATTTCTTGCGTTCATGTTTTACATGATGGACCTTCACATTGTTCTGTATTCGTTTGTATACTTTTGTGGACTGCAAATTTATGTTACCATGATCCATATTCCACTTTGTTTGTAATTCTCACACTACATTAAAAAGCTAAAACAAAGATACAAGTTTCTCTCTAAACTTTCCTTTTTGCACTACACTTGCTCATGTTTTATTTGGATCTGCAGCTAGAAACTGCTTATCTAAACATATCGTTGATCTCTCAAGACAAGGTGGGGGCCGTCTTTGTTCATGTTTCTTTAAAGTGTACAAGATTATTAGAGGCAGGCCTACAGCCTTTTTCTTTTCAAGGTATATTTTATGGTGCTATTCTATGGTGGTCATGTTAGTTCAAATAATTTTCTCAGCTTTGAACTGGGGGACTTGGTGCCGGGTCACCAAATTTAAAAGATCAGATAGCTAAAAAAGTAGTTCACATTTGCAAATCATGGAAGTTTTAAACTTGTAAATACATGCTGTGCAAGTATTTTGCAAGATATGGAAGACTACATGCATTTGTGCTTGCAGTAGGCAAAATTGTTGTAAAATCAGGTAAATCAATAGTAAAAACCGGCCAATCAGACCACAAAAAACCCTCAAACAGCCAGAAACCCAGTCTATACGCTGACTTTTCAGACTAATCCTTCTGGTACTGCCAGATAGTCCAGTCTGAATGTGTGAGCGTGTGTGTGCACACATGCCTGTGTGTTGGTATGATTGTGTGTGCATGTGTGTTAATGTCTGTGTGTGAATGTATGCTTCCTTTGTCAATGACACATATTAGGATGAGAAAAGTAATGGTGTGTGAAATGTGCTTGATTTGCTTTTGTGTAATTGTGCTAAATTCTGCAAAAATATTGTTAAATTAAGTAAATTGCAAAATCTGCATTTTTTTGTTGAAAATATGTTAGGTTTTATTTAGCTTAAATATTAAAGCAAAGTCAATAATTCTTGCCTGTATATCGGCCTTACCTCCCACCCTGCCACAGTATACAGAGTGATCCAATGCCTGCCTCATAAAACTCCCCATAATCTATCCATGTCCTACCCTTCCCCCGACCTCTCTCATTCGCAAAACCTGCATTATTGCTATATTTTGGAGCAATATGCATCCCTGTGTCCATTTTATATGTGAGGACATATTCATGCTAATAAAGAGAGCGAAAAGCGCTAGTATCACTCACATTCTGGTCATTTGCATTGATCCCGTGCGCCTATGCTAAAATGTTGCCGCAAAGTGCAAACTTACGCCACATGGTGTAATGATGTCATTTCCAGTCTCGAGCCCAGAGAAAAGCTAAAGCTGAAACACATACGTTTCATTTATCAGATTTGATGGATGTCTAATAAAGTAAAACATGAATGCAGTGTTTCCAGGTAAACATAGCCTTTTGCTGCATGTCATACTACATCTGTATAATTGATTGGGTAAGGGAGAGCGAGAAGTGCCTGGATAGAGCAATGGATAAGCAGTTATATTTAGATATACACATTTACATCTAGATGGTGAAGTGGTAATATGTGGACAGAAGGGGCTTAATGTGTGTGTGTGTGTGTGTATGCATAAATATGCCTTCACAGTCAAGAGTCATGGAGCCTAATCTGGCAAATTATCTTCCTTTTTAATGCTGGGCTCGCGGATATGCCCTGAGCTACTGAAAGCTGATGTTTCCTGGAAGAGGGCTAGCAGGTTTGGACGCTTACCACAGTTTTAAAACCCTGTTTTAATCAACATGGATCATGGCTCAACTTTTAAGCTGTCTGTTGGGAAACAAATGTCTACCACTGAGTGCTGATAGCAATAGCAGCAGCCTGTCCACTCTGGGTGTCCACTCAGCTCAGAAGCAATGACCTCTCCATGTTGGACTTTGTCTACTTAGGGGATTCACACATCCCTGTTGGAAAAGCCCACTGTGTGTCAAGAAAGCATCACAATGTTATGGTGCGTTAGAGGGTACGGTTGTGGGAAAGCTACAGCCTGGATGTGATCGAATAACAAGATCACTTGTAGATCACTTTTAGAGCAGGGCTACATTACTTGTGCGGTTTCTGGGGAGGAGAGCAATTTCAATACTTTTGTACTTGGGTAGAATTTTTCACGAAGGTGAGTAAAAATGTCCAAACAATTTTGGTAATTAAAGTTTTGGAAAACAATTTTGAATTGCTATGAATTATGACACCAGATAGTAACAGTCTCTCAATAGGAAAATTGAGTTTTTCGCAGATTAACTAGAAACTTGTTAAACAGTTTTCCAAATAAAACTCATGATCCATCGCTCAATCAATTTCCCTTTATTATTGAGTTTCAAAAGTTTTGCAGTACAAATGAACAAGTCAAGGTATGGCAAGGACTGCTGTTGGTCAATATTAGATGAGACGAGGTGTACTGTAGAGGCCTGCAAAGAAAATGCTGACATTTCTGTGTTTGCTCATTGATCTGGCGGAAGGCGAAGGAGGCAACAATCTGCTCAGATATGTCTGGCAGCGGCCATCTTGAACAGCAATCTGTGTGTGTGTGAGTGTGTGTGTGTGTGTGTGTGTATATATATATATATATATCCAAAAAGACAATCCTGCTCCAATGAAGAAGAGGCACATACATCAGATATGTAGGTATACGGCTTATTTATTAAAATTCAGGTCTACCACGACTCTGCATTGAAAGAAAGACACGTTTTGCCTGCGCAGCAAGCTTCATCAATCTAATTGGCGCCATAGAGTTTCATGTATATATAGCCATCCTCCCTTCAGACATGCATAGACATAGAAGATAGACTGTGCAAAAGAAAATAACAATGATAATACACGCTTATTATAACAAATGCATATAGTGCAAAGTGCAAAGAATTAATCAAGACGAATATCAGAATAATGCATATATATATGTATATATATATAATGTATTGGGTTTTTAATGTATCAAACATCATTCTGAGTCAAATAATGTGAACTGAGTAAATCTCCAGACATAACGGAGTCTCATGTAACAGGCTGTGACTTTGAAAGGGCACAAAACCTTATGGCCTCATTTAGAGTCTGACATGCAGGGGCCCTATCTCACCAACACCAGAATGAACATGCCTTGAGGCGAGGGAACGACTGATTGTGCACCAGTGTAGCATTTGTTGATTTGTGTCATGACACCAATGTTAGTGTTATGTTATGTTTTGTTATGTCAGTGTGTATTTTTAAAGCAGTCTATCATCAAAGAGGTCTCTTGGTGCTAGGGATAAGGAAGTATAATAAGGGTATCTCATTTAGGGAAAAGTAGGGTTTTAAGCTACTTCCGCAAGAGGGTGTTCAAGGTAAGGGTTTTGATGCGTATAGGAACGGAATTCAACAGGTTAGGAGTGAGTACAGAGAAGGGGTCTGCCCCTGAGCAAAAAAGGTATGAAATGATGAAATCTACCAAAGATATCGATGAGTAGATCAAAGCCAGGGTGAGAGCCGGTATCTGCTGATTTTCAAAGTCAGAAAGCGATAAACGATCCTGCAGGACTTTGTAATGAACTCCATCCATAGCTGGAAGTCATTGCAATTGTACTAAAAGGCGCTGAGGTAAGGAGCCTAGCAGCTTCATGTTTGATTGATTGGAGAATTGCAATGAGGCTTTTTTATTCTGTGATACAGTACATTATAGTAATTGAGCCTAGACCTAATCAGAGCAAGGTGGCTTCTCTTTTATCTTCGAAGGCCAGGACTGGATGGGTGGATGTGAGCTTGTGCATCAAGAAGGTGTGGGAGGAGATAACTGTTGAAACGTGGGCCTACGCCTTGAGATGAAAATCAATTTTTACACCTGGGCTTTTAACGCTGATATCTGGAGTAGGGAAGGGACCACACAAACTGTGCCAATATTGCACCCAATGGATATTGTTGAGATTTATCTTGCGAAGAGGAGGAATTCCTTGCAGGCTAAAGATAAAGAACCTAGTTATTAAAATGCTACAGTAAACTGTGTTGACCATCACCAAACATTTCAGTAAGATCAGAACTCTGATACAAAATTGATCAGTGGCCACACAAGCTTTCTGACTGCGGCTGTCATATCTGTTTCAGTGTTGCAGGTTGAGATGACTTCTAAATAAGCTGACAGTTTAGAGGCTACATGACTTTATTAGATTTTGAAGACTACTGATTCGAGTGAAATAGGACTCTAGCTAGCTAGAGTAATTGGGTCTAGATGGGGCTATTTGAGAAATGGCTTTACAATGCCAAGATTCAAATCTATGGGGGCCTTGCCAGATATTAAGGAATGATTGAGGATATTATTGATAGACTGAATTAGTCCTGGGAGTTTAAGTACCCTAATATTGCTGTCAGTTTTTCTTCTGACATAAATATTGTGTTAAAAACATTCACAAAAATATGGCTTCATTGGAGTTAATAATGGAAAATCCGCAACCAGTCCGACAGTATTTTTATAAATATTATTTAGGATGCAACAGTGTCAAACAATAATTCTATACAGACTTTTCTGATATACAACTCCATATGGCCACAGGTTTACTGCCCTGTTTAGGCATCCTGATGCAGAATTACCCGTCCCTTGCTCAACATGGGAGGCATGGTGGACCTGGGGAGGGAAATCATCAATGGCTTCAAGGTGCAGTTAGAAAACCACTTGTGTGCATCAGGATGATTTTTTTTTTGTATTTGTTCAGAATGAAATCACCTCTCTGGTAGTTTGTTTCTGAAAAACAAAAGTAATGCTGAGTGGACCGCCTTGACATGTCATCCCACCAAGCATCCCTTCAGATGAAAGTCCTCCGTCTGTGTCGGCAAGAGGTCTTTCATCAGAAATAAGCCACTTATCAGGTGTTTAACCCTTATTTGGCAGGGGCCTGCTGTGAGGTGGGCAGAGGCAGGTCCTCCACAACAATGGTGGGCTCGGTGGACAACCCATCAAGGTCTAAATGAAACCCCTACTGTCCTAAAAATCAATAAATATGGGAAGCACAAACAATGGCAGACATCATCAAGATCTAGCATTATCCGTTTTTTAGGTCTCGCCTGGCGTTAGCAGCGCGCATGCACTGCCCTCACCATGGAAGGGCTTCTTGGAATCAATACGGTTCAAGAAGTCTTGTCTCCGCTCCGCTTGCAATTTTCATTGGCGTGCGTCGTTTCTCGTCAGTAATTATGCTGAACAGAGTTTGTTGATTGAACCGGAGGGTTTTTAGTCCCTCCTGGTTGCCACCTTGTCCTCTTTTGGCCCCCCACACCGGGCCTAGATCTTTTACTGGCGGTGTGACACTCTCTCATTCATTAGTCCGTGTAGGCACTTTGTTTTTTCATTAAAGAGAATGCCTTTCCGCAATGGCGACAGCTTGTTTATTTTTGCATTGTGCTTTCACTGAAACTGGAAGCGCGATGCAAATGTAAACAAGCGGTTGCCTTTGCTTGTGTTAATTGCCGTGTGCTTAACCTTTCCTTACGGGCGGCCCTTGTTTGAGCTTCTGTTTTTTGCCATGTGTTTAAACTTTCATTATAGGGCGCTCCTTGTTTACTTTACGTGCACCGTGTTACAGTTTTATTTCACTCTTTCTTCTTTTTTATCGTTATCTTCGTCTTTCTTTCAAACTCTGTTGCCGCGCTCCTCAATATCGCTTTAGCTTGGAGTCGGATACTGTAAAACAAGCCCGCTTCCCAAAACAGCTCACCGTGCCTGACCAACGTAAGCACCAGACAGAGCGGGCACATTTTGGCATTTCTGATGCGGGCCCCCGCTGCCTCAGCGCGCAGTGTTCGCTGCTAGCTTTTATCCTCACTATCGGCCCTCAATAGAAGACTCTTACCTGCAGCCTTTTGATGCCGAGCGGAGAGCAATCCACTTCGAGCGGGACAAAGGCCGCAAAGACCGCAGATTAGATGGGTCTGGATGTGTTTGAAGGGATCGCAGGCTTCATTTGAATAAAACAAGCTCCCAGGTCTGTTAATGAATGTATCACCCTGGACTCGTGCCAGGCCAGGGAGGCGTTCAGCTTGTGAGACTTCCCAGGCTATGTCAGCTAAAGGGTGGGAAATCCTAACACCGCCAGTAAAAGAAATCCAGCAGTACTGGGGTTTGCCGTACGTGCCCCCTACCGTGCCACCTGGGCGCTGGGCGAGCCTTCACTGTGCGGAGGCTCACGCTTCTGTGAAGCAGTCTGTGTGTATGGCTAATGCCTTTTACTGTTTTTTTTTTAAAGTTAACATTGTCCGGATTTGCAAATGTGAGCTACTTTTTTGAGCTACCCGATTCGTTGATGGATGCCACTTTTATTGTGTTAACCAGGAATATTTTCTATCCCAATCAAACCCTGCCACTGACCGGGGAACTTAACGAGGGGCATGTATTAAGCCAGATCTGGCACATTAGTTGGTAACTGGCTGAAGCTATAATGCCAGTAATCTGCTGAATGATGGTTTTCCACCTGTAGGGAAAACCTGAAAATCCACTGAATAAAAACATGTAATATTATTCAAAATAGCCCATTTTGTGTGTGTGTGTGTCCCACACACACAAAAAATTTGTTATTTTGCCGCATTTTGACAAAAAAGTTTCATGACTCTGATTTATTCGCCCCATTTTTTGGTACATTGATATGGGCGGAAGTCGGGAATGTTGTAGAGGCTGTTATGTTACACCCATAAGCTGCTCTGTTGTCAATGTTTGGGGGCTAGGACACACAGACCCCTCTTCCAACTTAAAAGCTCAAAAAACCTGTAGGGAATACATGAAAGAGCCGTATACTATGAAAGGAGGCGACCATCTGCAAACTCTCCGAGAACAAACTGGGTTGCCTTTAATGTCTCATTGTGTCGAAGTTGTAAATTGCTCCGTGCATCATTTCCTGTGTCTCCCTTCTTCCCCAAGCACTCTCCCAACTGGCTCCTTTCAAGTGCAAACACACGAGAGAGAAGCAACACTTTGAACTGAAGCACACACACACAGCTTCCCAGTACACACAGGAACTGTATACAAACAGAGAGGAACCCACAAACAGAATACAGCAATACAGCGGGAAACACTAAAGCATTAAACGAACACATAACACTCACCACATCTACAGTCCAAAAATGCACTGACACAGAAACAGGAGAAAAACAAATAAAGAGAAAAAAAACTGTCACAGACAGTATGTACACAGAGAAACGTGTATGCAAATATACACAGAATCATTAACACTAACAGAAGGGAACATACATAGAAAAGACAAACAAAATACACGAAAGGAGAAGCACGCACTGCGCACACAAAGTGAACATACATGCTTATGCACACAAACAGGTTAGAAACACACATAGAGACACACACAATCCTGAACACATATCAACAGTATACATAGAAACCAACAACATCTACGTAGTCTGTTTTTAGATCTCGCCTTTGATTAAGTTAAAGCCATTTGCTTTGCTATACAATACTATTAGCAAAGCAAATGGCTTTAACTTAATCAAAGGCGAGACCTATTGCATTTTCAATGGTTGTTTAACTTACAACCTGGCTCCCTATGACAATGGAGATGGGTCTCTAACTATGATGCATCACTTGGATGACGTTGGTGTTGTGTAAATCAAAGGCCCAACATGAGTCCTTTGTCCTTGGTACAAAACTTTTACATTTTTATTGAAGACCAAAAAGTTCTCTAATGCGGTTTCTGGTGAACCCAAAACCTTTCTCACTTCCAACTTCTTTCTGTGTACTCTGTCTACTCCAAGCAATGCAATCCATCTTCTTTTGTTCTAAATTAAATCGTGTTGCTTTACCACGTGCCAGAAGATGTCATTGTGACCATTTTTGCATCTGTGTTAAATCTGATGTAGAATTACATATTAGAATTTCGACATATTCTGTGTTAAGATATATTATACATGATACCCCTTTAGCGAGAGCTTGATTTGCATTTAAAATCAAAAATGATGGGTGATGATAGTTGCCTGCCTGATTGCTGAGCAATGCTTTCTATAATTCTGGCTATTGGTGGGTCATGTCTGTTTGTGGCTCAGGCATTTGTAATCTAAATTACCTCTAACATGTGAAACCCTGTGTTGGACTTGGCCCTTTTTTCAGGGTCATCCCAGGACTTTTTGCCTTCCTCCTGTATATTTTCTGACCTGTTGATGGTGGTTTTATGACTCTGTGCACTTTACCACTGCTGATCAGTGCTAAAGTGCATATGCTCTCTTTTGTAAATTGTGTTATGGATAAGGGTTTCCAATATTAGCTATTTGATTTACTTGTCAGACCCTAGTACAGTGCACTATGTGAGTCCAGGGCCTGTAAATCAAATGCTGCTGGTGGGCTTGTAGCACTGATTGTGCCACCCACAGAAGCAGCTTGTAAAATGTGGCTCAGGCCTGTCATTGCAGAGGCTGAGTGTAGTCTGGGACTGCTGTGTCGACTTGGCAGGGGCACCCACTTCCTTCCCTTTTCTGCATGTTAATCACCCCTAAGGTAGGCCCAAGGTACCCCTGTGGGCAGGGTGCATTGTATGTGAAAGGTAGAACATGCCCTGATGTGTGTGTCATTCCCTGATAGTGAAATACTGCCAATTTTGTTTTTCACTATTGCAAGGCTATCTGTTCCCATAGGCCAGAATGGGCAGTTTGCTTATATTATATTATATTATATTATATTATAAACATAACTGACTCTGGGAACAAGATAGATAAATAAAGTTTAGTATGCCTGAACTCAGAATGTTAAAGTGCATCTTTTAGTGACGGTGATTTGTACATTCTGTGTTTGAAAATACCACTTTTAGAAAGTAGGTATTTTCTTGCCTAACCAACCAGTGTGCCTCTGCTAGGTTTGTGTATTGCATGTCTGGCTTGTGAGTGACAGGGCCTGGGAGGGGGCAGTGGCTCCGGCAGTCTGATGAGTCAGAGCTGGGGTGAATCCACCTGGGTTGAATTTAGAGTAGTGGGAGGAGATTTCCTTGCAAATGCCTGGGCCAGGTCTGCTTTCAACAATGCTGTCTCCACCTCCTGCTAGGAAGCTGCACCAGAGAGGACAGAACTGGTTTTGGCTGTGCACAGACCCTCTCTGCCTTCAGGGAACAAAGGATTTGTGTGTATAAAAAGTGGGACCCAGACCCCAGGACTCTAGATCCCTTCTGGGAAATCAAGAGGAACCTTTGCCAAGGAGAAGAACCGGAGCAGCTGAGAAGATTACTGCCCCTGTGCTGTTTGGGGTTGGCCTGCAGTGGTTACTTGTTGCCAAGGACAGGAGAAAAAAGACTTTGCTGTTTGCTTTGTCACCAGCTTGAAGAAAAGATTTCGAAGGGCTTGAAACTGAGCTTGCCTCCTTTCTGAAGTCACAGGGACACAAAGACTTCACCACCAGCTCCCCTGTATTTCCTTGCTGGGAATTCCAACCTGCAAAGAGGTGCATGCTGCTGTTTAGAACCTCTAGAGACTGTTTGTTGTTGGGAGCTGGAAGATCGACGCAACCAGGAAGAAGCATGTCGTATCCACACCGATTCCCGACGCATAGCCGAGTCATGGAGAAGACGCGTGCCGCATCCGCACCTGGTCCCGGCGCATTGCCGAGCCACGGAAAAGAAGCGTGCTGCATCCACACCGGATCCCGCCGCATCACCTGCCATGTGGCTGCAAACATTCATGCATCGTCCAGATTGTCGCATTGCGCTGCCATTTTGTCGCATTGCACTGGATCGTCGCCATGCATCGAGGCACCATCTTGTCGCATCGTAACCGGAATGCAGTAAGAATCAGACGCATCCACACCTCTCCGGTAAGGAACAGACACATCGCCTCCCCTGCGCCCCAGTAAGGAACAGACGCATCGCCTCCCCCAAACCAAGGAACTGACGCATCACCTTCCCTGCAACCCCTTTTGTTTGTTTTGCGTGACACACTAAAGGTACTTTGTGGGAAAAGTGTTGCATTTACAACTTGCATTGAACTGAACTATTTCTACCTTTTAAGAGCCTTATTTTTGATACTGTATTGTAGATTTTAGTTGTTTGGTCTTGTGTTTGTTTAGATAAAGATTACTTATTTTTCTAAACTGGTGTGGTGTCCATTTGTAGTGTTTTCACTGTGTTACTGTATGTGTTCACAAATGCTTTACACACTGCCTCTGAGATAAACCTGTCTGCTCGTGCCAAGCTAACAAGGGGGTGAACAGGGGTTATTTTAGAAGCGTATCCCCTTTATCCTGACTAGAAGCAAGGGTCCCTATTTGGACAAATGTGCAACCCATTGCCAACTCGAGATCCCCATTTTTAACACACCTTTTGTTTGGGCATAGAGGCATTGAAATCTATACAATTATTTATTTTTACAATGGTAACCCTGACCAACCTTGCATCTTGTAATCATATTCAATAATTAAATCGATCCAAATTATTTGCGGGTCACATTTGCCCAGTTACTGAAAATAATTGCTTTATGAAACAATATTGGTTTTGTTCTTGAATTAAATAAATGGCATGCAGAATAAGTATTTTTAGGATATGGCTGCCTGAGAAATAACAAATAATGGTGTGCAGTATCAGAGAGGTGTCAGTGGCATTGACTGATCCAAGTATGTTGCCCAATTTTGTTTTGTTAGGGTTTTGTTCTGTTTCTGAATTGTGGCCTTTCGACGGTCTGGTTTTTGTACTCCTTGAAGCACCTTTGTAAATAGGGTACTTTTTTATGACCACACTCTCTGATATACCCCTCTGAAGTCACCAGACTCCAAGCAACATCTGATATCATATACTCCTATGTTACACACTCTGTTACCGTACACCCACTGATGCTAAAAATTCTTCCATCCTCCTGCAATGTATGAGATTGTAAGGTGCGATGTTCACCAAGGAAGTCTTAGGAGTGTGTTTCAACATGCTCAGAATTGACTACTTGTACCTTTCTGTATTATCTTGGTAGATAGATGCTCATATCACGGTGTCACTTAGTAGTGTTCCCCCAATGCTTCTCCACTCTCCAGCCCTAATTCTACAAACAAAATCATCCCGTGGGCAGAGAAGGACTGCTTTCTTTATTGTTTTAACAACCTGCAGTGTAATCTCTTTCTTGTAGTTTGTTGACCAGGTAATGCATAAAATAGTCAGATTTATGGCTACAAATTCTCCTCACTCTCAAGAATTTCTCAAATGGGAGATTGTCACATAGAATCCCTGTATGGTGACTGTAATATTCCAGAAGTGTGTTTCTTACAATTGGATTTCTAAACAATGTAGTGAACAGTTTCATTGTCTCAACTTTAATATTAGCATCTAAGAAAGTAATCTTGGACTGACTATGGGACATGGTACTGATTTTCAGTAGTCCTACTGTTTAGCCAATCCAAAAAGGACTCCAGGATGATCTGGTTGCCAATGCATATATTAAAACATCGTCTATATATCTATGTAAACAAGAGATCTGACTGAATAGGATTATCTTCATTAACTATATAAAGTTGTTCGTAATAATCAAAAAAATGGCTAGATGGGTCCTAGGCAAAATCTTGAGTGCTATTTCCAAAAGATCCAAAAAGAATTCAGTGGATGCTTACATAGGAGACTTTCTTTTGTCTACTGTCATTTGAAAAACATTCAAGGCTACATCTAACAGAAATTTGGTATACAAGAATCGTATATCTAAGGTTATCATTAGTTATCATGATCGATCAAAGGCGTAAAATATGCTAAAAGATCCGTGGTGTCTCTGACAAAGGGTCTAGTGAGAGGTACAAAGAGTTTATAAAAGTGAATGTACCGACATAATGGTCCTAATATGGAACCAAATCCTGATATGATCAGTCTGCTGGGAAGGTTTTCAAAATGTATGTGAATCTTGAGAAATGTATCGATTTTGGGCATGTAGGGGACTTCTTGTCGAGATATTCAAACTCATTTTGGCTAATGAATCCAGCCTGTAAAGCATTGCCAGTCCTCTGTTTTATGAGGTTAAAAGTGGGATTAGTCAAATGTTTCATGTAATATGTAGGTATCGTTAAATATCTCATCACCTTTGTTTCTGTAGTCTGCAGCATCATGCATAAAAATCGCCCCATCTTTATCTGCCTGTTTGATTACTATTGCTGTGGCTTAAGGCATCTGATTCAGCCTCTGAAAAAATATGCTTTGATAAATAGAATATTGGGGCAATTTTTCTAGATGTTTCAATGTAATTTACCAGAAATAACGGCATTGACGAGTTTGCGTATCTCCATGGTTGTCTTGCAGGTCATACTTGAATGCACTTGTGCACTACAAAATGAAACGGCAGCTGTATGATTGAGCTTTTTGTTTAATGGCCATGCAGCATAGCAACTGCAATGATGTACAGCATGGCTAAAAAAACTGTACATCATGGCTAAAAAAGATTGGCAGAGCAAACTGGCCTAATAGGTAAGAACTATTGGCTTTGACAATGCTCGATTCTTTTAATGCAGTAGCCCATACAGGTGGAAAATAAGGTGGAAAATAAACCAAGGATTTAGCAAACGGAGTTACAGCATCCATTTATTTCTGAAATACCTGTTTGCGCTGTAACAAAAAGAACAGCCAGAAAACGCATTTCTCCTTACTTGAGAAGATAAGAACAGATACCTACAAAGCAAAATATCAATCGGTCAAGTGCTTTAAAGAGCTTGCGGTCATAGCATGGAGTCTGAAAGCACTGACACAGTGTGGGCTTATGCTAAGCAAAAGCTTGGAAATGTGTAGTGCTATCAGTACTGTACTTCCCTCCATGACCACGGCAAGAAGTACATGCTCTGTAAATATGTAACATGTAATTGTTTAACAATCTCTTGGGACTTTGAGGATCCTGAAAGGATGATACATACGCGCAGTGTCGCTTCATGTTTACCACAGCATGCATTACTGCTGCGGCTGCTCACACAGGCTATTTTTTAAATTAAATTCATTTATTTATTTAATGCGATTTTATATAGCGCAAACCTTACCCGAAGGTATCAGAGGGCTTTACAAAAGGACATTACATAAGTACTTCGGAGTACATGAGTTACATAAAAGATACAAACCGAAAAACTCTGAAATTCAGATAACAACAAGAGTCTATTACAGATACTAGTGGTTAGAGTTGCATATATATAGGTAGCATATTCACTCAAGGAAAAGATACAAGCAGATAAACTCTAAATTCACATGAGAATGGTAGTAAGTATATAAATCTACTACAGATGCTAGTGGTTATAGTTACATATATACAAGAAGCAAATTCACTCAAGATTACATTTTAAGAAGTGATCAGGGTTGAACAATTATAAAACATACACTGTACAACTTCCTATGTAGAGGTAGCAGGAGCTTCTCCTCAAATTGAAAGGTTGCTGGTGTCCAATCAAATAAATTCTGTTCTGAGCTGCAGGCCATGAGAAACGTCCTAACTCAATGGTTACAAACAATTCCTGTATATGCGTGTCCCACTGTCTATGCTGCCCATGCAGCTTCGTGAACTAGCCCTTGTGAAGTACATAACCCTTCTGATACTTACCTCAGCGTCTTATGACAACTGTTTTGGGGAGAGACCTTGTCCTGATAGCCCCAATTTGGTGTGTATCCACAACCAATGCATTGAAGCAATGTTGTGTGGAGTCTGTAATGTCCTTACTATGTAATTTTTAAAGAGGTCACATTTCATCTCCACTAAGCCTGAAATCCACATTCGACCACCAATATGCCTCATGTGGGTCTACGTTGTGTAAATCTGTGTTGTTTGGCACAGCATGCAAGTAACCCGTACATTTTTGAGGGTTTTGAGTGACAACAGTTGGCTTCAACGTGTCTGCCATGAATCAACACAGCCGTTTTGGCAACAAGGTCCAATCGTTTTGAAGCTTGATGAAGAGGATCCTTTCTGTTGCATGGAGAATAAGACAATTGAACACGTGAGTCCATGTAAAAATAACACTACAAAAAATGTCATAAAAAAGGTCAAAGGTAGAGATACTATAATTGTGGCTAATTTATGTCCTTAAAAAATGCAAACATGTAAAGGTGAAAAGTAAGAATATGTACACTAAATATATGAATTGGAAGTAGAATTATTTGATTCTGCTGCTAAAATGTATTCCACATAATTATAGATTTACCATGATTACTACTCAATTCAACATCTGCCGCAAAATTTCAGGTTCCTGCCTCAAACGGATTAAAAGCACCACACACCAGCAGACCCTCTGCAAAGATTATTGGTCATCTTGCAGTTACTGTTTGCTATATTCTGATGTTAAACTGGCATAATTTTGATGATTTTTTTCCCCAATGGAAGTAATGTGTATTAAATTGACAAAATGGAGAAATACTGCTGACACACAATACCCCGCTTTATGATTCATAATTTGCCCTCTCTTATTCCCTGACCTAGTCAATCCTGCTTTTTTTCGCATCTTTCTATAGTGAGGCGATGCTCTCAGAAAGTAAGAGACATATATCAAATTCCATCCTTTCTATCCACTTTAGTAGCTTCTCCCTGGGGCACCACTAGAGGGAAGGGGCCCTGTCTGATTTATGGATGATGCATATGAATGCTAAGCCTCATTCTAAGGGAAGCTCATCTTGGAGGTGGTGTGAGTTGAGATTGCATTCAAGTCCCTGAAGTACTTTGGCCGCTGTCTGGGAAGTCAAGTCATTGTCAACTGAATCCTATACTGCTCTTAGAAAAGACCCATTTTTAAAAACTCATAGCCAATGCATTTATGTGTTTTCATATATAATTACAATATGCCTTTTCACCAGTCTTAGCGCATTTGAAATCAAATATAAACATCTGGACTAACCAATAGGACAGGAAAGGGTTAAAGGGAAAACATGAAATGTGAGTCTGGCTTGTGTCAAATACAAATTTGTGTAAAGCGTTACTATATCACATTACAATGTATCTTCTCGGTGGGATCATATTATATACAATGAGAATCACAACTTCTGAAAATGATTTGCAGTTCAAGGCAAGTATCGAATGCGTTCCTGAAACCCCTGGGATTGGAGCAGATCTGTTATGCAACATTAATACTTTGGTCTTAATATAGTGTGATGTAAGACGATTTATAATGGTTTCAATGGTTTATTAAGAGGTGGCAATCCTTTGAACCTTATTTACATTTTAATGCAAATTACATTTATTCTGAGATCGTGAGTGTATGCATAATAGGAGAGATTGCTGGAGGTTTAGTAATTTGTTAATCAAAACCAGAGACAGTGTTGCAAGACATTTCAATTAAAGGTGCTTTTTAACAGAATAAACTCCCATTCACGACCACCCAAGCTTTACCGTAGGTATTCTCACAGTGAGGAAGGATCTTAGGGCCTGATGTATAAATATCCATATCTCAAAATACTGGTCGCAAATAGTTACCAGTATTTTTCTGATCAGTACATATTTTAAAGGACCAACCTATTTACTAATAGGTTGGTTCTTTTAAATCTGAATTGATGCTGGTCACAGCCCGACCTTCCTGTCCACTCTTCAAAAAACAGACCCTTTCCCTTTTACAACTGCAATACTACCCACTTTGAGGTGTGGGTAAAATGTCAATGTTTTGCATTGGGCTATCAGTTGCAAAACAGTTATATATTCCTTAAGGAATTGCTATTTGGAAGGGATGCCCTAAACACTCCCCTTCTAAATAGCAATTGGTCATGGGTTTCTAAACCCATTTTGCAATAACCTGTTACTGAATCGCAAAATGAGTTTAGCATTTTACAAAAAGCCACTTTGCAGTCACAAATCCTTGTTTTTTGAGAATTGCAGACATTGCAGCCGCAAAATGGCTTTATGCATGAGTTCCTTAGTGATCTATTTACTAGGCCACTAATGTGGACCACAACTGACAGTCATTAAAAAATCTTCTGGTGGTCATAGGTACTGAAAGCTACAAATACATCTAAAAGGATCAGGGTCTTGGACTTTCACTCCAAGGGTGTTATCCTTGACACGTGCAGCTGCTGCCTCCTCCGATCCGACACCTTGATTAACCGCATGCGTGCGGCCGTTTTCCCCGCTGTGTGCGGCATTTTGATAAATACCATGTTACGTGACGAGCTCACCTTGTCATCCGCACAGGGTAGGTAATGCTGATGACGAGCTGAGCTCGTCATCAGCATGGAAAGGGTTAAGGGCTGATTGACAATTGGTACTTCATGTTCCAAACAACTAAGTGAGAATGGCAACTTAGAGTGTCTAAAAAAAACAGGATCACGTGTTGCTCTTTTAAAATATCTGTATCTGGAGTGGGCAAATGGATTGATAAAAAAAGCTTCATGAGGTGACAGCCAGTACCAATGGCTTTGTAGATGTCAGTTGTCCTGAAAAGAGAATTCATGTTCTAAGTTGTTTTTGATCTTAGTGAGACCATCCTCACATAGAGGAAGATGTTTAAAGGTTTAATAGTAATGATAATAAATATTTTTATAGTGATTCATGTTTCATGTGCCTTTTGTAAGAACTGTAAATAACTGATGTTGGTTGCCATTACCTTTCCAACATTCAAAGGATTGAAGGTTGATTTGCCTTTGCCAGAATTTGAACTTGTGGTTCGCAGGCAGTTCACCGCAGAGGACAACTGCGAGCATTGAACTCACTGCACCACCTTACCAGTGCCAATATTACAGTACTCATACTCTGCACCCAGGTTAGTCAACATCAAAACCTATCCAAAATCTTGAAAAATGAACCCAAGTAAGAGACACTAATCCAGAGAGAAACAAGATCTATTTATTTTGAATAACTTACTGGAAAGTAAAAGAAGTATGAATAGGACAAATGAGGAGACAATTTCCACTGGCATGTCATTGAAGGCAACAATTTACAAAGGATCGTCTCGCTGGTTTGTAAAAGAGCTTCTGAAGTCTTAGGTTGGTAAGGGTATTCGTGCACCACACTCCTGGTTCTGAACATACTACACCTCTTCCCTAACCATGAGGTTGGTATTAGATGTTTGCATCTGTACCAAAATATTCTTTGATCAATTAAAAAAGTTGTTGTGCTTTATACTACATTATTTTATATTGTATTGTATTTGTATAGCTCTCTCCTGCAGGGGCTTTGCTGTGCTTTCCAAAAACAACAGTTGAAACTAAAAGTAATGAATTAGCTAAAATACACAAACACGTTCTACAGACTAAATAGCTGAAATAGCTATAACAAACATTGAATAAGCAAGTAATTAAGCCCTTAAGGAACCTGTCTCTATATGATTGCGGGTCAAGCAGGAGGGTGTACCATGGAATAGTTGTGGTCTCTGAAAAAGGTCTGTCTGTATCCCTAACTTTCTTGGTTTTTGTCATTTCACAGAGGACCATGTTGGCTAATCACAGTGTCCCTGCACACAAACAAAAGCAATGTACAGTTTACAAGGAAATCTTCATTTTAAAAACCCATGAAATGAAAGTTTTTGCGATACTTTTAAACTAAACATCTCACTAACCTATTAGGTAGGCTTTTCTTCTTGGAGCTCTCAAGAAAACTTTTAAAACGACCCACTATTGCCATCAAACCCTCTTAAAATGTGTGTGGGCCTCACCACAAGAAACATCAGCCAAGACTGCAGGAGGGACGAGATTTGTGTGGTGGGGAGAACATTTTATGGGGAATGCCCCATTGCCATCATTGGAAACCACTGAGGCAGGAGAAGAGTGACGCGGTGCTGCAGTGTGTGACCCTCACACACAGTAAGTGATGCTATGCTCATATAATGAGACCCGAGACATCTGAATAAATCTTTCTACGTGACGTTTCTCTTTCTTTTTCTGAGGACGAATATTCACAACTGCCTCACCGTGCCAGGACACTCTATCACCATCAGTTGTATTCAGCCTTGGAGGCAGTGCTGCCCAAAGAGGCATGTCTTCAGTCAACAATCTAATTTTTTTTCTCCAGTACAGACTGGGGTTCTGACTTTCTGTGTTTAACCATGAGGCAATCTCATCCTCCTAACAAACAGAAGCTCATCCCAAAATCAGGCATTTATATAAATTGGGGCGTATAATAGAATCCTAGGAGTAATTCTCTATTTGATAACAAAGCAAGAAGCTGGAGTGGCAACCATAAAAATATGCGCCTTCCTTTCTCTGCAGCTCAGCTTGTTTCTGAGGCCGGGAAACATCTGCTGCTCCAGTGGAGCAGAGAGGCAATGTGTTCGCGGGAAATATCCAAGACTGACCTTTTCACACAAGATATAGTCATAAAAAGCTGATGGGTTTGATGGGCTAGTCTTCTGTGACCTCCCGGAGAAGGCAGTAACCATCCTCGGAGTTCATGAGGTCATGAACAAAGCTCCAAGCATCTAGCTTTCTTTTCCAGTACATGTGGGAAACAGCACATCTGCTTAAAAAATAATTTACAGGAAAACAGTATGAAGAGACTTGGGCACATATTTACAAATGCCTAACTCTACTGTAGTGTCACTTTTTCTGACGCTCCTGTGGTATTGCGCCATTTCTTATATTTACACTGTGGCGCTAAGCGACTTAACGTGGTTTAACACCACCTTTTAAATATGCCCCTTTCTGCCTCAGTCCTCTGCTGCAAAGGGGCGGGCAACGGGTGTTGCTGTGGGCGTTCCACCGCAAGACCCATTGCTTTTTGACGCTGCACCAGATATACAAGGCTGGGGCTGCGCCTAAAACTAAGGCCAGGTTATTAGGATGGCAATACGAGGAGAAATTATTAATTTCTCCTTGTTTTTTGCTCTGCAGCACACGTAGAAATAGCAAATCGCTATTGTTGATTGTTTATATGCATGAAAGGTGTCCTTTCCTGCCCATAAACAATCACTCTTGCAGGGCAAGCACCCTTGCAACATGGCGGCAGGATGCCTGCGTGGCTCTAGGCAGCTTTTTTAGTGGTAGCACCAGAGGAAATGAAGGGATGCACCATATTTTTGTAAATACTGCACATACCTGCATTCTGAATGTTAGAGCGCGGCATTGTCAAATTTGGGGTAACACAGCGCGCCAGTATTTTCTTGTAAATATCCCCCTTAATGTTGGAATGCCATACGTTTGCCTATCTGTCGTTCTTTAGCTTCTTTCAATTTTTCTTGATATTGTAGTTCAATTCCTCAGTCTTTTTTCCCATTCTTAATGTTATCTCCCTCCTCAAGAGCGCCTCTAAAGCCCCTGATTCTTCCAATTCTGATTAAAATTATAGATTCACAAGAGCGTAAAGCCGATGAAAACATAAGCTACTCTAACTGCCCATGGCCCTTTCCAATGTAACATCCAGAGACGTTCTAACTGTTCTTCCTCTCGCTTCTTGCTCTTTGTGGCTTCTTTCCAAAGTTCTATTTCTGTCATGTTTGACACTTTCACAGTCATATCCCTGGACCACGTGCGACTGGGGAAACCATTGTGCGCAGTACAATTTCAGGGACTGACTGACTGAATGACACACTCACTCACTCACTCACTCACTCACTCACTCACTCACACACTCATTCACATCCATTGACCAGCAAATGATCCTTCCAGCTCGTTCAAATAAGTGTTCCTACATTAAAACAATAAAAAGTTTCTAGTTGTCCTTGTGTATTTTATGATGTGTGAACCTGCGGGATAGGCATGGTTAGCCCTCTGCTCGGCAACTCCCATTTCATTATCCTATTCGTTCATTTTGCTTTGTGGAGCAGCATCATCTTCTCAATCATTCGGTCTTTTTAGTGCACTTTGGGATATTGTAAGAAGTGGATCTGCTCCTTTGTAATTTGAGTGCTTTGGTCTTTTAGGGATAATCGGAGTACAACTTTACAGTATTCACTCCTGACTTGAATAAGTTATTAGTCTCTAGTTAGCCTCTCATTTCTGTTCTCATTCATGAGATAGTACTTGCTGAGAGGTGAAGTATTTAGAGGCATCTGGTGAGGACCAGCCTGGGTGTCATTTGTCCTGATAAACAAGTTGCAGTTAATTAAGAGTCGACAGTGTGTACTCTTTCAAGAAAGAACGTAATCTAATATTGCTCCTTGCAAGCAATCAGAACTGAAGCTGAGGAAACAGCCCACAACCTCAAGTCCTGTCATGCCTTACATTTTTCCTCGTATAAATCAGAGCTCTGTGTTCTACAGACCAACTCTGTGTAAACTTTTGGTGCAATGATCCTAGCCAAGCCACTGCTAAGGCCACCATTGTTGGCTGAATTACACATCCTGCATCTCCACTTATTCCTTATGTGGGACAGGCACTGAATCTGGTATTTAGGCACACTCCATCTGAGGAAAAGGCGACATTAATGAAATTCTGTGCATGCCTTCCTGTGATGAAAATATATAGAGTAGCAACCCCGCACACACTGCATGAATTCTGCTTTTGAGGCTTTCTCCTCAGGTGTTATACTTTTTGGGCTGGAGGGATTGGGGAACCTGTTTGCTTAGGCATAAGTGCCTACTGCTGCCTACTCCTCTGACTCTCTTCTCCACTTTCAAATCTACGCACCAGTTGTGAATAGAAATAGGGTGTAGAATACGAAACTGACAGGACATAGAAATAACTAAACTGTATCTTCATGGTTAATCCTTTGTTCCAAATCCAGAGGCAGTCTGTACTAGCAAAACCCTTCTGCCTAATTCTCAGACATCAGAGGAAAACAAAACACTGAGGGCTCGATTATGAGTCTGGCGGTCCACGGAGTGCCAGACTCAGGGGGCGCGGCGGTCTCTCGACTGCCCTTTTGCAATTAGGGCAGTCGGACCGACATTGCCCCACTGCAGCCGGCAGGGAACCGCCGTTCCCTCGCAGTAGTGTGGCGGTGTAGAGGCAGTCATATGCTTGGCTTGACCTCTGCGGTAGCGCCAAGCTTATTGCAAGCTTCCTCTTGCAACGGTTTTCATGTCAGTTCCTCCTTCATAAAAACCGTGGCAGAGTGGGAACAAAGGGGGCCCTACAGTACCCCCTTGTTTCCCACGCCATGTGGATGCACAAATAGGGGCACAACATATACCCCCGTGTGCATGCACACCAGTTCCTGCACTGCATGAACTTAACAGTCCATGTCGTGCAGGAACTGTTTTTGGTGTTCCCATTGCGGTACCTGTTTTTAGAGGCACCGCCGTGGAAACGCCAAATAAAAACTCGCCAGACAGGAGAAAATTCCTATTCTGGCGGGTGGCGCGACCATGGCTTTGGTAATGCAGCGGCATGGCGGACCCGGCGCCACACCGCCAGACTCGTAATCAGGCCCTGAGTGACTCCTTTTCAAAAATGAAACGTGCAGAGGTGTGCACTCAAGCAAGTTAAACATGTATTCCTACATATGATCTACACCTCTTTGCAAACCTCTACTGAACAGCTTTAGATTCAGTATCAGGTGCCATCATTTGCTGCTGCTGATATGGACTAGGAGGATAAAGGTAACTTTAGCCTTCTAACACCATTATCTCGTACTCATAGATCTATGCAGTATTTTCTCCCCACTAGGGAAAGTATTTTTCCTGGTGGAGAAGCCCCTCCTCCCCCACCGCAATTAAATATGGGAGTGAATCATCCTTTCCTGTTCCTGCCTTTAAAATACACTTAAACGAGTATTTGAGGTTTGTAAATCTGCAAGTGTTTCCAGAGTGTAGAGCTACCCGCTAGTGATATGTGAATAACAAAAATGTATTAGTTTGTGTGTGGTCACCTACATTTCCAAGGGGGTCTTCCCTAGAAGCTCATAAACCTGTCTCTAGCTCTAAACTTGTGATTTTGTGAATCCCACCATGCTGGCACTGTTTACACACACGTGAATCCCATTTGTAACTGGGACTCGTGATTGAGAGTTTGCACTAGTAAATTCATTTTTGTGAACCTGAGTTGTGCAAATAACGGTTAACCAAGGCATCAATGTTCTGTATATACAACGATCTTCTCACACCTTGTCTGAGATCAAGGACTTTAGTGTTCTCACATCACATAGAGAGTGCAGACATGCCACTTGACTGGCTCTGGCCTCTTGAATACAGGTAAACTGAATCTGTGTGGCTAGTATCATCCACATTATGGCCTCCCTATGTTCCAAGCGCTGGGATACTTCCGGGCAGCCATGCGCTATATAAGAACAGTTTCAATTCAATTCAATTCAATTACTGGGGCAGCCAATGCTTTAAGTGGATTGATTCATATCAGATCTCAGATTTGGCCATGCAAACAAATTGGGCAATGTAACCGGTCCCTGGTGGGACTCTAGTGCCTCATTTTGACCCTTGTGGGTGTCTGTCTGTCGTATTTAGGGATTCTCAACCTGCCAGGCAGGGATGTGTGTAACTTGAGAGGAGCCACCTCCACAGCCATTCCCTACACACAACTGAAGAGTTGAAGAGCGGGGACCGTGTTCAAAGCACCCGCTCAACAAACATTTCTGTTCAGAGGAAATAATCTCTAAAAATGGGAATTTGCTTTGTCTGAGCAAAAGGTAGATGGCTCTGATGCGGTGGCAGCTTTTTCCTTTACATGGGGGCACTTAATATTTCCTTGTCAATGTTTGTCATGCATCGCATAGTGGACACCGGTAAAATGAGCCCATTTCTCATCAGGGAAGGATGGCCATTAGAGTAACCCAGTGATCCTGTAGCAGACAAACTGCTGGGACAGGTTTTAAGTAATGTCCTCGAAAGGCTTCGCTCAGGTTAAGAAAAGAGGAGCTGGCTTGCAGAAATCTGAGTGACAGACTTGGAGCTTCCATAGACCATAGCTCTGTCTAAGAGTAATGTGCCAGACTAGGCTCTATATGAAAGGAAATAAATGTAAGACTGATGGCTCAGTGAGAGCGATGAAGGTAGGACTCAGGTAGAGATGGGGCATGGTGTGATTTAGCCACACCAGTGCGGCTTTCTAGCACCTGCACATCAGCTCATAGCGCACAGAGTATTGTGCTGGCCAACAGATCACAAAGTAGAGATGCAGAGACCAAAGACAGATTTCCCAACATAGGTGCACGTTTTGAATTGTTACGTAAAAGGGCCAAAGCTGCATTAAGTGGATTTAGGACACGTGTCTCTCAATCAATAGGCCCAAAATCACACGGAGTCAACATGGGGCTGTGTTGTGGCTTGTTACAGGTGCTGATGAGTGATGACATATTTTCCGTTGCAAAAATGTGATATGTGAGTCGGATAATAAGTATTACATTTTTATATATCACTAACTTACTAAAGTCTCAAAGCCCCGATAACAGACGTTATTGTGTACCGTTTTATCAATCAAAGGAGGATAATCAGGTATGGCATCCTTGGCATTATTTATTTATTTATTTTATTTATTTTTAACACTTATAAAGCGCGAACGAAGGCCCTTGGGCATCTCGGCGCTGAATTACTGCAGTGTTCAACCAACGGGGGAGCTGGAGGTTCATTGATTAAAAAGCCAGGTCTTGAGCTGCTTACGGAAGGACAAAAGGGAGGTACTTGTTTTAATTGAATATGGCAGGGTATTCCAAAGTTTTGGTGCAGCTACAAGGAATCTTCTATCTCCCCATGAGACCAATTTGGTACGTGGTACCACCAGATCATGTGAGCTAGCTGATCGTAGCGTTCTGGAAGGATGGTAGGGGATGAGATTTTGAGTGAAGAATGCAGGTCCGACATTATGTAAAGCCTTGTATACTAGGCATAGAGACTTGAATTTTATTCTCATTCGTACAGGTAACCAGTGGAGCTGTTTTATGATGAGTGACACCGATTGGTATTTGGGAATGCGTCCTAAAAGCCTGGCAGCGGCATTTTGGATAGCCTGCATTTTCTGTAATACTCTCTCTTGGGCACATAAGAACAGAGCATTGCAATAGTCTAAAGTAGACAAAACCAGGGAGCTCACCAATGTTTTGCCAGCAGTCTCAGGTAAAAAAGGTAAATTTTTTTTAATAAGCCGTAATTTATGGAAGGCTGAGGAGGAGATCTGATTTGCGTGTGGTAGAAAGGTCAGGCGATTGTCAAACATGACTCCCAGGTTCCTCACCTTACAGATTGGGACCGGGGGCTGGCCCATGGATGACGGCCACCAGCTGGAGGACCACGCCGGGGATAAGTTGCCGAAAATGACAACTTCCGATTTGTCGGAGTTCAATTTCAGGCAATTTGAAGCCATCCAACTCCCGATTGCCGACATGCCTTGATTGAAATTGCTGGCGATTTTAGGCCCATCATTCTTGACGGCGAGTACCAACTGGGTGTCGTCAGCGTAAGATGTGAGGCTCATCCCATGTGCCCGGATGACTTGGGCAAGGTCCGACACATAAATGTTGAATAGTGTCGGACTCAGGGATGAGCCTTGAGGGACACCGCATGGTAGTGACAAGGGGGATGATTTGAAGGATCCAACAGTCACGACCTGGGACCTGTTTGCAAGAAAAGAGGCGAGCAGTCTCTTGGCATTACATCGAATGCCCAAGCCCTCGACACGGTCGACCAAGGTGACATGGTCGACCGTGTCGAAGGCCGCCGAAAGGTCCAACAGAATCAAAACTGCCATTCCTCCCCCATCCCGGATAGCTCTGATATCATCCGCCGCTTTAACCAGGGCAGTTTCTGTTCCGTGGAATTGGCGGAAGCCGAACTGTGATTCATCCAGAAGTTTGTGTTCCTCGAGAAAGGCACCTGTGATATGAAAATAGCCTGCAGCCATCTTAAGAAGGTGAATAAACCCACAGGTCTATTTCACAAGTTTGATACATTTTAAGCATAGCACAGAATAAAAACATGGAGAATGAGCTCAGAGGGAAATTTTTATAACTAAAGGTGCTTGGTGAGAATTATATGGTGCAAACCTTTAATTCGCAAAAATGAATTAATTCAGGAAATAGGAAAAGAACATGTGGAAAAGGGCCAAGCCACTACTAGGATAAAAATAGCCAAGAAATATTCACTTCATTATTTGAAGTCAGAGAATTACATTAGCACCGCAGGCATTCACATTACGAACCTACCAGACGCGAACCGACTATACAGCACACGTCTGAACACCCAAATGAGCTAGAAATGCGCATTACTGACATAAAATATTGACCCCGAGGAGGAACTGTGATTAGAGAGAATGTAACTGCACACTCGTGTGTGAGCATACAGCCTTGTATAGTGCCGGTGGTCTCTTCCATGGCTTCCAAGCACTGAAGAGTGCAAATTTGCACTTTGCTTAAACTACAATTTGCTTAAAGAGGATTGTTTAACCCACAGTTTGCTTGAAGAGGAAACTGTTCATTTGCCCAGAATGACAGGTTTGCAACCAGCTTTCTTCCACAGGACGGTGTGCCTGTCCTTATTCAGAGCCCTCCTTGTTAGTAAGGCCGGTGTGATTCAAGACCTCCTGTACTATGCCTTACTCCTAATTACGGCGCTGCCACTTTTTTATTGTATTGTATCGTAATTGCATTTATATACCGCTTACTACCCCTGATGAGGCGTCAAATCGCTTTTTCGGCGAGTAGCACACTATTCCGTGACCCATAGAGGATTATGTTGAATTAGTATAGTGAAACATGCAAGTACATTTTAAGTGGTGGATAGGTCAGTCAGTTATTTGGATTTGGAATGATAGCAGAAGGATAGAGGAGGACAAAGGTTTGTATTTATATAGCGCTTGTTGGCGCACGCTATTCAGGAAGCCTACAAAGGATTAGTGGTGAATTAATATGGTTAAATATGAAGTAATTTCAGTGGTGGATATTAGTCAGTTACTTGGAGTGAGAAGGATAGCGGAGGGATAAAAGGGAAGAAAGATTTGCATTCATATAGCACTTGTTACCCCTGATGGGTGTTGAATCGCTTTTCTGGTGAGTAGCACGCCACTCGGAACCCATAAAGGATTACTGTTGAAAATGAGTATAGTAAAAAACATATGAAGTAATTTGAGTAGTGGATATGTTATTCAGTTATTTGGGTAGTATATTAGTATAGTTTAATATGGAATTTGAGAAGTGAACATGTTAGTCTGTTAATTTCGCACGTCTCAGCCCTTTCAGTACCCCTCTACCAGTACACATTTTTTAATTGTATTTAAACTACATTAGGAACAATCAGGGTTTTAAAGGAACTAACAGGGAAGACTTATTTTTTTTAAAGGAGAGAATAACAGCGTGGCCCAGGGTGAAGCACCCCATGCACTGAGACAGCGAGGGCCCTGTAACTGCTGGTGTCTTCCCCAGCACAGACCTTTCCATCTACTTTAATCCCGCATTTTATCCGCGACCCTGGGGGCCTTTGTACGCTTGATAGGAGAGGATGCAAACTACACCAGACTGGGACCTGTCAGCTCCGTCCTCGCCTCTTATGGTGCATGGGTATCCCCCCGGCAGTGTCAGCTGGGGCAGTTACAGCTCGTTGGTATTAATGTCCCGTTTGCCTGATATGCTGCAACATTCACGCTGTGTATGAGCAAGTATATGTGGCAAGTCAGCGAGAGGCTTCTCAGGCCAGACATATAGGCCTTTAATCCAGTTGGGGATGTAGCTTAACTGGTAGTACATTTTGTTGAAATTAAGTGATTTTATTTTTAAATATAAATTCCAAGTGCTTTTTATTTTTGAATGAAGTTTTTTTATTATAGTTCAAAAGAATAACATAATTAATTATTAATTATTTATTTTCCTGCCTCCAATGCTTTCTATGGGAGTGTGTTGCGGTGCTTGTGAGTGTCTATATGTGGTGCTTGACTTTCTTCAAGAGCTCCAAGACTGGGATAGAGTACATTTACGCCTATTTTTACACCTTTAAGGCTGTAGTAACTTTAGAAGTGCGGTTTGTAACTAGCAAAGGTCTTATTTGTTGTTGTGTGTATTGTATTGGCATGTATGTCCCTCTCCAAACCCGTCCTTACATTTCCTTAAACCCTTCGAATTAAGTAGTATGTATTCCCCATGTCAAGCACCCATCACTTCTACATTTACTAGTGAAATGCACACTGACATATATGGAGACGCCCTTCTCTGTGAGATCTCTGCACAGAAAAGCTAGGAGAGGCAGATGCGGGTGTCTCCAGGAGTAGGTTTGTGTATAACATTTTGTGGTATGTGAGTAGTGCTATTTTGGGTACTTCGAATCAGTGGTAGAAGTGGGGTGAAAAGTAGGGTAACTGTGGGTAGAGGATCAGTGGGCGGAGTGAGAGGTGTGGCCAGAATTCGCAAAACATCACAATGGTTTGTATTTGTTTGGCATTTCACTGCCCAGTTACAGCTTATTATGTTATTTAATTCAACCAATGAATACACATGATAATTTAAGGTTTAATATAAGTTATTGACATTAAAATACATTCACAAAGTGGGAAATGTTTTCAATCAGAGAATGTTCCAAATACGCTTAAAAGTGGAAGCACAAGCCATTTGTCTCCGAGCCATGAAGTTTCTATCACCATCACTTTTCCCTTTTTCCACAAGAGCAATTCAAACATGAATGGCAAAATATCTTAGTTTGCAAATGATTTCTATATAATTATGGCTCTTCCATATTTCCCACATAATACAAAATCTACTGCATAATCTGCCAATTTTAACTAATAAATTGTTTGTAGCTCAAATGGATCAAAAGTTACTAAAACATGACGTGTGTTCCTGCGAAGTGGACGGCCCATTGCAAAGGGTGACTGATCACCTTTCTCACACATGTATCTGTATGTTACACTGGCACTAATAAAGCAAAATCTTTCCAGAGACTGTTAGCATGTGTACAAATGTCAAAATAATAAAATACCAGAAAATATACTGCATTACGCTGCAGCCTTTTTTGCTGCATAGTTTAGTCAACACTGCAGAATAATTTTGTCCTTCTTTGTTGCATAATTCCAGTGCCCCCAAAGCAGGTAGCACATGTTAAAAGTACTTGTGAATGAAGCAGAGAGACTGAAGTTTGCGAACTTCGTTTGGTGTATGTGCAAATCCTGCATTGCCAATCCTTGGCGAGATACAGCTATTACTGCTGAAACAATGGAGGTACCAATGGGTAAGGTGGACTGGCCTCAAGGGAAGGGTTGGCCTAAGCACTGGTGGCACTTGTGCAACAATGTTTGTTAGTGCCCCCCAGTGACCACCTCCACGTGGAATCCCTCACTACCAACCTTTAACAGTGCCCCTCAAGTCTCCATAACCACACCCTCTTTTAGATGCATTTAATTTGATTTACAGCACCACTCATCCCAGTGTAGGGTGTCAGAGCACTTTACAACACACATTACACAGAGACAATCAATTATATGTGTGTAAATCACTATATAGAAAATGTTACTTAAAACTAAGTACTACAAGGTGTAGTAGTCAGATGACAACATACTAGTTGGCCATATAGTTTAATAGTGTTTGGTGTGGAGAAACACAAACTCAGAATTTTAAACCTAATACCATGGTTGGGGGTTCTGATTAATAATCAGAATTGATTTCTATCCATAAAAACACTTTTGTAACAATAGGATAATCAAAGACTGGCGGGAAAACATAACGTTCCAATTTATAACTTGCAGTTTGTATGCAGCTCTTAGATGACAGTTAATAGCTCATTATTCTATGTTAAGATATTAACTTATAAACTGCAAGTCACAAAATAATTTCTCTGACAAAAGCAGTAACCAACTGAACGATTGTGCACTGTGTGATCTGCATGGTACATGTTCTTTGCAGCAGGCAGATTAACCCTCTGTGCTAAATTTCCATGAGTCAAAACTTCCACTAGACAAACATCCGATCTCTCTCTAGGAAGAACATTAATCACCACAGTCATCATGGCATATTTATTGTTGCCGAAAAATGCTGTAGGCCAGGAAGGAGGCAGCAAGCGCTTTTAAAACCATAATATACTTGCAGACATGATGTCCTTACCCAAAGCCAGTGCCCAGTGCGGTTGCACCGGTCGCACCGCTCTAGAGCTGGCTCTTCCCAAGGATCCTGTGACCTCAGTAACTGTTTGCTCTAGAGTGACCAGAGTGCCACATCCTCCCCCACACTGAACACCATACTGCCTCACTGAGAAAAACCTGCACTGCCTTCAACTACAACCCAATTGTGCCACGCTATAAATGCCTGGATACGGCTCAATTTAAATTACACACTAGACAAGAGCAATATGCTGCCTACAAAAAAAAAGTAATAACATTCTGAAAAAAGCAAACACTCATAGAGAATACAAGGTTAAGTAAACCATGTGAAATGTAAGCGGGGACAAAATGGTTACCTTTATGCAATTACACCCACTATCCAGAAACCAGGAAGTGCTTTTGCATGAAAAGTTAAGGACATGACTGCAGGGTCCTGAATGGACGCATTTCAATGTCCTTTGCTTATATCCTTACAAAACATAATCAGTACGGTTTAAAAAGACCACATCCACGCATTGCAGTACCTCCAGGATTGGTGCATTAGTTCCCCGCCCATGGAAAACAATGATGTTCAAAGAAAGACACCGCCCGCCTCCGAACATCATTCACTAACACAGAGCCTTATCTACAGACCATGGCGATTTCTGCCATCCTGGGACACATTTTCAAAATAAAAAAGTTGGGGAACAGAATCTATGGAATTAAAGAAGAAGAGGCACGCTGTGCCCTGCCTATCACGCCCACTTCGACCACTGCTTCAAATGCAGTTTGCGAATAATCCCCATGGTATTACAATGTTATTCCACCACTCTGAGGGGCAGAACTCAGAACGAGGAGGTAATGCCACACCTGTTAAGTACTGTACAATGTAGTATCAGTAATTTCTATGTGCGTTACTACCTCATAAATGAACGGACCATCGGAAAAGGGGCTTTTGTTGTTAGCAGTAGCCCTTGTGAGCACTCAAAAGAAAATGCGTAGAGTTATCCAATCTATATCCAGGTTCTGGTTCTTATCTGGCATAATGACTTGGACGTCTTTGGGGCTCTGATGTAACTCTCAGTTGATGAGCAAGTATCTCCTCCAACAGCCTGCACTTAGGGAATTTAAAATTGCTGCAAAATAAAGTATTCTAAATGTCCATCTCTTAACTTTATCTGAAAACCCTTTAGCAGGGAGTCAAAGTAAATCTTCGGCATTATACAAAATAAAACTACATGTCTGTAACGGCTATTGTGTAAGCTCTAGTTCTCTTGTAGGGGATTTCCATTTATAGTCATAAGCACAGAATTGTCCCGCGCACGAGCGGGGACCCGGAGCACTTCTTCAATATATATATATTCTCTAGTGTAGATTTTCGCCTTTCTTCGGGAAGGCCTGCAGAGAGACACTTAGGAAAGAAAACAGATGTTGCAGCCTATAGAAGTAGGCTACAACGGCCCATTTCTTCTTAATGAACTCAAAAGGGCCAGAAGGAAGCATAAAAATATAATTTTATGATGCCTTAGCAAACAGCATAAATCCCCCTCACAAACCCAGTTTTTGATAGAGGAGAAGAAGAAGAGGACAGTGTAGCCTCATAGGCTGCCATTATATGGTTAAAAATAAAGACTGTGCCTTTAAGAACCCAGAGACCACCAGTATCCCATCATGCACAGCAGGTGGCAGTTGCTTCAGTTCTTTTTTTTGGCTCCTGCTGAGAGGGCTCTGGAGCATTGAGTTTGGCCTTTTTAGTCTTTTTTCTCATCAACATTCTGGAGCCAATTGCTGACAACAGCTTTACTCAGTGCGTTTCATGTATCCCTTCCTCTTTTTGTTTTTTTCTGACAGAAAACTGTGGTATTTTGCCAAATAAAATGAAATCTTTATTTGACAGGTGCCTATAGTGTGGGAGAAAGAAAGCCGAAACAGACCCCCATTAAGTCTGTATCATCTGCCTTCCACCTTCTCATGTTCCTGATGATTGTCATCACTGCAAGAACTTTTCGCAATGTACCCTACATGAAAGATAGAAGATTTGACTTCATGGGACTGAGGGGAGACCGCACCAGCAAATACAGCCCTCAGAGTGAAGGGAAGATTAAGCTTCCACCAAGGCTTTGTCGCAAACCTCCAGAAGACGTGGGAGGTCTGAAAAAAGATCTGAAAAGAAGATATCTGGCCAAAAACTACATCGGTCTAGGTCAAAGTCTAGAGGTTCAACTATGAAGCGAAGTACGGCCTGACCTGTTTGTCATCAAGGCAACTCCTGTTGAGGTTGAAAGACCATACACCATCGACTTGCAGACACCCTTCGACGTCGAGAAGTGCTTCATTGTCAGGAAGGAGTGGGTTGACGTTGAGGTGTCTTGGCAGGTCGATGTCAAGGATACCTTCCAAACATCATAGGGAGATGTCAGTGCAGATGAGTTTCTCAATATTGAGAGGACAACAGAGTCAAGGATGAAGAGGAGAAGAATATATGTGTCTCCTGACTCAAATTTCAAGAGCATATTCACCCTTAATGGTGGTACCATCCTCGCCTTCTCCTACCTCTATGTTTCCTGCGCTACCTCCAAATAATTCAACACCACTGCCTCCACCATCAGCGCTACCTCCTCCGCAACAACCAGCCTTGCCTCCTCCACCAGTACCGCCTTCTCCAGCAGCGCCAGCTCCTCTTAGAGATTCAACTCCCAGAAATAGTTTGCAGTCTCATACACGCTACTGCTCTTACCATCAGTCTCATCACACTCAGAGGCACTCGCAAACACCTTCGAGCCATTCATCTCAGCAACATAGATACCATACAAGATCAAGATGCAGGTTTCATTGCTGCCATACAGATACTTTTTCCTCATCTGCAAGAGGATACTATCCAAAGTTATTAGATTCTCCACTGGCCTGTATCTCGCCTGTAGTTGATATCGTAACATTCCAAGACTTTCTGGTACGTGGATCAGCCAAACTAAATATACAGTTGTCTGTACCAACACCTTCCATATCTGTAATATTTGAAACTCTACACCAACGAACAGCTTTGAGACCACTACTTCCACTGATCCCTGGCGTTCTAGAACCTACCATGGAGCTGTTTTTGACACCAGCCACTCTTAATCCTGCTCAGTCGAACCTGCAGAAGAAATACTGGCCCCAGATCAAGACCCTTTAATACTCTGCTCTGATCCTCCTCCAGATTCAGTAGTGAAATTGGCGACTAAGAAACACCACTCTACTTCTCCTTCATCATTGGCGCCTCCGGATAAAGAGGGCGGGAAACTGGACTCATCAGGCAGCAAAGTATGCAGCACTGCTGCAACATCCATGAAAGCAGCCAGCACAACAGCTCTTTTGGGCAGATATGATAGAGCACTCTGAGATTCCCTCCAGCATTTCACTGAGCATCTCCCAAGAGATAAGAGAGAAGACTTTCTGGAGATCATACATGAGTGGTCGATAGTGTCTAATCAAGTGATTAGTGGTATGGTGGTTTTATCTCTATTAGCCACTCATGATTATTGTCAGGGAGTAACCTTAAGAGGACATTCTTGTCTCTGGTTGACATTCCCAAGCTAGAGAGTCAGCAACGCATGCAGAATATTCCATTCTTGGGCTCCACACTCTTTGGAAGACACGCTTACATTGAAAAGGCAAAGATGAAAAGCAAAATGGACACTTTAAAAGCTGTGGTCTAGAGAGATCAAAGAAACAAAGGAAATCCTTCAGACCCTACCAGTGTTGCTTTTTTTCTCAGAGGGTTTAAACCCTCAGTGGTATGCAGGCAGATCTCAGCAGCAACACCAGAGATTTTTACAGCAACAATGGAAACATACACAGGGATGCTCTACCCATCAGCCTGCCCAGGGAGGTAAACAGGCAATAGTGTCCAAACCATGAGTCCTTTTCTGTCCCCTCTTCCGTTACCCATTCCAGTAGGGGGAAGCAGTACTTATTTTCTGGCAGAGTGGCAAAACATCACAAAAGACACATGGGTTCTGAATATTGTGCAGAACGGGCATTGTCTCAGGTTCAACAGTCCGCCACTGTCCATCCCTCCCAAACTGTCCAATTTCTATCTCACATTGCTACGATTGAATATCAACATCCTATTACAGAAAAACACAATGGAACCCATTCCCCACAGTCACCAGGGGACAGGCATCTATTCCAAGTACTTCCTGGTGAAAATGAAGGACAAACAGAAATTCAGACTCATTCTCGATCTCAAAATAGCCAACATGTGGATTCGGGGAGAAAGTTCTGGATGCCGGTACTACATTAAATCTATCCCAATTAGATCAGGGAGATTGGCTTTGCTCCATTGATTCCAATCGCCAGAAAACATCAGACGTTTTTAAGGGTTGTTGTGGGTCAGCGCCATTATCAGTACACACCACATCCATTTGGCCCAAAGTCAGCACCCAGAACATTCTCAAAGTGCATGGAAGTGGTGGAAGCCTATCTAAGGAAGCACTAAATCTGAATCTACCCTTACCTAGACGTTTGGCTCATAAAGGCATCAATGTCTCAAAAAGCCCAACTTCATTTCAAATGTACCTGCGATCTCCTTCAATGTTTGGGCCATCATATTAACCACAACAGGTCCAAACCAATTCTGGTTCAGAAATTTCATTACTTGGGAGCCTCCACCGACACCAAGTAGGCAAAGTGTGTCCTTCGGAAAAGAGATGCATATTGATCCTTCAGAAATGTCACTCTCTTTTGAAGGTATCCCGTCCAACAGTGAGGGCAGTATCATCTCTTCACAACTCATGTGCCTCCTGTATCTTCCTCACTGCAAATGCTCGCTTGCACATGCAGCCTCTCCAATAAGTGGGACCAACCAATTGGCAACTGGAATGAAAGGATCATGCTTTCCCTTAATGCAAAACAGTTCCTGAAATGGTGATGTTCTCCAACCACTCTCCTGCAAGGCAAGCCATTTCACCAAAAGGTCGCCTTTCAGACCATAGTGATGATTCCATTACTACTTGGATGGGGAGCCCAAATGGATCACCTATAGATTCAGGGCACATGGTCTCAAAGAGAGATGACTTACCACATCATTTTCCAAGAGCTCTGCACAGTTCACCCAGTGCTCAAAGTCTTTCACTCATCATTTAAAATGAACTCCCTGCTTGTTCATACAGACATTGCCACCCCTGTATACTACCTCAGCAAGCAGGGTGGGGACGAGGACTGGAGTGAGTCAGTTGAGGCCCGGGTGATCTGAAGGTGGCTCTTAGCCAGGTACCTAAAGATCACAGCAACTCACCTCCCAGGTGTTTCAAAATGTACTAGCAGAGGCACTCAACAGAATACACAAAGAAAACCACGAGTGTGTCATGCACGATTATATCATATAAAGTATCTTCCAAATGTGGGGCACACCATCCATCAACTTGTTGGCAACAGAGGAAAACAAAAAAAGTCACAGCTTTGTCTTGAGGTACTACCATCCAGGGACTCTGGGTAATGCTCTATGGATCAACTGGTCTGGAAAATGTCTTTATGCCTTTTCATCGATTCCCCTGATCACGCAAGTCCTAATCAAGCTATCCCACTTGAAAGCCAAGATGATGTTAATATTTCAGAGTGGCCATATCAATGCTGGCTCATGGACTTGCTTCATTGGTTATTGCATTCACATCTCAAACTGCCATGCAGACCAGACCTCCTAACAAAATTCAAAGGCCAGATGTTTAACCCCAATCTCTCCTCCTTGTATTTGTGGGCATGGCTACTCACCTAGTGCAGTACGAACATTTGAGCCTGCCTCAAAACTGCATGGAGATCTTCAAAGAGGCTAATCGGCCCTCCACTCATTCCGCTAATGCCTTCAAGTGGAAGAGATTTAGCATTTAGTGTTTCTCCAGAACCTCAACCCTACTACTTGTCAAGGAGATGTTATTCTTCCATACCTATCACGCCTGGCTAAATCTTGCTTGCAATTCTGTAATATAAAAGTTCACCTGGCAGCTCTTACTTCCTACAGAAAAAATCCTTCACAAACCTCTTTTTTCAAACTCTCTGTCACAAAGGATTTTTAGAAGGGTTGAAGAAGTTTTTCCTTCCCATTAGGTGACCCTCATTGGGAACTTAACATAGTACTTTCACGTCTCATGCAGGATCCCTTTGAACCTATCCACAAAGCCTCCCAGCAACACATTTCTTGGAAAACAGCTTTCCTTGTAGCTATTACATCAGCTCCAGCGGCGTCTCCTCCACAAAGGCAGAGGTGCGTTGCCCCACTGCTTCAAAGCAAGTTCAATACCAAAAAGTAAATGTTAATAACGCTGCGTTATTATCATATAATTTTTTGTATTGAGCTTGCAGTTGAAGTGACGGGGTGGGACTGGGCTCCCCACATACCAGGGAGGAGTGTAGGCTGCACCCTAAGTGCACAGGTAGGTCAGGCCGGCAAAACCTACGTGCACACTTGCCATGTTCTCTACCCAGGCTCCCATTCCCCGTCTTAGCGCCGAGCCACAGCACTCAGACCAATCACAATGCTGCATTGCAGCATTGTGATTGGCTGGCAGCCTGGATGCTTGCTTCCTGGTTCCTGTGTGGAGACAAGGCGGCAGCTGGCAACTGGTGCAATGAGCAGGTAATTTTCTTTTTTTAACCCCCACCACAACTCCGCCCCCCTTCACCATTCCCTACCAGCCGCTACTGATAACCTTGCAGGGTTAGCGAGATCCAATCACTATGTTCTCACAAACCATACACAGGATGCCACTCAAACAAAGTGTTTAGGAGAACTCATCCAAAATTCCTCCCAAAGGTTATTTCAGACTTTCATGTCATCCAGACCATCTCTTTACCTACATTTTTACATAAACTTTTTAGAGGAAGAAAGGAGAGATTAGAGTCAAATGTATTCACTTACACTACTGTAGTGGATTATTCGTCCTCTCCACTGCTCTTAGTAGGGATGGGCTTGTTACTCTACCCAGTGCTTATGAATATAAATGGAAATCCCACATGAGAGAAGGAACACTTTCTTACCTTTAACTTCATTTCACTCGTTGGGGAATTTCCCTTAAAGTCGTAAGCAAACCTCCCTCCTCCCAGGTGGAGTGGACAGAAGTAACCATGGGATCTACATATCATCATGCCTTGCCTTCAAAAAGAACTGAAGCAACTGCCACCTGCTGAGCATGATGGGATGCTGGTGGCCTCTGGGTTCTTAAAGGTATAGTCTTTATTTTTAACCACACTACACTGCCCATTTCTTCTTCTTCTCTATCATAAGAGGGTTTGTAAGGTAGATTTACACTGTTGGCTAAGGCATCATAATATTATACATATATGCTTCCTCCTTCTGGCCCTTCTTTGAGCTCATTATGAAGAAGGGGCCATTTTAGCCTATGTGTAGAGGCTGCATTTTCTGTTTTCTTTCTTAAGTGTCTCTGAAGGCCTTCCTGCAGAAAGGTGAAAATCTACACTTAAGAAGATATATATTGAAGAAGTGTTTGAGGTCCCCACACATGGGCATTAATATTCAGTGCTGATGACTATAATGGAAACTCCCCTATCAGAGAACTGGAATTGCAGCTAAGAAACTATTCTCCAGTATTGTATCTTTTAAAGATTCACACAGTTGAATCTTCCCCACCATCATGGTGGGAGTCCCATGGTACTCCCACGATGACGATGGGGAAGATTTAAGCATGTGAATCCTTAAAACATATCAATACTGGAGAACCACAGTGTACAGGTAAGTAAGCTGTTTTTTCTCCAGTATTGTATCTTTAATATGTTCACATGCTTGAGTCTTCCCCATCGTCATGGTGGAAGTCCCATGGGAACATTTGGGCATGTAAATCTATAAAAGATATCAATACTGGAAAACAATGTACAAGTAAGTAACTTGTTTTTTCCTTCCATTCCACTTGAAAGAATTTTCAACTGTCTTTCGCTGCTTCCCAGTATACATGAACCGCCCTGCTCAAGGGTTTAATTGCCATCCCATTTTGCAGTAAAGGGAAAAGACAGATATTGAGAATACTTTATTTTGTGGTCATGATTAATTACCTAAGGGTGTATTGATTAAGAAGATAATTGCTTATCAATTGAGAGTTAATACAGAGCCCTGACAAAGTTCAGGCAATGAACCTGGATAAAACACATGTTGACTAGTTTGCTTTCAATCAGAAAATAAAGAACCATAACCTGGATGAAGATTATCTAACTCTATGCATGTTCTTTTGTGTGCGTACAAGGAATGTTTAATATATTTTGTATTAATCCTACAGTAGAGGGGTAGTAGTGTGGCCACCATTTCCTTTGTTCGGAGACCTTAAGAATTTTCTTAAATGTGTTAGAAGGCATTTGGGGTTTTCTGGCCACCATTTGGAGTTGGCCGGCCACCATACTCTTTACAGCTTTTGTTTTTTCCAGCAAAAAAAAACCTGTAAAATACACATTTTCTAAAAACAATAAGTTTGAGGATTTCCATTTCTAAGTGAGAAATAAGCAAGGAGTACAGGATGGCCTGCCCTAAGTAAGGGCTTAGGGGTTCATCACCAGGGGCCCGATTCACAGAACTAACTTAAGACAAAATCCTAAACTTACTACCATTTTCGTATTCACAGAAGGCACTTACTCATTTTGGTATTCACAGAAGACACTTACTCATATCGGTATTCACAGAAGATAGGAGTCCTAACTTTAGGACTCCTAAATGCCTTCTGTGAATACCGAAAGTCTTAAAATTAGGATTTCTCTCAATTTAGTAGTAGTAAAGTTAGGACTCCTAACTTTATTACTCCTAAATGCCTTCTGTGAATACCGAAAGTCTTAAAATTAGAATTTTTCTCAGTTTAGTAGTAGTAACGTTGAGAAAAATCCTAATTTTAAGACTTTCGGTATTCCTAGAAGGCATTTAGGAGTCCTAAAGTTAGAAGTCCTAACTTTACTGCTACTAAATTGAGAAAAATCCTAATTTTAAGACTTTCGGTATTCACAGAAGGCATTTAGGAGTCCTAAAGTTAGGAGTCCTAACTTTACTACTACTTTTTTACAAGGACACTCGCATAGCACACACACGAGCAACAGTACTATTCTAAACCTTTCCAAAAAGAGTCGGTGTGTATCTGTGTGCATGCATGTGTGTCTGGTGCAAGGAGAAGTTCTCCTGTAGACACCTTTGCCTGTGCCTGTTTTGAAGAGGAGGAAGCAGTCAGCTCGGGTCTGCATGCTTCCTGATTTTAATTTACAAATAGAGCTTTCCTGTAATTTTTATAGTATTTGGTGATGTGTAATTTGATGAAAAGCTAAATAAAAGGATTAAAAAAAAAAATAAAAAAAAATCAAGCATTAACAGGTTTTGGGCTACCTGCCTACACCAGTTTACAATATGTCTATGCTGTTCACTTGTAAAGTGCAAAAAATGGCAAGTACCTCAAAAACAGGTGTCCCAGCACTCAAGATACCCTGCTCAACACTGAAAATGAAATCTAATTGAGAAAAAAACTGCAGTAGATTTTGAGGTCAAACAAGATGGTATTGAGATATTTTTCAAACTGCACCAGATTAGATTGAGAGGCCAGATGAACAGGCATTCCTTTCCATGCTTTTGAGATAATAACGTCCATTATCCGTCCCCCGATTCTGGTTTCCTTGAATTTGGGGCTGGCCAGTTGAAACTGGAGGGAGGACCTCAGAGCTCTGGTTGGTGTATATCTACAAAAATATCTTTCATGTAGTTGTCTTTCCTTTGGCTCTGGAGTGCCACATTGCGAGTGCCGCAAGACATAGACCCTTAAATAAGCACTTTACGTAGCTGTTCAGAGACTGAGATGTTCCACCTAAGAACTAAACCAGCCTTGCAGCAGAGCTTAAAACAATCTGGAGTTTTCTAATGACATATTTATGAAGATCTAAAAACAGTTTCCATAGTCAAGATGTGCCCAATCTGAGCTCGAACCATAAACTTTCCCTCCCCCCTCCCATTAGGCGTCCCTCCTTGGTAACTCAACATAGTAATTTCACATCATATGCAGGATCCCTTTGAACCTATCCACAAAGCCTTCCTTCAACACATTTCTTGGAAAACAGCTTTCCTTGTAGCTATTACGTCAGCTCCAACGGCGGCTACTCCACTAAGGCAGAAGTACTTTGCCCCACCTCTTCAACTGCAAGTTCAATACAAAAAATAAAATGATAATAACGCTGCGTTATTATCGTATAATGTTTTGTATTGAGCTTGCAGTTGAAGTGGCGGGGTGGGACTGGGCTCCCCACATACCAGGGAGGAGTGGTGGCTGCACCCTAAGTGCACACTTGCCATGTTCTCCACGCAGGCTGCATTACAGCCTGGGTGGAGAACATGCCCAGGCTCCGATTCCCCGTCTTAGCGCTGAACCACAGCGCTCAGACCAATCACAATACTGCAGTGTAGCATTGTGATTGGCTGGCAACATGGGTGCTTGCTTCCTGGTTCCTGTGTGGAGAGAAGGCGGCGGCTGGCAGCTGGCGACTTGCGAGATTAGGAGGTAATTGTTTTTTGTAACCCCCACCACAACTCCGCCCCCCCTCCACCATTCCCTACCAGCTGCTACTGATAAGCTTGCAGGTTTAGAACCAAGCACTATGTTCTCACGAACCATACACAGTATGCCACTCAAACAAAGTGTTCATGAGAACTCATCCAAAATTCTTCCCAAAGGTTATTTCAGACTTTCATGTCAACCAGACCATCTCTTTACTTACATTTTTACATAAACTTTTTAGAGGAAGAAATGAGAGATTAGAGTCAAATACAACTCCAAGATTTTTAGCTGACGATACTAGGATGGGGTGGGGTGGTAGACTCGAGGATCACCATTTAGCGGTCCACATTGACTAGTTTCCAAAGATAATCCCTTCGGTCTTATCACAATTAAGGGTAAGACAGTTTACTCTCACCCAGTCACATATACAAGTCATCCATGATGAAAAATTATGTGGGTCACCGTTCAAACTCAGGATCAACTGAGTATCATCAGTGTAAGTGAAAAATCCATATCCATAGCTCGGTTGTTCAAACTGATTTTTTATTGCCATTTATTGTAAGATAGACATTGCACAGTAAAATCTCAATCATTCCAAAATCCATAAACCCCTCCCCCCCTTCTCTTAAGGTCCAGTCCCTATCACATCATGCATTTATATATTTATACAATTAAATCATACGCTATACACCTCTCACAGTTTGTTACTACATACACTCTGTGCTCTCGCAGAAATGACGAGAACCATTTTAGCACTGTGCCTGCAGCCCCAAGACCTGCCAACTGTTCCAGCAAAATAGCATGAGAGATGGTGTCAAGAGTGCCGACAGATCTAGTAGTATGATAGCTGCTGACCAACCTATATCCAAGATTGAACACATAAGGTTTGAGGCCTCAGCCAGAGCAGTTTCGGTACTCCAAAGTCACTCTTGTAATACCAATGTAGTAGTTTTCACAAAGCAACCAAACTCTTTCTTTTAAAAACTTTCTTTTAAAACTTTATTCGGATAGAGAAAACATATCCATAAAAGTACAAAAATATCAAGCATATTGTACATAATAAAAGCCATTAAAATGTTACAAGAAGGATACATAAAAAGCAATATAGCAAGACCAGTTTTATACATTTAAAAATAGATATCTTTAAGGAGCAAATTACTAGGAGCATAATATGTAAGTACTAGAACTAAGAAGCCATACACACTATGGTCTCTGATATTGTTAGATGACTGTACAGCAAATCCTTATATATGTAGTTTAATCATAATCTTTACGATATTTAATACAGGATTTTAAAAAACAGGCTATGGGTTTGATAGAGAATTCTGTGTCCAAACATTGTAAGGCTAGGATCGCCGGACGACAGCGACGCAAACCCATATATTTTATTAAAGGAATAATCCATTGTCTCTGTGGATGTTCGTAAAGACTACAGAAAAAGGTAACATGCAGAAGTGATTGCTCAGACTGCTCGTCTCAAGGGCAGGGAGGAAGGTTGGCAGACCAGTCATTTTTCTTGGGGAATGTAATTTTTCGATGGAAAATACTGAAGCGAAACCGAGTCAGTAAATAATTCTCATAGTCTGTAATTGAAAGTAGGAGATATGGCTGAATCCCAAAAGAACTCTGAACTGCTAAAAGATGGACATTTGAGGCCTTTGAGATCTCTTTAGTCAGTCGGAGCTCACGAAGATGTGATAAACATGAATTTTTCAGATTTAGTCGTGATATTTCCACAATAGATTCTGGATGGGAAAAATAGGATTCTAGATTTATATCTCTCAAAAAATTACAGACATAGGCCAACCATGTTATGCTCTTCCAATTTTCTAAGGCTAAACAGTCAATGATCAGGGAGCGAGTCAGTTTACATTCGTTTGTTTGCCATATACGCTGCCATAATAGGATTGGTTGGATCGCGATGATATCAGGTAGATAGTCCAAACCAAGTTCCAGGTGGCAGCCATAGGTCGGGGAACTTTTAGGGACAGCCAGAAGGTATCTTAAGTAGCGATTTTCCACCTTTTGGATGCTATCGGTGGCGACGAAACCCCATATCCCTGCTCCATATAATGCCACTGACCAGCATTTTGCTTGGTATATCTGGAGCATCTCCCATGGAGGGCGCTGTCCCAGATTCCGAGCAAATGTTATCAAAGCCGTAGTGGTTCTGAGGAAAGACAATTTCCTTGTTTGTATAGCCGGTCGCCAATTTGATTTATTGTCGATCAGAGTTCCCAAATAGGGGTATGTGTTTGTGCAATCTAGCTTAGTATTATCAATAAAGATACCCCTTGATTGCCTTGTACTTTTTCCCACATGCATAACAAATGTTTTCTTTATGTTGACCTTAAGATCTAAACTTGCCATAAATTGGCAGTATCTATTTAGAAGGGATTGCAGCTGACGGGGAGTCCGTGCCATGATGACCGCGTCATCCGCGTAAAGCAGCGCGGGAATAGGACGGCGGTCAATCATGGGAAGTTCCTGGCTTCCTTCTAGCATTGATACCTCCAGTCCATTTGTGTAGAGATTGAAGAGGAAGGGAGCCAGAACACAGCCCTGTCTGACTCCCTTCACCACAACAAATGGTTTGGTAAGCTCCCCACCAGGACCATATCGTACCCTAGCTGATGCGTCTGAGTAAAGGTTATGCATAAAGTAAACTAATGGGGGATCAACGCCTATATTAAGAAGGGCTTGCCACAACTTGCCATGGGAGACACAGTCGAACGCAGCCGACAGGTCAACATAGGCCAGATGCAGCTTTCCCTTCTTTGCCCCCACATATTTACCCATTAATAGGGAGAGGTTTAGCGCCTGTTCTATAGTCCCCAAACCCTCACGGAACCCATACTGTAGATCTGACAGTATTTGTTTGTCTGCAGCCCAGCTTTGAAGTCTTTGATGGACTAGGCGCCCTGCAACCTTTCCGGTTGCGTCCAGTAAGGAGATGGGTCTATAGCAGGCAGGATTATTACGATCCCCTTTTTTAAATATGGGGAGCAGAATTGAGGTTTTCCAAGAATTAATTGGGCCTATTTTAATTGCTGCTTCAAAAACCCTAGTGAGGATTGGGGACCATAGATCTACATTATGTTTAAAGATGTCCGCTGGAACCCCATCAGGGCCTGGAGCTTTCACGCATTTAGATGACATCAGGGCAGTAACTACTTCCTCATGGGCAAAGCTAAGGTTACTTTTATCTGGTGGATCAATCTGTTCCAAAATGAGACCGTCTATAAGCCCAAAAATGTTTGAAAAGTGGGAGACCCAGGCGCTTTCATCCACTGCCACCTCAATTCGGGGTATTAAATTCGGATCCGTTAAAAAGGGAGTTTTAACAGTTTGCCAAAATGTGGTCGCATCCTTCAAAAGACAGCTCTGATGCAATTTATCCCATAAGCCCTTTTTAATCTCTAGTTTTCAGTTTTTTAATGCCTTATTGTACTCTCTTCTCAATTTAATAATTTCCGGTTTAACTCTGATAACCCTGCAAAGTGCTTTCTTTAGAAGAGAATAAGCTCTCCTGGTTGCAGGATTGAACCAGCCCTTGTTAGGTTTCTTGTTACACTTAGACTTACGTAGAAGTTCATTTTTGATTGCGTTAGTAATAACAAGAAAACTATCTAGTATTTGCTTTGGAGCAGATTCAGGATTAAGACAGATTTCCACCTGTGAGAGTGTACGTCTAATGATTCTGGCTGTGGTTTCAGCGGGATCGGTATTTTCCCATTTTATAGTGTAGCCATTCAATTTGTCCACCCTCAGTGCTTCTTGGGATAATAGAGTGGGTGGGTTGCCCCGCTTGCGCGAATCAGGTACTAGAATAGTCATAGTGTTGGGAAAGTGATCACTAATAGGGTTTGTTCCAGTGCAGAAACAGTACATTTGCCCTTTCAGAGTTTGAGAAACTAGAATAAAATCAATCAGGGTTGAGAAACCTCTGCCAATGAATGTTGGAGAGAAAACTACTGGAGGAGCTACAAGCTCATTTGCAAAGCCAAGTTCCAACAGAAATAGGATCTCCATAAGTCGATTCCCTATACTTGAGTGTGGAAAGTGGGTTAAGTTTAACCCGGCCTCATCCACAATTCCACATTTTTTTGAATCATTTTCTTTACATAGGCTAACATGGAAGTCCCCTCCCCAGATCAAATTAAAGGGTTTGCCCTTCAAGTTTTCCCGTTGTACCACTAGGAACAGAAGGATTTCTTCCAGGACAGGGAGTACAGCATGGGGTGTTAAATTATTATAGAAGTTAACTATATAATACACTGTTTTTTTTATTATTTTAAGAACTTGGAAATTAGGGGTATGGATTAAGTCCTTTATGCCCGCACTTGGAAACTCATTTGAAATGTAAATTGCTAGACCACCTTTTGCTCTACCTGAGGTAGAGGGTAGAGCAAAGGAATTAGACGTTTTATAACCTTGAAGATGAACAGGGGTGGTCAGCCAAGTTTCTTGGAAGCAAAGAATATTATTATGCCGTATTTCAGAAAGCCATGTGGGTAAATCAATCTTTGAACGTAATCCTGCCACGTTCCAGAATATCATTCTTAGGTGAGTATCAGTATGTTTTAAGCCTCCCACGTCCGTTTTATCGATAGTATGTCCAATAACCCCATTAACTATGGGAACACCTACAGTTTTTTCCATTATAGCAGGCTTCGAAGACACATAAAGGTCTCCTATACTTGAAGGTGAACCTAATTGTGGTATAGGATCTTCCCCCGATGTAAGTTGGGGGGGCTCAAATGCCCTAATAATAGGAATAGGTGTAGTAGTAGTAGCCTCATGTATTGATATACAGTTAGATAATTGGTCGTGAGTACGTCTTATTTGGGTATCAGATAATACAAGTCATTCGTTTTCATCTAAGCCAGAGAGGAGATCGAATGAATTGTGTAAGGGGATATTCCATTGCCCGTTTGGATTTATCTGGTGGTACCTGCTAACAGGAGGAAAAGGGGGCCTTTTGGGGCGTTGGGTTGGGAAAAATGGGGGAAGATAGGTAGCACCAGTTCTTGATGTTATAGATTGGGAGTTTCGACAGAGGGTTTGCGAGGGATTAAAACTGTTCCACCTTTGTGGTGGATTTTGTGGGGTCATCAGAGCTTTTGGATAGAAGTAGCTCAGGTTACGAGATGAAATACTATCTTCACCACTCCCTGGGAACCAGTCGCTAATATGGGTAATGACTCTATGGTCCCTAAAATTAATTATCACGATATCTTTTGGTCGGGGGCCCACCCAGTTACAACGTCTGACAGACACTATGGGCCAGATGTAGGTTAATCTCATTTACCGATTCATAAATACTGAATTTTACCGATTCGGTATTTATGAATCTGTAAATGAGATGTAGGTAAAAATTCGGTATTTTTTACCGAATCGATAAGATTCGGAATTTACCGATTTGGTAAATACCGAATCGGTATTTGCTATTGAATCCTATGGGCCTTGAAGCCCATAGGATTCAGTAGCAAATACCGATTCGGTATTTACCGAATCCGTAAAAATACCGAATTGCTAAGGGGGACAGGGTGTCATTTTGACACCCTGTTGCACCCCTGTAACTGGCGTTTGCGCCATGTGGCACACAGACATGCCCTTAGGGCATGTCTGTGTGCCACATGGCACAGGTGTACATGCACAGATGTGCATGTACACAAGAATTCGTAATTTACCATGCAATTGTATTGCATGGTAAATACCGAATTCTAAAGGCCCTGTAGCACTGTTAGAAGTGCTACCTACATCACAAAATACATTTTCGGAATTTTTACCGAATGGTAAATTTACCGAATCAGTAAAATTTACAGAATCGGTAAATTTACCGAGTCTGTAATTTTACCGATTAGGTAAAATTACCGATTCGGTAACATTACCGAAAATGTACGTTTTTCTAGCCCCTACATCTCCATAGCCCTTTACCGGTCGGAAACGGCCGAAAATCGGTATTTTCGGCTGTTTCCGACCGGTAAAGGGCTACCTACATCTGGCCCTATGTCTCCATTTATATGTGGTGGGAGTGGTCTGTTATTGCCTAGCCAATAAATGGCTTTGTTTTTAAGGTTTGCATGGGGTTCTATGCATCCTTCTGCCAAGACTGGAACTCCGGTCAGAATGATGACGTAATTTGATGCCTCAGTGGGTAGATCTACATAATGTCTGCAGTTAGGTCGTGCTGTGAATGTTGTGGGAACCTTAGATGGTACTGCACTTTTAGTAATAGGCAACTTTAAAGAATATGTTTGGATTTTCTCTCTGTGTTGCTGTTGAGACCAATTCGGTCTAGAAGGAGCAGCCTGGGCAATCCCTGAGTTGGATGTGGGGCACTCCCCTTGAGGTCTAGTAGGTCTCTGTATGGGACACTTAGTTGGAGGACGATTTACCTGAGCAGTAGGTTGCTTTGAGGCCACTTCGTTTAATGTGGAAACTTCCAATAAGCGATTCATTTGGTCACCCAGCCTCTTAACTCTTTCTGTGAGCGGTAGCAGGAGGGATTTTAGGAGGTGTTCCATAGCCTCCATTAAACTTTTTAGGGACGAACCTTCTGGGAGAAAGCTTTTTATAGGACCAGATAATAAATCCCTCACTAAATCTGTTGGTAGTTCCCTCGTTAAATCAGTTGGTGGTAAAGTTATTTTTGGACATTTACCCACTTGTATGTCCCCACCCTTCTTCCTTCTTTTTTTTGGTGGTGAGCCTCGGGCTCTTTGTTGCCTTTTGGTGCGCTTATTTTCTTTTTGGACAATAGCTACTATCGTGGAATGCGTAACTGAAATTACTTCCATCTCTACTAATGAGTTAGATAAAGAGGGTGGGACGTTCGTATTTGTATCACAGGTTATATCATTAATAGGAGTTGTAAGGGATCTATCCTGCAAAAGTAGAGGGATAATATCGATGCTAGATAGCTCAAACTCAGCATTTTCAGTTTGTGTGCTGTGATGCGGTGACGTAGCTAAATGTATTGGACCCAGAGATAATGACTTATTTTTAAGGAGTTCGACAGATAACCGTCGTTTGGCGCGTCGCTCAGCCAGCGCGATTTCTCCGTCTATTTCCAGAGTGGCCCTAGTAATATAGTTATCTAAGGGTTCTATTGTTGTCCCCCCTGTGATAGAGGCTTTTACTTTTGGAATACGCGAGGGCATGCTGTGAACAGATGACGTTATAAATAAGCTAAACTAAGCCACTATAGATCACTAAGTTAATGTCAATAAAGTGAAATGATCATTTAACATTTGCAATCATTGCAGTCATGATGAAAATGAAGTAAACAAGGGGCAGCTTACAATAGCGGAGTCCAATGTTTCTTGGGCAAAAAGAAGGAGGGTAGGCCCAGCCCTGCCTCCTCCTGCCCCGGACGGCCACAGACGGCCCGCCCTTTGCCCGGGCTTCGCCCGGCTTCCCGCTTGCGTCCTGCGACGCGGGGGACACGCAGCTTTAGTAGCGCCTCCAGGCGCAGGGATGACAAATCCGGGCTGCGCCGCCGCAAAGGGTGATGGGAAGCCGAGTCCTCCACTCGGCAGCCGCGAGGATGGTAGGAGCGGCGGCGGGAGGACTCGAGCAGTGCAGCGGCCAGGTAAGAGAACAAGAACTGATCCCACAGTCACTATAGGCAATTAACGAAGACCCCTGGGTATTCTGCAACCCAACTCAATAAGTATTTCTAGGCCCGTAGCTGCAACAAAATGGTACTCACATGTGTGTCTAGTAAGTGGTTTTCATTTAAATATTCTGTTTTGATAAAGAAAGAGGAATGCCGTGAAAGAGGAATTGAGGAACTGAACCAACAACAAGGAAATATTTTTAAGGCATATTTTAATAGGACTGCTGTTTCTTGGGAAAATGTTTGTTGTTTGTGTCAAAACACTTTAAAAGGAAATGTATATTCTTCAGAATGTAATCAAATGATAATTGATTGTTTTTCTTTCTCACAGATCCTTTAACACCAGGCCACCGGAGTGATTCCTGATTGGCAGTGGCAGAGATGAGGACCTTGGAGCAGAGCCCACTGCTATCTTTCCTTGCTAAGACCTTGGTGGTGGCAATCATCTTCGCAGGAAACATCTCCTGGGTGGCGGCATCAGAGACACAGTTGGAGGTCAATAAAAGTGCAACATGTGGGATTGAATCCAAAGGATGCCAGCCTGGCATCATCCTACCTGTATGGGAACCAAACAACCCTTCCTTTGGCGACAAGGCTGCCAGGGCAATTGTCTACTTTGTAGCCATGTTGTACATGTTTCTTGGTGTGTCAATAATTGCAGATCGTTTCATGGCATCCATAGAAGTCATAACTTCACAGGAGAAGGAAATTACTCTTACAAAAGCTAATGGGGAGACGAGTGTTGCAACAGTTAGAATCTGGAATGAAACAGTTTCTAATCTTACCTTGATGGCCCTAGGCTCATCAGCTCCAGAAATTCTTCTGTCCGTCATTGAGGTTTGCGGCCACAATTTCAATGCTGGTGAATTAGGGCCTGGTACCATTGTTGGCAGTGCTGCCTTCAATATGTTCGTAATCATTGCCATCTGTGTCTATGTGATTCCAACAGGTGAGAGCAGGAAAGTTAAGCATCTCAGAGTTTTCTTTGTCACTGCCTCTTGGAGCATATTTGCCTACATTTGGCTTTACCTTATCCTTGCTGTGATTTCACCAGGGAGGGTCCAGGTCTGGGAAGGCCTTGTGACTCTCCTTTTCTTTCCTGTTTGTGTTGTCTTTGCCTGGGTTGCAGACAAAAGGTTGCTCTTTTACAAGTATGCCTACAAGAGGTATCGACCTGACAAACGTAGAGGCATTGTTATAGAGACTGAAGGCGAATTCCCCAGGGGAATAGAAATGGATGGGGCATTTATTGCTGACCATCGTGACAATGGGTTCATTGATGGGTCGGTGGCCACCATGGAAGCAAAGGAGCTTGATGAGAGTCGCAAGGAAGTAATTCGCATCTTGAAAGATCTCAAGCAGAAGTACCCAGAACGAGAACTGGACCAGCTGGTCGAAATGGCCAACTACTATGCTCTTCTTCACCAGCAGAAGAGCAGGGCATTCTACCGTATCCAAGCCACCCGCATGATGATTGGTGCTGGGAACATCCTGAAGAAGCATGCAGCTGCAGATCATTCCAAGAGAGCAGCCAACTTACAGGAAGTCCCATCAGATACAGATGAAGAAAATAGCAGCAAGATTTTCTTTGATCCATGCACCTACCAATGCCTGGAGAACTGTGGGTTTGTAACACTTAATGTTACCTGCCAAGGAGGCGACTGCAACAGCACTTTCTATGTGGATTACAAAACTGAAGATGGCTCAGCCAATGCTGGTTCTGACTATGAATACAGTGAAGGCACCTTGATCTTTAAGCCTGGGGAGACACAAAAGGAAATCAAGATCGGGATTATTGATGATGATATTTTTGAGGAAGACGAGCATTTCTTTGTCCGACTGCTAAACCTCCGCATCGGTGATGCAGAGGGCATGTTTGAATCAGATCCCACCGCTTATCCCAAAGGTCGTCTGGTGTCACCTCTAATTGCCACAGTGACTATCCTAGATGATGACCATGCTGGGATCTTCACCTTTCAGGAGAATATAGTGCATGTCAGTGAAAGTGTGGGCCTTCTGGAGGTGAAAGTGGTGCGGAACTCAGGAGCAAGGGGGACCGTAATTGTGCCCTATAGGACAGTGGAGGGTACGGCTAGAGGAGGTGCTGTTGACTATGAAGATGCATACGGAGAGCTGGAATTCCAGAATGATGAAACCCTGTAAGTACAAGAACCTCCATTCTGCTTTTTTCTCTGCTTTATTTCTTTGTTCAAATTTTATGAATCAATAGCCTCCTCCTACACCATAAACTGTACTATTTATGTATTTGTGTACGTGCATTTCTACAGGGCAGTCATAGCTAAAAAGGCATTTAGCACTGAAGAAGGATGAAAGCCTACGGGTACAATTCAAGGTTATTTACAGAGAGTACAATTTTATTATGAGAGGAAGTATTGTGTTCCTTGAAAGGAAGAACCTTCACCTTATCTTCTTCCTGAATTGCAAAAGGTTTGGAGCAGCTCTGATTGATGTATGTGAGGATCACTGGAGCTTTGACAGAAAATGAATGCCTTCTGTTTTTTTCTTTCTTGAACATTTTCGTCTGTACTCTGGCAATGTCCTGGCGCCTGGTATGGCACTGCTCACCAGAGTTTTTAGTTTATTTACCGTGTAATTCACACATGCCTCGCAATTGTTTCTGATGTCCTCATAGGTGATGCATCTGCTCTTGAAGAGGAAAAAGGCCTAGAGGAGTAGCCATATACTCCATTCAGTGATGGGTGATGGGAGCGAGTGCCTTCGGGTTCTCGATGAGACATGTAACATGCCTTTGAATGGTGCTAGAATGGTGTTGTACAGGACCTTGAGCAGAATACTCTCTTCATCTACGTATGCGAGGTCCAGAGTTTGCACCCCAGTTGTGGAATCAGTTTCTGGAATTTAGATGTTTAACGTTCCCGAGGAGACAGAACTGATAGCATTTCTGTCTTAGCTTTCTGGATGAAGTATTCTTTGAAGGTGAGGAATCTCATTGATTTCACATTGTTCATCACCTGAGGAATGATACCGGCTAGGTATATGTTGTCTACCAAGTTTGGATCTGTGGTTGTGTATAGCTGCTGGTGAACAGGAGCTATGTCTGTGTTGGTTTTATGTTTAGGTACGAACTTGGGGACTTATTTACAACAAAATGTTGAAGCATGCTGTTGTGCCAAAATTGATAACGCCATGCTCTGACATTTAAAACACAGGTATATGCCATATTTACAAAAATAGGGTGCACCCATGTGTTACCCCTAGCGCTGGCACTAATAAAGCTGCCTAGCTCCAACGCAGGCACCCAGCCACCAGGTTACAAGGGTACCTGTGCTGCAGGGGCAATTTTGTATGTGCAAGAAGGGACACCTTCCTGCACATAAACAATCTTGAAAGGCAATTGGCTCTTCTATGTGTGTTGAAGAATGCTGTACACATGGAAAGAGCAACAAACAAGAAGAAAATAATAATTTCTCCTTGTATCGCAAGTCTAAGAACAGGTATTCCCTGGTCTTAGTTTTTGGCACTGCCCTAGCCGTGTAAATATGGTGCAGCATTAAAAAGCAATGGGTGTAGCGGCGGAACATCCACTAAAACACCCATTGAACGCCTCTTTCCCGCTAAGTGAAGCTTGAAAAGGGCCCTAATTTACAAGGCGGCCTTAAGCCCCATTAAGTGGCTTAACGTCACTTTGTAAATAAGGAGAAGGGTATATCACTATCTGAATGTCGCTGAAATTGACATTCTGGTGGCAATATCCTCTTGTAAATAGGCCCCTTGGTATCTATTCCACATGACCTCAAGGTAGCTTGAGTCATTGAATGTCATTGGTTGAGAACATTATAAGTTAGAGTTCAGTAACTTCAGTATATTGATGTATCCTGATGTTATTGTTGGCAAGTAAGGGTACAAGAGATTGCAGATGATTGTGATGGAGAGAGTATAGATCCCTGGAGGACTCTGTATAGCGCTGGGAGTTTGGAGATCCTGCTTTCTTATCGGTATAAACTGCTGGGTATTTTCAAAATATGAGGTAAAGCAGTAAATTACTGTGTTAGAAAAACACATCCTTGTTTCCAGGGTGTGAATTTGTGCTTGATGGTCTACTGTATTCAAGGCTAGGGAGAAACTGTGCAGGATCAGGCAGCAGGGGTTGTCTCTGTCGTATGTGAGGGGGGCATTGTCGTAAAAAATACGGGAGAATGATGGGGCAGCCGGTGGCAGTGTCATCTGGGTACAGAGTTGGTTTCTTCTATAGTGGAAGCATCTGTCCAGTCTTGAGGGAATCCTGGAAGGTTCCTAGACTGAGGATGAAATTGATGATTTTGAGGGGCATTGTGAGGGGATATTTTCAAAGAGTTATTATGGTAGGATTTCATACTCATATGAGGTAACTTTGAATCAGTTTAACATGGTGATGAGATCTGAAAGCATGGGGAGGGGGAGGGGATGTAGTATGGGAGGCTGAGAAATTTAGTTTTTCATGTCATGGGTTGGTTTAAAAGTAGTTGATAGCATTGCACTTAACTTGAAGGATGAGATGATTTAGGTGTGGACTGATGCAGAGTTTAATGGCCCTAAATAGTGCTTTGGGTCTGCTACATGCTTTTCTGATGAGAGTTCTGTGGGACATGTCTTTGGTTGAGTTGATTACGACTGTGCTCATGTAGCAGACTCTATTGAGTTGGATGGGGTCATCAGGCACAATGTTCTGTCTCCTTTCCTTTTTGTGCATAACACACCTTTTGTCAGAGAGTGCATGGGTGTAGAGAGGTGCTGAAAACTTTGGCTTAATGGATCAGGTTTTCAACTGACCGTCGAATTCTACATACTATTTCAGTGTGGTGCTGTAGAGAAGTGTGTTGACATATGATGTGGTATGAAAGGTTTTTGAAAGGTTGATGAGATCTGTTTGGAGCTAGCCTATGGGGGAGATCTTTGAAGAATTGTAATGTGAGCTTGGCTCTCTGCAGTTGATCTTGATATAGTAGAATGGTGAAGAAGATGGAGAAGTTCACTGTCAGTGATCTGCCCATTTCAGGAGCATTGGTTACCTGCAGTGGATTATGGGTGAAGCCAAGAGGACGAGATAGAGGGTACTGTCTTTGGAGTCAGTAGGTTTAATGGTATGCTTCTTGTTGTACTGGGTACTGAGGAATGTATCATGAGGTTCCTTCATATTTTTGAGTTGAAGTTGCAGAATAGGTTGAAGTCTCTAAAGAACGTTGGGTGGAAGCTTGGGGCGGGGTGGCGGAGATGAGGCCTAAGTGGGTTGCAATGAGATGAATGTTGGGTTCTGGGGAATCTGTCCATCAGAACAAAACAGGCTGCCTGGTACTGAAGGAGAGGGAAGTGGCCTGTGAGGTGCTCGTTTGATTTGGCTGTTGTGCAGAGCCAAGAGGACTAATCGATGATGGCTAGCCCCCCTCCTGTCTTGAATGTGAGAGTAATGTGTTGGATGCTGTTTCTTTACACCATCTATATATTTAAAAACGTCTTCACTGATACAAGCTGTTTATAATTTAGTCACACAGTTGTTTCAGGCTGATGTAAAGGCAACGGCCAGGGCTTAAGTTACAGATTTTCTTTGAAGAATTAAAATTGTAATTTCTCCTCACACCAGAAACAAAGTCTCAAATTACAAGAATTCCTTAGTGTCACTGTAATCACATTGTTGAATACATTCAAAAGCGTATTTCACTATTTCTTTTGAACACAATTGTATTCATACATATGTGTTAAAGGTGACACTAGAGAGCAAATTGCCACACTTATCTAGACAGACAATTTACTTGTGACACTCAGATTCGTTTTTGGCTTTCCCTTGGATTTTCTCAGCTCTTACCTCCCATTGTATATCCCAGGGAATTTTAGGCGCTGTTATAGATCTGCACATGATCCAAGCTGAATGGCTTTTTTGTCCATTAAGCACTGTGATACATTCCCATAAATCGCAAAGGATACTGTGACGTGCAAAGGATGTTCTGACATTTACACGCTTAACATCTGGGTGCTGTCTGTCATGATCTGTTATTGCTAATATGATTTACAGACTATATTTGTCATTTAACTGGCCTCTTCATGCAGTCAATGTTTCTATTATATTTTAAATCACTTTTCTATTAAAAAGCGCAAGTCAGCCATGCTCAGAAAATGTGAGTGAAACTATGGCTGGTGACCTGCTCTTTCTTGGACTGAAGATCACTGGACTTGTTCAGGGACACACCCCTCTTCATGAGACACACTCTAATTTCCCAGAGCATTTAAATACCAACAACCCACTGCAACTGAATGTATGATGTTACACATACATTCACAATGCTGTATTTTACATCGCGTTCGTTACAACGCAAGTTGTTACAACGTCTGGGTTAGCTTAACCATCTTATCATGTCTCGTGTATGACATATTAAAGATTCCTCTGAACTTGTGTATTGATGATTTGATTACTCCAGCTTTGTGACATGCTAACATTAGTGGTAACATTGCTGGATATTCCTAGTGCCTCATTTACAACAAAATGCTGCAACGAGGTGCGGGAAGCTGTTTGGTAGCTCCGACCTGTGTCATTTTAAAAGCGCAATGATGCATCGTATTTACAACAATCAACGCATGCCTGTGCTTTCCCCTGTGCTGGTGCAGAATTGGCTGTGATGCACCAAAGCAGGCACCCTTGCGTCATGGTGCAAGTATGCCTGCGTTGTGGGGATGATTGTTGTTGTGCAGGAAGGGCCCCAGCTGGGCCCCACCTACCTGTCTAAAAGGTTTGGAAGATATGTGCCCTCCCGATCACTCAGATCATCCAACCTTAACTTGCTGGTTATTCCCAAATTTAGATTAGCTATGAAAGGAGGCAAAACCCTTGGAGTGCTGGGCGCCAAGGCCTGGAACAAAAACTACCTCTGCAACTACGCCAGATCCCGATAGAGAACCTTTTTAGAAAGGCTCTAAAAACATGGATTTTTAAACTCACTGACTCAGCCTGCCTGGCCATGATCTAAACTTCCCCCCCAGAATTCATCTTCCTGTCTCACTGGCATACGACCAGCTCCATGGCCATACACCTACTAGACACTACGGTCAGCGCCAAGATGCTCTGTGGAGTGTAAGCTGCGCTTTATAAAAATAAATTACATTACATTACAAGGGACACCTTCCTGCACAAAAACTATCATTGATGGCGTTTTCCTTTTTCTATGTGTGCTACAGAATGCAGCACACATATTAAGACGGAAAAAAAGGAGAGATAAGTAGTTCTCCTCGTTGCGCCTCCTTACGCCTCCCCTGGAGAGGTATAGAATTTTGACACATTCCCAGGTTTACAGAACTTTTTAAATCTGAGATTGCAGCAGAGTCAATGGGTGTTGCGTGGAAACATCCACAGCAACACGCAACACCCATGGCATGCCCATTTCACACAAAGTGATGCTTGAAAAGGGGCCGTATTTACAAGGTCATGGAAAGCAACACAGGGTGGCTTTGCGTGGCCTTGTAAATATGAACCAGCATGCTGTGCCACCTGTGAGTCAAAAAAACTGCCGCCCCTGCGGCGCAAGGGGCTTGAAAATAAGCCCCTTAGTATCTGTCATTGTTTCTGGTCCTTCCACTTGCCCCTTAGCTTATGAAGTAATGCTGTGGGAATATTAGTCATATGGGTTGTACACAATAGACAGAAATCCAGATAAAATGTCACTTTCTAAATTAACTTAATGTTGCATTAGCTCCCGTAAATATGCCCTGTAATATGTAGCCATCATATAAGAAAGGATGTTTGCAATGAAAGTGATAAAGATATCATAATGTGCTCAGTATTTTCAAAATTGCAACAGGGATTCGTCAAAGCAGGGAAAGGTTGTATGCTGACGTAGTTCCCAGCAGCAGCTCAAGTTGAGTCTGAAACAGGAGACCTTAAAAATCTTGTGCAGAAGATCCAATAAGAATAAACGATTGTCACACCGAGCTACGAAGGGTGGACTCTGAAGGGCCTCCCTAATAACACAATAAGGACAGCACGCAAAACAACAATAGATGGTGAAAAGCAAATCAATGGGAAAAAGGAAAATTAAAAATAAGCGAAAAATGCAATCTTTACAGAGAAGAAAATACCTATACATGAAAAAGTATATGAAGCCTAAAGGGGTCATCCAGTGAGTGATGCCCCACAGATACACCCCACCAGACATCATATAGAAACATAAACATGCTAGAATTCTTGTTGTTGGTGATTCTTACTTTAAATATAATGAGGTACGAACGAATAGGAAAAAATATGTGATTACTCACCACTTCTGGGATGCAGAATGACTTGACATCAAAGAGAACCTTGTAATTGATTGCACTCCGACAAAAAATCAAAAGAGCAGAAAAACAGAGGCACAACAGAAGCACAAGAATATCTTCACAGGTACATTGTCAGAATGAATAAGTGAAAATCTCATGAAGCACAAGAAAACAGAAGGGTAAGGACGAGGGAGAGTGGTGATGGATGACAAGAGCGATGAGAAAACCTATCAATTAGACTTGTTGTCAGATCAGAGGCTTGAGTAGAGACTGTGCTTTTCTCCTGTGTTGCTCCCCAAGACCCAGAAGCACTGTTAGGTAAACTGACATCTTTGATTGGACTAAATACAGTTTCAAGACATGGGAATGTGTGCCTGCAATAGCCATCTTAATTTGGTCTTAATGTGAGCTCCAGCAACAGGTAGAATCCTCTACCTGCCCCATGCTACAATCATGGACTCAGCTGACAGAGTCTCCACTACCAATCGGTGGCTCCTCCACTAAGAGGGAGGAGTGTTGCCCCACTGCTCTGTGAGCAGTTCACAAAGGAAAAATAAAATGATAATAACACAATGCTATTATTTTATTTTTCTGTCTTGGCTCAGCTGGTTAGGGGTGAGGCTGGGCTGTCACAGGATCAGAGTTAGGAGGAGTGGGCACTCTCTAAAGTTCGCATGACAATTTGGCCAGCCGTCTTGGGCCAGCCAAATAGTCATGCTCACATAGCATGTTCTCCACCTGGCTGTATTGTACAGCCTGGGTGGAGAATATGCACAGGCTCCCAATTCCTGTCTGAGCGCTGAGCCATGGTGCTCAGACCAAGCACAGAGGTGCTGTCATGCAGCACCTGGATTGGCATGGGGAGTCTGGGAGCTTGTGTGCTTCCTGCTCCTAGAGTCGACCGAAGACCCAAAGAAGACCGAGTGGTGGCAGCCAGCCTGCAGGGAAGTGATTTTAAAAAAAAAATATTCCCCCATGCCCGCCACTCCGTTAAGTAGCAGCCGCCACTGCCAGTACCCCAATTCCCACTTAACATTTCTCTGTCAATTCTCACTACATTTCCCACCACCTCTCACTTCTCTGCTGTGGTGGACCCTAGTATGGAGACTGAACCCTTGAGGACGAGCGGTGCGTCCTGGCAATATTAACCTTGATAACAACTTATCACAAATAGAACTGACAAATAAGCAATTAATTACCTGAGAAACTTCATAAATGTAAATTTTCATTAGAGAAGTTAAAAATATAAGTTCAAGGCCAGCAATGGTACAGCACTTCTCTCAGCCCATAATATAATTCTGTCCAGAATGTAATTATATATATATTTTTTTTCCAATGATGAGCTGACCAGGGTGCTCCACTAGCAATGCTGCCAGACTTAAAACGTGAACACTAGCATTTGCAGTCTGTAGTATTAAAATAACCAGACATTTCAACGTGATTCCATCCAGAGAAATGTACTCCCCTTCAAGATTGACTAATTTATAAGAAAGAACAAGGGTAAAGGCTTGAATGTTACCAATCTAAACGTAAATCACTTGAAACATATGGACAATACAGTACTCTACAATCCATAAAATCTCAGAGGACTAATAATGATGTACTCTACAATCTATCCATCAAATGTCACAGGACCAATAATGAGGGGATCCACCATTTTTTGCAAATTTCAGAGAGGCGCATACATTGATTAACACTAAGATTTACCCCTTTCAGGGCCATTCATAGCCCTCCTAAACTACTGCACCTCTCTATAAAGGTGGCAAAGATGAAAATGTATCTAATTTTCCACCCCACCAGGCCCCTGTGTAGCTCCACTTCCCCGAATCTGCAACAGCTTAAATTGGTCCTTCTGGTCAGTCCACAGCACAGGCTAATCTGCCATCTAGTCTTCAGCATTTGATTGCTTCTCAGGTTCTGGGTCACCCGTGTACCGGAGAGATCTGATTGTTGTCTCTTCCCTTTTTGATCGTTTCTGGGTGTGGTTTGATATTGTGCCTATAGTGTGCTATTGTCTTAAATCACAATAGAGGAGGGAGGGAGAAGTGATGATCCATTCGGCTTCCAAAATAAGGTACAAAGATCAAGATAAAAGGGGGAATGGATCACTTGTACCTGCGATACCAAGGTCATTTTGGTACCTTTTATAAAAAACCCTCATACACGTATGTAGGTGGAAGGGCGGTATATCTTGGTTCTCTGCCTATTCATAACGTGCAGCATCATCATAGGTTTTTTTTTCGGTATGCTCACCTCTACCTGAGGTTAACCGTTGGTATTACAGTAGTATCCAGAGACCAAAAATATTTTGAAAAATGAAGTGCTCAGTGTGAAGTGAAGTTAAAATTCTTTCTACATCCTCATTAGGGTGCAATTATTTATTAGTAAAGGGATGTTGAAGAAGTTTAAAAACAGTGGGTGTGCGTATATGGATCGTGTTACTCAATCCAGCGCACTAGTGTAGTCCATATGTGAGGTCACATGTTTCAGCCCCATTATGCCCAGCGGGTCTAGGGGGCTTTCATCAGTACCGGTGAAAATGAAGTGTAAACTTGTGGTGAGCCTGGTGTTGAGCAGAGACGCACTTTGCAATTGCTCCACTATTTTGGCCACGTCCCGCCACAGAAGTTTGACCTATGCCATGCCTGAGACATAGAAACCCTGCACTTCATCAAACCAGCCATCCTATACACATCCTCTGCAAAGCCTTCCACACCCTCGACAATGCCCTCTTCACCCCAAGTGTGTGCAACACAAACCTGCACATGTTCTGACAAGGCCAGCAAGTATGCACATCCCCACATCCCCAGCTACTGTCTGCAATCCCTCAACCAACATTCTCAGCTGTGCTGTCCCCATCCTTATGCTCTTTATGCCCTTGACGTCATTCTGCATACCATCAGTCACACACTGCACAACCTCAGCAACGCTCTGTGCCTCCTCATCCAGATGTATTTCTTTCAAGAAGGCAGTTGAGGAAAATTTGCCTGCAGGGAGTTAAAGGCTTGCAGACGCGGTAAACCAGATATAGATCAAAATCCGTAGGACTAGTGGGATGTCGGCGACCATAGGGAGGATTGGTATCTGGGAAAACAATAAAGGGATTTCGCTGTGAGAAACTTTACTTTTGCTTTGTTGCGTTCAACTTATGGAATATAAAGGGTATTTGTCCATGAACACTGAAAATATTGGTAAGGATTTGTGACGAAATGTCTGACTTGCGCCCTTCACTGCATAGTCTTCTGCTCCAGAAAACGCTGCCAAATAAAAAATGTAAGGAGCTTGCTTAGCTACTCACATTGGCACAGTAGAGAGTCCGATCTGTAATTAAAGAACTTAAGGCCCCAAACTGCAATTAGTGTTGAAATCACTATTAACATAAAATGTGTCTTAAAAGACGACATGCTCACCCCGAGGGTATCTTGGCGTAAGTGACAGATTACATTCATCCAAGTCAGCGGTGCTCATTAAATCAATCTTGGAGGGCTGAAAGGCTGATTGGGTCTTCCAGGACCCGAACCTGTGACCATGTGGCTAGCCATCGATCCCTGCAGTGGAGGCATTGGTCTGTTGAGCAATTAGAAGTCTTAAGATGCAAATCAGATAGTGGAAGAGCCCAATGACAACATTTTACACGAAGGAATTGGCCTAAATGCTCTTTCCTACAATATCTAATTAACGTGCTCCTGTTTACCACCGCAGATGTTACTCACTTAAGTAATAAACAAGCATTGGCTAATGCAGTAGGTCCTGACTACCAGACCTATTGGCTTACTCAAAATGTTTTTAGCCATGTCGCACATCAATGCGGCTGCTTTGCAGCATGGCTGAAAGTAAAAAAAACAAAAACAATATGCTGTGGGCAGTGCTGATCACGTCATATTCATTTTTAGGTCTCGCCTGGCGAAAGCAGCGCATGCGCTGCACTCACCATGGAGAGCACCTTTTGGAATCAATTCGGCGGAGGGCTTGTATGCGCGTGTCTGCATGGACAAACATGGCTGCTCTTGCCATGTGTCCATAGCAAACAACAGCATGCACGTGTCCGTAGACTTTAGGGTCTATGGACAGCCCGACACCCTAGCAACGGAAATGCACGTTATCCCCAAGCCCCCTTCCCGTTCTTCTTGTTCCCATTGCCTTTGTTCACCCCTCCCGTTGGCTGTGTTCTCCATCCCCCCCGTCGCCTTCCCGTTGTCCTTTCCCGTTGTGCGTGTACATTGTCTCAAAATTCGCTGACGAGCCAGCGGTAGTGCTAGATGCAGCGCGCATGTGTAGCAGAGACAGCTGCTTCCTGGGCATTTGGAATTTGTGAGGCCACGGGGAAATTAAAAGAAGATGGACCAAAGATACGTGGGTGAGTGTCTCCTGGCTGAAATCCGTCACAGGTCTTGTTGTGATTGGACACCCGTCCCCGTCACTTTCCCATGCATTCGCTTGCAGTTGGTCCGTCTGGCCGTCGCGTGGTGTGCGGCTTTAGTTGGGATGCGTTTACCTAAAGCTCGTCTACTGTCACTGTTACTGAGGTCATCATCCCACAACTACATGTTTGTATAGTATCAGTACATTGGTCTAGCTTGCGCACCGTATAGAGGCATGAGATCATACCCCTGCTGGAGCCCATGTCCAAGATGAGCCGCAGTAACTGAGTTTCCCCTGGCTCTGCTAGAAGTGCAGGCCACAGTTCCCGGATCACTCAACCACCCTATTTGAATACAAAAATGACATTTTGTATGCTGTAGATCGACAGTGCAAGTCACTATTTTTAAGAGCTTTAGTCAATAAAGTTGTCATGTTCTTGGAGGCATTTGCTCCAAACCAGTTGTGTAGAGAATACAGGCTTTTTTCTGGATAGGCGTTAATGCATTTTAAAACCGATGGTTTTGCTGCCTGTTGTGGCTGCTCTGTTATTTATCTATGGCTTCAATAGCGGTGGTCTGTAACAGCAGCCGTATTTCAGAGTTGGACATCTGGGACGGGTGTTATTTTGTTACATTCAGCACTACCTGGTTTGTGCACAGTTGGCAGGTAAAGTCACCAATAAAAGATTAGGTGTTTATTATTGCTTCTAGAAACATGACTGTGCTTACAACTGCTCTGAGTATGCTGGGGAGCTTGTACGATATTTAGTCTGTAGCTGTGCCCATTCGCACATTTCACAATCTGCTCCCAAAAAAATTTGCGTCACTTCACCGCACTATGTTCATGCCCAGTGCTATGATAACGTAGGGTTGTGAAGGATATTCTCCATTGAGTTGAATTACAGCAACACACAGACTATCGTAATAGGGTGCAGTATCAACATCTCAGAGCAGGGAGCATAAGCATTATTAGCAATGTAACCAGTGCTATTTTGCTTTACCCGTAACCTGTGCTGCCTGTTTCGTTTTTTTAGTTAGAGAGAAATAAGCACTGGTATTGTGTCTTTTGCAAACCTATGCAAAACTAATAATAAAGGCAGATGTATAAAGCAGTGGGCCAGCAGCCAAGACTCTCAGCACTGGCACTGAATGTAGCTATTTTACAAGTGGCTCTGCACAAATGATCAGGTCAAATGCAATCACGGTGCATGGCCGCTGGTGGGTGTAGTGAGCTGACCCATTGTCCTATTCTCTTGGTTATAGTGGATGGAAGCAAAATGTGAGTGACACATGAACAAACAGATCAGTGAGTGGATGAATCGGAACTTGCCAGAAAGCATCTGTTTTACGGATATGAATGCATTTTTGTATTATGAACGTTTGGGAAAATATGAGGCTGAGATAGCTGCAGGCAAGACCTAAGAAGGAATTATGTTCCAAACCTGCACTAGACCTGCTTCACAGTTTGAAATGCTCAAGTGCAGCTCATAGGGTTAATGTGGCTGCTGATCACCGACACCTGAAAGTCACGTGTTTAAATCTTTTTGAGTTTGATTTAGCGGTTTTGTCCTTCCGAGGTTATTAAATTAGTTCCATTTAGTTGGGTAATAGTAAGGACTTTTCAGCATAAGGGAACCCAGGAGAACGAAAACAAACACTGTATATAAACGTTCTCCTTCTACATTTACCAGTCATGCATCTGCTTCAATCTAAATCTATTACCTTATGGACTACGTACAAGTGCACCCTGCCTAATGTATACTTGGAATTTATGTATGACGTCTGCTTCCTTCTGTAAGCTGATTAACGTTTGGGTATAATGACACAGTGTGAGTCTTGCCCATCGGTGCTGCGAGAAGAGCACAGCTGCTTTTTGCTGCAACTAACTTTCCGTGGTTGCCTTTTTAAAGTGTTACATATGTGCTTCAGTGGCAAACCGGGTAAACGTCCAGTTATTGTGCGAATTCTGGATTTGTGGGCAGATACTTGCAGCGTGTGTATTGATCTCTGTGTCACAGAAGCTTTGGTTATTCAGTAAGAACGGCCAGGGCTGGAACTGGAAAAACGGATATCCGATATCTTAACTTTGTAATTGTTTTTATTCCCTTCAATACACAGGCTAATATGCTGGAAGGGCGAGATTTTGATCGATACCTTATCACTATTGATCTAAACCCCGATCTGGTCGACTGAACCTTTGTTGCCTGTCATTGAGGGAAGAAAGTGCCTCTCTTACCAAGTTAGTTCACCCAATAAAGGACTTCGCTCCAAAAGATCACAAACAACTTCTAGCTTTCAAAAGTTTATTGTAAGGATAGGATAAGCTGCAAATACAGGCATCTCAGAATGAGATTCACGAGATACACAGGTCCAACTACATACATGTGCTCTCTGAAAGCCCTCAGACGAGCAACGGAAATTACCAGTACAAGTTCTAAGAATAATAAAGCTATCAGCATTGACGCATATTGAGATCTCTCCTTCATTTAAGTTGGAGGAAAACACACAGGTTAGGCTGTCCCTACCCTGCTCTAGATGGTATCCCTACTTAACCAAGTCTCAACCTAACAAAAGGTGTCAGCAGTGAATGACCCCCAAGGGAAGTCACTCACTCTTAGTCTCTTGGTGAAAACCTATAGTTCTCCAATCATGACCCCTCTCTGCCTACCCATCCGCTCTCTAAAGGGTCCTCAGGCATCTGCTCTAACTCCACCCAGGGGTGCTGTCCCTAATACAAAACAGTCAACAACATTTGAGACGCCCCTCGTGAGACGCCCCTCACGTGGTGTAGCTTCTGGCTTTTTCCATGCTGCTTTGTATTGGGCCTCATACGTTGGAGTTGACCTTGCTTCTCAGACTCTTCTCCGGCCCGCTGATACCCCTTAAACATTCCGGAACCCTCCTCCATGTCTGGGCCGTCTACTGAACAGACCTCTATTCATTTTATTAATAATCGGATCCTCCCTTTTCTCTTGCAGACAGACATCTGCAGCCAAGAACCCAACTCTCATAGACTTCCAAAAAGGCTCGCAACATTTCTCGGCCCAGACATGTACGTGTAAATCAATGTTAAAACATTTCAGGCCTACAGCATTTCTCATAATGATTATAGCATTCAACTTCTTCATTAATTAAAGCATGTTAATACTCTTATTCTATTATTCAGTAAACACATCTATAAATCATGGCCCATTAATACAATGACCAAAACATTAGTTCAATCTATGTCGTGGAAAGAAACACCTTCCCCTTCCCTTCTAGCTCTGGCCCTAAGGCCTACCACATTCTGCGTTTAACCACATGCCATCTTACATTTTAGCAGCTACACGACATAGATTCAGGAATAATCACATCTAATAAAATCATATAGTGTCACACATTTCTGTATTAGTTCCACTTCTACTTAAATCTCTACATTAGCTATACATTCAGAATATAATTGCAGATACTACTAGCACTCATGGCATTTCTCCTCATGATTTGTGCTTACTACGGGTAAGTGTGATGCACTCATACATTTAGGTCAGTTTGCGCTCTCTCAGTTCCCCCCTTTGATGACCTCTCGGGGTCATCACTAACATTTAAACTGTAGTTATTGCTAGCATAACTTGTCTCTGCGTTTCCAGAGCCCTCAGACTCCTGTACTGATTATCTTGTATGGCAGCCAATCTCTGCAGCTGCTCTCTTTGGGCCCTTTCTGACCTTTTTGCTCTGTACCATTTGAATACCCTCACCAATCCCCACAATATGATCCCACAGATCAATATTATGATGATTGGTTTTAGTATATACCACACAAAGCTTTTGCCTAGGGTGGAGATCCACCCTCCAACTTCACTCATTCCGTGGCCCACCTTTTCCCAGACATTTTCTCTACTCAAGTCTTCGATCTCCTTGTGAATATCAGTTATGTTCCTAATAACTTTCTCAAGGGGCTTTGAATTGTCTGGAATGTAGGTACAACATTCCTGGACCTTCAAAGCCTTACAGACTCCGCCCTCTTTTGCTAGTAGGACGTCTAACGCAAGACGGTTCTGAAGAACCATAGCCCTTATCGATTGCATCTCTCCTTCTACCAGCATTAAGGACTGAGCAGTGCTGGCAGACAACCTGTCGACGACTGTTGCCAGTCGTCTAATTTTAACATCATTAAGGATTAGTCCCAAAAGAGGGAACATAGCTCCAAAGACATCTCCGACCATTTCTGCATCTCCTATATCTCTCCTTCCCCTCGATGATGTCTTGCCCTCGATGATCTCTAAGTCTTGTGCATGATATATTTTGGGGAAGACAATTGCTAGGTAACATGATCCATACCAGTTGTCAGGTAGTCTCACGTAGGCATTTCTTCCACATACAAAATACACATTTGGAATCACTTGCATTCCCTTCAGGAAATCTTTAGTATAGTACTCTATATTGAAAGCATGTTCACAGCTGACTTCTCCCACGTATACATTTTCGTAATACGTTTTGGCTCGGTGAAGACATAGCTTTCCTTTCTGCGTCTTATCTAAAGCTATTGGACCACTACTACCCTTTCTCTTGTGTGCCTTCTCTTCCTCGGTCCAATCTGTTTTCCATTGTCCTGATTTTTTCAAAATCTTTTGTCTCCTGTAACGATCATCCACCTGCCCTATGAACTTCTTCTCGACTTCTGACACTTTGCATGTCAGGTTATTTCTACGGGCATGTGAAGTATCTAAGGTAATCCAAGGAATGAAGAACTTGGCCAATCTGTCTTCACTCTTCCAGTAGTCCCATTTGTTCATCTGCTTATAATTTGGGACTTCTGGCAACACTGAATCATAATTGGAGAAATAGTATTCAAAACTATCCCTCCCATAAAATATACTAAGCAATAAGCTACATGTAATGCCATATGTCAGCGGGAGGTGATGATATCTAATGCCTTCATCTACAGACGCCGGCAACTGCATGCAGACGTAACAGTCCTTAACCTCCATGGCATCCACGTATTCATATAAGAGTTTAGCATAAGCATTTGACCTAAAGTCTCCTTGGGACTCATCTACGTGTAACCTGCGGGCTTCTGCAGCTAATAACGCTTTCTCTTGAGTGTTTTCCCTTTTCTCACCAGCAACAGTGGGTGTAAGCGTTTCTACAGATTTCACATCAGTTACCTTCGCCTCTTCCTCATGTCCCTTTACATAAGAAATTGTTACCACTAAAGCTATTAATATTATCACTCCTACTATTAGTGTACCTATTATACATTTAGCTCTGCGGTTCTGGGTGCCGGCTTCCATTTCGTCAGACAATATGGCTCTCTCTTATCTTGGCACAAAGTTCTTTTCTTCTCGTTCCTTTACAGTCTCTTTTTACTCTTTTTCTCTTTAGAATCCACACAACTGGAAGCTGACAACCTTCTTCGCAAAAAGTCCTTTAACAGTTCAATAAAGACAACCCTAGCCCTTCTCCATCAACTCAAGGGAAGTTCCCTAATATTCTCTGCTTCCTGGGCGCTAGGTAATCTTCTTTTTTCTGCTCGCTTTATTTACAAAGTCCTTTAAGCATCTACTATCAGGTTTGTGCCTGCAGCTTCGATAGCAAAGTTCAGTATTTCCAAACGAAGATTGTGCTCTTCATGGGCTGTTATCGTTGTACCAAAGTCGGGGAATTGCAATTCTGAGAGAAACATGTGTTTTAACTTGCTGAGGCGGGGAGGTCTGGGGAGCATGAATGTTAGTGACCCTTCTTGTTCGACTCCGGGTACCAACAGTCGTATTTCCACGGTGACGATGGGCTCAGAACTGGACACCACCACCGCTCGAATCCTCCCTGTCTCCTGTTTCAAAGACATTTGTCGCCAGATATGTCCACTCAGGTGTGGAGTATCTTCTGCTAGGCACACGCACTCTTCTTGACCTTCTTCGGTCCGGTGCTTCAGCGCCCTGAGCACCTTCTTCCGGGTCTGAGTCTTCTGATATCGGAGGGAGGGTTACCTCTGGAGTTGACCTCAGGCTAGAGCTCCTTCTTTGCGGCCAATTAGCTTCTCCACGTGCCCTTCTACTCCTTCTCCTTCTTGTCTGTTCTCGCTCTCTGTCAGACCTGTCAGTGTCTGACTCGTACTCCCAGCTACTTTCTCCTTCTGTAGCGTCGTCTGTTTCGCTGTTGTACTGACCGTCCTCAGCTTGGTCAGACTCGTTCCCTTCTTCCGCTGGCACCTCTACAGCTTGGCTAGCCCCCTCTATGGCTTCTCGGTCCTCTGCTGGACGTCTATCCGAGAGAGGAGCTGTTTCTTCCCGAGGTGCTGGAACCCTTCGCGTATGTGACGCGTGGATCCAATTGGGCAGGCCTCCCACCTTCACAGCCGTATTCGCGATCAGGATGATCTGGAAGGGCCCACGCCAACGAACATCCAAGCAGCTTCTTCTCACATGTTTTTTCACCAGGACCCAGTCCCCAGGGTACAGGTCATGGCACGGGCCCTGGCACGATGGAACCTCGGCAGCCTGCACCTGAAGGGACACAGAATGAATGGCGTCAGACAGCCCCTTACAATAGTCCAGGATCATATCATCTGTGATATTTAACAGTGCAGTAGTTGGGACAGATGGCAGCCTCATTGCTCTCCCCATTAACACCTCATGTGGTGACAACCCCGTTCTTCTGTCTGGGGTACTACGAAGGCTCATGAGGACCAATGGCAGGGCGTCAGGCCAACTCAGGGTCGTTGAGGAACACACTTTTGCAATTCTGGCTTTGATCGTGCCATTGATCTGCTCCACAATTCCTGAGGCTTCTGGTCGGTAACTGCAATGCAATTTCTGATCTATGTTCAGAGCCGCACAAATCATCTTCACAAGCTCGCTGTTGAAATGCGTTCCCCTATCTGATTCCAAAGAGGCCGGCACCCCGAAGCGCGGAATGAGTTCCCTAAGCAGTAACTTGGCCACTGTGAGGGTGTCGCACCTACGTGTAGGGTATGCCTCAACCCATCTGGAGAATACACAAACAACCACCAGGACATAGCGGAGGCGGTTGCACCTCGGCATTTCAATGAAATCTATCTGCATTCGATTGAATGGACCTCCAGACCTTCCTATGTGACTCAGTGCAACTGGTGTTCTTTTCCCTACGTTCAGCTGCTGACAGGTCACACAACGCTGGCACACTGCTTCTGCTGCTATTCTAAACTTAGGATTGTACCAGGTCTGTCTAAACACTCTCAGCATCGCGTCTCTCCCTAGGTGTACGGGACCATGTATGTGTCTGGCCATTGGGCTCACCATCTCATTGGGCAACACTGCTCTGCCATCTGCTGAGACCCAAAAATGGGACTCACCCACTACACATCCTGCCTTTTCCCATGTTTCTTTTTCAAAATCAGGAGCATTTTCTTGCATGTTTGCCAGTTCGTCCCAAGTATCAACAGTTTCCAATATCATGGCTAATTCAGTCCTTACATTTATTCCGCCCACTTCCACCTCTGTGAAAGAGTACCCTTGTTCCGCGCAATACCGCGCGACTTCGTCGGCATATCTATTGCCTTTCGAGACGAAGTCCTCATTTCTGGTATGTGCGGTGCACTTTACAACTGCGATACCTGCTGGACATTGCAACGCCTCTAACAACAGGCGCACAAACTCTCCATTGCGAATGGGAGAGCCTGAAGAGGTCATGAACCCTCTTTGAGACCATAACTGCCCGTAATCATGAACCACCCCATAACCATATTGGCTGTCGGTGTATATGGTGACTCGAATTTGATTGCTTGCCAAGCAAGCACGTGTCAAGGCAATAATCTCGGCTACCTGAGCGGAGTGTACTCCTTCCAGGCACCCAGCTTCCACAACTCCAGTAATTGTACAAACAGCGTAAGCTGCTCTCAACTGCCCAACTTCGTCTCTTACACATGAGCCATCGACAAAGAAAATTGCGTCTGGGTCGGTCAGTGGCTCATCTACGATGTCGGGTCTGGGTTTGGTGCATAGTTCAGTCACATCGAGGCAGTCATGGTCTGTACATTCATCATCATCCTCGATATCATTTGGGAGTGGCATCAAGGTGGCAGGGTTCAAAACAGAGCATCTCTTGAGGGTCACATTCTCTGCAGCAAGAATAACTTGCTCATAGCGCGTGAGCCTGCTGTTGGTCAGATGCTGTGTTTTGGTCCTGGTCATCAATAGTTCAACAGAATGGGGCACGCACACCTCTAACGGGTGCCCCATGACGATATTTTCACATCTCTCAATGCTGACACCCGTTGCCGCAACGGATTTGAGACATCCGGGCAACGCTGCGGCTACTGGGTCTAAAGTAGCCGAGAAATAAGCAACTGGTCTACGGGCATTCCCATGGATTTGGACTAACACAGACAACGCGCAACCTTCTCTCTCACAACAGTAAAGCAAAAATGGTTTATTGTAATCAGGCATTCCCAATGCCGGAGCACGACACAGGTCCTCTCGCAGCTGTAGGAACGCCATCAAACAGTCTTTGTCCCATGGTACCGGATCGCTCACCTCCTTATGCGTCAGTTTTTGCAAGGGCTTTGCTTTCAGTGAAAAGTTCGCGATCCACTGTCGGCAATAACCCACCATCCCTAGGAACATCCTGACCTCTCTCTGTGTCTTAGGCGCATTCATTTTCATGATCGCCTCTATCCTGTCTGGTGACACCTTTCGTTTGCCTTTCTCTATTCTGTGTCCCAAGTACTGCACTTCTGTCAGGCAGTACTGCAACTTTCCCGGGGACACCTTGTGCCCATTGGCAGCTAGGTGATTTAACAAAGCAATAGAGTCCTCCCTGCAAGCTTCTTCTGTTTCTGACGCCACGAGGAGGTCGTCTATGTACTGGACCAGAACTGACTTCTGGGGCAGCACTAGACTTTCAAGATTTTTCTTCAAAAGCTGGTTAAAGATCGATGGGCTCTCTGTATACCCCTGAGGAATACGACACCATGTTAGGACGCGACCTTCCAGCTTAAATGCGAAAAGAAAATGGCTTTCTTCGTCCAGAGGGATCGAAAAGAAAGCCTGACAAAGATCAATCACAGTGAACCACTCAGCTTGGAATGGAATCTGAAACAGTATCACTGATGGATTCGGTACCACTGGACAACACGAAACGACTATGTTATTAATCTTTCGGAGGTCCTGCACTATCCTGAATTTCCCATTTGGTTTCTGCAGACCCATAATCGGGGAGTTGCATGGACTACCCACGATTTCTTTCAGTATTCCCTGTTTAATCATGGACTCGATCACGGGTTTTATGCCTGCAATCGTTTCTGGAGTCAATTTATATTGGGGTGTTCTTGGGAACTCAGCATGTGGTTTCACTACAATTTTCACTGGGTCCACCCCTTTGACCAATCCAATCTCTTCCCCAGTGAAGTCCCATACTTCTGGTGCCACTGTCTCTCTCAAGTCCCAGGGGAGCTCATCTACTGTCAAAGTAGGGTACAGCTCCACGCATATTCTTGAGTTTGCAACTTTGAAGTCTGCGTCATCATCATTGGTCAATACCTCCACTCCCTGAGGTGTACAGTATATTGTACAATTCAATTTACACAACAGGTCTCTGCCTAGCAGACACACAGGACTTGAATCGCAAACCACAAACTGGTGCTCATCGCTGTACTTCCCTATTTTCACCTGTACCGGTTCTGTCAATTGGCTGGTTATTCTCCTGTTTGCGACCCCCACCACTTGTATGGTCTCTCCAGACATGGGCAGGTCTGGAACTGCAGCTGATCTGATCGTGGATCTAGTGGCTCCTGTGTCCACCAGAAATGTCGTGGGGCACCCTGCTACTTCTGCTTCAACATAGGGTCCCCTCTGGTCCACCTCCAAGGCTGCCCCGAGGGTGCAGTCTTCTCTTTCCACTCTCTGTCCGGTTAATGGGTCCACATAATAGCACTCTTCTCCTTCTACAAACAGGGGCATCTGTCTATAGGTCTTACCCATATTCCCTACTCGGGGAGGTTGCGGGAACTGGGCTCGGGGAGGGGCCCCCCCCCCTTTGAGCACCTTTCCCTGGTATGGCGTCACCCCTCTCGTAGGCGCGCTCTGGACCTCTTCCTCCTCTTCCTCTTGTTCTCCTATCTCTACATTGTAGGGACACTCGCGTTTCCAATGCCCCACCTCGTTACACTGGTGGCACCTAGTCGTTTTCTTCAAGGCAGCTATGTCTATTCTGGGTCTAAAGGTGGAACTCTCCTCATTGCCCTTGTTCTGACTGTACTGCTTCTTTCCTCCTGTACCTGTTCCTTGCTGCTGTTGCTGCTGTCCCCCCTTCCCTGCTGCCTGCATCTGTACCACCATCAATTTTTCTTTTAGTTTCTTAGCCTTGGAGTCTATCTCATCACAGCAGTACCTGGCATATCTCAGTATTTCGTCTAGGGGTCTATTTTGCCAACAAATCAAGTGTTGCTGAATCATTAAACTAATATCCGGTCTCAGTCCCAGGACGAACTTGGACACAAATTGCCCTATGTCTTTTGGATCCATTACATCCAAGCCGCTATACTGTTTAAACGCCTTCAGCAATCTCTCATAATATTCGTGGACTGTCTCTTTGGGTTCCTGTCTGGTTCGGTCTATTTTGACCCAATCTATGTCTTGCATTGGCACTTTCTCTTTCAGCCAAGTCATCACTCTCTCGAATTTTGCCATCACAATCTCGGACGGCCCATTAGTCTTAGCATCTCTCTCCGGCTCCGTTGTGGGCCACTCAGCGCTAACCTTGCATGCTGTCCACAGATCTCCTGGTACTACAATGTCAAACAGCGTGTTCAGATCTATCCATAGGACCTTTGAGATTTTTACAAATCTCTCAACTTGCTTGTACCACTCCACTGGGCTTTCCCGCAATTTAGGGAAGGAGGTGGTAAAAGCAGCTAAATCTCCCCTACTCCAAGGGACATGTACATAATTCCCATTTGCGACTTCACGCAAAGGGTATGCTTCTATTCCCTGCAGCCTTCCTGGTGTCGTACCAAGCGTGCTTCTCCTGACGGTCCCTTTCTTGGACCACCTCTCTTCCCACTTATCTAGTGCCCTCCATGTCCTTATTCCAGTGATCAGTTCCCTTATGTGTGTTTTCAGCCCGATCGTTCTCCTCTCATCTAGGTCTCGATCTGTATAATGTAGCCTGTGGTTACCCTGTAATGCTTTGGTTCTTGACAGGTCCACCATATATTTGCCTGCTAGTTCGACTAACTTCTCATGGATTGCTCTCGCTTTTCGAGTGATGTCCTTTGCCATATACAGTATTTCACCTTGCTCATACATTTCCATTCTTTCTAAAGGCAGGGTACCATCTATCATGTCATCCAGGTCTGACCTTAAGCTGGCGACATCGAGTCTCTTAGCTTTTATCTCAGCTCGCAATATGTCTTTCGAAGGGGGCTCACTGGTCTCCCTACCATCCCAACTCCGAGCTCTACGTTTGGGCTCGGGAGAGTTAATGAGTGCCCTCCCTTGCTCCCATCTCTCCAGGTCCCATGCTCGGCCATCCGATCTTGGAAGGTGATGGAACACGGGCCTGTTACCCCCACTCTTGCTCTGCCCACTCTCTCCTTCTTCTCTCCTTTCACCGTACGCCTCTCTGTTATTTTCCCTCTGATCGCTACTCTCCCTTTGCCTAGTATCGCTCAGTATCCGATACGATCCTTCCTGGTTCCCCATATTCCCTGGGCTGCGCTCATTTCCGTCATCACAGGGACTATGGTGCGACCTCTCACAACTCCCATTCAGTTCTCCGGTGCCGGGCACACAGTGTGGACACTTAAAGCTGTTTCTGTACTCTTGCGCTCTCCTCTCCCCTTCACTGAGTATTGGGCGCGCCACCCCTCCACTCCCGGGGCCCCCGTTTTCCAGGTCTGTTCTATCCCCACTCCGGGCCCAATGGGTGACTCCCCTACTATCTCTCTCTCTCCAGTCCCACTCCGGGCTGCTCTCCCCAGCCCCGCAGTGAGTCCGAGCTCTGCTGTCCTGACTTTCCCTTTCAGCTTCTGCAGCTATGATGCTCTTATGAGCCTCCACTGCCTCATCCCACTTCTTCATGTACTCATTTAGCTCTTGAAAGGATTTTCGTCCAGATCCCCTCAGATCCACTGGCCATCTAGGGCCCCCAGGGTCCCCTCCTGGATCCCCTGCTGTGTGCATCGGGGTGCTCCACTCTCTTGGTATCGGCATCTGACTTGGGGAATTAATCGTATCGTTCCTCCTTGCCGTCCCTGCTCTTTCTCTGTCCTTCCGTACCCGTTCTTCCCCTCTTGCTCTCTCTTGGTCATATATCGATATTATAGGACCTATGGTAACAGGTACCTGTAGTGCATCTGGTAATGCGTAGGATGTGGCGCTCTCCGTTTCCGGCGCTCTTTGTACCACAAACCTCCCGACTACCTGTTGCACCTGACTAGGCTGGGACAGCTCTTTCTTTGCCTCAGGATCCCACTCTGAACTGGGAAGCGGTCCATGCTCTCCTGCATTGCCCCCCTTTTCTCCTTCACTATGCTCGACCTCTCCCCCTGCTCTATTATACGGGGGTGGCCTATCTGTCAATAGTCTGTTTATCAGGCTGTCCTCTGTTTCGCTCTCATCATCTTCTTCTAGGGGGCTTTTATTTCCGGGCACCTCTAACACTGGGTACAGTTTATTAACTTCCATGTTATGCACTCTCCATCTTTTAGCATCCGCATCCCACCTGGCATCCTGCACTGCCCTTACCGATCGTTTCACCCTTTCTTGTCGTCTGTTCATATTCTTTTCATGCGCTGCCCTAATCCATGCATCAAGAGCTTCAAACTGGGTCGGTCTAGGCAAGGGTCTCATTGAGGTCATGACTGATTTTAATCGATGTAACACCTCTAATCTGAACGTCCCGTACTTCGGGAACGTCAGTTCCTCATTTCCTTCCGTAATCTTACTCCACTCTGATATCCAAAGGATCGTATGCAGCCCAACATTCACTGCCATGTAACGAGCCGGCGTACCCTCCGGCGGGGCTTCTTCCCCTTCATCCGATCCCCGCTTCTCTTTTTTAAACGCCGCTCTCAGCCATTTAAAACACTTCATAATTATGCGCACAATATCCAGCCTCGCTACTCTGTTTACTTCCTGATGACAATCCACCAATCCTGTCGCGGCTTTGCTAACTTGGCCTATCGCAGCGCGGTCTTTCCCCGGTCGGCCAATCCCAGCTCGACACTTTCTGACGTCTTTGCTAGCTGGCCTATCACAGCGCGGTCTTTCTCCGGTCAGCCAATCACTGCGCGACACTTCCTGACGTCACTTTTCTCCGCTTCGCAGCAGCACCCCTCCTTTCTCAACTCGTCTCCCGGTCATGCATGCGTCCCATTCATACACCGAAAAATGACTACTTCCGACCAAGCGGTCACTTCCCTCGACTGTACGTCCACAGTCTATATGTAATTGTCAACACAACTGACGAAATGTCTATCGTCTCTCTGATAGGTTGCTTACACACACAGTAACCTCCGACCAGCGTCCGTTACTCACGCACTCACTCTTACGTTCCCCCTATCTCGGTCTTTCGGGTGATCAATGGTACCTCATGACCCCCTTCACACTAGTTGACAATTACTCTGGGTGTCCGATACACCCGAACCACTTAAGCTCTCCTTGAACTTAAGATTTCCACCGGTTGCGCGCGCTCACAACCTGTTCCACAGTCACTCTACAGACATTCAACTCCGCCAGACATTACAACATAGATACAATACAAAAACACCGCAATCTAACACGCATGACCCTTTATACTCACTCTCGACCGATACTGCTGCTTTTTCTGTCTCACGTCATCCGGATCTTCTTCGGCGGGCGGTTCTTCCGATCATCGATCTCTAGGGGCCTTGGGGTAAGCTAACCTGGCCTAGGTCACCGTCCTCAAGAAGGCAACCATCCTCTATAGCTACCAACTGGAAGGGCGAGATTTTGATCGATACCTTATCACTATTGATCTAAACCCCGATCTGGTCGACTGAACCTTTGTTGCCTGTCATTGAGGGAAGAAAGTGCCTCTCTTACCAAGTTAGTTCACCCAATAAAGGACTTCGCTCCAAAAGATCACAAACAACTTCTAGCTTTCAAAAGTTTATTGTAAGGATAGGATAAGCTGCAAATACAGGCATCTCAGAATGAGATTCACGAGATACACAGGTCCAACTACATACATGTGCTCTCTGAAAGCCCTCAGACGAGCAACGGAAATTACCAGTACAAGTTCTAAGAATAATAAAGCTATCAGCATTGACGCATATTGAGATCTCTCCTTCATTTAAGTTGGAGGAAAACACACAGGTTAGGCTGTCCCTACCCTGCTCTAGATGGTATCCCTACTTAACCAAGTCTCAACCTAACAAAAGGTGTCAGCAGTGAATGACCCCCAAGGGAAGTCACTCACTCTTAGTCTCTTGGTGAAAACCTATAGTTCTCCAATCATGACCCCTCTCTGCCTACCCATCCGCTCTCTAAAGGGTCCTCAGGCATCTGCTCTAACTCCACCCAGGGGTGCTGTCCCTAATACAAAACAGTCAACAACATTTGAGACGCCCCTCGTGAGACACCCCTCACGTGGTGTAGCTTCTGGCTTTTTCCATGCTGCTTTGTATTGGGCCTCATACGTTGGAGTTGACCTTGCTTCTCAGACTCTTCTCCGGCCCGCTGATACCCCTTAAACATTCCGGAACCCTCCTCCATGTCTGGGCCGTCTACTGAACAGACCTCTATTCATTTTATTAATAATCGGATCCTCCCTTTTCTCTTGCAGACAGACATCTGCAGCCAAGAACCCAACTCTCATAGACTTCCAAAAAGGCTCGCAACATTTCTCGGCCCAGACATGTACGTGTAAATCAATGTTAAAACATTTCAGGCCTACAGCATTTCTCATAATGATTATAGCATTCAACTTCTTCATTAATTAAAGCATGTTAATACTCTTATTCTATTATTCAGTAAACACATCTATAAATCATGGCCCATTAATACAATGACCAAAACATTAGTTCAATCTATGTCGTGGAAAGAAACACCTTCCCCTTCCCTTCTAGCTCTGGCCCTAAGGCCTACCACATTCTGCGTTTAACCACATGCCATCTTACATTTTAGCAGCTACACGACATAGATTCAGGAATAATCACATCTAATAAAATCATATAGTGTCACACATTTCTGTATTAGTTCCACTTCTACTTAAATCTCTACATTAGCTATACATTCAGAATATAATTGCAGATACTACTAGCACTCATGGCATTTCTCCTCATGATTTGTGCTTACTACGGGTAAGTGTGATGCACTCATACATTTAGGTCAGTTTGCGCTCTCTCAATGCCAAGTACAAATTCACGAACTGAGAAAGAAAAAGCTTCCCTGGATAATAGCACGAAAAAAAGAACCACAATTAAGACAGCAGCAAAGTTGAAAACAAAATTGAAAAAAGCAGCAATTAAAAATTTGGTATGGGATGATCACAATTAAATGAAATTAAAACTCCTAACCATATAATTTTAAGATTGATAGACTGCTGTCTCGCAATAAGTATGTTATGTTATGTTATGTTAAATTAGTCTTTTATAGCGCACGGCTACTCCAATGGAGTGTCCCGGCGCTTTTATTGACAGCCAGAAACAAACAAAACACAACACAGTGAAGCAGAAACAGAGCAGTAAAAATAAAAACAGACCCAACAAGAGAAAAGAGCGCACTAAAGGGCAAAGAGCCATGTTTTGAGGCCCTTCCTAAACGTCAGTAAGTCAGATGTGCTGCGTAGTACCAAGGGCAAGGTATTCCAAAGCTGTGGTGCCCGTAGCCTAAACGAGCGGCCTCCAATGCGGGCCTTTTTTACTCGAGGGACCACAGCAAGGAACAATGATTCAGATCTCAAAGATCGGGCCGGATTGTAAAAGGCAAGCCTCTTTTGGAGATATTTTGCTCCCGAGGCATAAAGAGCCTTATGAGCCAGGGTCAAGGCCTTAAACACTATCCGCTTCCGGATAGGCAGCCAATGGAGTGTCTGCAAAATGCCAGAGACTCTGGTTCGCCTGTGAAGGCCAAAAATGGCCCGCGCGGCCGTGTTCTGGACCACCTGCAAACGTTGCAGGAGATACTCCGGCAGGCCAAGGTATAATACGTTGGAATAGTCCAATCTTGAACCAATTAAGGCCTGCACCGTAGTCTTCCTATGATCTTCTGAGAGCAGAGGGAGAAACTTCCGGAGCATCCTGAGGAGGCCAAAACAGGTTCCCGTGAGAGCAAGGATCTGGGATCTAAGCGTCAGCCCATTGTCAATCTTGACTCCCAAATTCTTTGCCAGCTGGGACGAGCACGCTGGAGGAAACATATTAGCAGGCCACCATTCATGCCAATGTGGTTCGAAGGGGCAGCCGAAGAAGAGTACCTCAGATTTATCTGAGTTGCACTTGAGGCTGTTAAGCTGGAACAATTTAAAAACAGCCCCAAGGCACTCACGGATACTCTCTCCGTCAAAATCTTCTCCTTTCCCGCACGTAACGAGGAGCTGGGTGTCGTCGGCATAGGATACGATCTGGGCCCCAAAAGACTCCACCAAGTCCGCCAAAGGGGTCATAAAGATGTTAAAGAGAGTCGGGCTCAACACGGTGCCCTGTGGGACTCCAACTCCCAGAGGCGTCATCACGGCAGAGCTGGGTGAGGCCCAGACCGTTTGTCGACGGCCAGCCAGAAAAGATCTAAACCAGCTGAGCACCGTCCCCCTCAGACCGATCTCATGAAGTCTGGCGAGGAGACCCTCATGGGGGACGGTGTCGAAGGCCGCCGACAAATCAAGCATGACAAGCATAGCTTTGCCTCCCGAATCCAGCGCCTGTTTGATGGCTTCAGACACCTCCAGAAGCGCAGTCTCGGTGCTTAGATTGGGGCGGAAACCAGACTGAGAAGAATGTAGCAAATTGTGGGATTCCAAAAAATTGGAAAGCACAATATGCACATGCTTCTCCAGGATCTTAACCAGTGCAGGGAGAAGAGAGATAGGCCTGTAGTTGGCCAAAGCCTCAGGGTCGAGGCCAGGCTTTTTGAGGAGGGGAATGACCATCTCCTGCTTCCAGGCCTGCGGGACCACCCCCCTACTCAAGGAGAGATTCAGAAGCGGGTTTGTCAGCGGATTTATGACTGTCGCCATTTTCGCCAGAAATTTGGCCGGGCATGGGTCAAGAGGTGACCCGGATTTAAGATTGGCCATAAGTGCCAATGACGAGGCAACTGAAAATGACGGAAAGTCAGCCAAAACTGGACCCGAAAGGGCCGAGGGAGCTGGCCCATCCTCGAGGCTGGGAGAGACTTCCGCCACCCTCAGGGGAAAAGAGTCCTGGATCAACTTTATCTTGGTGGTAAAGAAGTTGGCAAGGGCCGAAACCCAAGACTCAGAAGGGGCAGCCTGCGCCGAATTAGATCGTGGGGCCGTATTGTGGTGAAATAGAAAAGGCTGTTTTCCAAATTAAGGCCACAGTGAATTTTAAAATTAAAACAGTTATCTCTGACCTGACTGGTTGTGACGTGGGCGAGAAGCAGAAGCAGAAGCAGTGGGGTACTGTTCACTAAGGCAAGGTTTATTGGGGCCGAAAACCAAAACAAAACAGAAGAGAACAGGCACTGTTCTTCCCAATCGGGCTACTAGCGAGTCTATAAACCTTTTCACAGGCAAAGGATTATGGGAGATGTAGTCCGGTTGCTTCTTGGGGTTATTGGTCAACCTCCTCCGTGTCTTGTGGCAGCCTCTTCCTTCAGTGGTTGCTCCGAAGTTCGGTGAGGTGGACCCCAGGAAAAGAAAAGAAAAGAATAGTCAGGAAGGGGTTTCCTTCCTTTTATCGTCGCGGGCGTGCCGAGGGGGGGGGGAAGTGTATGGAAGTCACCACTACCATCACCAGTGTAGCGCTACTGTATTGGACAACATGCTTCTAGGTTTACTCTTCCTTGCTACCCCCACCCTTCCACTCCACCCGGTCTCCTCCCCACGTTAGCCCAAGGCGTCCCCGTACCTTGTGGAGCCACGACCCTTCTCCTGGGCCGTGGCGGGCGATAGCGCATTGCCAGCTAGGGTCTGGCTGCCCTTCTTGCCGGTCGTCCGTTCTTCCCTCCAGCGACAAGGCTTCCTCGCCAGCAACCGGGTCTTTTTCCTCCGTCGGTGATGTGTTCTGGTTCCACGGGAATACCTCAAAGGTTGCCACCAGCGTCTCCTCCTCGCAGACGAGTCCCACCGAATGCCGCTCTTCCTCCGCGTCTTCCTTTTTCAGCGCGCCTCCACCATGTGACCCTGTCACATGACAGGCCCAGGAAGAGGAGTTAAAGGGCCCGTACTCCCCGGGGACATTCTGTGAATATAGAAGGGGAGAACAGTTAGGGGAAAAGTGCCCCGAGGGTGTCTCTAGAGAGTCTGTGTCCTCCGTGTCCTCACACTGGTGAACCAAGAATTATCTGGAACAAGTATTTTCAATGCAATAGGTCTTGCATTTACGCGAGTTTAAGCTATTGGCATTGTAAATGACAATGCCTTTTATTTTGGTTTAGAAAGAAAAACAAAAATAGAACGCATTATTTGCAATGTCAATAGCTCAAACTTGCGTAAATGCGAGACCTATTGCATTGCAAATGCTTGTTTTCATTGCTGTCAGAGAGTATGGGGAGCATTAGTCAAGACGGAGTGTGTGTGGGGTCAACACGGCACAAAAGTTAAAAAACCAGCATAGCATGACACAGCACATGATAGCGCTTTTTTTCTGCCACGCTGCACAGCAATTGTGCTCCTGTACAATATTGCAAACAAAATAATTGAGAAAGCCAATAGCTCTGGTGGTCAAGACCTACTGGATTTGCAAATGCTTGTTTTGGTTATTGGAATGTCAGTTTGCTTGAATGTGTTGTAGATGACACACAACATTTAGTTGTATTGCTGGGATAAATTGTATCAGATGGAGGGATTAACAACAATGGGGGCCTCCTTTTCTGAAGGTGAAATGCACAACTCAGTTAGAGGTGGCAAACCAATTCGCTCAGTGAATAAATGTCGGGTGATTACATTTCATGGGTGCCGTTTGCGCTTGTGTGGGACAAATGCTCTCTTTTGGTGTTCGGAGCTTCCTTACAATAACTTTTGTGAAAGTCTTATAAAATTTTTCATGCTTTATTGTAGCCCCCATTATGCTCCGCTAGAGTATAAAATCTGGGTACCCGTTTTGGTACTGGGATTCGAGCTGACTGACATTTAGGTGGCCTGCTGACATTATGCTTTGTATTGTTTAGTAATAATTCCAAATAGGTGGTGGCTGGCAAAATTAGAACAGATTAATTGTTCATATTAGATAAGTGGCCTGCCAGAAACGATCATAAATCTCTACAGTGCATTATGCGTATGAAGTATCTACCCATTAATCTCTCAGCACCACCCAGTGGAAGTACTATCAGAAAGGCCTCAAAGTGCAAGCCCTGGTGGGACCAAACTCTAGGGAGGTTACCAGGCCCTTTTTTTTACATTAATGGTGAACAGGGAGGGCGGTACTTGATACAAGATGGAGGGAGGTCATGTGGGTTGTGGCAAAAGGAGCAAAAAGGTTTTTTTAAAAATAGCGCTATGATACAGCCATTACTGGCTGAGTCATAGCGCTTTTTTTGTATTGTGGAGCAGGAGGCAACATAAGGGGAGGGGAATGATGGGAACAGCGCAATAGAGGGAGTTGGGCAGGAGGGACCATGAAGAGAGGGTGTGCAATAGGGGCTGGGAGCAAGCAGACAAACACTTGCACATGCAGAAGAAAAACACAAGAATTGGAAGAACACAACTAACCTGAACATGCTCCTGGAAAGGGTCAAACACAAGAAGAGGACTGGACGTGCGCGGCTTAACAAATCAGAAGCAAGTAAATGAGAATGTCAGTGAAGCCTACCAATGGGTGGGCTCTAAGTCCACCATAAGCTAACATAATGTCTCGCAAGCAACAGCGCATTCGCTGTCTCAGGTGAGACATAAAAAGATTGACACCTTGAAGAAGAAAGTCATTGCAGTGTTTAGGATAGTGTTTAGAAATCAATGAACAAAAATAAGGCAGTTTCTGCTCACATTTTTTTATGGTACAGACTATGGCTTAATTTATGCTAAAGTAAGTGCCTCCTTGAAATTCAACAATCTCATATGGAAGGTATGTTGTTCCCTAGAAACATTAACACATTTCTGTGAACATATTGGAACCTACATAGACAATAAGGAGAGGTATATTTTTTATTTGAAAAATATCCTATAGTTTTTCTCTTTCACTGTAGCCATGAACTAATTCATATTTGTGAAGGTCTAAACCTGAACTGTCTGTTTAGATGCCCATGCATCAAATACTGAACATAGCCAAAGATTGTATTTAACCAGCTTTGAAAAAAAGGGATCTGCCTAAGCTTCTGAGCACCACACAGGTGCTTAGAAGAATATGGAATATTGAATATTATGGTGTCCGTTCTAGTAAGTTTCTTTCTTTCATTATTAAACATTGAGTGTTTCTTCCAGTCACGAGGGAATATTCTTTCAATATTATTTGTGTTTGTCTCCTTCTCTATTGGCAGCAGAAAAAAACATCAATATTTTACTAATCCAACTCAATGTAGACATGATTACATTTACAACACTAATATGGTTTATGTTTTACCAAGCAAAATGCCATTGCTTATTTGTTTCTCTTTTTTTTCCTGTGCAATAGGATTAGTTAATAAAGGCTAAACTATAACTAATTGACAACATTAACTAGTGTTTTATTTACAAAAAGGACTGTCTTCTCATAATCTGGAATCTTTATTTGCTGCTAAGGGTACCTATTGCTCAAATGTTATCCACTACTGATTTATACAATAAACAGTTTATCTTTTGAGATGATGCCTGACTTAGTGCGTTTATGTTTTAATTTACCACTGTAGCTAACTGTATATTGTTATCACTGCATATTCAAATATGAATCTATAGTGTGGGCCAGATGAGGTTAATTAAGGCCCTTGCTGCCCAAATGTTGTTAATGCTTTTATTGTAGGTTTGAAAATTGGTTCTTATTACTATCAAGTATAGACATAGTCTACAGAATGATGAGTGTGTGAAGTATATTGTCTTTTCTGTAATTTATTTTTTAAGATGGAAACTTTAGATGTTGAAAGTACGAGCTATTAACCATGGCCGTCGTGCCACTGGATTTAGACACTTTAACTATTTTCTCATCTAATTTTATATTTTCACCATCTCTGAAAAATGTATTATCCAAACATCCATTCCCCCCAAGTTACCTGTTTTGAATTACTATTCAGAGTCATATCCTTTCCTGCAACTGTCTTATCTTCAAGGTTAGCTGCCAGTCTCTTCCACAAGCCTAGTTGATTTTCTGTTTAATCAAGTTGTGTTTTTCTCATTTCCTCTTACACAGTATAACTTACATATTGGCACAATGTCATGACAATATTGGCTAACGTAACCAACCTAAAGTCGTATAATCACTGAAGCTCCTTCATTCATCCAAGTAGGAGTTCTCTGCCACCTAAATCTACTTAATCACCCTGGGAAAGTTTTGATTGGTGTACGAATAGATAAATGACTAACTGAAATTCTGCACCGCTTTAGATCATTGACCATGTTATCATGACTGTGAGTTAACCTGCAACATAATTCTTTGCTTGATTGAATATAAGCCCAGTCATTTACTGACTACATTATTTGTGTGTTCAACGTACAGCTTTGAAGTATGAAGGACCTGGTCTAGATTTTGGTAGATGGAATACAGGCTGCCATTTTGATAGATTATAGTCTACCAAATTAAGACATCATCAACACATCAGCGGTGATCTCTATACCTTGACAGGCACTATCAGTTTTCACACAGTTCAACAATATTTAGTAAAGTGTTTTTCAAAATCAAACTCGCGTCGTGGGTATTGAAAAACAAATAATTTAAAAGAAATTCTAACACAGTGAGGTTTTTTTGGCTGTGGGGGTCATTATTCGTTTTTTTGGTCTCTCGAGAGGCAGAAAAAAATGAACATCCCACTATTCACCCTAAATAGGGCAGGTTAAATAATGCACTTCCTCCAAAGGTCGTCGTTGAATGCTTTTTGTCAACTGCTTCAATGGGGGCTCCATCAATGTAAAGCAGGAAGTCCTCTGACCCTAAATTAGGCGGACAAAATGTAGGTTTGGGCGGAGTACCAGGTTTTATGTGATTTACATAGATTTATCTTATGCTTACTAATTATAGGGTTGGTTAATATTTGTACTGTGTTTCTATTAATTTCCCAAATACCATTGTATATATATATCACAAGCTCTGTAAGATGTTGCTTTGACTTGTATAGTTCAGCCTCCTTGCTTTGAGAACTATTGCTCTGAATTTTGGTAGGTGAGTTATGATGATTCTTCTATTAGTATCTCAGCTTTTATTTTATCTTTCAGGTTCCATTGAGGGGCACAGCTCCTTAAAGGTGTGGTGCTCTACAGGCGAAAGGTGCGGCATGGGAGGACTTTTGGGGTTGGAACCTACTGGGTGTCACTTCCTTGGGGAATTTATAAGTGGCACTGGGGTCAAGACATTCAAAGGGGCATATTTACAAGGGCTTTATCTCGGCTTTTTTGGCTTACAAAGCCAAAAAAGCAGAGATAAAACCAGCGCCCTATTTACAAGAGGGTGCTAACATGCATAATCGCATGTAGGCCCCCTTTTTCCCAACGCCTCCCTTTGCATCTCCATTGAGATGCAAAGTGGGTGTTACTGGGCGTACCCCAGATGGACTACCTTGCATATTTACTAGGCAGCCCATATGATTTTAGCACACGGCCGTTTTCGCCAAAATCTAACGTCTGCTAAAATCCTGGCTTAGCCATCCCTAACATAGGAGGTGGATTATGCTGACACGACCCTGTGGGTCGTATCAGCAACGTTATCGCCCTTTTGCAGGGAACATCGCTGGAAAACCAGCGATGTTCCCTGCAAAAGGGAGATAACCACGCCATCTCTGGAATTTTTATCGCCCTGGAGTAATGCGTTGTTAATTATGCGCTACCAGGGCGACAAATACCAGAGATAGCCTGCAATAATATAATTATCGCTCAGCAAGGTTAATATGCCCCTACGGGAGGATTTTGGGTTAAAACTTTCCCACTTCTTTAATACTTACAGCTGCAAAACGTCCTCCTGCATTACTTGACTGTCCACCCTGACATGCTTGAATACAATCCCCTTGGAGCTCAGTTGATTGTGGACCCTGTCACAGATCGGGGTCAGGATCCTATATAAGCTGTGAGTGACTTCCTACATACTATGTGGAACTGCACAGTTCTCCACCCATGTTGGGGTGGTATCAACTCCACACTCAGTGCAGTGCTTGGCTGTCCAGTCAGTCACATCCCAAAATGGCCTTCTCAGTATGGTTGATGACGAAGGACTCACAATGCTGAGAGAATGTTTGTGAGATTGAGCCTGGTGATATACAAAGAGAGATATTGCCAGTCAGTGAAGGGTATACTAATGGTTCTTTACATGCGCAATGCTTAATTTGTAAAACAATGAGTGCCAATGCTTAAAGCACTGCTCAGAGGCCCACAGCCGATGACATGAAATGTCGGACGTGGGATACCAAGGCTGCATAGCTTGAACCCACCTCATATCTCTTTAATCTACTACTGGACCTTACCTGCCTCTTTATCATTCTCACTCCTGAATGTTCCTGCTAACTCCCCATGTGACGGTTTTTCCTTCGTTCTCTTCCTCTGTCTTAAAACATGTTTTCCGGTCTCTTACTCTTGTAAAATGTTTAATGCACATAAATAAGGGCTGATCCCCAAAAATTCATGCTGGGGTCCCCCACTGGCAACCACAGGCTCACATTAAGTATTAGGCATGCAAACAGCCTATGACTCCAACTGTGTGTGTTTACTGAATAATGGATGGTGTGACCAGGCAATACATTTGCAGAACTTAAGAAAAAGATGAAGTACAAAAACTGCAGATTTGCTACACTAGCACATTGGTGGATTTCATTTCTTCTTTCCATGTGTGGAATTTGTCCACCTCAGTGTATGCATTTATTTTAAACTCAGATTTTAACTCTTCTTCAAATGACTTTCTCCAAGCCTTTTCTAAGCCTTTGCATAATGTTTTCTGCAAGTGAAGGGCTTCGCTAAACCATGGGGTAGGGGGCATCGTCTGATCGAGGACCTAGGTACTGCAGACGAGATTACCTCCAAAGAGTCCGTAATCCACTGGTCGGCCATTGGCTGAACTAAGTCAGTTTTCTGTTTCAAGTCTTGTACAGTGCTTTGAAGTTGTACACTCAAAGCAGGAATGTCAGTTTTAGCCCAGTTCCTATACTTGACTAAAATTTGCCACCCCTATAGTGTGGGTGGCTAAAAGTACTGCCAAGTGGTTCGACCATAGTGGTGGCAAGGGTGGATCAGTGGTGAGGTCCTTGATATTAGAGAAGATGGGGTCTGGAAGGTGGTCTGCCTCGTGCATAGGTGTTGAATTGATGGGAGCTAGATCGAGCACACTCAGATCCTCTATAAGTGTCGAGCTCAGACTACACGTGTGAACTTCAAGCTGGATATTAAGCTCTCCTAGGAATGTGAAATTGGCACTCTTAAGAATGTATGGGAAGAATAGGTCGGGAACCAATGATCAGCATTTCCCCGCTTTTCCCGGAGGCCGATAGATCAGGGCCCCGGATATTGTGAGTTTATGTGCAAGACATTGTAAGTAATAACACAGCTTCTCAATCGGAAATGAGTAGCTCCTGTACTGTACATTTTTATTTGTTCTTGAAAATAATCGCAATCCCGCATTCCCTGCTAAAATCAATACCGATGGTCTTTTATTTGCCTGCCAAAAGTGATAGAGCGGATCAAAACAATTCAAGATCATACTTACAAATCAGTCATGCTTTAAAGGACCACAGACTCTGGACTTAGTTTGATGGATTTGTTATAAGGCCAAAAATAATTGAATATAAACACACCTTAATATCAGAGAATATAGGTACATAAAAATCCATACAGAGCCAACTTTACGAATATAATTAATGCGACACAAAAGGCCCCCCTTCCTGACTACTTACTCTTGTTGTGGGACTCTCTAGCGCCGGGACACCTCCCCAGAGGTAGCTGTTCGCGCTCAATAAATTTCTGTATTATTATTATTATTATAATGTGATGAACTCCCAAATCAAAATGCAACCCAGAATAGAAGCTGAGTCCAATTCTCTTTTCATTGAGAAAAACAAAAGGAATCTTTCCCTACACTGCCCTAAATAAGGGTCCTGCCTATCTTCCTAATTTCATACCTCAAAGGTGTCAGCACGTGTTGACTTCCTAAGAAGTATTCATGTCAAAATGGGTCTGATAGCTTAAGGCTATGGAGCTCGTTCTAGGATGTTCCTTCTTCTCAGAAAAAGCAGAAGTCTCTCGAATCTGTCCCTGTGCATCATACAAAAGACAATGTTCAGCCCACAATACGTCACATAATATACATTTTCATTGCAACATTGTAGTAACTTTCCACAGAAGTTTTAGTTTGTTCAGCTCCGCTCCAGTGGCCTTGGTTCTCAGATAGGCCAGACACGAAAGGCATCCTCCCTTTTCGCCTTCCAGACTTCTTCCAAGACATTCCTGGTATCTCCTTAATATAAGAAAAACAAGGTCGAATTCCTGCACCTGCAGTAGGATGAGAACGTACTATATTCGAATACAAAAAGGATTCATTTAATTATTTCTTGAGCAACCAAGGAGAATCGAAACTAACAACAAACTGCAATTTGGGCCTACAATGCAGACCACTTGTACTACACACAGTAACATTATACAAATATAATTTCATCCTGCACAATATATATATATATACAGGAATAATAAACTTTTCTAATACATCCAAAGTCCTACTTTAATGTGCATACTACATAACAAATGCTCTTGTGACTTGAATAAATGCATTTTAATAATCATAAAACACTGCAAACGACAACAATATATGTAAGTGTGTTTGAACCATGAGTATAATGCACCCATACAATTTGGAGTGCTGTATGTGCTCTATCACTTCCTCAGTCATAAAATATTTTTTAAATGAAAAGGCCCCAGGCCCCATAGCTAAATTAACATAAGTGCACAACTTAAAAAGATTTTGTAAACAAAGCGCAACAACAGCGTGCAGCGTAGTGGTGCCTCAGGGTGGACCACTACCTTTACCTGTGAAGTCCGCACCACGGCTGCTCTACGTAGGGAAATGCACGTGAGAATTAGACTGATAGCTCAAGCAGAAGAGCGCCACACCACAATGGCCGCTAGTGTCCTAGAAGCAGGCCCTTAACATGCGGCCCTCGCTTCCTTTATCATAAAAAATGCTTTAAGTGATGTGTTTTCAGGTCCCTCAACAAAAGTAACATGAGTGCACAACTTGAAAGATTTTTAAAAACAGCTCAACCACAACGCGCAGCATAGCGTGCCTCAGGGTGACACCCTACCTTTGCCTGCACTCTATGTCACTCTACTCCAAACCACTGCACTCTACCCTGTACCACTCCAGGCCACTTCACTCTACTCTGAAACAATCTACTCTACGCTCTACACTCTACACTCTACCCCACTTTACTTTATGCCACTCCACTCTACAGTATGCCACTCCGCACTACGCCGCTCAACTCTATTCTATGCCTTTGCACTATACACTAATGCACTCTACCCTAATGCAGTCTATGCCACTCTGCACCACTCCTTTGCAATAACACACTCTACTACAAGCTGCTCTGCAACACTGCCTTCTATGACACTGAACTCTACGCCACTCTACTATGCACCACTTCAATCTACTCTGCATGACTTAACTCTAAGCCACTCTACTGCACTCTACATCAATGCATTCTTCACCACTACACTCTACTCCACTACACTATACGCCAATCCACTTTAAACTCTAATCTACTCTGCACCACTACACTCTATGCCACTCTCCTCTACACAACTGCACTCTATGCCACTCTACTCTACACCACTGCACTCTACCCTGCACCACTCCATTCTAACCTGCAGAACTCCACTTCAATCTACTTTAAAACAATCTGCTCTGCGCCGCTGCACTCCGCTCACTTTACTGTACATCACTGCACTCTACATCATTGCACTGTACACCAGTGCACTCTACGCCACTGCACTCTTCATCCCTATACTTAAAACCAATTAACTCTATGCCCCTGCACTTTATGCCAGTCTACTCTGCATCACTGCCCTCTATGCCACTATGCTCCACTCTGCAACACTCTACGCCATTGCAGTCTACGCCACTTCACTCTAGACCACTCTACTCCACTCTTCAATACTACACTCTACGACACTACACATCACAATACTCCACTCTAAGATATTCCACTCTATGACACCACACTTCACTCTATGTCCCTCCACTTCATGTCCCTCCACTCTGTCCCCATTTACTCTTTGCCCCTCCACCCTATGCACCTCCACTATTCGCACCTCCACTCCTTCTTCACCACTGCACTACATGACACTTTCCTCTAGGCCACTCTACTCTATGGTATGCCACTCCACACTACTGAACTCTACGCCACTCCATCTGACACTGTACTCCACTCTATGCTATTCTATGACACTTTATGCTACTCCATGCCACTCCACTCTACAACACTGTTCTCCTCTATATGCCAGTCTACGGCTCTCTATGCAGCTCCATGCCACTCTACTGTGCTCTATCCACGCTATGACACTTTATGACTCTCTGCTCTATGACACTCTACACCACTCAACTCTGCTACACTATACCACTCAATTCCACTCCACTCTACATCTACTTCTCTCTATGCAACTCCCTCAATGCTACTCCACCTTACTTTACTCCACTCTATGTCATTCCTCTTTGCTCTATGCCACTCCACTCTACGACACTCTATGCCACTTCACTCTAGATCACTCTACGCCACTCCATGTTATTTTACTCCACTCTATGCCACTTTTCTCCACTCTTACCAGTGGTGGCTCCTCCACAATGGCAGAGGAGCATTGCCCTACTGGCTCAGATCCAGCAGCTGAAAAATAAAATGATATTTTATTATCATTTTGTTTTTCGGTAACTGCCTGAGAGAAGCGCGTGGGGAGAGGTGCGGGACGGGCCATGGCAAGGAGGAGGAGTGGAGTGCACTTATAAGTATTTGTGTCAAATTTGCCGGCCATCTTAGGACCTTCCATGGCTTCCGTGAAGTTGCAGCATGCCACTCGGAAGGACAGATCTTGTTGGGACCATCGCTCTTGTCCGTGACGGTCATGTGCCAGGAGGATAGCCAATGAAATTATTGGGGCTCTCAACCATGTTAAAGAGACTCTGTGCGGGCGCCCATGTCTGTGACCACCACATGCCAGGTGGGGGGGGGGGGGCACTAACCTGTTGGGGACATCGCCATGTTGGAGGAGTTCCTGCTCCTAGTGGAAGGGCTCGGAAACATGTGCAGAAGCTGTCTGCAGGGAATTCATATCTTCACCAACTTAGCGTCAGAAACTACAAAGAAGGACGAGCCGTGCATGCGGAAGCCATCACTGTCTGCAGCTGCCCCAGTTTTCTGACCCCACCGATCATGGGAAGGGTGTGATGCGAGCTGCGCAGTGTGGAACGTGGGAGAGAGAAGCACTCTGGCTCCTGGACTCTTCTGAAGACTGAGGTTGGGTTAAGGTAGAAGCCGGGCCATAGGCCCATGTGATTCTTGTTGGAACTCAGGGGGTTTACAGCTGTAGCAGCTGAAAGTCTTTCTTTTATTTATTTATTTATTTATTTATTTTTTTAATTTCCGTAATTTTTTATTGTAGAAAAAATATATATTTACATGGAGCATAAATTATACATGGGTGAAAAAAAGAGAAAAGAAAAGAAGAAGGAAAACGCCCGCGGGGGGGGGGCATGGGGGTTGGTGGGGGGAGGGCGGAGGTGGACTTGTTCGTTCCCTGCTTCCAGTCTTATTGGAGTTAGTCCAAATCCTGTCGTTCGAGCGCGGCTTGTCCTTCGGTTCCCCGTCCCCAGGTTGCGTTGGTTGTCCTTCTCTGTCCCACATCCCAGCCGCAAGCGGAAGAGATAGATAGAGGAGATAGAAGAAAATGAGGAGGAGCGTTGCGCTTTCCTGGTGTGTGCCTTATCTGGAGGTCTGCTGCACGGCTGCTGTTAGTGGGTGGCTGACATTGCTGCCTATGGTGGTTTGTGTGATGAGAGGTAATTGTCTAGGGACTCCCACATGCTTGACTGCCTGTGTGTTTTGGGTGAGTGTTTCGCTGTGATGGTGTCCGTTCCCCTTAGGAAAGTGACCCAGTTGAGCCATGCTTTAGGTGTGGCTTTCCCTGTGTCTTTCCAATTGTACAGAACTGTTTTAACTGCTGCTGTCAGCAGAAGATCTGTGAGGTCGCGATCTTCTTTGGTTGTTATTGAGGGGGATGTGAACCCCAGTGCCAGGCTGTGGAAGTCTAGTTGCATGGTGGCCCCTGTGATCTCGTTTATCAGTGTTTCTATTGTGTTCCAGAAGGTTCTAACTTTGGAGCAGTGGAAGAGTAGGTGTGCAAGGTCTCCCTTTTCTTTGTTGCAGTTCCAGCAGCAAACGCTGTCGTGGATACCCATGGATGACAGGCGGGCGGGGGTCCAGTATGCCTTGTGTATGAGCCAGAATTTAGTCTGGTTTAGAGTTGCGGTCACCTTTCCCCTGGAGGTGGCTCTACCCACTAGTGTGCCCCAGTAGGTGTTGACCTTATCGTTCAGTTTGGTGGATTTTGGGCATAGGGCTTTGTAGAGGTGTGCGACTTGGTGTCCTAATTTGTTGAGGTTAATGGCATATTGTATGAGAGATGGTGTTAGTCCGTTCAGGTTTGCCTTCCTTATAGCTACCTTAATCTTCAGTAAGTTGTACAGCTCTATGCTCTCTAGATTGTGTTCAACCTTGAGTGTGTCGAAGGTTGCGTTTGTGCCTTGTTTCAGTAGGTCGCTAGTCGTTGTGATGCCGTGTTTATACCATGTGTGCATGTTTAAAGTCTTGTCCCTGTATTTTATTGTGGGGTTGTACCATATGGATTCAAAACGTTTTTTTTTTTATGCTTGTCCCCATTAGCTTGTCTATGCTTAGGAGAGCTTTCTTTGTGCTGCTTAGGATGGGGTTTTCTTTGATTGCTGGGTGGTGGGTGGCTGTAAGTAGGGCGATAGGGTTCATTCCTTTCAGTAGTTCGCTCTCCAGTGTTAGCCACGCCGGAGTATATTCTGTGCTTGGTGCGAGCCAGTATAGTCCCTGTCTTGCTATGCACGCTGTTTGGAATCTTCTGAAGTTCGTTATGTTTAGGCCTCCCTGGTCTTTTGTCAGCCTGAGCTTGTTTAGGCTTATTCTGGGCTTTTTCCCCCTCCACAGAAAGGTATTCAGCATTTTGTCTAGTCTCTTGTGGAAGTCTTTTGTATTTATCAATGGTAGCATGTTCAGCATGTAATTCACCATTGGTGTGAGCATCATTTTAATCGTTTCAACTCTGCCCCACCACGTGGTGAATTTGGGAGACCAGCCCTCCACTCTCTCCTTTATTTTGTGTAGTATGGCTTGTTCATTGTGTTCTAGTGTAGATCTAAGATCTCTTTCGAAGAGGAGGCCTAGGTATTTGATGGGTTTCTGTTGCCAGGTTAGGCCGGACTGGCCTAGTACCGTCTTAGTGGTGTGAACGTTCAGAGGCTTACACTCGGATTTGTCCCTGTTTAGTTTATATCCCGAGACCTGGGCGTATTGCTCTATCGTTTCCATCAGTGCCTTGATTGATTTTTCTGGGTCCTCGGTGATTATTAGCACATCGTCTGCATATGCCGCTAGCTTGAAAGTTTCTCCCTCTACTGGTATACCCTTTATGTCTGTATTGGCTCTGATCATGTTTAGGAGGGGTTCTATCGCTAACAGGAACAGGGCTGGCGATAGTGGGCACCCTTGTCTGGTCCCCCTGCCTAGATGGAGTATTTGTGAAGTCCCTCCGTTTAGTACAACTCGTGCTTTGGGGGCATTGTAGAGGGCCAGCACCATCTTCCTATAGTTGGGTCCAAACCCGAATTTCAGCATGCACTGGTCCAGGAAGGGCCAGGACACTCTGTCGAAAGCTTTCTCAGCGTCAAGGGCTATCATGACCGCTGCGTTGCTGCTCTTGGAGGAGTGATTTATTATGTGGCATAGCAGTCTTGTGTTGTCATGGGACATTCTGTACCCTACTTGTGAGCAGTGTATGAGCTTGGGTAGGTGAGCGTTTAGTCTGGTTGCTAGAATTTTGGCGTATATTTTACAGTCTACGTTAATAAGTGAGATTGGTCTGAAGTTCTTTGCTTAGTTTGTGTCTTTACCCTCCTTCGGTATTACTATTATGTTGGCTTCCGCCATGGTCAGGGTCATGCATCCTTGCTGGACACATTTCGTGTATACCTCCTTCATTGTGGGTCTAAGAAAGAGTGGGTCATTGACAAGCACCCGCACAGACAGAGCCATAAGTCACACAAGGGGAACATCCTGAAAAACCTCTGCTCCAAACTCAACCTCAGGGACCCATGGCGTCTCCAAAACCCGGACGCCAGAGAGTACACTTTCTACTCGACCCCTCACAACTCCTACAGCAGGATAGACCACATCCTCATATCTGACACGCACACCCACCTCATAGACCACACGGAAATCGGCCCCCGGAGCATCTCAGATCACTCACACATAAGCCTGACCCTATCAGGGAAACACAATGAGAAGCCGACCCGCAGATGGCGCTTTGACGACAATCTGCTTAGCGACACCTCAACCAGGGCGGAGATCGAAACAGCGATAAAAGAATACCTGGCGATTAATGACACCCCCGAGACAGACAGAGACCTACTATGGGATGCCTTAAAGGCCACCATCAGAGGGACAGTCATGGGCATCAAAGGGAGGATAAACAAAGACAGGAACAAAAAAATCGCCAAACTGGAAAAAGAAATTAAAAACCTAGAAAACGGCCACATAGCTAATCTCGAAGATAGGAACACCCTCACAAACCTAACCAAACGCAAATACGAACTAAACAAAATCCTGAGTGAGAGGGCAGGCACCTGGATAAATAAATACAAAGGTATCAACCTGTGTACAGCAAACAAAGCAGGGAAAAACCTGGCATCCTACCTCAAAGGGAAACAGAAACAGCATTCAATAGAGGCCATCAAAGACAAGAACAATAAATCCCAGACTGCAAACAAAGAGATACTGGAGGTTTTCAAAGACTTCTACGAGGAACTCTACAAAAGGGATGAAACCCTACGGGGGGATGGGGGCAAAGAACTCCTAGCAAGCATAGCCACACCAACGCTATCAGATAAGGAGCGAGACACCCTAGAACTGAACATAACAGAGGATGAGATAGGGAGAGCCACAGCGAGTCTCAAGGACAACAAGGCACCAGGACCAGACGGCTTCAAGGCCGGCTTCTACAAGCTGAAAGTCTTTCAAGGCCAAATCTAGACTTTGATGTACGTCACAAGTGTAGGCAGCACCTGGGGTCACTTATTAGAACCCACCAGGGACACACAGTATATCATGGAGGAGAGTGGGGAGTGAGAGGACCCGCATGGGAGAAGCGCCGCCCCAACAAGCGCTAGACTACTAGCCTTGAGACTACTGTGTGGATTATTCAGCGTGCTGTTTAGTGGGTGTAATAAAGACTGCTTTTTATACTAAAGATCAGTCTTAGATTGGACAATCATCATATTGGGGTAACTGCGTGGATATTTTGAGGTGTGAAACCTTGCGCTATAAAGGCTTTCAGCTAGCCCTCTTAATCATGTTGTCTGTAGTTGAGTGATGCACATCCTTCTTCTTCCCACTGCATCATACAGAACTGGTGCTGGATGAGCCCACTCCAGCCACATTGCTAACTTCACTGTGAGTGATCACATTCTTCTCTTTTGCGTAGAGCATATCCATACACAAAGTAGTTCCCTTCAGTACCAGGGTCTACTATGGCAATGTATGTTTTTAAGACCAAAACATATTTTTGATTTTAGCAATTCTTTATATTGGTGAGGGCCAGGCAGCCCCACTGCGCCCAACAAAAACATTTCACAAAAAACATGCAAAAGAAAGCATTGGCAAATCCAACAACTAGAAGCCAACACCAAACCTCCAAGCATTGCCAATGCTTTCTTTACAGTTCTTACCAAGACAGGGTCAGTATCCCATGAGTTAAATTCCCTAACGATTGATGACAATGCACCGCCGGATTCAGTTTTAGGATTAGGATGGATAGGTCTGGCTGCACCACTTGTCTCTGGCATGTGTCTGCAACGCTGCAACATTTCACATTGTAAGCTGCATTCATCAAGTCAAGACGCCCACTGTGCCACTGGATCCATCAGCCAGGAAGATCTGTTGTCAATAAATCACAGTGGCTGAAGGGAAGATAATTAAAACCTACTGCTTCCTGCCAGCCCAGTCTGAGCCTCGTCCCATGAGGAACCCCAGGCAGCAATTTGGTCTCCCTGGCACCTATTATTCACAGCGATGGTCACTGTCGTCCTGCGGCTGGATCAATCTAACACAGACATCGCCGGTATTCTTGGATGGAACAAGCATTTCTTTCAATTCTTTTTTTACTCTGTAGACAAGTTAACGTGAGATGGCCTATATTTTATAGAAATATTGATTGCACAACGTATTCTGTTACAGAGGGTTAGAGAAAAAGAATGTGACACACAATCCCCCAAAAAACCTTACGAATATATTTATAAATGAGCAAGAAAAACAAGAAGTGTGCGGTTTACAAAGGTTCAGAGAAGTTCCAGTAAAGTCCTGCAACCAAAACGTATACGAGGTGTAAATAATTCTTTTTTCTGATCCACAAAGATTTTTTTCTGAGCTACCTGTGTAAAGTTGCATGTCGTACATTAGTCATAAAAATCTATAGGTTTTGCAGAAATAAAGAGCATTTTGGCAATAATAAGTTGTGAGCAGTGAAATTGCTATGTCTAAGGAAACTAATGAAGATCGTTTTATTGTTTTCCCATAAAATGAGCATTTTATTAAAAAGTAATATTTTTCCCAGCAGGTGCACAGTGATCTTTATCTATACATTCTATTGTGCCACTAATGGAAAAATTATTTCATTTTAGATCTGATGTTTGCCAGGAACTTTTTTGCTTTGTTTGAAATCTAACACGATATATACATGTGCATACGTACATACAAGCATTTGTAGTAAGCCCTCTTCATCCATTGGTCTGTTGCAGTGTCATTGACATTTTGATTCCACCCACCACAGCAGAGAGCACAGGTCAATGTGTTATCCCACATTAGCCATTGGGTCCCTGTTGGAAATGGGATCCCTGGCTGGCCAGGGCTTTCGCCAAAGTCAGTCAGAGACCACCACACCCAAGTCAGGGCAAGGGAGTTACAAGCCAAGATAACCCCTACTCACCCTCTAGGTAACGTGACGCGAGCAGCAAGGCTAAACTTGGAGGCGATGTAGGCTAAGTATTTGCGCACGCACCCCAGCAGCAACAACCAAAGGCCCACCACAAAGGAAAACTCCACACAAGGTTATATAAAAATAGCCTTTGTATTATAATAAATATACATCAGATAAAACCACACATCTTGTTACACTGTGCCAACAGGCACGGGCGGAATTTACAAGGGATATTGCACAGGACAGGGCCACTTGGACCACTGTCAGGGGTATCAGCACTTTTAGAACTTGTAGAAATAAAAATCACTGTAGCACACAATATAAAAATAGAGCACCCAACCAGTACTCGTCCCCCACTCACTCTTACTCCACTGAGACAAGACGTGAGCCCCTACACCCCTCTCGCTACACTGGGACCTAGCTGGGCTACTCTGAGCCTCTTCCACCACACTGGTCTGGAAGATACCTGACCCACTACTCTCGGGTTCACTCACCCATGACGTGTCAGAACCTCCGGCACCTTCCCAGCGGTCTGCTTCCTCTGCAAGCTTCCAAGGACTAACATAGTCATCCCTCGACAGGTGTCGGCGCAACTCTGGCACAAAACAATTGAGCAGCTGCTCTCTGATAACCAGGTTGAGCAGTCCATCAAAATCAGGTTCCCCGTGAACCTCTATCCAATCAATCAGTGCATCATGGCAGTCATCCACATAATCCCCCCAATCCTGGTGAGGCAGTCTCCTACTGCCCCTGAACTTCAACCGGTACTTGTCCTCTCTGAAACAAGGTACTATTCTTTGGAGAAGGGGACTGGGACTTCCCGCACCAAACTCTCTATTGCTGCCACCACTGGATCCAACCCTCCCTGGGGAATCCAGAAAACTAGGACTGTGGTCAGGGGATAACCTACCCTCTAGGGCTATCTTCTCCCTGGCCAAGGCCCTCTCAGCCTCTGCAATCCGCTCATTCACACCCAGCTGCGCCATCTCTCTGGCATACTCTAACCTGAGCTTCTCCATGGCCAGCTGGTGCTCCCTCTCTTCTCTCCTATCCAACCACTCATCTGGGGACAGGGAAAGGGATGGGGTGCTACATCTGACACTGGACCCAGCAAGGGACTCCCTATCTAGGGGGTACTCGCTCTCTGCTGGCGCCCATCCACTGTCAAACTCACTCTCCACATCAGACTCTTCAGGGCTCCCCTCAGACCCACCACCCTCATGGTGTGTGGCTCGGGCCCTCTCCCTCTCACTGTGCTCACGCTCCCAGTCATCCTTCTGCCACAGGATCATGTTATCCCTAAGCTTGGAATGGGTGTCTGACTCACTCACTGGGATGTCTCTCTCCTCACAAAACCGTACCAACTCATGCACACTGTACTTAAACAGGCCACAGAGGTTAAAAGGAGATTTCATCTTAACAGGATGCTCACAGACACGTGCAACACAAGGGACCTAGCAATCTGAAGTAAGAGTACACAATTCCAAAACTTCAACACTCTCCTTATCAAAGAGAACTCACTCATGCGTCCAGGAAAACACACCATTCATCCACACACACCCTCCCCTCGGACCGGTAAGGCAGTTTTTACCACCTCTGATTTCTCAACCTGACCACACGTGACACAGGTACCAAACTCTGGGAGCAGGGCAGGGGAAAAATGTACTGAACACAATTATCAAATGACACTCTTCGGGAGAAGCAATACTAGAACTTCAAAGGACAATAATCCCCAACATGTAATTATCTAAAATGCAGAGCTTTGAAGTGCGGCCAGCCGCTACTGTGGTACAACGCAAACACAAATCCTTATCCTCACCGCTTGCCGCCAATGTTGGAAATGGGATCCCTGGCTGGCCAGGGCTTTCGCCAAAGTCAGTCAGAGACCACCACACCCAAGTCAGGGCAAGGGAGTTACACGCCAAGATAACCCCTACTCACCCTCTAGGTAATGTGGCGCGAGCAGCAAGGCTAAACTTGGAGGCGATGTAGGCTAAGTATTTGCGCACGCACCCCAGCAACAACAACCAAAGGTCCACCACAAAGGAAAACTCCACACAAGGTTATATAAAAATAGCCTTTGTATTATAATAAATATACATCAGATAAAACCACACATCTTGTTACACTGTGCCAACAGGCACGGGCGGAATTTACAAGGGATATTGCACAGGACAGGGCCACTTGGACCACTGTCAGGGGTATCAGCACTTTTAGAACTTGTAGAAATAAAAATCACTGTAGCACACAATATAAAAATAGAGCACCCAACCAGTACTCACTGGTAACAGGACCTCACTAGCACCACCTGCACTAGGGAGAAAACAACCACCTACATGTCACAATACCTGTAGGGGTGTAAGAACAAAACACATGATGCATTAACATTCAGAGGTGTAGCAATAAAATTGCGCAAAACTTAGATCAGTCACCACCTGTGACAGTCCCTGTGTCCCAATGTCAGGGCCTAAACGTAGCAGTTGCCCACAAAGTGCTGGGCAACTGGTGCAGGGAAAGTTTAGAACAACGTAGGAGCCTCTCTGGGCTCAAGAACCACCACTGTGGCACTGTGGGGCCTCTCTGGGCTCCTGGACGAGAACTGGTGCCCTGAGCCTCTCTGTGGCTCTTCACAAGAATGGGCAATGAGCCTCTCTGGGCTCACAAAGCAAGACTGCCGCCTACTGGGCAGTGGGGTCCCTCACGGGGACCCGGAGCAAGGACAATTGCCCTGCACGAGCCTCGCAGGCTCACGAACGAAATGGCCCCTCAGAGCCTCTCTGGGCTTGTAGCAAATGCAGGCTGGAGCCTCTCTCAGGCTCGTCAAGCAAAGAATGCCCCCGGAGCCCTCTCTGGGCTCGCAAAATCACTGTGGTGCCTCTCGCACCTACGGGGCGACGTCGGAGCGGCCCTCTGCCAACCGGGGCCGCTCGGAAAACAAAGATATGCCACCTTGAAGCCCTCGTGGCTTCACCCTAGCAATGGGCGCGAGAGCGCGCTACCGAGGGGGGGGGGGCGGACACCGACAATGTGTCCCGGCGCCCCTCCCTTCTGCCTCACTCAACGGGTCTCTCGCGGCGGCTCTGCTCCTTCTCCCGGGGCTCTCCTCTCCACTCGGGGAGCCTCGGGGACCCGGCCGGCAGCTTCTCTCTTCCCGGCTCGGCTTCGGAGGCGGGACTTCCGGTCGGCCTTTCCTGGGCTGCGCTGTGATTGGCCGGGCCTCCTCACCACTTCCGGGTCGCCGCGGGCAGCACGGCGGCTCGCTTCTTAGGCAGGCAGGCGGGCTCCCAGGATCCGAGGAGTGGGCTCCCTCGTGAATCCGATAAATCACGGGCAAAACAAAGCGGCAATGAGCGGGGTGGCACCCGCGCCGCCAAATCGCCACACGGGGCAATCAGATGCCGGGTGGGCACCGGCTCTGCACACCCAGCGCTAGCAGCGCTAGAAACGAAGGGTAGGCGCTCCCAAGCGCCTACAGGACAAAACACAGCGCTCACAGCGCTATGGCCAAAATCAAGCGCTTTCAAGCGCTAGGCAGGGGATTTCAGCGCTCCCCAGCGCTGAAGGGCAGAGAGCAGCGCTCTCAGGCTGCAGGCAAAGAATCCTCAGTGCTCCCCAGCACTGGAGGACAGGACAAGGCTCCAGCAGGGGCTGGAGGCAGGCAGGGGGGCAAGGCTGGGCCAGAGCCAGCACACTGGGTCTCCAGGCAGGGAGACAGTCCAAGTGGCGGTCCTCCTGGCCCCAGCAGCAGCAACAGCCCCCTCTGGCAGGATCCAAAAGCAGAACACATTCATGGGGACACAGCCCCTTCTTTATACTGTAAAATCCCTTTGTCTAAGGGTGCAGGGTGGGGGAAAACCAGTTGCAGCTGGCTCTGGAGCACTCTTGATGGCCCAACCACCCATTTCTTTCACTGGGGAGGCTAGGGTCGTTAGACACACCACAGGGGGGCGGAGCCAGCATTGTGTGGGGAAAACCCAGCCCATCCAGGACACAGGTACACTCCTCCCACACATCACTCATGCTAATCTCCCACTCACCACCGGGCAGACCCATCCAGACTTCCTGGAGCCTGGCATGCCAGCCAGCTCCAGCCAATCACTCTCCAGCACCCTCACAGCACACGCACATCAATGTCCAGAAGTAGCACTTCCCCTCTAGACACATACATGCCGCAGACACCATCTCGCAGCATTCACTCTCACGAGTTTACACATACTAAACTCGAGCCTGCACTCCCCACGCATCAGGAACTACCAGGGACACACACATTCCCCATGCATTCCTATGGGCGGGCAGGCCAGCCATGCTACACGCACGCACTTTCACTCTGGGACCCAGGGAAAAGTGCGCAGAGACCCAAAAATCATGAACGCCATCAAAAGCAAAAAGTTCAGGGGTGAACCAGCCATAAAGGCCCGGGTCCAACAGTCCCCTTGCTGTAAGTGACCATATTTTGTCTGTGCACAATGCACACATTTACAACAAATGTCATCCCTTTAATGTCAGGGATTGATATGCCAACGTGTCCTTTAAAAAAAATATATTTTCCCTTTAGTGAAGTTGAATTTATATTATTCTTCTGTGACAGTCAGGTTGCTCTATAAACACTTCTACTGGGCCTTTGTAGCTGCTTAACCCCTTCGATGCTGGCCCGTTTCCGCCGCTGTGCGGTAAACAAACGAACAGGGCGGGGCCGTGATGAACCCAGCCGTCCTCCACACACGAGCACCGCGGAGCGTGACGGCTGGGGTTCGTCATCAGCATGCAAGGGGTTAAAGTGTGCTCATTTATGCAGTCACTACCAGTGGCGGCCGGCACGGCATGTAGGTGGTGAGGTGGGCACACGGGGGAGGGGAGCACAATGTAAAACATTTTTTTTAAGTTAAACACCTTGCCGCCGGGTCCCGCATCTCTGCTCCTACTCTCCTCCGCCGGACTCCAGGAACAGGAAACACCCAGGCTCCCCTGCCCAATCACAATGCTGCAATGCAGCGTTGTAATTGGTCTGCGCGTCATGGTTCCACACTCAGCCAGGAAATGGGGGCCTGGGCATGTTCTCCATGCAGGCTGTAAAGCAGCCTATGTGGAGAACAGGCAGGGAAAGTGCACATGACTGTTTGCCCGGTCCCAGAGGGCCAGCCAAATAGTCATGTGCACCTAGGAGTGGGCAAGCCACTGCTCCCCTGCCCTGCTGCGAGAGCAGACCAGCCCTACCTGCCTGTCAGCAAAGCAGCACGGAAACATAACATGATAATAACTCAAAGTGATTATCATTTTATGTTTCCTTTATTTGCACTGCTTAAAAGCAGTGGGGTGCCACTCTTCCACCACAGCGGAGGAGCTGCCACTGGGCAATACTTGCCTTCACCCTCTTTAAACCAGCATTGAGTGGCATCATAAAATGGTTTTGGTTAAAATCGAACAAAAAACATTACACGAAGGCTGCTTGTCAGTGGCACAATAAAACTTGAGCCCCCCCCCCCCCCCCGCAAAGTACATGGAGGGGACCCCTCTGGATTCACTCAGGAGTGCTAAGGCCAGGGTATTGTGCTGAGGGGCCCCCCTGAAGCTCCGGCCCTCCCCCACTGCGGGGGCTGCAAGCTCGTACATCCTCACGCATGTACATGCATTTATGCTCTTGGGTATCATTTTACATTGTTTTTGCATTTCTAGATTCCTAACGTGTTGCCTTCTTAGACCAGTGAAAAAATAATAAAATACAACAAAGGAAACAAGCGTTGTCAAATCAAAAAGCCCAACAGTCAAAGCCAGATCCCAGTGCTTGTTTCAGTTTTCACTGAAACCATTCCAAAATCAGTTGTGGAATCCGCTGTTCTGCGCATTTGCATTGCCTGACTTTGACTATGTACTAGGTTAGGCCCAATTTAACATGTTTGTAAATACAGTAAATATAAGTTACACATGCTATATACACAAGCAAAACACAAATATGCACACAAATTCTATTTCATTTGCGAATCAGCATCTTTTTCAAGTTCCAATCACGCATTACAAGTGGGCGTTTTGCTTTTGTGAGCAACTTGTCTTTTTCCTCTCTGGTTAACAGAAAGGAAAATTAAGGTGTATTAAAGTTTATCCTTTCTATGACCCAGTTTCCTTTGCTGTTGTCATAAGTAATGACATCATAAATCATAGGGTAAGTGACATCACCGCTTACTTATGAAATTATACTTTTCTGCGCTGTACACTATCCAACTCCAAGGCTTCATTTCATTCATATTAGGAGAAAATAAATAAAATGTTATCAAAAACTGTGAAGCAATTCTATTAATAGCAAGTTTTATTCTTATAGTTATATCTCTCCCCATTAAAATGTGTAATTGTAAGTTATGTGGACGACAAATTCTTAACACAGACTGCATAAAATACGTCTTTTTGGTATGTTTAAAACACTTTTACGATTTTAACAAGAAATAAGTCCTTACTTCCTGATATGTTCTAGGAAGTCAGTTTTAGAGTCCAAAACTAAAATTTTGTCTTTACAATGCTTCTTTGAAAATCTTCAAAACTATAAAAGTTTTATATTTCTGAGTACTCTTTTTAAGCTTGTACATTTCAGAGACACTGACTGGTTTAATAAACATGTTTCACATTTACTTCAAAAGACAGTTTTATGTCGAGCAACTGAATTATTGGGAAAGGTTCGATATACACCCACCCCATACTAAAAGAGTAGCAAGCACACCATAAAGAAAATAATGTTTAAAAAAAGCAAATTAAATGTATCAGCTGTGCTTCAACAATGAATGTAACCTTCCCTTAATTCCTTACTTTCTGCATATTATTCCGGTAGTCTTTTTGTCAGTAGCCATAATATGCATATAAGACTTGTCCTCCAAACATCACTGTGTTTGTGAGACTCACCCTGGTATTAGACTAGTCCATCAAACATGGACTGGTCCAATAATCATAGGCTACAGTTGTGAGCCACTCCGTCCAGGTGAAACTGATCCACTAAAAGGGCTGCAGTTGATAGCAAAGATGATCTCTGATGTTCAGACATTTTCAGGAGCTTGGTAAACGTAGCCTGTAATTCTAATTCCACTACTCAGTATATTTTTTTAATAAATGGATTAATAGATCCAGATCAGTGAGTTTTCATCCAGAATCAAGAAACTATATTTGTGATTCTGTAACGTCTGCAGGACAAGTGGCTCTATATATCTTTGTTTACAAAAATACCTTTTTTAGAAACTTTGCGTTTTAAGAAAATCAGACTTCAACCAATCAGATCTGAGGCTTTAAGTTTGCAAATTCATGAACATATTTATTTGTGTAGCAACTTCACTTTGGGCAATTTTTCAAATCCCCATAGACTAGAATCTACAGTTCCATTAAAAAGACCTACGTCTTGTAAACCTTGACTACATGGAAATTGCAATTTTGTTTGGCAGCTTTTGGAATAGCTTGTCATCTACCTCTTGTTTAGCATTAACCAGGAAATATAGTTGTGATTCATCCTGCAAATGTGTATGATTTTGACTGGTTAACAGCAAATGAAAAACTGTTTCAAAGGAAGATTTTTGAAAATTATGGTGGAAATTTGTTAAGGGGCAGAGTTAGGGGCAATTAAAAATCAATTTGGAGGTGGAATCATAGACATAACCAAGTCTCTAATACTCACACTAATGAATATATATAAATCCTCACCAGCTTCACGTTTCCTCATATTAGCCATTTAGTCGACTTAGTTTGCACTTCAAAATACACAAGCTCCCATAAATGAGCATTTACTTTTCAAGGCATTTTCCAAACATAATGCCTGAAATCTAATATTCATATTAGGAAGAGTGAGCAATAGCCTCGTGCGTATCTGATATACATTGTATAAAGCATAGTAGAATTATTTAATAATATTAAGAATGATAGCAAAAGTGACAACATAACAAATGAGTGGCCCCTTAATCTGCTTGTTACATTCTCCAAGAAAGTGACTGTACATTTTCCTCTAAGCCAGGTGTCCTGTTTTATTTTTGTTTAAGCTCTTCATTGAGCTAGGTCCAAAAATTCAGCAAATCTATTAGCTAATCAAGCTTGCATCCTTTGTAGGCTTTCTTCTTAAGATTTTCCCTCGTTTGCATTGAATGTTTTGGACCCTCCTTGAGTACTCTAATGCTCGAGGGGAAGTGGGGCTATTTGGCTATCCTGTCTCTCCCTAAATGTCTTCTTGTAATCACATACATTTTACTCATTTGAAAATTACTAATGCCTGGATCAAAAATGCACAAGCACCTCTCGCTTCTTCCTTTGTAAATCGTTAGCACTTTGCACAAGTGCACGATATGATTGTTTTCTGATCTCAACTCTGTTCGGATGCACAATGTCCTTTTGAGAATCAGGTGGACTGAGTTTGGAACTGTACCCTATGGTCTCTAAACTGGCCCTATTTCACTTCTTCGTGACTCCTTTTCCTTCTTCAGTGTTCGCATTAATAGACACATGGGTATTTTATTACTATGTCTGTTCTTTTTATTGATCAAGCCTGTAGAGACGTCTGATCCTTGTAAAATGTGCTGAGGATGCTTTATGTGTATTAAGGCACTGTGTCCATAAGACAATGCAGAAGCTTAGCTGAGTGATTCGGAGGCCTTGCGAGACCCTCTGATCGCCAAAGAAATAACTCTTAAGTGCTGTGATACTATTCTTGACATAAGGGGGCATACTCCGTGTAGCTAAATACAGAAATGAGCATTAAAAGGCATTTGACAAATGAATCAATACAAGTACCGAGGTCTTAAACTCCGATTCAGCTGCCCATTGTAAGGGTACAGCTAATATGTTATATTTCAGAGTACTAGGATGTGACCAAAAATTGCGCAGATGGGCGGTACAACGCATAGATGGCCGGTGTAATGGCTAAAGCTAAGGCCAGTTGTTCTCATATTATGTCATTGCACTATGCTATGACACACATCTCTTGTGATCTTAGAAAGGGCTTAGAAGACGTAGAATGATCCCTTTTTTCAAATAAATGATGCCATATAAGTATATTCGAGTGGGCTTTACTAGCCCGGAGATGGCTGCAGATACTGTATCGCATGCCAGAATTATGTTCTATCTGCTGCTCTGCTGTTTCAATTATGTCTTAAATAATCAAATATGGTGGGTTCCTTTGAGAATAGGGGGTCCAGATGGAAGAGCAACAAGGAAGAAGGACTCCAAGACAAGGCAATGCCCTTTTGCTAAGTTAAAATTGGCCAGTGTTTTGCACTATTGTTTGCTTCTACGGTTAGCTTGTTTCCTGAGTTATGTGTGATGAAGAACATGAGCAAAGGAAAAAAAATTCTTCCCTATCTGTGTCTAGCATTACCTATGTCAACGCGCTATTTTCATAAAATGAAATGAAACAGAAACATGCCGTTTTGCTTTCTGTGTCGTAGCAATTGTCTGGTGTACAGATACAAATAAATAGGTTTTTGTCTTGAACAGAGACATTTGGCATCATTTGAGCTCTACATATCCAACTTCTTTTTGTGACAAACTGTATTTAACAAATTTGGCACAGCATACATTATACTTTTCAAAGTCCACACATTTTCACAGAAATATAACAAAATGAAAGGATATGCTCTCTTTGGTGTATTTGGCGGGTCACAACATGGTATTCGATGTGATTACGTATTAGACAATGACAAAACATTGCTCTCTTTATCAGATATTATGAATAGGGAATTCAAGCTAACCTGGATCACCTTATGATGTTAGGTATATAGAATACTCTATCATCTGTGTGGGATGTTCTCTAACATAATCCATAAATGGGGACTACACTCTTTCAAATTTAAGGATGGTGCCATGGACCACTGATTTTAGTTTTTACATGATATAAATATTAGAGTTTAGTCCACCACATACTTAACAGTGGTGGTGCATCTTATTTTCAAGAATGTGCAATTGACAATCTTGCAGCTAACAATATATTTGTGAGGGGTGTGTCCATTGATGTTCAAAGGATAGGGTCTTTAATTGTAACCTGAAAAAAACAATCTGGTATGTATCATAGATAGATTCATAATCCAACATGATTGAATTTGTGGGCAATGTCACCATATGTGAGGCATTGTTCCTTCATCTTGGCAACTTCTCCAACTCCCCTTCAAAATATCAAACCTAAAGCCGAACCTGTGAGGTGCCATGTTAATAGTATTTAATAGGAATTTTCTCACATTCGCAACTCTCCTCCAAATAAGTACTCATGTATCTTCTGATATTTCGTGGTTGAGTTCTGCTTCCCATTAAGCAATATATTTATGTACAAGGTTCATAAATTGGTTTTGAAGAACACCATATAAAGTAAATATGCCCATATCCTACAACTTAACATATGTGAATAAGGTGGCCCTTATCAGAACAAAGGTGGTTTACTACATTCACTATTGGGTTTTTTCTCTTTGTTCTATCTAGAGGTTTGAGAACATTACACAAAATGGAGTGTTGCAGAACAATTGTGAAATAACATTTTCATAGTGTAAGAAGGCATGAACAGTTTATGTTTGCTGAAATTTGTGAAGATCAAGTTTGTTAGCCCAAATCATCATCTAGGTTTCTTAACCCTGAAATGTTCCCATCTTGATAGAATGGCTGGTGGCCTTGTTTCCGTCTCTTTTTAAGCCCCCCTCAGCTACCTGTGATGGTGGCAAAAAGACTACAATTTAGGGTTCCCCAAACAAAAGAAGGCATGCATGGGTCGGTAGTAGGAGGAAGCAAGCAATAGCAGTGCTGTTTCTCCAAGACAATCAGTAGTTGCAAATATTAGCCCAAGAGAAAAGCACCCAAAGCCCTCATCATCTTGCCTCCTCATTGTCCCACCACCAATAAAACTACATGTTGTCTTCAATTGCACTTCCCTGGTGAAGCAGCAGATTCCCTTGAATTGTATTCACCGCATAATGAGGAAAAACTGTCAAACTGTCAGGGTTCAACTACGCCCTTACTTCAAATCAGATTTTAATGGTGTTTCTACCTGTGTGTTCACTTCTTCCCACTGATAATTTGTTTTGCATTTCACACTTGCTGCACTGATTGTTTCTGTAGGGCAGAGTTGCTGGGAACAGCCTCGATTCGTGCAGGTAAGCGTGACACGGTGGGGTGGGGGGAAGTTGACAGACGACAGAATAGGGAAAAATAAATGAATAAATAATTCCTATTCCGTCGACTGTCGACATCCCGCCATACCGCGCTTACCTACATGGAACGTTGCTGCTGGAGAATGAGTTAATATTGTTACTGTCCCATAGTTCAGATCTTTTTTAGGTTGAGCAGAGCGTTGCAACGCATGCGCTGTACGCTTTGCGAGGCATGCAGTATTCAGTGTAGCGTGGAAGCTTCGTGGAAGCTCCGCCCACTCTGCCTATCTTTTTGATTAGCTTGTGTCGTAAATGCTGCCTTCTGATTGGTTGTGGGCTTGTTAGTCCCTCCTTATGACGGCCATGTCATCATTTGTGTCCTTCCATGGCTACTGGCCCCTTTACTGCAGACTACTTTCTTCCCGTGGCACCCCCCCTCCCGCAGTCGGATGCCTTCTCCTCCCCCCACCCCCGTTCCGTGCCTTGTCGCCCGCATGCATTCCCATTTGCAATGCAATAGGTCTTGCGTAAATCCGAGCCTTATTGCATTGCCAGCGCTTGTTTAAAGTTACCCTGTGTTTCATTGGAAAATAATGGATGGATTTCAGATCTGGTATTATGTGCCTTTATTACTTCAAGGTGAGTTATAATATGGCTACCCAGTTTTCTTTACTTTTACTTTTTTTTCGGTTTGAGTTCCACGTAGACTGTGTCAATATTACAAATATAGATGCTAAATTGTATTCCTAGACCATTGAGCCAATGGCGGGCCTTTGCCTGAATACCTATGGAATAAACTGCACTTGACAATCCTTCCAGAGATCCCTGTTCCTCAGATTCATTTAGATCAATGGTGTCTAAAGAACGTTTTTTCAGGAGTGTTCGATCTATGGCAAATTTCTAGCGTAATCTACATATGAAACGTTTACATACATTCAATCTAAATAGGTCTAATTTATATAGTAGGTGGTTACACTGATAATCTGGCATGGATCTGGCTTTCTAGGAACTACTTTGGAACATCTCTGATTTAAATGTATTCCACCTTAGTTCAAACATTCCACTTGTGTGAATTGACCAGTTTCATGCAATTCTAATATAGCCAATTTTGTTCACTTCATGAACACTTGCTTCTCCATTGAGGATGTTTCTAATTTTTCTGTTTTACAATTTTTCTCAGGATTAGTTAGCTATTAAATCAGAATTCGTGGGTTACCCGTTTTTATAAAGGTAACTGCTCACAGGTAACTTAGCACAGAGGGTACTCTCCAGGATTGAATAATGACCTGGGGTAGGCCTCATAATGTTAGTGTACACTCGTAGGGAACGCCAGAGTGGTTTACTGCTTTGTACAAATGGAAGGGGGAACCCCCACTGATATCAAACTGGACTAAGGGCTCTGACTATATTTGTCCCCAGTACCATTGGGGATCTCCCCAGTACTAGGTCCCCTTACACCCTCTAAGTACTAGTGGGGGGAAAGAACTAGACTTCTACACCAAGGAGGAGTCAATACCCAGAGGAGAAAAGAGGAGAAAGGTTGGCACAGGGAGTCAGTGGAACCAGCTCCCTTCACACTTTGCCACCTTGGAGGCTAGGGGGGCCTGTATAAGAAACTGCAGGTAGCTAGGGCTTGCCAACATGAACAAATTGAGTCTAATAACAATTAAAATTGCCCACTGTGGCCTGAGATACAAGGAGGTAAATGATTTGACCTTTGCCCCCAGCACGGTTACAGAACATGTGGAGCTCCGCTACAGTCTTGGTAAATATGCCTAGTATGGGCCAGGGTCTGGGAGCCGCCACAAGAAGTAACCAGTGACTTTTTTCCCTCAGAGGGGGCCTGCATGGGGCCCCTCCCACAGCTAAGAAAACCTAGGGACCCCAACCCTGAGCTGGATTTTATTAGTGGAGGACTTGGACCCCAACTCCAGCCCCCCTGCCACAAAAAGAAGATGCGAGAGTGCCCTCGCTTTCCCATGAAGCAAAGGCAGGGGCCGGCATCCCAACTCTAGGCTTTGAAGTCCCCCGGGAGAGATGGGAGTGCCATCACATCCCCCATTCCCTGTGCCCGTGTCCGAGGGTTAGGGGGTGAACACCACAAGAAGGAGCACCTGCCTGCGGGACTGGGCAGAGACAGAGAACTGTTGGCTCCAGCAGCAGCACATAGGAGTTCTGCCTGCACGCAGAGCCAGGGCAGTCAGGGGTGGGCTCCTTAGGCTGTCCCAAGAAAGGAGGGATGCAAGGGAGCTCAAGAGGAACCAATCTACCCCAAAAAATGTGAGAAAGAAGAAAAGAAAGTGCACACTGCACTTGGCAGTGTGGCTGCATTATTAGAGGCATCTAAGCCGCTAAAAAAATATGAACGCACCTGGAGGAGCGCCCCATTATGCACTTAGGGGCTTTCAATTGACAACACCTTTTCGGCTGCTTGTGGTGGCTACAGGATGGGAGGCCACCACCAGTGACATGAAAAAGAGTGCAGGGGAGCCGCAGAGGAAACGCAGCTCCCTCCCCTCAAGTGTTGCTGTTGATTTCAAACACTCTCCAGTCTGAAAGATGTGCTCTACAGCTGGGAGCGCAGCACCATATAGGGGCTAAGTCTGTGGCTCCAGTTATTGTGGGCTGAAGGTGTCTAAAGGCAGATACATGTGGGACAGTGCCCTTTATGGGCTAAGTCTATGATGAATTGTTGCATGATCAGTTTGGGATGCTTTCTAGGGGCTGTTTTCATGGTTGGAAAATATATAAAAGGAACACAGACATGTGACGTTCATATTTAAATGCTTTATTGAAATAATAACGTTAACAAAAATTTGTGCTCGAATAGCATATGCTTTATTGACATCAACAAGTGCATTCACACATTGTCATTAATTATTATTGCATTTACTCCTAAAATGATGGTGTTTTTGAACAGTAGTTTGTTGACCATGAGTCCTTTAGGGGGGTAAGGTGATTACACAATGTCATCAAAGATATTTCCACCAGCCTTATGTATATTTGCAAAGTAATGCGTAGTGTTGAGTAGTGTTTGTGTAATAAATGTACTTTTCATTTTCTAAAAAAAAAGCACAGACTGGATAATGAGTTGAGTGTTATTATTTTGTGTGACCGAATGTTGATTACTAGCCCACACCACCTCCCTTGAGTAGTCCTTGTACTGCGAATGTGAACGCATTGGTTGTGCAGGTCAAACAACTAATGGCCAGTTTCCTCACAATATATATATATATATATATATATATATATATATATATATATATATATATATATATATATCGCCCTTCACCCTGACCAAGGCCTCGTTATGCTGGCGAAGGTGCTATTAAAGTAACAAACTCACCTGAATTCTGGGTCTTCGTGTTCTTTGCTGTGTTGGTGTTCCGGTGATTGCAGACCTGGCCGATAGTTTGGAACTTTGAACATATATATATATATATATATATATATATATATATATATATATATATATAATTTTATTCACTGAAAAAACATAGGTTTTATGGGGTGTTATAGTTAGCTGGTCATTTCACTTGTACAAAACCATTGAAATTCCTCCGTTATAGTTAGTTGTACTAACTATAACTCGCTCGCCAGCTATCCACTGCTGATGATGTCACATATTACATCATCATGACATGGTCAGTGACATCACTGATGACATCATCCAGTGAATGTGGTTTGGTTCGATATTTAAATAACTATTATATATATAGCAATCTGCATTGAAGACTGAGTGGATGTAGAAGTGTCTGGATGGAGGATTCAGTAGCACTGTGATTGACTGTCTAAGCGACTAATTTAAAGTGTCTCACTAAATATATGGAATAGTGATAAAACTGTGTGAATACCTGTATCACTCTAATCCCTGCCAATATCCACGTCATTCTAACTGCGCCGCAGTAGTCACAGATTCAAACGAGGCATGCCAGCAACCTTGTAAGTTGCACAGTTATCAACTTGGATTTTAAAAGTGTATGAAGGTAAACACACCAAAAGACTGCAGAAACCATAACGCACCGAGAAGACACGCCCGGTGGGCGGGACTTTTAAATGCAGCACAAATACAAACAACCACATGCCGCTGCCTTTCCGCTTGGGCATACCTATGACTAAGGGCGAGAGGACGCCCAAAATGCATTGGGGAATCAATGGCAGACTGAATCCAGCTGTGTCTACAAGGATGTTGAAATGCTGCCCTGACAATAAATGAATGCAGACACGCCATGTGTGGTACATCCAATTTTGGGAACTCTCGATTGGTATATATATATATATATATATATTCTCGCTCCGTTGCACCAAAATCCGGGTCACTCGCAGGCGGGTGCCTCTCGTGGCGGCGCCCCACGTGTAAATCACAGCTCAAGTTTCTTTCAAGTCCAAAGAAAGAAATTACGGCACTCACATGGAAAGTGTTCAGTAAGTTTTTACTCGCTCAGCAGACAAACGCGTTTCGGTATTTCCTTCGTCAGTGTCTACCATTGACACGGAAGGAAGCGTGTTTAAAAGGTTTACGTCACATTTGTGCATATACATAGAAAGAGGACTGACGTTATACCTCCGTGAAAAACGCTATTAACATAGTAAATTACTTTTTGCATCAACATTTCAGTATTCACAATCATTAAGGCATGTAAATTACATTTCAAATTTAGAAGCACTTTGTATTTTGTGATTTACCCACATTTTAGCATACAAGTGTAAAGTATATTTGCCTTAGTTGTGTAGTGTGAGTTATTAAGCCGTGGATCGGCATTGTTCACGGGGTATACTAAATCTCATTTTTACAGAGCTTATGCTTTACCCAGGTGGGAGGACAATTCTTCATTTCTGTTTAATCCCCGCGGGGCCTTAGTCTGGAGATCGATTATGTAGCGGGATTCTAATCTTCTTAATTTCCGCAGCCTGTCTCCACCCCTTGGGTCTGCTGGTATATGGTCTAGTGCAAAGAATTGTAAGAGTTCCCTATTGCTATTATGTTTCAAGGCAAAGTGTTTAGCTACGGGGTAGTTGAAATCTTTATTCATAATAGCACGTTGGTGCTCCAATACCCTCAGCTTGACATTTTTCACTGTGCTGCCTATGTACTTTAATCCACATGGGCACAGTAAGCAGTAAATAACATATATATATATATATATATATATATATATATATATATATATATATATATATATATATATATATATATATATATATATATATATATATATATATATATATATGTATATATATATATATACATATTCATATATATATATATATTTATATATATATATATATACATACATATACATATATATATATATGTATATCTATATATCTATATATATATAGAGAGAGATAGATAGATAGATAGATAGATAGATAGATAGATAGATAGATAGATAGATAGATAGATAGATAGATAGATAGATAGATAGATAGATAGATAGATAGAGAGAGATAACTTAGCGGCAGTCGCCACTTGGTAGTTACAATTTGGTCAGCTGTTCCATAGGAAAGGCGTCTTTTGTTTGCTAATAACTTTGGCACCATTTGACGAATCTTCACAAAACTTTCCAAAAAGGTGCTACGCTTTGATTAGTTTGTGCATGGAAAGATTCGGGGTAATCCATAAAGCAGGAGCAGAAAAAAAAGAAGGTCCCAAAACACAAACCCACATGCATTTTCCACAGATTTCTTTAAAAAGGGCTACAGCAAACACTGCTGTACGGAATTACACCAAATCAGGCAGGAAGGTAGATTATGGTCTGCAGATTGTGTTGTTTGTGATTTGCTGTACATTCGTTCAGTTGTTTTTGAGAAATTATCGTTGAAATATAATGGTATATCTGGACAGTATTGTCTGCGAGAGTCTTGCGAGACTCTTGTGGGATCACCAATTTAAAAAATAGAGAGGTCTGATTGGCCCAGTGGGAATAATGCCCCTTGGGCCATCTCGCTCTCACAGAAGTCAGACTCCCACAAGAGCGAGCGCTCAGATTGGCTGCCAGCAATATGAGAAAAATGTTGCTGGCAACCATTATAGGACTCGGGGACTTAGTCCTCTGTCCTCAACATGCTATAACCAGATCCCCTAGATCCAATGTGTGGGACCCCAAGAGACCGCCCCTGGGGCCAAAAAGAGAAATTAATTGACAAAAAATGCTGCGATCTCATGGGTTTAAACGGTATTGAAAAGGAAAATGGGGCTGGGTTGTATTTACTGAGTTTATGATCCAGGGATCCCACCCCTACCACTGTATTTATAATGGGGAAGCAGGCTTCATGGCATCCTCCCTGAGCATCTGGAGGCCCTGGGGAGCCCACCCCTGGGGATGAAATCAGTTTATATGGCGAAGGGGTTGTGCAGCCCCCTCAAACCTCCAGAGGGCCAGGGGAGTCCACCCAGAATAGGTTCCCCAGGGCCGATAGCGGCTCAGGGAGGGGGACCGCTGGCCCCCCTCCCAATTTTACTCTGTCCCAATCCTGGGAGTTGGCCCTCCGGGGCATTTTGAAACTTGGGGCGGGGGCTGCATTTCTCCTCCCCTTTATTTAAATGAGTGGCCCTGGGGAATGGGGGTCACCAGGGCTTAACAAGAGTCGGGGAAGGGGGCCACATGATACCCTTCCAATTTATACAAATGAGTGGCTTTGGAGGATGGGGTCCAGGCGAGGCCTTGTGCCAGAATAACCCAAACATTCACCAGGTATAGTTAACCGAAGTAAGTATAACTGGCGACTTTGTCATGCACTACTTATGACCCCCATATATGTTAAAACTCATGAGGTTCTAAGACATAATTGATGACTTCATTGATGACAACTAAGATTACATAATTGATGACAAGATTGTTCATGGCAAGGGTGTAAGTTAAAGTTACTTCAGTTAACTATAGCTAGAACTGGTGATTTTCAATGCCTTTTTTGAGTTAAAAAATTAAATTTTAACTGACCTTTTCACCATATTATAGTGTCACTTTCAACCATGCTTTTTCAGTGATATATATATTTATTCATTGAAAAAAACACATTTTAGAGGAAGGTTGTAGTTAAGAGAAAATGTCAGTTACAACATACCGTTTTAAACTAATAAAACCACTGGAATTCACCAGTTATAGTTTTCTCAGGGAACTAGAACCTTTGCCCTAAAGTAACTACAACTGATGCCCCACCAAGCATAGTCTTGTCATCAATGATGTTGTTTCAGATGTTGCTATCTTTTAACTTATAGATCATGTCACGAGTGATGTAATATGTGGGGGAATTTGCAGTGCATGGTGAGGGCGCAAGTTACAGTAACTTTATGGCAATAGTTATAGTTAATTGACATAACTGTAATTAGTGAATTTTAGTTTTTTTCTTAGTTTAAAATGGTGGGGCAGATTTATCTAGAAGCAGATTTACCAAGCCTTGCGTGGACCTGTGTGGCTTTGTAAATCTGGTGTAATGGAAGGCAGCACAAGTTTCTGCCTTCCGTTACACTATGTAGTGGAGGCACTACATGGGTGGAAGGTAGGTGTTCCCATGCATCCACCCACGTATTCTGATGCATTCTCAGATTTACCAACACTAGTAGACCTGGGAATGCGCCATAACTGTACACCTTTCATCCAAAGGTGCAACAAGGAGAAATAGAAACTTAGAAAGAAGAGAACCCCTCTAAGATTTCTTTTTGAGCAGTCCCTTCCTGTACAAAAACAATCCTGCCTGCAAAGCCGGAACCCAGTTTTGATTATTGCATTGTGTGGGCTAAAAAATGTTAAAAGAAAGACTCAGAGACATGTTTTTTTTAAAAACAAATAAAATCAACATGTCTGTGAGTCTTATAACATTTTTCAGTCCACAAAATGCAGTCATAAAAAATAAACACAGAGGAACATTGCACTCCAGCTTAAGACCACAGAGATCCAGCAACAAGTTTTTTTGAAAAACAGGGTAAGTTCTCCTGGGTCATGGATTCATTGACCCAGAAGACTTACTGTTTTTTTAATGCTGCTTGGGGGTTACTGCACTCCCTTCAGCCTTCCCCCTGCAACATTAAATAAATGTTAGGTTGTACCCCTGCCTCTTCTAGGACCACCACAAGCATAAAAATATGTTATGGTAAAATACCTGATTGCATTATAGGGAACTCCTTGCTGGGAGCAGTGAATAATAAAAGAGCGGCTCCTGACCCTTATTTATTATTCTCTTTTTAAATATAGTTTGGGTGCCCCTGTGCCTACCTTGGACACCCAGATACTTATATTTTGTTGGGGCTGTGGGAGGAGCCCCAAGTCCCCCGCAACCCTGCCAGCACCCATTCTGGGTACCTGTAAGAGCTGGCAATTCTTTTCTTTTTAAATAGAAAATAATATGGGAAAGGGGTAACTACCCCCCATCCCCCGAGACTGTATATTTATTTTTTTAGTGGACATGTGGCCCCAATCTTAAAGCCTTTATAGGCCCAATGGGCCCCATCCCCCAGAACTGTATTTTTTGTTTAAGTGGAGAGGGAGTGCGGCTCCCTATTCAAAGCAATACTGGCCCCAGGGAACCCATCTCCCGGGTTTTGGATGTGTGCCCCGGTGCCCTTCGGAGGCAGCCACAGCAAATACCATTGGGGAACCTCAGTGCCCCACAGCCCCACTGGCTCCTCGCTTGCACCCATCCAGGGTGCAGCAGGACCAATGTCAATTTTCCTGCCCACAGGAGTATGGGTATGGTAAAATATTTGTGTGCTCACTCCCGGTGGGAGCATTTTTGTTGCTCTTTCTGGGTGGGGGCAGACAATTTTTCCTGCCTGCACTCTTGTGTGTCTTGTGAGCCTCACAAGACACGATAGAGGAGCTGGCTCTGGGAGCCTTTCAAGGTTTGGGGGTGCATGTCACTCTCCCCTTTAATTATATATATCATCCCCAGGGTATGGAGTCTCTGGTACCTTTGCTGGCTTAGGGAGGGAGTCTTCTTGCCCCTCCTTTAAATATATGTGTTGACCTGGGAGATAGTGTCCTCAGGACCTTTAGAGGTATGCAAAGGGGGTTTGCTTGCCCCCTCTCATTAAAATATATGTGTTGACCCCGGAGGATGTAGTTGCTGGGCCTTATGAGGCTCAGGAAGGGGGGCATGCACCTATCCCCTTTTTTAAATTTAACAGCCCTTGAGGATCTGGTCTCCAGGGCATTACGTGGCTCAGAGGGGGGGCATGTCCCCCCTACCCTATTCAAAATGTGGTGGGCCTAGAGGGTTGGATTCCCGGGAGTCAAAACCAGCTCATGGAGGGGTTCCCCTTGCATGCCCCCTCCCAAAATAAAGGGCTCATTTTATTTATAAAATGAATAGCTGATGTCGTTTTTTTTGCCAGTAATCTGATTTTTTAAATTGTTGTCTCAGGGGATAGGGAAGAGTGTGGGGCTAGGGTGCAGGGTATACTCTACTCTGCCCCTTGATATTGGCGGGCGTCATTTTGGATAGTTTTATTTTGCTGCAATCCCAATTTTCTTACTTTTGGCCTCGTTGGGGAGGTGGGGGCTGGGTAAAGGCTTGGGGCAGGGTATCTTACCCTGCCCCTTATAATATTTTTTAAACCTTCTCGAGACAAATAACTAAATCCCAGAGTCCCATAATGGCTGTAATAACATTTCCTGTTTATGTTGCCAGCCAATCAGAGTGTCGCTCCTGCGGGACCCTCACTCATGCGTGAGTGATGTGGCCCAAGGGAAAAAAACATAGTCCAATCAGAGTGCTGTATTTTTTGGAGTAGTGCTTGCAGGACTCTCACGAGAGTCCCGCGAACCCAATCATCCAGATATAAAAATTGTTTTCAACCTTAATTTCTCAAAAACTCCTCAACGGATTTACACCAAATCACAACAGCATGCTTTCTGGACCAAGATCCAGCTTCCTGTCAAATTTGGCGTAATTCTCTTCAGCCATTTTGACTGATGCACGTACCAAAAATCCCTATGGAAACTTGGCTAAGACACTAGTCTTAGTCACTGAGTGTGGGTAAGGTTAAATGGAGCATTTATGTACTATATTCTTTTATTTTGACAGAGCAAAGGAGTGTACTGTTTGTACCAAAAACAATCAAATGTTCTTATAAACAAAAATTCCTATCAAAATGTAATGGGAATTTGGGGTTTTGGGATCCCATCTTTTTCTTGCCCCCCCGCTTGATAGATCACCCCGCACCTTTCCATGAAGTTGCTGAGAAACCCCCCAACTTTTTATGGAAAGTTTTGTGAGGATTTGTCAAACGGCTCCTAAGTTATTAGCAAATAAAAAATGTGTTTGCTATGGAAACACCATCCTAACTATACAGTGGGGGCTACCACTGGGTAATATATATAGTATATAGTTAGGTCAGCTTTAAACTCAAACACAAGCTATAAACACTCCATAAATTACACCACGCACTAAGTGAAGGTAGGCACATCCAAAGATGCAATGGTGCCACACAGTAGGAATATCTATTGTGTGAGATGTTATTTTTCTTGTAGCAGTGCTCTTCAATAGCCTGTATATAAATCTTCGTCGGGAGAAAAATAGCAAAGCATGAAACTACAATTACATATGTTCAGGAAACATTTTGTCCACCACTGTTAAGGGAGCTTTTGTCCCTTTGGCTCAATGCGAACAGGACCCTCTCCTCGTCTAACCCACCTCCCATCAGAATGTACGTGGTGTGGAATTGCTCCCTGTGAACATCAACAGCTTTTTCTTTGCTTTCTAGCTATGCCCGCTCTGTTTAGATTCCTTCACATACTTCAAAGGCTAGAGCCCTGCTGCATGGATTAAAAGCCTGCACACTACGTCAAATTCTTTGTGAGCAGTAAATCAGTTTGTAAACAAACTGACAAATCAGCATAACCATGAAGGCATGCGATATGTTTAGTAAGAATTACCATGGAACGTTCAGTCTTCCGGCGGTAAAAAATTGTTGAAAATAACAGGAAACTTTAAAGTCAATTCTTTAATCAATTATTAAACTAAATTGTGACTGCCTGAATTATTCATGATTTGGTTATGTATATTTCCCTCAATTTAGAACAAGCTGCAGTTTTACAGGCTAATAACAGTAAAAGGGGGATGAGTCACATTCAAGGATGTGGCCTAATGATTGTCAAAAAGCTCCAGTCCAAAGAACAAAAGCGAGCCCTGAACCCCGCCATGATGCATTGGCTCATTTTGGGAACGCGTCCTAAGCCTTCGCTGTGCCTTGAGGAAAACCTTGCTCCCTCATCAACTTCCACCAACGCTCGGTTGCTCAGCAACCTCCTCTCCATCACTGCCATAGCACGGAGTCCCTCTGGTTTACTGGAGTTACAGCCGACAATATATGCCTGGGAGAAGGAGCGAATATCCCCATGGCCCTACTCACACCAGCTAAGCAGCATTTGTCAAGGATTTTTACAGCAGAATCACTGTCAATAAGTTTAGATGCATGTGTCAGAGCAACAGTAGCCTCGTTATATATAGAGATTCTCAGGTATAGGGAGGGGTCAGTACCAAAAACGTGGTCGATAATAGTACTTATTAAACCTACCACTTTTCTTCCTCATTTATGCAAATAGCATGTGTGTGATAAAGAGCTTCCAATTAGATTGTACTACTGAACATCGGCGCTAACAATATCGTGGCATACTATTATCAAGGACTGAATTCCGAGGGATAAAATATCATTGTTACATATATGTGGAGTTAGGTATAGAAACTCTAGACTTTTTTGCGGATATTTTATTTGCAAAATTCTCTCCTCCATATTCTGCCCCGTCATTATTGTTGACTCGAAATTCAAGGGACACACCTTCCAATTCTAAAACACTTTGAATCGTCATGTATACATATACTTTGCAGCAGATTAATTAGGGCTGTCAATTTCGGCTGAGTTAGTCTTCATAATTTTTTGAATTCTCTGATGCTACACTATTTAAGTACGCATGGTATAACATGTTTAGACAAGTAATGACTTTCTTCATGAATCTATCTACTAACTATTCCGGGTGGTAACCTGTAGACTATGTTGAGTTAAATTGTCTCCAAGAGAGATGGCCACTGCTCACTGCTGATGCCGTCAGCTTTAAGTGTGGAAGCCACTTTTAAACATAACATGGAGGAGGACATTCGCGTGTTATAAGAGGGCTCTCCATGATAGAAAAATAGATGAATTCAAATTTTTACAATTTCATATACATTTTTGCACACATTCCCAACAGGGACATGTATATTTTACTTTTCTGTCAAAAAGAGAAACTTAAAATAATAACAAATGAATGTATTTTTATGTGTATTTGAGTGATTTTTCCCATGCCCAAGAGTAGGTCGCAGCTGGCTAGTGGAATGATGGGTGTCAATGTACTGTCAGACCCAGGTTGACAGTTTGGTTGTGTGCTCGCTGTCCAGCAGTACATGGCAGACTCTGGCACCATTCTCCAGTACACACAGGGTCGGCAGATTAAATTTAATTGAGTTTGGACCAATATTTCACCTGTGAATTAGTGAAGACACCAGTGTGTTCATTGCTTTTAGAAGGACGCCGATTCCATCCTAGAAGACACCACCAATTCCTTGCCATGAGGAAGGTACTGCATCACCCAGCAGAGGTTTCAAATCTTGCCTAAAGGATCGAACTTGTCAGAGGGGGAGGCAACGCCATGTTTTCCCTGTAGAAGAATATCATTGCCCCTAGCCGAACAGCCACTCCAGTATTGTTTGCTGCCTGTAGGAGGAAGCCACGTCTGTGAGAGAAGATAACCAAAATCACTCCACTCCTTGTATAAAAAATTAAACACCTCCCTGTGTACCGCCACCGCTGCCGCCGCCTCTCAGTCCTCTTCGCCCGCTTCCAGGAGTCCATGGCAGGAAGTAGGAAGCACAAGGCTCCCCATAGCCAATCACAACGCTACAAAGTAGCGTTGTGATTGGTCTGAGTGTCATGGTTCGGCGCTCAGCCAGTGAATGGGAGCCTGTGCATGTTCCTCACCAGGCTGTAATGTAGCCTGGGTGAAGAACATGCATAGAGCGCATGATGGTTTTGCTGGTCCGGGACGGCCGGCCAAGGCCTCATGCACACTTGGCGTGGGCAAACCACTCCTCTGCTGCTCTGCTCTGTGAGCTGAGTAGCACCTCCCAAACCCCGCTGAGCAAATACGGAAAAATACAATAAAAATAACTATGAGTTATTATCTTTTTAACCTGATCAGTGGGGCGACGCTCCTCCGCCTTAGTGGAGGAGTCGCCCCTGAGTCAAGGGCTAGAATAAATCCCTGCCAAAGATTGGAACCAGGAACAGGACACCCCAGCCCCCCTGAAAACCTAGTGGAAGCGAATTCAGCACAGAATAAATATTTTTGAAGGGAAGATAAAAAGGAAAAAAAATCCACAATTTCACAGATTTGTTGGCGTTTCCCAGTGCAGAATTGTACTGGCTATACATTTCCGCTCTGGGGAAAGTACTATGGCAAAAAAATACACTTTGGAGTAATGTGACTATTCCAACAGTACACATGGAAAGGGACTACTGGTGGAGCTTTTTAGACATACTACTTGCAGTCTTCATGAATAGCCTTAAGACTTAAAGATGCACCTGTGAATACGGTGAATAGGAATACATGCACAGGAGTACATTCATGATTGTTCTTTGCGAATCGGATCCTTTGCGATTTTTGTACCACATGGTTTCTTGACTGGAACCTCAAATGCTTAGCAACAATAACCTGTGCACCCAGCTGAACTAAGTCTGTAAATTGAAAATGTAATGGGTAGCTGTTGAATCGCTTACTGCAGGTACATCTTAAGAATTTTTAGGGCCCTGGGCCAAAAATATTATGGGCCCGTTTTTAGAACAGTTTTCAATTTATGATGCAATTTCACCCTATTTATGCCCTCTTTGGCCAAATGCGCTGACTATGCTCAGACACACTCATCCAAATCCTAAATGTGTTTACATTTAAGATTCAGGGATAGTGATGTGTATTTTCAATACTGTAACACAGCAGTAGCTCACTAATAGTACTGCATATAATCTCTGACACCATCCCATTCTCACATGTGAGGTCCTGTTTTGCTCTAAAAGAAACTTTTTTGTGGATGTTGCATAAAAAATAAACACAATATTTCTCTGCAAAATATCTGGAATAGACTCTCACACATCATTCACATTAAAAATAAATTAAAGGAAAACGAGATTTAAAACAATATGTGTAAGAATCATTCAAGGTCACCAGGGCTAGACTCTTTGCAGAGCTGGCTGGATCAAGGGCCCCCTGAAAGGCTGGGGCCCTGGACCACAGCCCACTTTGCCCTTGCCTTAAAACGTCTCTGGTTTACTGTGGTGCAGCATGCGCTGTCAGAACTAGCTGGACTTTGCGCAGCCTCCGATAAACAAAGCTGTAAATATTAGCAATTTTAATTGATATTTCAAGGAGGAAACAGCATGCAATTAGGTAGCATCCGAGCTTCCCGCTGGGCTTACAAGTGCACGTGCATCGTCTAGCCGGCCTACCTCACAGGGGAAGCGTGCTAAACACCTCCGTGTGGGTAGGAGCGCGCGCTCTCGGCTCCTTCCTCTGATCAGCCCGCAGGTTTTGCAAATGCCAGCCGTGTCTGACAGCGAGAAGGCTCAGACCCAGTGAGCGAAATGGAATCGCCTGTCAGTTAATAATTGTTTGATGCTTGAACACAGTGAGTTACTGAAACAAAGGGAGAGGATGTGGCCTTACGGCTAGAGTGCTCGACCTCGAAGCTGGGGAACCGGGTTCGAATCTCAGCAGGGACTCTCGACATCCTGTAATTCTGGGCAAATCACTAAATCTCCCCGTGCCCAACAAAAATGAATGTGTCTTGTGTAACGCAACTGGTTCTCATGTAAAGCGCTCTGATACTATCGGGTCAAGTTCGCTCTGTATAAACTCCGGGGAAAAAAAGTGATTTGATATTTAGAGCAAGCAAAACATTTAACCAATTGGAGATTGTAAAATGTCGCTGAGGACCTTTTGCTATTACACCACAACACTTCTTCAGAGCCAGCCTCTCCTGTCGCTTGCCCCTTCTTGTAGGTGCCTGTTAACTAGTCTCGACTCGTGGACCTCTGTTAAGGCAGTCTATTGCCACACTTTGCAACTTGTAAAACAAACTACTGCAGTTACATTCTTTTGTCCCATAGTCATGAAATCTCTTGGTCTATCGAAAGCTATGGTCTTAGTTTGAAACCCTTTTTTGCATCTGTTGAGTCTGTTATTGACGGTTCACTATGTTTGGTCTCCCAGTGATGGCCCAGTCACATCCTATCTTTGGCACCTCTGCCGTATACACCAATAATGAGCTGAAGGATCAACAGCTGGGGGGACAGCTTTTATTGCGGCTCTTTGTTGTTCAGCATCTCACAGAAAAACCATCAACTCCTTCTCTTGGGATCTCCAGAACCGAACATTTTAGGAGGAACCAAGTAAGCACAGGACAAGGGGAAAAGGGACAAAAGAGAGAAAACATGTACTAGAGCATCATAAACATATCCCATGATGAACTACAACATATCTCCTTCCTTTGTGAAACAAAAAACATTAGAAACCCTGAAGGACATTCCAAGAGGGGGCTCTGGTGCGTCGCTTAGATCTTATAATTTCTACTATTGTGGCAGAGTCAGCTTTGGACTTTGTAGCCTCTGAAGGTCCCAGACACTGCGCCCCTGTATCTACACAATCTAGGGGAGACACTTGGGTGGTTGAACTCGGGTCAGTGTCCCTTGCTGTTTCTTGAGGGATTTGGAAATTAAGTGATGTGTCCCCATTATTTGTTCCATCCAGAGTCCAAGGGTTAGTGACACACTTCAGTACTCTTCACTTATTCCAGCATTTACCCTCGCAGGTTATAACTCTCTTCCCATTGACTATTACTATTCTTGTGGGCCTAAAGTATTTGCTCTTACCCTTCACAGTTCTTTTGGGAATATGAATCCTGACCAGCCTTACAGTTAGTGATCTTGAGGTCTGGGAGACAACTGACATTTATACTCTTGGTGACCTCATCACCAGTGGGAAGTTCATGCCCTTTCAAGATCTCCTCGACCTTCATGGCCTCTCCAGTTGATCCTTCATGACTTATGGGGCACTTAAGGTCACACAACATCAATCGTGGGGGATTCGAGGACTAGAAGCAATCCTGCACTCATTATTACATGCAATTAATTCGATAGGGCACGGCAGGCGTCTGGTGACGTAGTTATACCAGACCTTTGCAAGAAACCCACTGACTGTACAGAGTAACCTACGATTTACCTGGGAGGATTCCCTGGGACAAACATTGCATGAATCTGATTGGCTTAAGACCCTGATATATTCCATTAAAATACCTTGTAATTGCAGCTTTAAATATATCCAATTTTGCATCCTACACCGGGCCTATTTGACCCCCCCCAGTGCTTACGGCGGTTGTACTGCAAAACAAGCCCAGAAAACACGATGCACATGTTCTGGACGTGCAGAGTACTACAGAATTTCTGGGATACAGTGTTATCAGATGCTTCACAGGTAACAGGTACAGACAGACTAGATAGCGCCGGGACGCCCCTTTGCTGGGGCAGCTGTGCGCTTTACAAGTATCCAACATTTAACATTTAACATTTATATAGCATACAAAAAATGCCTCCTGGACTTGTTCCCACGCCCCAAAATTGAAAAAGTGGCAATTCGCTTTATGGACCTAACCCTGCTCCTAGCAAAATGGGTGATGAGGTGGAAATGACCACAATCCCCATCTCTCCCACAGTGGCAGACGAAGGTAACCAAATAGGTGCAAGCGGAAGGCACTGTCCTTCGTAGAGAAGAGAGGTGTAATCTACGGAAATACCCTCTCGCTTCCCATCGGGATGCAATACACCAAAATTACACAGCCCGTCCTTACAATGATACTAGACCGCCTTATATGGCCCCTGACCCGGCCAATATCCTCCCACTGTGAGCTTAAAGAACACAGATCCACAATCACATACCCTACCCTGCCGTATCTGAAGTACCTGGTTTTATACACACCCAGCACACAATTTTGTTTCCCCACATTAAAAAATTATGTACTAGCCCTTTTTGGCAGTGGAGAGTCTCCGGGGAAGATATAGTTTGGTTTAGTACACACTTATCTGTTATGGGGCCTTCTCCAGTATTAGGGGTGTCTTTCATAGATTCACATGCTTGAATATTCCCCGTCGTCGAAGTTGGAGTCCCACGGTACATAAAAATAGCAATATTGCTAATATAACATAAATGATAATATCATAGAATAATAATAATAGAGATAATACACTGTAAAACCTCTAAATGGTAACTTCCATAGGAAGACATTACAAGAGAAAAAACTCATTTGTAACATATCAGTGTCATTATGTTGGTCCAAACTGCAGCCAATCAGGCTCAAGCACCCTCTAGAACCTTCTCCTCAGAAGCTCAAGCCCTCAGATTTTCTACCGCACGTCGTGTGAAGGGAGTCTCCCTGAGCTCTGCTCAGTTTTTTCTTCAAACTTTGTCTTTTCAACTTATTTCTTCCAGAATGTCAAGTAAGAAGTCTTTGTTTAGAGCTTGCTCTTCATGTGGGAAACTACGGTTGTTTGAGAAGGACCCCCACCAAAAGTGTATTTACTGCCTGTACCCTGACCACAAGGTGGATGAATGTAAATTCTGTAGAGCTCTTCCTTCTAAGACTCTCAGAGACAGGGAAGGTCGTCTTCTTATATGGTTGAAGCGCCTCCAAGATAAAGAAGATGTTCTGTCAGACGCAGTAAGTCTTCAGTCAGGCTGTTCCACTGTCCCTTCCAAGCGTGGGAGTGTTCAGAACTTACCTTCTCCTTTTCTACAGAAGAAGAAAAAGCTGGCTTTACCTGTGGCACAATCTTCAGGTCCTATGACTTCTGTGTCAACGCCCACGAGACCTGGCTCTCAGGCGTCTTGTCCAGGCTCTATCAGTATTCTGACAGTCCTGACTCCCAGGTCGTCGACGGGCTCGTCGACGACCGTTCCGTCCACAAGATTGGCTTTGCTGTCTTCGTCGACGACCTCTGTGACGACGACGTCTGCTTCCTCGTCGTCGACGATGGTGATGTCGACGTCCTCAACGTCGACGAGAGCTCCTACGATCCCGTCGACGATCCCTATTGTCTCGTCGGCGACGAAGTTGCCGTCGACGAAGAAATCCTCTTCGACGTCGAAGGATTCATCGTCGACGAAGGTCCCGTCGACGTCAGCCTCTCCGTCGACCACCTCGTCGACGTCGGCTTCGTCGACGAAGAAAGCAACGGTTCCGACGACGAGATCCCCGTCGACGTCGAGTGCTCCGTCGACCAGCTCCTCGACGGCGTCGTCGTCGAAGAAGGCGACGCCGGTTCCATCGACGAAGGTACCGTCGACGAAGGTACCGTCGACGACGATGCCGTCGACTAAAGTATCGTCGACGAAGATACCGTCGACGAAGACACCGTCGACGAGGCTGACGTCTCCGCAGATCCCAGCAAAGAAGTCTCCGTCGACGCACGTTTCGTTGACGACGATACCGTCGACGACGAATCCCTCAGTGGGCCCTACCTCGTCGACGATGGCGATTTCCTCAGCGGCATGTTCAGAATCCTTCTCAGGATTGGGTTCTTTTGCCACCATGCCTCTGGTACCACTGCCTTCCTTGACCTCTGGCAGGGATTCTTCTCTGCAGTTGCCACCTCCTGATCTCCAATTACCCTCACCTTTGATGGCTACTGATCACGAGACTGGATCTATGGGGGACGATGATAACGATGAAGCTCACAGTCCATCGGAGTTAATCATAAAATGTCAAGACTCCAGTTCTGACCAAGAGGAGGTGGAGGAAGTGGTCCAACCGGATGACCAATTTGTCCAGTTTCCTATGGCATCTTTCCCAGTTTCTTTGTTTTCAAACCTCCAGCATATGCTGGATGACTACAATCGAAGGTTTCCGCCTACCCCTCAAGGTACTCCAAGCCACGCTCCTGCGGAGGACTCCGGCCTTGCCACCCATCCGCAGTCTTTGGAGCAGCCTGTTTTGCCAGAGCTTCCCCGCCCTAACCCCCCTCTTATTCCGCAACCTGGTGCGCACGGGGTGGATGAGTCGGACAGTGAAGAGGGGGAATTACACCAGGATACTGACGATGAGCAGGATCCAGATATGGCGGAATACGACGACTATAGGATACAGACACCTTCTCCGCAACAGCCAGAGGCAGGTGATTCGCCTTCCATTGATACAGCAAGCTTCCATGTGCTGATGAATAAAGCGGCGGACCGCTTTAAATTGCCGAGAGAACAGCGGCAAGAAGATTGCTTTCTCTACGATTTCAAGAACAAACCGTACAAACAAATTCACACCATACCAATCATAGAATTTGTATGGAAAGAAGGGATGAGGATTATGCACTCTCCTAACTCCTTGCCGGCACAAGTCCCTCGCCTGGAAAAGAAGTACAAGGCTCCGGCTGGTTCACCTGCTTGTTTGCTGTCACATCCCAAACCAGACTCGGTGGTCACACAGGCGGCACAGCGACGATCCCGTAATCCGGCAACTCCTCTCACTACTCCACCTGTTAGAGAGGGTCAACGTTTGGACGCCATTGGGAAGAAATTTTCCACCATGTCCTCTACGTCTGTACGCGCTGCAAATGCATTGGCCATTCTAGGTCGTTTCGACAGGCAAATGTGGTCTGATATTTCCGCATTCGTTTCACTAATACCGGAAGCGTCCAGAGCGGAAGCCCAACAAGTTCTCCAGGATGGCATGAGGGCGTCAGAGGAAATGATTGACTGTGCGATTGATGTGGCGAGTACGGGATTTCGCATCCTCGCCAGTGCTGCAGCCCTCCGCCGCCAGGGCTGGCTTAAATCCACTTCCTTCCGGCAAGAGGTCCAGTCGAAGATACTCGACATGCCCTATGACGGTGAATCTCTTTTTGGCGCTCACATTGACGAGGCGCTTGAGTCAATTAAAAAGGACACCGATACAGCAAAGTCGCTAGTCTCCTTACAATTTAAGAAGCAGCCCTTTCGTGGCGCCCGTGGAAGAGGTTCGTCTTCCACAACTTTTCGAGGAGGACACACTCAGTACCGCCAATTCAACCAAGGCAATCAACGTTACTCCTCCCAACAGTCTACTCGCCAAAATCAGTCAAGACCCTATAAAGGAAAACCTACTTATAGGGGTGCCAACAACAAACGCCAGTGACTCTCATGTCACACAAGGAGTTGGAGGGAGAATCTCGCAGTTTTATTCCCAATGGTCTCTGATAACATCGGACCAATGGGTATTGGACATTGTTCGCAAGGGTCATGCCTTGGAGTTCACAGAGATTCCTCCTCATTCTCCGCCATCAGGCCCGCCACCTCCCCATTTTCTAGAATTGCAACATCAAGTTCGTCTTCTCATACTAAAAGGTGCAGTCGAAGTGGTTCCTATATCACAACAAGGGACAGGTTTCTACTCATGTTTTTTCCTCATTGCCAAGAAGACGGGAGAGTGGCGGCCTATACTGGATTTGAGGGCGCTCAATTTCTTTCTGAAACAGCAGTCTTTCCGCATGCTCACATTGTCAGAAGTCTTGCGGCTTCTCTGCAGCGGAGATTTCCTGTCCACGATAGATCTGCAAGACGCCTATTTTCATGTGCCGATTCTTCAACAGCATCGCCAATTTCTAAGGTTCAAGGTAGGCACTATCCATTACCAATTCAAGGTGCTGCCTTTTGGCCTGCGCTCGGCGCCTCGTGTTTTCACGAAGGTCCTGGCCCCAGTCATGGCTTATCTACGTCTGCAAGGAGTGCAGATTTTTCCTTATCTGGACGATTGCCTCCTGAAATCTCCGTCTCCTCTACAGCTGGCTCACGACACAAGTCTCTGCCTACAGACTTTCGAGTCACTGGGGTTGACCATCAACGTGGACAAGTCTCATTTAACACCATCACAAAGGAGAAACTTCCTGGGTGCCATTCTCGACACGGAATTATCAAAAGCCTTCGTTTCCCAAGAACGACAGGTGAAGATAGTACGTCTGGTCACCCTCATCCGTTCAAAACAGTCAGTTTCTGTCCGCATGTTGAAGTCCTTTCTGGGGATGGCGTCGTCCTGCATCGCTCTACTCCCGAACTGCAGGCTCCGCACTCGCCCTATTCAGGAGGAACTAGACCTGCAATGGCGCCAAGTGTCAGGATCCTTCAACGATCTAGTGAGAGTCTCGTCTCGCATGAAAGACAGTCTCCTTTGGTGGAGAGAACCATCCAACCTAAACGAAGGAGTTTCCTTTCTGGCCCTTCCTCCGGATCTAACACTGACCACGGATGCATCCATGGAGGGTTGGGGAGCTCATCTCCTAGACCTTTCAATCAAAGGAAAGTGGACACCGTCACAACGAACATGGCATATCAACAGATTGGAGCTGCTGGCGATCTTCCTTGCTCTCAGATCTTTTCTGCCTGTAGTGCAAGGAGAGTCCGTGCTGGTTCAAACGGACAACACAACCAGCATGCACTACATGAACAAACAGGGCGGCACAAGATCTCAGCCCTTGTCTCGGCTAGCTCAGAAGATCTGGAACTGGGCTCTTCGTCATCGAATCTCCCTGGCGGCGGTCCATCTGCCGGGGGTTTCAAACATCCTAGCGGATTCGTTGAGCAGGTCCACATCATCGACCCACGAGTGGGAGCTTCATCAACAAACTCTGGACATGGTGTTCCGCCGTTGGGGTCGTCCCCTGATGGACCTTTTTGCCACTCCACTGAATCGGAAGTGCCCCGCCTTTGCGAGCTGGCATCCTCATCCGGGGTCCAGCGGCAACGCCCTTCTCATGGACTGGAGCGGCCTGTTCGCCTATGCTTTTCCTCCCATACCATTGGTGCCGAGGACATTGTGGAAGATGCGCAGGCAACCCTGCCACTTGATACTGATCGCACCTCGTTGGCCCAGACAGGCTTGGTTCTCAGAACTTCTTCTGTTGTCCCAATGCACGCCCATTCGTCTACATCCACGTCCAGATCTTCTGTCCATGGACGAGGGCCAAGTCTGCCATCCAGACCCGACCACTCTTCAGTTATGGGCATGGAACCTGAATACCTCGAATTCGCGAATTTAGAGATGCCCCAGGAATGCAGAGAGATTCTGGCTTCTGCTAGAGCTTCCTCAACTGTTCAAACGTACAAACTAAAGTGGAAACGGTTTTGCCATTGGTGCGCAGAAGCAAATGTCCATCCACTCACTTCTGCCCCGGAACAGCTGTTGCCTTTCTTTCTAAGCCTTGCTCAGTCTGGCCTCTCTTATGCCACCTTGAGGGTCTTTCTGGCAGCTATTTCACGTTTCAGACATGATGGCTCAACCTCTCTCTGCTCATCCAGAATTATCCGACAATTCTTTAAAGGCCTCTTCAGGAAGTTTCCTCCTATCAGACGCCCGCCTCCGGCATGGCAGCTCAACGTGGTATTGTCACAGCTCATGAAGCCTCCTTTTGAGCCAATCCACAGAGCAGACAGCAAGTTTCTTACCTGGAAGGTCGTTTTGCTTTTGGCCCTAACATCTTCTCGCCGTGTGAGCGATCTTCATGCTTTCACAATCAAGCCTCCTTATTTGCAATTCAAAGCAGATGGAGTATCTCTTCGTACCAATCCCTCTTTTTTGCCAAAAGTGCCTACAGATTTCCATCTGAACGAACCTGTCTTCTTGAAGACTTTCTTCCCGAATCCACAGTCACCGGCAGAACAACGCCTTCATTCCTTAGACATCAGCCGTTGTCTAAAGTTTTACATTTCAAGAACTGCCCCTTTCCGCAAATCAGATCAACTTTTTGTAGCATATGGAAGAATGCGAAGGGGACATTCAGTGACAAAACAAACACTTGCAAGATGGCTCTCAGCAGCCATATCCTACTGTCACCAACAAGCTGGCAAGCCTTTACAGTGTCCTGTGAAGGCACATTCGACGAGAGCGATGGCGTCTTCCACCGCCTTGTTTGCCGGAGTGCCTCTACACCAGATTTGCCGGGCGGCAACGTGGTCGAATAGGCACACCTTTACCAGACATTACTGTTTGGATTCTATCAACGAGGCGGATACCGCAGTGGGGCAAGCAGTGCTTCGCCATCTCTTTAAATAAGGTGAGCCTCTGTTCCCTCCTCCTTTTTCTTCTGTGATTGCTATATGCTTTTAAGCTATGTGTTTACTTCTTGTGAAGATGCTTGCAATCCCAGTGATAAGGAGTTACTGCTATCTATTCTATTCAAGCATGTGAATCTATGAAAGACACCCCTAATACTGGAGAAGAACTATTGTTACTTACCTGTAAACAGGTGGTTCTCCAGTATTGGTGTCTTTCATAGATTCACATGCGACCCACCCTTCCTCCCCTCAGAGGCTCTCTTCTCCTCATACGCTATTATTACTAGTGCTACGAAAATCTGAGGGCTTGAGCTTCTGAGGAGAAGGTTCTAGAGGGTGCTTGAGCCTGATTGGCTGCAGTTTGGACCAACATAATGACACTGATATGTTACAAATGAGTTTTTTCTCTTGTAATGTCTTCCTATGGAAGTTACCATTTAGAGGTTTTACAGTGTATTATCTCTATTATTATTATTCTATGATATTATCATTTATGTTATATTAGCAATATTGCTATTTTTATGTACCGTGGGACTCCCACTTCGACGACGGGGAATATTCAAGCATGTGAATCTATGAAAGACACCAATACTGGAGAACCACCTGTTTACAGGTAAGTAACAATAGTTCTTATGTTATAAAAGGCAATAGTGGAGAATATATGGGACATGACATGGACATGTTGAACCCAGTGGCGGCCATTACTTAATGGGGGGTGGCGAGGCAGGGGGATGGGGTGGGGAACCGGGGGAGTAAATGTAAAAAAAAATTGGAAAACAAAACCACTTACCTGCTCACTGGCTGCTTCCTCTTGGTCCTCTTCGTCACTCCAGGAGCAGGAAAGAAGCAAACAGGCTTCCAAACTTCCCTAGCCAATCACAACGCTGCGTTACAGCAGCGTTGTGATTAGTCTGAGCACCGTGGTTCAGTTCTTAGAGAGGGACTGGGTTGCTGTTCGTGTTTTCCACCCAGGCTGTGCATTACAGTAGGTGGAGAACATGCAAAGTGTGCATGACTGTTTGGCAGGCCCATGACAACCTGCCAAACTGTCATGCGCACTTACACCACAACACTCCTCCCCCTGTTGCTGTGATGTCCAGCCCCGCCCCAAACCAGCCGAGCCATGGCGGGAAAATAAAATGTCAATAACGTTCGTTATAATCATTTTTTTTTTCCTTTTTCAACTGCCCACTAAGCAGTGGGGCGACGCTCCTCCACTGTAGCGGAGGAGCAGCCACTGGCTAGTGGATTCTTTTATGCTTTTTTCACATATGCAGTATTGTTGAAAGGAAATATGCTGAATGTGCCTAACTGTGTCTTCATCAGTTTGTACAGATAACTTGTAAGATTGCCAATAAAAATGTATTTAGAAAAATATATTATTTTTCTTAATATCCCATCATGTTGACCTACATAGAGGCTGAACTTCCCAAGAGATTACAAACCACACAGATTAATCTTCCAAGCCCTTGCCCCAATCAAGAAAATGTGTATCTTTAGTCATTGGAGAAAATATATTAAAACAATCAGTTCACAGGTTTTATTCAGAGATCTCTCTGTGTTCCAGTATGGTAAAAACGAGAACAGTCAACACAAAGATAATAAAATATACTTTTAGGTAACATTATCGGTAACATTTCACATTGGCATTTCGGTGCGTTGTGTGTAGTGTCACAGCACAGAAGCAGCCCAAGGCAACGAGTAGACATGTGCCTACATTTACGAAAGGCTTGCCTCAAAACTTGCACAGTGATGTGAAGAGACAGCTGCTCGTGTGTACGTTTAACCTTTCATGCTCCTTAATAAGAAATGTAACCCACAATGCCACACTGCAGAAAAAAGTGGAGGAGGAAAACTTTGTAACAAGATGTTTAGGCAGTTGAAATATTAAAATGACATGTTGTGCCCACAAGCGTTGTTTTAGCTTTGATGACAAGGAAACCATGCGTCTCTGGATGATCAGTAGAAGAGGTGTTTTCATGTGCCTTAATATCACACTTGTACCCTGGATCTGTTTCGAAAGCTTGAAAAGTCAGTTTGCTGATTAGTGTTCGGCTATAAAGTGGTACACCGCCTGAAGTTAGTGTCTTTCTGCCTGTCATCCATCTAGTGCCTTAGATGTCAACGGTTTGAGTGTTGTGATTGGTAGGTGAGAAGTTCCGAGTTGAGAGGGGTAAAAAAATGCTGGGAAGTAACATAACGATTTAAGTTTCGTGCTCAAAATGCAATTCCTTTGAACATGCATGTGAGACTCTCTGTTGGTTTACAATACTGTTTCTGTTTATTAACCTTAGAGTCTGTCTAGAAAATTTTGAGGTATATGTACAAGGACTTAATGCCAATAGAACGTCACTTTTTAAGACGTTCTGGTGGCGTTAAGTCCATCGCCTTATTTACAAGGCGACGTTAAGCCACTTAACATGGCTTAATGCCGCCTTGTGAATAATGCCCCCTTTCATGCTACACTTAGCGTGAAAGGAGCGACAAATGGGTGTTGCAGTGGGTGTTTTGCCGCAACACCCATTGATTTTTATGCTGCGTCCCTATTTAAAAGGGTGGCGTAAATATGGGGCCACAATTAAAACCAAAAAAAGCCTGATCTTAACACGGCGAAACAAAGACAAATAATTAATAGGAGAAATTGTTAATTTCTCCTTGTTTTTGCTGTTTCTATGTGTGCTACATTGTGCAGCACACTTAGAAACAGCCTATCGCCATGAATGATTGTTTACGTGCAGGAAGGAGTGCCTTCCTGCACATAAACTATCATTAAAAAATTACGGTTTGCAACTTCTATATGTGCTGCAGAATACAGCACACATAGGAGTTACAAATCGCCATTCTGGATTGTTTATGTGAAGGAAGGGACACCTTCCTGCACATAAACAATAAACGCAGGCACCTTTGCACTGTGGTATAAGGGTGCCTGCGTTGGCGCGAGGCAGCTTATTTTTGTGTTCCTCTGAATCTCAGGGTCTATTTCTAAGAGGCGATATAGGAGTACAACCTTTGCTATTAACCACTTTTTCCGTCTATCAGATCTTGTGTCTGTCTTTGAGCATCAGGGCCCTTGTGCTTCTCATCTCCATTTAGACTGTCTCTGTGATTTTTGGTGTTACTGAGCAACTTCTATATGGCGCTTGTTGTTTTTACTTGTAGCTATTTATACTGATGAATGTAAATATAAGAAATTCACAGAGAGGCAGATTTATCGAAAGTTTGTGACACCTTACAGCTGTTGTTGTGGAAAAAAAATCTGTTTTTATATTGCAGTAAATCTGGTCCGCAAATAAACATTGGTGCTTTGTTAATCACTTACGGTTAGTTGAAACTCCGTTCCCCTAGAACCTATGCCAAACCATGATAATTAGCTACAAGGTGTGCAAACTTTGTGAATACTAGAACAAACACAACAGTTTTTCGGCATAATGAATGGATGTCGAGCAACCAAAATGCTAAGATAGTGGAAGTGACATCACACACACCTTTTGACCTTAATGACATCACACGAATTGGGATCATTGGCCCATGCACCTGAATCATTCAGAGGAAATGATGTCACATGAACTTAAGCTCTGATGACTTCACGATAATTAACAAGTGTTTGTTTTAGATACCACCTATATTAGGGTGCTAACCTTATCTTTGAAAGAGAAGGGGGCATAGTACATACCCTGAACCATAGCAAGCTAGTGAGCCACACCTTTTCCAGAGTGCTCGGGGATTCTCCCCCGGATGGCATTTTGAAAAAAATTAAAATACTGCACTTTAAAGTACAATTTTCACATAAATTTGCGAAACAGCCATAGGCTCTCAAAGAGTACTCTTTAAATATTCAAGTCCTTTCATGAAAATTGTGCATTTTAAAGAACAATGTGCACATACATTTGCTAAAAAGTCATAGGTTCTCAATGAGCACTCTTTAAATAATCAAGTCCTTTCATGGTGTGCCAATTCAGTGAACCTCTAATAAAAGAGAGATGGACCCCCAAACCAAAGGGATAGGGTAACAAGTCTGAAAGAAAGCCGTAGAGCCATCGGGTTTGCACGCAGGACGCTGGTGTTTTCTCACTTAAGAGGCTGCATACGCCCTTAAAAAGAAGTGTGTGAGAGACTGGACATAGCTCTCTATCCCTGAGCCAACTGCGTACTTTGAATATAGTTCAATGAATAAGAAGACGTGTGTATATACAACTTACACGCCCATTTTTCTCGCCATGGCCACCGTACCGCGTGCCCATTAGTTATATCTTGAATATTTTACACGCTTTTAATACATAACCACAGAAATCGTAGAAAACACGTTACACCTGGAACGAGTATTGAATATTAAGAGAAGAGTAAAGATATCATCTGTTGAGCAGCGTTATCAGAAATCTGTTGTTTTGCTGGAAGTGAACTTTTAGTTCATATAAGGAAGCTCTATACTCTGAATGTAAAAGCAGTTTTGCTTTACAGAAATTTCTTGGGAAGACAGTTAATATATTCCTGATGAAGGCGGCTATACATTAAGTGTCCGTCGAAACGCGTTGAAACAAAGGGAGAAGTTTTTTTTTGGTTTTTTTTTTGTTGTTATTTTTTTAGAGTTTTATATAGCGCGAACTAGACCCGAACCGAATCAGGTATCAGAGCGCTTTACATAGCACAAGTTACGTTTTTTACATGAGGACACACACTTTCATTTTTAGGCACGGGGAGATTAAGTGATTTGCCCAGAATCACAGAAGTACAATTCATATTGATCTAGGATAATTCTGACTGGCGCGGAATCAATTCCTTATTAGTGTACCTCCTTTTTTTAGTAATAGGAAATGCTTATGATTGTCTGTATATAATTTGTTCCTTTTCTATATTGTCTGTGTTCCCAATTTTAATTATGTCTCAATTTTATTGTTTTTTAATGTGAATAAACTGTGCAGGCTGAATATATTAGTGTTTATAGTTTTTTATAATACTTTTTGCATTGCTTCAATTGATAGGTTGTTTTGTTATAATAATATTTGTCTATGTGGTTGAAACTACTGGTGTCTTGAAAATTAGGTCCCAAAGGGAATCTTTTATGACGGAATTCAGTGAAACTGGAACCTCCACAGAAGTTGACCCCAGTTTTTCAAAATGTGCCATGGGGTACCCCCATTTGTCAATAATAACATCCATTGAGCCAGGGCTAGTTTTTTGTCATGTGTGCCCCTAATAAGCCATTTAGGCCAACATTGTGTTACTAATGCCATCCTTAAGGGTCATGAGGGAGCCTTATGTTACAATTACCCATAATATAGCAATGTTAGTATTTTTTTATGGTTGGCTTCCTCCTATACAGGGCCGGACTGGGAACCACAACCGACCCTGGCAAAGTGCTCGCCCCGCCCCTCCCCACTCGTTGGGGGTTGGAGATGACGCCGAGCTCTTTGCCAGGGCAGGTTATATGCTGCAAAAAAGGCCCTGTAACAAAAATGGCCCCCACCCTTGCGGCGCACCGACGGATTGCCCTGTGCCCGCTATGGCCAGTCCGGCCCTGCTCCCATATGCCAAAGTTTGACAAAAAACGTACCTCCAATGCGCTACGAAGATTTAGCCACAAGTGCCCCATATGCCAAGAATTTCCTGAAGTTTGTCAGCACCAGCATTTTTCTACTGGTACTCCATATGCCATGAATGACTTACTTCTAGTATGCCAGTATTAGTATTTTACAGTGGGTACCCAATCTGCCCAAAAAATACCTCCAGTGTGTCAGTGCCAGTATTTTTGTCATAGGTGCCTGTCATGCTAAGAATTACCTCTAGTATGCCAGTACCAGTATTTTTGCCATGAGTGTCACTGTAAGCCAAGAATTACCTTAATTATGCCAGTGCCAATGGGGAACTGCCAAGGTACCTATCTGACTTACTTTCACTCACACACATGCCCACTCAAACAGACACACAAGCTTGCACATATGCACGCCCTTTCTCACGCACAAACACAATTTCACTTGCAAGCATGCACACAACATACATTTTAAAGCATATTTTTACTAACCTCAGCTTCCATCAATGGGCTCAATTTGTATTGCACTATTAGTGGATAATAGATTATTCTTCTCTAGTATTCAAATAAAAAATGGGCAGAACCAAAAAGGATGGCAGAACCACAATGCCCTAAGGCCAGCTGCCCCTGTGTTCTAGGCACTGATTTTGACACCTCTGAGACCAGGGGTCACGAAGGCAGTGGCAGAGGTCGCAAGGGCAAGCCAGGGGTCACTGCTGCTACTACCAGCGACCCTTAAATGGCACCCATTCTTAATGTTAGCCTTCAGCAAGTACCAAGTAGCAGCAGTTTTGATGTGGTTGTAGTCGGCCAGCCTGATGTTGCCACAAGGACCAAATAAAGTCGTCAATTTCACATTATGCTTTTTCCCCAAAAAAGACATGTCTCAAGGTCCCTTTTAGCGCCACATTCACTCTTTCAGCACCAGACAATTGACACATAACTGCTTCTGAGTATAAGGAATCACCATGACAATGTTGTAAAACCCATGAGTCAACAATTGTGTTCATTGCCCTACTGAAGGCACCGTGGTGCACATAACGAGTTTCTAGAGGAAAATTATTTAAGGTTTTTTCCAAACACCTGGCATGTCAGAACATTTTTCTTTTTTCATCAAGACTCTGCTGTGGGCTCATTCCTTCCTGTCAGTACTCGGTAGTTGTGCATGTACCATATGTATTTCTCTAAGGAACTGCTGCTTAAGCTAAGCTACCGTGGGGCAGGCAGACACTCTTCACAGATGCCAGTGTAAGTTTTTATTTATTTATTTATTTATTTAACTTGTAACGGGCAACAGCTACCCGCAGTGGGTTTCCCGGCGCTAGGGATAGACTCAAGAAGAAAGAAGTATCAGGTAATATCGAGCAGACCAGGACAACGGGCAGATCACTCAAAAAGCAAGGTCTTAAGTCCCTTCCGGAACCGCAGCAAGTTATTCTCCAATTTTAGAGCAACTGGTAAAGCGTTCCAGAGCTTGAGCCCTATATGAGCGAAAGACATTCTGGCAAGTTTGAATCTTGGGATAACAAAGTCTCCATTCCCAGAAGATCTAAGGGTTCGATGAGTCCTGTACGGTTGAACTAAGTTCTGTAGGTATTTAGGGGCTGTGCCCTGCCTAATCTTGAACAGATAACATAAGGCTTTAAATTTTTTTGGGGCCAGATTGTTTGGTTCTTGTGGAAGCTCAGTTACAACTTACATCAACAGTGTGGCTTCACTCTCGCATAACTTTTAACAGTTTAATTTCCTATTCTCACCCATACTCTGACGACCCCCCAACTCTTAAACTGCATTACAGTGGATTGTCAAATATCTCATTGGTACCCTACTGCTAACCCTCTATCTTTCTCTTGATCATTTCATTATCCACCACATCAGGTTTTGTCTTCAGCTGATGATAACAGACTTTTGAGTTTGGCCTCCAACCTTTCAAAATCTCCAATGGTGTTTCTGTTCTGGCGGACTGTGGCATCATTCTCCCTGCTCCCTTGTTCATGTCTCACTTCCATCAGAAGCCTCGAGAGACAATTCACTGAACTACCTGAACACTAGTGACCCTGGTGATGATCCCTAGAAACAATGGTTTCAGACCTTTCTGACACACCTCCGGTGTCCCCAAAATATATCTTGCCCTGGTCCTAAAAAACCCTTAAATTGACACTGAGCAGTGCAGTCAAAGACAGACGTGACCGAGCAAAGCAGGGTTGTTCAAAGATCCTGATCACCATCACTTTATGTGTGGTACCTATTATTTGTCTCAGAGGATAAGTGATGGTTGAACTCCTGTCTCTCTGTGTGTGATAGGGTGGTACAAAGACAGACGCGATGCGACAGAGCACTGCAGGGCAGTGCTAATACAGACGTTACACGACTGAACACAGCAGGGCAGTGCCAATACAGAGGCGCCACAATTGGACCAGGTGTGGCTCAGGCAGGTAAGAGCCACCCTCCCCCCCCCAATATGCAAAATAGGCACCGGCCTCTGAGCCCACCCTTTTTAGGGGCCCGCAACAGCGGATCAAAATACTTTTGATTTGATCTTGAAAGAAAGTTACAATCAAGCTTTCTTAAATATTGCTTCTTAAAGATAGAAAAAAATGAATTGCCTCAAAGAAACGAAAACCTTATATTAAAGACTATAGAGAAAATACTGTATTCATGTAATGTACCCATTAACAACTCAAAGTACATAAACCAGAGACATCAGATTCGGTTTGTCTTTTAAACGCTCATCTTCTCACAGCTGTCAGTTTGTAATAAAAATCCAGTGCATTTGGTATTAGGAGATTATTTGGGAGGCGGGCCCCGAAATTCGACTGCCTAGAGGCCTCCACAGGGGTTAATCCGGCACTGTACAGCGTCCATCATCGGCTCTGAGGCATGAATAAAATACTCCCCTTCGTGACACAATAATGTGTAGTGCTACAGGTGGGAAAGGTGAATTAAAAGGACAAAAATCTGCATTTCTCGCCTCTTCTGATATGTCACCATCTGTATGGCCATTTCCTTCTCTGTGGGGCCGCCGCCACCTCTTCTCGACACGCGTCTCCTCCGTGTGTTTATTTCTCCGTTCCTCACGCTGTGACGCACCCCGAAAGACGTAGCAGAAATTGCTATCGATTACCTCTCTTGATTATCTTCGGGGTCCCGAGTTCATCAGCAAAAACCTAATCGCTCTACTGTGCCCGACACGCTGGAAATGAGTGAGTTGTAACGACGTTGAGACACCCAGGAAACGCGAGACCCAGGGGGCTCGGGAGGTCTGCAGAGCCGGGAGGAAAGTCTTTTCTCAGGCGGTGAGCACTGAGACAGGGGGCTTTAGAGGTGGTAGGCATGCATAATGTACCAAATGCAGTTCATTTTTTAAATAATTTTTTTCAATGCAATTGCAAATGCAACTACGCTGGGCGGACTCACACCTCCTGCTCAACGTAAACAAAACCAGTCTTAAGCTTTGTCTGAAAAGTCAGACGTGAATTCGATACCGGAGAGTCCAGTTGCTGGAAGGTCAGAGCGAAGAGCGAATGGATACGTAATCAACAGAAGGCCCAAGTGATACAGAACTCCATCAGCCTGATTTATGAAGCTAAATTGCACTTGCAAAGGGAAAGATTCTCAGAATCTTGCCTTTTGCGAGTGCAATTTTTGCATTTGGGATTCATCATCCCAAATGCAAAATTCGCTATTAAAGAATTCGCACATTTGCGAAGAATTGCATTTAAGGAATCTCTATTTGAGATTCCTTAAATGCAATTCATGAATCATTTTAAAATTGCGAAATTGCAATTTTGGGCCGCTATTTACCGAGAGGTCAGACCTCGTGGTAAATAGCAAAAACTTAGAAAAATGCATTTAAATGCATTTTTCTAAGTTGCATGTTACACACACACATGTCCTTTAGACATGTGTGTGCGCAACACCAATGTAGATTACATTTCAGGGGTGCTACAGGGTGTCCTTTGGACACCCCTGCACCCTTGAAATCGCATCCTTATTTGCGAGTAGCAAATTGCTAATCGCAAATAAGGAATAACTCCCCATTCATTCCTATGGGCCTAAAGGCCCATAGGAAGAGTTATTCCTTATTTGCGATTAGCAATTTGCTAATCGCAAATAAGGAACATGTAGGAATCGCAATATTTTTTGCAATTCCTACATGAATCCCGTTTTTCAAGTCCTTAATAGCGATTCCTTATGATTCGCTATTAGGGGCTCGCAAAACGGGAGATTGATGAATCAGGCTGTTAGTCTTTCCAGTGCCTGGATGGCTGCGAGAGCAGCGGGCGCTATTCTTTTAGAAGTCCTTAAATGCTGGTCGTGTTCTGGTAGCCAGGGAGGCACAGGGGACGCCTCGGCAGGCCTGACTCACTTCAAGTACTAATGGTCGAGTGAGACGGACCTATTCCATGTGGGTGTGTCTGTGTGTGCGAGTACAGTGACGTATGAGTGCGGATGGTGTTGAGTGTAAAAATAGTGCTATAGGGATGCAAGATGTAGTGTGCAACTATACCGCTGTGTGTCAGTTTGTTATTATGTGTGAACAAAGAGTTGGTTGTGGGTAAAGCGTTGTGAATGAATACAGTGTAGTATTGTACTTGAATATAGTGTTGAGTGTGGCCGCTGTGATTATAGTGCTGTGTTTGATGCTACTGTTGTGTGGAAGCATATTATGAGGTATGTCTGTAGTGCTGTTTTTGAAGGCTCGGGCTGGTGAGTAAAGTGCTCTGCTTGAGTATAGAGATGTGTCTGAGTGTAATGCGCCTTGTGAGTATGCTGTCGTGTGTGAGTATAATGCTGTGCTGTGACTAATCAAAGTATTGTGCGTCAAGGGAAGGCCACTGACATTTTTTGCCACAGCAAACAGAGCCGCTTTCCAACTCCTCGTTAGCATTGCTCTAGTACAGTGGCATTTGCGTTTGAAATTACAAAAACTATAGAGGATTGGTACAGTAAAAATTGGAAACAAACAACATAATTGCCTTCTGATATGTTCTCCTTTAATATGCAAACTGCGCTGCCTGAAATCTTAAGGTCAGATAGATATGAATACAAAAAGGATTAGACGTTGAGTGTCAAGTTTGACATAGATCTCAAGTGAATGCCTACATCACTGACTTTCAAGTGGAATTTGTCTTTGGTAAAAAAAAATATGTAGGTGCATATAGAGGATTTGAAAACAATGGATCAACATTTTTCCCAAATTCTTGTTTTTAGCAGTTTTCGAATTGCTGTTCCAGCCATGATTGCGTGCAATCAAACCATTGCCATTTCTTGCTTTTGCTTTTTCAGTAATTCTCTGAATTTGGTGATATTTAGAAGACACAGTTAGGGCCTTTCACAAACACTGCCTGCTACCAAAACTGTAGGCCTCCATTGACTCCCGTTCCTTGTCAGTGCATAGGTTTGTGGTGGAGCAGAGGTCTGAGGAAACGCATTAACGCAATAGGCTGTAGATTATATCTTTTCTTGGAGGGCACTGAATGCGTTGTCATGAATGATTTATTGAACTCTTTCTGTAGTTTGAATTTGCTTCAGGACTATATTTAAGCCACGTTACGTTTATTTGCCTAATGCTTCTTTGGTTTGAAGCATGTTATACATTTTGCACTGGGTAGATTAGCTTCTGGTGTAGACCAAGGCCCAGCTTGTTTCTGCCACACTTATTGCTCTCATTATTGTGACACTTCATGTATTTTCTGCTGCATTTTCTCTGCTTTTCTAGGAGTCGAATGTTATAGCCACGAGTCACTTGTTTTTTATAGAAGGTAGATTGTATTAACTGTGTTTTGATCTGGGGGTTGTGGGCACTGGGGTGCCATAAAGGTTGTGCTCCCAAAATCTTCACTCTAAAAAAGAGAGAGTTTTCCCAAACAAACCCAGAAAGGACCGGGAAATATCACAATCAAAAAAAGGGGAGATTCCTTTCTGTGTGTTCAAACTCATATACTCAAATCAATACAAAAACCATTTGTTTAGACCAATTTCAGACTATACAAAACCCTATGTAAACATTCTAATCAAAGCATAATCATGTATATATCATAATAATTTTTATTAAAAGAAGATCAAATTTAAAATAAATGCATATTTGTCAGCAATCCATTAAAATCAATTACACATATTATTTACATTGACAATAGTATGTTAAATTGTTATACATTTCATAGTGAATCAGTACATCTTTCACAATACACATCATTTAAAAAATTTATACACATAAAAAGGTCCGTATGTCGATGCGTTTCGGTGCTTCGTTTTTATAGAACACCTTCCTCAGGAAAGTATGGTTTAAAAACATCAAATCTTCTTTTTCTTATTTATTACAATCTTACGGGTACCAGAGGAATATCCCTGGGGTCACAATAGATGATGAACCTCAACTTCAACTCTCTATTTCATCAGAGAATTTAATGCATGGTGTGCCGTGCTTTACTTTTCACTACACTTGTCTTGCAATACTCAGGCTTTATTAAGGCTCGCCTTTGATGGCAGGGGGGTATTTTTTCCTCCTCTGTCATTTTCCAAGGTTAATCCCTCTTTATGCTTTGAGAGGATCCTGAGCGCCTATAGTAGATGTAGCAGCGGTTCACCTTCCCGGTCTCCCTGGTTTTCCGAGTGAGATTTAATAAAAATTATTATGATACATACATGATTATGCTTTGATTAGAATGTTTACATAGGGCTTTGTATAGTCTGAAATTGGTCTAAACAAATGGTTTTTGTATTGATTTGAGTATATGAGTTTGAACACACAGAAAGGAATCTCCCCTTTTTTTGATTGTCCCAAAATCTTCACTACATAGTACTTATGCAACGAGTGGGTGAGATAATTGTGGGCAAAACATACATTATTCATAAATTGCTAAACATAACTTTAACGAATGAAGAGTTGAAGTCAGCAAAGCAAAAAGCCATTTATTTATAATTATTCCTTACTTCCTTACACGGGGGCATTAACAATAATATATCTGGCATGGTTTTATTGATTTTATGCATATATTATATATGCTTCAATATTTTTCAATCCTCAGGGTGCCATATAAAAATGTCACACTTTCATTGTGTATTAGTGAGTCCAAATTAATTAATTATTAATGTCCCAGTATTAAATTCACATTGAATAATTGACCTGTTTTTGAAAGTGAGCACTAACCGATTGCTGATTGAAGTTGTGGTAAGGCATCAATCAATCAATCAGGGAATTGTAAGCACGCTACTCACCCGTGAGGGTTTCAAGGCGCTGGAGGGGGTGGGGGCAGTCCGCAGATCTGTTTAGCCAAAGAGCCAGGTCTTGAGGGTCTTCCTGAAGGTGTTCAGGGAGGGTGCGCGTCTAAGGCATAGAATAGTGACAGGGATAATAACATTGTCTAAATTAACATGATCATATTCTCCCACACACACCAGTGCAATTACTCTACTACCTTCTGTGATCCATTATACATCCTCTTGAAGTTGCAGCTTCAAGATTAGTGGTAAACGTTTCACAAAGTCTTTCAAACGTGTATGTCAAACTTGCGTGTAAACCAATTTGGAATTGAGTATGGAATTACCAAATGCTGATTTACAGAATCCCAATGTGTAAGTGTTTTGGTGTGCACACAATCCGTACGTCTATGAACTATATGCAGGATGCACAGGAGTTCTTGCACTGGTGAGAATGTTAGGAATAGGAATGTGGTCATACCCAGGTGCGAAAATTAGTTGTGTTGATAGCACCTTCATAGGACACTATGGCCCTAATTATATCAAAGGGAAAACTCACTGGAAATTCTACATCTGCATTAACTGACATGGCCGGGTGGGCACAGTAATTTTGAAGTACATCATTTCTACTGTATTCTACATTTTTTAGGGCCGAGCTTGTGAGAGCGTGCGCTAGCGCATGCATCTCGCTTGCTAGTCTCTATTGTATCCATAAATGGGCTTGGATCCTGCCCGTTGCTTACTATTTGTTGGCTTGTGTGGCACTCTTCTTTACTGCCTCGTAATTCGTCAAAGCAGGCCTAACGTCATTTCCATTCCTCTCTATGTAGTAAGGACCCAGCACTGATTTATTCAACCTAATCAGTACCAGTCTGCTTCGCCCGATGTTATTGACGTACCATTTTGACCTATTTTACATTAAGTGCCCTGAAAACAGAAGGTGTGCGACTGGTAAAAACGTGCCCAGCAGTAAAAACAGAATTGCAAAGATTTTTTTTCTATAGTTAAGTTTCTTTTTTTTGCCTAGTCTTATTTTCTCACTTTGCACTCACCTTTTCTTTTGTTTTGCTCGTGGGCGCTGTTCTCAAAGGAGGAGCATTATCTTATTGCAAAGCAACATTGTTTCTATTTTATGTGTAATTTAGGAAATTATGCTTCAATACATACTCGTGCAGTACACCCCTATCCACCCCACTCTAATGTGCCCCACTCCATTCCACACCAATCCACCCCACACCAATCTATCCCACTCCAATCCAATCCACACACCCCAATCCAATCCACTCCCACTTCACTTGAATCCTCCCAACCAACCCCACTCCAATCTGCTGCACTCCAATCTGCCCCACTCCAGTTTATACCACTCCAATCCAAAACAATCTGCCCAACTCTAATACAATGTATAAATACAATGGGGGAACCCTGTGTCCCTCAGAACCTGGGTAAGTATAAGTAGAGCTACAATGGTTCTGTCGGGGAGACAACAATTACATTGCTGATAAAGACGAGTCTTGTTGTGATTACTTTATTAAACTCTCTGTGTAACCAATATGGCAGAGAGTACAATTGGGCTAAATCACAACGCACAACAACATGAATATTTGAACACAACAATACAACAAGAAACTCCAAATTGCTTGCAAAAAATTATTATTTGTTTTTTTCGAGTTTTCACAAACCATTTCTAAAAACACATTTTTCAAGGGCTGTCAAATTGAAGCGCAATTGTGAAGTGACCAGTGTTTAAAATGACACAGGTGCTCAGTGCTGGAAGTGCAGTGCATATATATATATAAGCTGTATACAAGTATAAACAAGATGAAGAATGGTCAGAACAGCAACGAAGACAATATCTCTGGTTGTGGCAGAGAAGCTCAATACTATACATCAAGAGATTTGTTAATGCTGAACCATGTGTTATCGCCGATGTTTCGACCATTATGATGTGTTAGTAGGGTGTCATAGCGGGTCTTCTTCAGGACAAAAGGACAGCCTAAAAGGGGAGGAGAGAGAGTATCAAATTGTGTTCCAGGTCTAGGACATTCTGGGGTAGGTGTGGTGATGCCCATTACTCACCCAGCAAGTGGGAGGTATCCCAAGGCGTCCCTTGCTGAGTGGAGGATGTCAGAAAGATCTGAAAATTGGATCAGATAATTACAATAGGAACCATAGCTCTGTGGGACAAGAAAAAAGGTTAGGTGCGCTGACGAAACAGATTACCTGCACTTATCAGGAAGGCTCAGGTAAGGCAAATCTATGGAATAAATATGCATATGTCAGGTGACTACTAATTTTAAAAAGAAAGGAGCTAATCTTAAAAAGAATTCTATTGAACAACCAAGCTCTATGCTTACCTATTGAGGGTGAGGTTAAATGAATAATTTGTCTTAAAGTGACACAGCAATGTTGTGCCCTGAAAGGAAAGGGCAAGAGAATTATTAAGCTGTTCAAGTTATTTGCATGGGAGGCACTGTCTGAAAGTTACGCTGTGTGGTTTAAATATGCATACATAAGGTGACTCTAATCCAAAGCAATCTGCCCTACTCCAATCTTCTGAACTCCAATTTGCCCCACTCCAATTCAAAACACTCCAATCCTCATATCCCACCCTACAACACTCCAATCTGTCCCACTCCAATTCACCCACTCCATTCCAAAACGACCTGACCTATTCCAATCCAAAACAATCTGTCCAAGTCCAAAACAATCTGCCTCACTCCAGTCCAAACCAACCTGCCTCACTCCAATCCTAAACAATCTGCCCTACTCCAATCCAAAACAATCCGCCCCACTCCAATCTGCTCCAATCTAAAACAATCTGGTCCCTCCACTTCAATTTTCTGCACTCTAATCTGCCCCACTCCAGTCCAAAACAATTTGCCCCACTCCAATCCAAAACAGTCTGCCCTACTCCAATCCAAAACAATCTGCCCTCCTTCAATCCAAAACAATTTTCCCCGCTCCAATCCAAAATATCTGCCCACTCCAATCTGCCCGCTTAAATCTGCCCCACTCCAATCCAAAACAGTCTGCCCCACTACAATCCAAAACAATCTGCCCCACTCCAATCCAAAATATCTGCCCACTCCAATCTGCCCTCTCAAATCTGCCCCACTCCAAAACAATCAGCCCTGCTCCAATCCAAAACAATCTGCCTAACTCGAGGACAATGCAATCTGTCCCACTCCAATCCAAAGCAATCTGCCCTACTCCAATCTGCGGGACTCCAATCTAAAACAATCTACCCCACTCCAACCTGCCCCACTCAAATCCAAAACAGTGTAGCCCACTCTAATCTGCTGCACTCCAATCCAAAACAATCTGCCCATTCCTATCAAAAACAATCTGCCCTACCTCAATCTGCCCCACTCCAATCTAAAACACTCTGCCCCACTCCAATCTAAAACAATCTACCCCACTCCAATCTGCCCCACTCCAATCCAAAACAGTGTGTCTCACTCCAGTCTGCCCCACCCCAATCCAAAATAATCTGCCCCACTAGAATTTAAAACAATTTACCTACTGAAACCGAAATAATCTGCCCCATTCCAATCCAAACAATCTGCTCCACTCCAATCTGCATGCTCCAATTTGCCCACTGCAGTTCACCCACTACACTCCAGCCCAATCCACCTCACCCCAATCTACCCACTCCATCCAATTCACCACAATCCACTCCAATTCGACCCACCCCACCCCACACCAATCCAATCCACCCCAATCCAATCTACCCCACTACAATCCAATCTACCTGACCCCCATCCATTCCAATATACTGCACTCCTTCCCCAATCCGCTCCACTCCAATCCTCCCCACTCCAATTCAAAAGAATCCAAAACAATCTGCCCACTACAATCCGCCCCCAATAATCTGCCCCACTCCAATTCAAAACAATTTACCCCACTCAAATCCCAAAAAGTCTGACCTATTCCAATCCAAAACAATCTTTCCAAGTCCAAAACAATCTGCCTCACTCCAGTCCAAACCAACCTGCCTCACTCCAATCCTAAACAATCTGCCCTACTCCAATCCAAAACAATCCACCCCACTCCAATCTGCTCCAATCTAAAACAATCTGGTCCCTCCACTTCAATTTTCTGCACTCTAATCTGCCCCACTCCAGTCCAAAACAATTTGCCCCACTCCAATCCAAAACAGTCTGCCCTACTCCAATCCAAAACAATATGCCCTCCTTCAATCCAAAACAATTTGCCCCGCTCCAATCCAAAATATCTGCCCACTCCAATCTGCCCGCTTATATCTGCCCCACTCCAATCCAAAACAATTTGCCCCACTCCAATCCAAAACAATCTGCCCCACTCCAATCCAAAATATCTGCCCACTCCAATCTGCCCGCTCAAATCTGCCCCACTCCACAACAATCAGCCCTGCTCCAGTCCAAAACAATCTGCCTAACTCCAGGACAATGTAAACTGCCCCACTCCAATCGAAAACAATCTGCCCTACTCCAATCTGCCCCACTCCAATCTAAAACAACCTACCCCACTCCAATCTGCCCCACTCAAATCCAAAACAGTGTGGCCCACTCCAATCTGACCCACTACAATCCAAAACAATCTGCCTAACTCGAGGACAATGCAATCTGCCCCACTCCAATCCAAAACAATCTGCCCTACTCCAATCTGCGGCACTCCAATCTAAAACAATCTACCCCACTCCAACCTGCCCCACTGAAATCCAAAACAGTGTAGCCCACTCTAATCTGCTGCACTCCAATCCAAAACAATCTGCCCATTCCTATCAAAAACAATCTGCCCTACCTCAATCTGCCCCACTCCAATCTAAAACACTCTGCCCCACTCCAATCTAAAACAATCTACCCCACTCCAGTCTGCCCCACCCCAATCCAAAACAATCTGCCCCACTAGAATTTAAAACAATTTGCCTTCTGAATCCAAAACAATCTGCCACATTCCAATCCAAACAATCTGCTCCACTCCAATCTGCATGCTCCAATTTGCCCACTGCAGTTCGCCCACTACACTCCAGCCCAATCCACCTCACACCAATCCACCCACTACATCCAATTCACCACAATCCACTCCAATTCAACCCACCCTACCCCACACCAATCCAATCCACCCCAATCCTGCCCAATCCAATCTACCCCACTACAATCCAATCTACCTGACCCCCATCCATTCCAATATACTGCACTCCTTCCCCAATCCGCTCCACTCCAATCCTCCCCACTCCAATTCAAAAGAATCCAAAACAATCTGCCCACTACAATCTGCCCCCAATAATCTGCCCCACTCCAATTCAAAACAATTTACCCCACTCAAATCCCAAAAAGTCTGCCCCACTCCAATCCAAAACAATCTGCCCCCTCCAATCCCAAATAATCTGTCTCACTCCAATGTGCCCCACTCCAATCAGCTCCAATCCAAAACAATCTGCCCCACCCCAATCTGCAACACTCCAGTCTACCTCACTCCAATCCAAAACAATATGGGCCCGATGCAGGTAGGCATTTACTGGTCGGTAATGGCCGAATTCGGCCGTTACCGACCGGTAAATGCCTTTTCCAATGTAGGGGGCATGTATTTACAGATTCTGTATTTTTACCGAATCTGTAGTTACCGATTCGGTAAAATTACCGAATTGGTAAATACAGACTCGGTAAAAATACCGAATCTGTAAATGCAGATGTAGGTGGCGCTTTAAACAGTGCCACAGACCCCTCAGAATTCGTTATTTACCATGTAATACTATTACATGGTAAATAACGAATTCAGGTGTACATGCACATCTGTGCATGTACACCTGTGTCAAGTGACACACAGACATGCCCTTAGGGCATGTATGTGTGCCACATGGCACACAAGCCTGACATTGGGGTACTACAGGGTGTCAAAGTGACACCCCGTTCCCCCTGGCATGATTCGGTATTTACCGATTCGGTAATTACCAAATCGGTATTTGCCATTGATTCCTATGGGCTTCAAGGCCCATAGGAATCAATGGCAAATACTGATTCGGTATTTACCGAATCGGTAAATACCGAATCATACAGATTCGGTAATTTAAAAAGAAAAATTACCTACATCTGCCTACTTCATATTTACCTACTCTTAAATACCGAATCGGTATGATTCGGTATTTAAGAGTAGGTAAATCGAAATTACCTACACGGGCCCTTAGTGCCACTGCAATATGCACACTCCAATCTGCCCCACTCAAATGCAACCCACTCCAAACCAACCCACTCCAATCCTCCTCACCTCACCCCAATCCAATCCACCCCTATCCATCCAAATCCAATCTACCCCACTCCAGTCCACCCACCCATCCCCTCCAAACCACCACACCACAACCCAATCCAATCCACCTCAATCCAATCCACCCCACTCAATCCAGTTCACCCCACCCAATCCAATCCACCTCAATGCAATCCACTCCAGTCTAATCCACCCCACTCAATCCAAGCCACCTCACTCCAATTCAATCCATACATTGCAATCCAATCTACTCCACTCCAATGGGCCCCATACAATTCACCCCACTTCATTCCACCCACTCTGTTCCACTCCTCTCCATTCTACCCCACTCCAGGCCACTCCACTCCAGTCCACCCTACTACAATCCATCCCACTACAATCCACCCTACTCCAATCTAATCCAGCCAATCAGTCCACCACACCCCACTCCAATCCTCCCACTCCACTGCAGTCGAGTCCACCTCACTTTGCTCCAATCCATGCCACTGTACCCCAATCCAAACACCCTATCCCAGTTCAGTCTACCCCACTCAGTCCAATCCATCCAGCCCACCACACTCCAATCAACCCCAATCCAATCCAACCTCTCCAATCTAGTCCACCCTCCACTCCCCTCTATTCACCACACTCTAATTCAATCCTCCCAAATCCAATCCAAACCACCCCACCACAAACCAATCTAATTTACTCCACTCCAATTCACCTCACTCCATTTCATTCCACCCCACCTCATCTTGTCCACCGCTTCAATCCAACCCACTCTATCCCAATCTAATCCACCCTAATCTACTCCAATCCAATCTACTCCACTACCTCAATGTACTCTAACCCACTCCACCCTATTTCACTTCACTCCACTCTAACACTGTACTCTATAACACTGCACTCTATGACACTTTCTGCCGCTAAATCGTTGAGCTCTACTCCCCTCAACTCTATTCCCCCTACTCAACTCTACAACACTCTACTCCAACACATTCTCCAGTCTACGGCACTGTACTCCCCTGTACTCCCCTACTCCACTCTAGGACACTCCATGCTACTAACTTTGAGCCATGATGAACAGCAGCCACACAGGTTTATAGCTTGGTAAAAACACATTGTCAAAGTGAATAGCTCTTGTATAGGCAAAACCTATTGGCTTTCCCAATGCTTGTTTTAACTTGAGAATGGCAAATTAAGGTTAGGAACAAATGTTTGCACACCAATTCCCAGAGTTTCCATTCTTGGCCTTTTTCCATGAGGTCATTGGGCCAGGTTTTTAATTTGGTGAAATATGCACGGGAAAAGACCTAAAGGCGCAGTTTTCCTGCTACACTTGTAATTGTGATTTGGGGAGGAACTTCTGTTTCTGTCAGAATCGAAGTTAGCATTGGACTCGTTATGTGGGTTTATATTGTGAGTATCCATGTTGTTGCAATTTATGGGGTTATTATTCAAACTCCTCCTACCCCATGCACTTCTAATCTTGTAGAAAACAAATTGGTGTTACATTTAGTGAGGGTAAGAGCAGGGGTGTTGCAGGGTGCTGGGAAAGTATTTTGTTGGAATAGAAAAAAATACTGATTCTGAAGAAAAAATGGAAAGGGAAAACATCAGCACTTTTGCCATGACTGTTTAGTGTCCTATGCAAATCTGCTAACTAATTACACATCCGTACTCGAGTGTATTTTGCACTTTGTGGAAAATCTGCAAGATTAGGACTAGTTGAAATCTGCTAAATTTGTAAATTTCCAAGGAGTACAAGTGGGACGTCCGCGAATTGCATAAAAGCCAGACATCTCAGTAGATGGTAGGCGTACAGCTGAATCCGTACAGATTAACCAGGGCACTGTTAGTGGATTATCAGTCTTCCGCTCTGTCTCTGCTCTCACAGTATGATTGTAAATTATGGAGAGAGGCTTAGAAAAATGGAGAATGATGGCAGATAAGTAGCACCCGACTGATCCCTTCTTTCCATTTCATTTACATTGCAATAACTCCACAGGCAATATTTAGTGTCCAGTAACACAGGTACATAGATAACTAATTATACATTGATTACAGATTGGGGTGACCAGGATTATTTTCCTTCCACTGGGAACCTCGGAGACTTGACTTAGTCTCCCCCCTCCACCTCTTTCTCAGTACTTAAGAAAATAGAGGAATTAAATATAATTTTTAATAATTGTGTTATGCTACTTTAATGGCCTATGGCCGAAATAAATATTTATTGGATTTGATATATATATAACTTTGTATGCGTGGACACACAGACAGACAGACAGACAGAAACACACACACACAAACACATGATTATTGACTGTAGAGAATGACTCCCCTGCTACCCGGCTCCTGAAACCTTGTAGAATGTACTCTACCACCACTGCTGTCTTTGCGATGCCAGGTTTATGGGACAGAAACAACAGCAGCACCCAAAGGGGAGAGGAGCTGGGAGGTTACCGTCTATTTCATAGGGGTGAGGGGTCTATTCATACTGTTATCCTTCTGGGATCACTGGCGTGAGAACAACTTTAGGTGGGTGATAATGAAGGTTCTACATAAAGCACTTCGGATAAAAGTGCTACAGACAGAACACACTTTTGCTATTATAAATCAAAAAGTCATTGTATACCCTTTGAGAGTGTGATGTGTTTCTCGGTAGTGTAAGAATCCATAAGATCACCCATCAGTCAATTAACGACCATCCTGTAACTGAAAGAAAACTGTGATGTAGGTTATATAAAAGCATTAACACCTACTAGGCATTTGTACAACACTCACAATGATCGGATCATTGAGGACAAATGGAAGTGGTTAATGTCCTTCTCTGAAGCAGTGGCTGTCTTTGCCCCTCTACTCCTAATTATGTGCAGGTTATTTACTATATATTTTTTTTCAAACCAAAATCTGAAACTGAGATCGGAACAGGGGCGGCTCCTCCATTAGGGCGGAGGAGCGTCGTCAGCATGTATTACTGAATGCAAGAGTTGCTTAATACTAAGGCTTGATCCCACCTACTGCCTCTCTCTTCCATCACCCTATACTTTCTGTCTCTTTATCTCACTCTTCTAGGTTCAGCCCTGTTTTCTCCCCTTGTTTTCGGGTCTTTCTCAGCATTCTTCTTTCTCCCTGCTATACCTTCTCTCTTTTGCTATAGATCAAAGGCTAATGATTAAATAAGTCATAGTACCCCAAAATGAGTCCTGGTGCCCAACACGTGCAAACACCTGCACAATTAAAACATTGGCGTGGCCATATCCTGGTCCGCTGAAACCCCGGTTGATTATGTTGTGTTGGATTTTGTGATGTGGGCTTTTGAGCCTTAAAGAAGTCTGTTTTATGACTATGTAGTCTGAGTCAGTTTGCATTAATTTGGCCATTAAGGCTTGAGAAATGGCTACTCTTTCTGTTTGAGCCCATATATTGCTTTCTTAAGTCTTTGAAGAAGAGTTTTATGCCCTAAACCTGTGTCTGGAAGACTATCTCCATGTGTGTAACATGCCCGAAGTGGCTTCCTGAACCATTAAAGATAACTTGGAAGAGGGTTGATCACTGTGGGTTTGTGGACGTGATGTGTGTTTTCTTGAAGTAGTAGAATTCCTGTGTTCATTCGTGAGGAACACAAATTTGATTAGCAGAATGACAAAGTATTTTATGTAGGTGCAAAGCAGAATAGGAGAAGGTAATGAATGTCACAGAGCCCTGAAATCTACTGGGGATGGGTGAGAGTTACATTAGTGGAGGAGTAATGCACTTTTTTATTATATATCTGTTGGATATGCTTACTAACAAGTTTTGACAGTATTCATTCTGTTTTGTTGTCAAAATGTGTATGAACCAAAGTCCCTGACTAACTTTAAAGCTTTAGTATCCCCAACGTTTTTCTGATAGTATCTTTAAGCAGTTTAGCAAAGAAACAGGTCCACTTTCCTTAGGAGAAACAGCTGGTTCAAGGCTGTTTTTGTTTTTTGGCAATGTGTACCTTGAGGGTCTGGTTGGTGTCCAGAGTGAATCCAAGTGACTTGGCATTCAGTTAAAGTTTTTAAAAAAAACTTTATTTATCATTTTACCAATTATACCATCAATGACATGTCAAATAATAGTTCCTGAATAATTTATCTTGCATGAACAACTGTGCGATACAGTGTACAACATGATACCACCAACCACCCTGTGATGACTTTATTACGCTGTACTGATCCTTACCCTAGACATTTTACACTAGACACTCCTACACAATGTATCACCCAGAACTTCAACTATACTCCCAGATAAAATACAAACAGTTTATGCAGAGTGTTAGCACGCAATTCTATCCACCCCAGTGGGAACTGCTCCATCAGGGGTGCCATCAGGGGTAGTAGACTGCAAAGTTTGTAAATATGTGTTCAGTGGATCCCAAATATCCTTCGGGCAAGACCTAGGTGGAAGCAGTGTGGCATAGAGTTCACAATTCGTATTGCAGTATGTGAGACTGGAAAGCCATGCAGCCGTCGTAGGGAGGGATCTACTGCCCCATCGCAGTGCTATCTCCAATTTGGCTAAAAGTAGAGCAAGTGCTACAAATTTGAGTATCTTGGGGGAGATATTGCACACATACCCCAAGAGGGCAACTTCAGGAGAGGGTTCAATGTCTAGTGAGATCATTTGGGGGAGTGTTGCAAAATCGGCCACCCAAAACTCCGCAATCTTGCGACAAGTCCATTAGATGGGTAAAATCCGCCTGGGGGCTACCACATTTTCGACAATTATGGGGCCGGGACCAACATAAAAATAGCGGGAACTGCTTCAATCTTAGTTTTAATGAAAGTAGATAAACACTCATATAACTTTTGTGATACAGGAATTGACATTGTTAAATAAGGTGGATTACCTAAATTCTTAACAGTTGAGGAAATGTCTCAGATGTATGTTTGGCTATCTGTATTCTGTTCGCATAGTAGTTCATATTTGTTTGTTTTAATTTCATTATATAATTTGTTGACACCAGTTGGTCGGCCTTCTTGTCATCTGGACCATAGGTAAGCCTCCATCGTCTTTCTAATTTTTTTACAAGTTCATTTAGCTAAATCTAATTCTTCAGTGAACCAATAAGCTGACGGTTTAAAAAACCTATTGCATCTTCTTTTGGGGGCGAGCCAAAGTATCCATTATGGATGTTAAGTGTATCAGTGTAGGGCAACACAGTACTTTACATCACGCACACATTATATAGAGACCGTGAATCATACAAGTATGTAAATCAATCTATAGGAAATGTCACATAAGATAATGAGGATTACAAGAAATAGGAATCACGTCATCCATACTGATGGGCAGTATATTTTAAAGTTTGGCCAGGAGAAGCACAAACTCAGGATTTAAAGTGTACTCCAGTGGTTGGGGTTGGCTTTACTAATGTAAATGTAAATGTATTTCGATTTATATAGCGCACTAATCACCCAGGGGTCTCAAGGCGCTTGCTTAGGGAACCCGTCCTGGTATTCCCCTGTGAGATACCCCAGCAGGGTATTCACAAGGTGAAAGCCAGGCATCCCGCCGCGAGGGGCCGTAGTGGAGATTAAGCAAGCTATTGCCCGGAGTCGCAGAGTGTGACCCCGTGAGTCGAGTAGGCACCGGAGCGAGAATTGTCGAGTCCGTGGAATTTTTGAGCCCGAGACCCGCCGAGGCGGGGAATCGAACCCTGGTCCACGGCTGATCTCAGCTTCCGGGTCTGCCGCCTCTAACCACTGAGCCACGCTTCTCCACTAATAAACGTGTATATCTGCCCAAACACACTCTTTTTACAGTAGCGGCCTGTGTGTTTACAAAGTGGCAATGGCCGGGGGAGCGTTAGACGGACAAGACAAAAATGTAAAAAAAAAAATTAAAAACCACTTACCTGCCGCATCTTGCCCCTCTCTTCTGCAGGCACAGGCTCCCAGAGTTCACTGTGGCCAATCCTGATGCTGCTTTCATGCTGCTGAGAGCAGCGTCAGGATTGGCCTGAATGCCGATGATTTACACTCCTAGTTAGACTGGGAGCCTGTACCTGCTCTCTCCAACAGGGCAATGACGCTGTCTCCATGACACGGTTCCTTTACAACGCGGCTACAATAACCACATTTTTACCATGCGTGCCATTACATCACAAGTTGTTTTAACGACTTACTGTAGGGGGCATGCTGGTGTTGGATTTACAATCCAACACCTTCCCTGCTGTTGCACAAACTGGAATAGGAATAGTAAATAATACTATTCCTAAGTCCAGCGCGCCCCCTACAGCAAGTCATTGAAATGACTTGCGATGTAATGGTCACGTTGAAACAACGTGGTCGTTGTAACGACCACGTTGTAATGAAAAGCATTGTCCACGCATTTGTTCTAAACAGTCATATTCGTTAGTGTGCATGACGTTTTGACCGGCCTGAGACGGCTTACCAGACCATCATGCGCACTGATTAGCAGTGCCCTGCACTCCCCCTCCAGCCTGTGATCACCCAGGCCCCGCCCCCAAGCCTCAGTTTCAAGAGAAAAAAGAAAACACTAAAAAACAAGGGATTATTATTGTTTTATTTTATAAAATGTCAGCTACTGTCAGGTTGGGTGACGCTCCTCTGCCATAGCAGAGGAGCAGCCACTGTCTTTTTAGTAACATTAGGATAATGAAAGACTGACTGGGGAAAAACTTTACTCAGGCAGTTTGCATGCAGCCCGTGTCGTATATTAGGATTGGAACTTAATGAACTGCAAATAACAAAAGTATCTCTGTGACAAAGGCAGTAACCCACTGAGCTATCCACAAAAAAGACAGTTTGTTATCTGCACTCAAAACTGCCACCAGACAACCTCAGATTGCACTCCAGCAGGATCATTAATCACCAGAGTTATCTTGATATTTTTATTGCTGCCATGCATCTGTCAGCCATGAAAATAATGAAAACAATGATTTTGAATGAAGCGTACAAGTATGTGTTTTGCTGAGCCTTTGCAGATTCTAAAAACATGAACAAATAGCCACACACTCTAGCAACCTATTCTCTCTAACAATTGTAAAGCGCTCTGATACCGGTGAGGGTCATGTTTTCGCTTATACAAAACTCTTAAAATGAATAAGTTCTTACGTTAATGTCGAACTCTGCCGTGCAGCATGATCTGATAAAGCAGAAGCTGCAGGGGTAAGGAAAGGTGTAGCTGTAGCAGGATAAACTTCTTTTCTCCAGTGGTGAGCAGTAAAGGCAAGATTCACGCAGCAGGACAGTAGGAAAAAGTTACTCTGGTGCCAAAGGAAAGGATTTGCTCCCTTCGCCATACCCCTATTGTGCGTACAGTCGTGGGTGGGGACACAGCCCACCGTTCTAAAAGGAAATGCATGATTGGGGGTTCCTGCAAGATAAAGCCCTGGCCCAGTCACTCCTGGAATAGGCAGAAAAGCAACGTGCGGGGGAACATTTTTAATTACAGTGGGCATTTTCTATTGCCCTTCATGCCATCACTGGAGGGCCAAGGTTTATGATTGGGTGGGCCTGGCCCACCTGGATCACCCGCTGGCATTGGTCCTTGCCGCCACTGCTGCTTAAAAAAAACAGTACCACTTTGGTCACATCCGGCTTGTGGAACCCCAGGCTACACTAAAAATGTGTCTTGCTGGTCTGCTTCTTTAATCGGGCCAAGGCTAGTTATCTTAGAAAATAGCGACTAGCCTTTCTGTATCAATTTAGTACTGCCTCTTTTCAGTATTATGGAAAGAAATGCTTGCATATGAGTGGTAGTTCTTCTGGTTTTACTCCCCCTGAGGTGATTCATGGTAGTGAATCAAAGGCTTCTGCAGGCAAAAGCAAAGCACGTGTATGCTTCATTGGCGAGGGTGCTCTAGCGCCTTTTCAATGTGCTGGCTTAGAAATCATTTAGAGCATGTCGACCAACCACAACAGATCGATTTCCTAGCCAGAGGTATATCTGTTTCACACTTCCATGGGCCTGTGGTGCCCAGCTCTTGCTGCCTCCTCAGCAGTGCCTAATTTGTAAAAAAAAAGAAGGGTAGGACCCTTGTGAGGAGGCCACTGCAGCTTGCACCGCCCATTACTCCCACTAATGCTGCCAATAACAGTACTACCACTGCTAGCCATCACAGACAAACAAATGTGACAATTCAGACTTTAAACAGACATTAAAATGACTAATACATGCCACGCAAGCTATTCTTATAGATTTGGTTGGAGGGCATTAGTAATGTCAATGTTTACTTAAATATTAAACAACAGCTGTTGTGTTCCTCAGAAAATAGGACAAACAGTGCCACCACATGGCTGGCTGTCATATGAACCGGTGCTGACAATATTGTTCCGAAAACCAGAAACCACTGGCTCAAATTAAGCACTGCTCCTCAGACATGCAGGTGCTTAACTTTAGGGCTGTGGATTCAAGCTAAAACAGAATGGCACCAAATGTGTAGAATATGAAAGAATGAAAGGCGGAGGCGGCCCTGCTGGGTTTGAATTTGTGACAGCAGGTTGCACCAGACATCAGTGGCAAGCGCTTAAATTGATGTCTATTTTTATAAATTGGTTTTGGATTTCTTTTGTGTTGTATGACTTTCTTATTTCATTGTATTGGTACCTGTAAATGCTTTGCACTATCCAGGTTTGAGCTAAAGGTTTTACAAACAAGCCTGGACTGGACCCAAGATGGTATTGCGATTGTAGTACATGGCGAGGTCTCACAACCACTCCATATAATACACCACTTTCCACACAACTACCCAATTTGTGTCTTTGTGCTTTGCTTAGGCAAATGATGTCTAGTACTAATGCCTCTTCAATTTCTGTCAGCAGACAGTCAAAGATGAGATTTTGAAGACTTCAGTAAGAAGGTTGCTCTAAGGTGGAGAGGATGTGGCCTAATGGCTAGGGCAGTCAACCTCAAAGCTAGGGAACCGGGTTCGAGTCTTAACAGGGAGCTCAACATTCTGTGATTCTGAGCAAATCACTTAATCTCCCTGTGCCTAACAAAAATAAATGTGTCCGTCTGTAACCTGGCTGGTGCTCATGTAAAGCGCTCTGAGGGTAGTTTGGCAGGAGGGACTTGCTAAAGTACTATATCTACTGTTAGATCCTGACAATGGAAATGAGGCACAGCCCTGGATATTAAATATGGGGCTCATGGCCATTTTGATATCAAAAGGTCAAGCATGCTGGCTTGACAGAAATATGTTTGCAAAAGGGAAGGAGTGGAGGAATTTTTGGCCTCAGTAACGTTATGTCATGTTATGGTTTGTGCTCTGATGACTTACGTTTGTGAATGTTTAGAATATCTGATTGTGATAGGTTTCCACTTTGTTTCAGAGTTTCATTAGTAGGATAATAAGAAAATACATATAGTTTCTCATCCAATTCAACATTTCATGTAGAGTGCACTACTATCGGGCAGGGTATCCTGTTTCCGAGCAAGCGTGAGCCTAGCCAAACCTAGGGTCTAATGGGACTACTCAAAAACAGGTCTTCAGCTTCTTGCAGTATTAAAGAAGGAAGGAGGAGGCTCTTATGTGTAGTGACAGGTTGCTCAATGCTTTAACGGTGATGGTTTGTGAAAGATGATGCGATTATTGAGGTATGCTGTGCTCAGCCACTATGTCTTATAAGGTCTTGAAGAATGGCATACACCGCTTTGTAGGGCCATTAGAATTGGCTGAAACATGTTGACCCTAGTACCACTAAGGGGTCGAAGTCACATCCCCCATCGTTTCTTTTAATATGTTCATCAGGGACACCAATTGAAGCTGTGATCAAGTCTACTGAGAGGCATTTTTAATTAAACTTTTCACTTTCCTTTCACCACACTCTGCTTATTCTCACCAACACCAGGCAACTCACATTGGTGGGCCCTCAAGTACATCTCAAAAATGGGTCTCCCCAGTTTTGGATGAGTGGTAGCCCACACCACTACTACTTAGGTCAGTGGTTTAAATAGGTACCCAATGATGAAGTATGCCAGCATGCCACATGAGGGTTGTTGAGGGTTTTCATCTTAAACATTTTTTTTCAAAAAGAGACCTGCACATTGTGAGCCATTCTAAATGTTTAGTTTCTCCTATTAGAGCTTATGCATCTATTTTGTGCCATGTGAGTTACTAGGAGTGATGCACAATTGGTCTTTAAATGCTCCCTGGTGACCCTCCTTTTGTTTCTAGCGTTATGTAGTGCTTTGAAAGTGTGAACCAGAAGTTTTAATTGTGCTTGTTTGTGTATGGGGAGCCACTGGAGCTCCTTCTGGTGTGGTGTGATGTGAGTACAGTGTGGGAGGTTGAAAATGATTCAGACCTTCAAGTTCTGAATGGCCTGCAGCCTTCTGGTGAGTTCTTTGTTGATCCTGGAATAGAGGGTGCTCCCATAGTCCAGATTGCTGGTGACCAGGACATGCATGACTGTTTTACAGGTGCTGGTTGGGAGCCAGCTGAAAATCTTCCTTAGCATCTTCAGGTTATGGAACCAAGAGGCAGTGACGGAGTTGACTTGGGCAGTCATGTTGAGTTTGCTATCAATGACGATCCTGAGGTTCTTTGCATGGGTGGTAGAAGTGGGAAGTGGGTGGGTGCCGGTCGTAGCTCTGTTGGCCACCAGTTGGAGTCCCACGAGAAAGTGCTCTTCCTGATGATCACAATTTCAGACTTGTTGGTGTTCAGTTTTAGACGGTTTGTCTTCATCTGTGGGTGATTTTAGTCATGTAGCCATTGAACCTTTTGTGGGTACTGGGCATCTACTCCATGAGGGAGAGAATGAGTTGCAGGTTATCAGCTTAGGAAAACACATTGATGTCATGAGAGCTGATAATGCTAGCTAGAGGGATCATTTATGCATTGAAGAGGGCCAGGCTCAGGGAGGATCCTTGCGTAACTCCGCAGATGAGGTTTCATGCGTCCGAGATGTACGGTGCCAGAGTGGCTGACTGAATTATTCTAGTCAGGAAAGAGCAGATCCATAACAGTATGTGTCCTTAGATTCCAAAGTTGTGTATGCTTTGGGTGAGGATGGAGTGGGAGACCATGTCAAATGCTGCAGGGAGGTCATGGAGGATGAGGACCTCCTCTGTTCTCTATCCAGTCATGCGGATGTTTTCTGTGGGGGCGATGGGGCTAGTTTCTGTGCTGTGGTTGGGTCTGAAACCAGACTGAGTGGTGTTGAAAAGTTGGTGGCCGCTGAGGTATTCAGTGAGGCGTTTGTTGGTAATTTTTTCTAAGGTCCCTTTTATGATTTTACAGACCATGTGAAGTATGGTACTGTGGTCCTTGCAGGGAACAAGGTGTGCAGGGCATTAGAAAAATCAAGCTGTAACATGATGGTTGTACTCCAAACCAGTTTTTTGAAGTAAATAAATTGAACAAAGAAGGTTTTAACCAAAAACAGAGAGATCAGGCGGAAATTGTGCAAATACCGATGAATTATATCTTAGGAGCTTGCCAAATAACAAGGAGGGAAAGATTCACTTCTTATACGTATTATGTTATGTCTCCAAGCAATAAAATCTGATGAGTCTGGTCCATGGTACAGGTGAACTGGAAACAGAAATCAAAATGATAATTTATTGAATTTTTAAACAAATATCATTTGCATGGCTTCTAAGTATTATAGTATAGTTATATTATCATAGATAAATACAAAGTACCAACTACTGAAACATATTGAATTGCACTAGCAATTTGTTTGAACAAAAATGAGCATGTATTAAAAAAGATTATTACAAAGGCTATAAAAGATTGCTATTCCTACAGGGAAAGCATATAGAATATGGCAGAATTGAAAATATTTTTTCCATAAAGAAAACATGTACTCAAGTCACCAAGTAGCCTTAACCCATACAACGTTTTGATATTTGACAACCACTGTAAAAGGAAATAAAAAATCCAATAATAGGGAAATCATAGGAAAGAAATAGGCAAAAAGCTTCATAATTCACATTGAACTGGCCCACCATGTCTTATCTATAGGATGTTATAATAGGCGAGAACAGGTGGAGTTGGAAACAGGTCGTTGTCAGAATTTCAGCGATTCGGAATCTCCAGGCAGGCTTCATCAGAACAAATGTTATTGTAAACCCAGTCTACAATTAAAAACATAAAATGCTGAATTAGGAGAGTACCGATATGTAATTTCTTATTATCCTACTAACGAAACTCTGAAACAAGGTGGAAATTAATTGGAACCAGATTTTCCAAACATTCACAAACTTAAGTCAACAGAGCCATAAAAGAACTGAAAACGGGATACCTGTGACAAGCTGACCAGAAAACATTCAGGACTAAATATAAATTTGAATCAAACGTCAAACAAGTGTTGAACTAATTAAAAAAAAAGTACCCAAGGATGGACAGAAGGGATGTACAGATTTCAACTAAACAGATACCTGCACAAGTACATTAGACAGTCAGTTCCCTTGGTAATATCACATTACTCACTTAACTCACATGTGGTACCTAGATCTTCTGTGAGTGAAAATGCAGCCCAAGAAATGTTGAACTTGCAAGACAGATAATGGATTTGGTCAAAAAGTTAAAATGTGAGTTTCTTTCTTCAAACAATAAATCCATCTTCCCTCCATAAAATGTGAAAATCGGTCATAATAGGAAATAGAGGACAGTGCGACTAATTCTTCCTTAGATAAGTTTTTGTTTTTTGATCACTTCACAAGCATTAAAGATTATCTATGAGTTGAACGCAGGTTTTCAAAATTGTTCAACCCCTCTCTGTAGGAAATACGCCGAAAATCATAAGAATTGCATCTTTCTGTATGAGTAATTAAGAACAACAATTTAAATAGCACTTACTATTTTTATTTAAATCTTTTATAACGCAATTCATCCCATTATATAGACAATACATTATTTGTGTCTAAATCAGTGTACAAGCAATGCTAAACAAGATAATGAGGGTTACAAAGTGAAGGAGTCACATATCGTCCATACTGGTAGGCATCATATGCTAAGAGAGTATTGTCGGGAGAAATACAAAGTCAGGAATTAAAATGTGACTAAGCTGTTGAGGTTGACAGTACTAATGAGACTTTGGTACAACCCAAAGAAACTCCCTTTTTGGCAACCTTAGAATAATGACAGATTTTGAAAAAGTAGAGTTCTAAATCCATGCCTTCAGGGTCGTTCTGGCCCATAGGGCAATCATGCAGTGCCTGAAGGGCTAGTCTGACAGATCAGTGTATGTGCTGGTTGTTTGGCTGTTTGTGAGCTGGTTTCATAGGCTTGTTTTTACTGTTGACTTCTCTTATATTGCCGTAAACATTGCCTGTAACAAGCAAAAATGCATGCAGTCTCCTATACCTTACAAAACACCTACACAGATTGTCTTTCCAAGTTTAAAACTGTCCTGATTTACAAATGTGGGCCACTTTTTTCTCATCCACTAATACGGGGCACTTTTAAATTGGTGCCCTGAACTATTTTGTGTCCCAGTTTGACCCTGCATGCCTTGCAGTTTGCATGCAGTTCAGTGATGTCAATTCATAGCTGACTGCAATATAAGATGGATTGAATCTTATGAACTGCAAGTAACAAAAGGATCTCTGTGACAAAAACAGTAACCCACTTACCTGTCTGCATATAAAACAAATCTTTGATCATAAAAGGGTTTTGCAGTGGCACACTAATGCTAACGCGGGATTACTGGTTACTAATTATCTTACCAAATCCCATTTCCTGTCGACTGAATCGTTGGTACCTGTCTTGAGTAAAAGGTAATCTCGCAGTAAACAATCAATTTAAGAACTTACACCACTCTAAATGACCACTGACCAAAATTAAGTTTTAAAGATTTAATATAAAGTCAAAGATAACTGAAGATACAAACTTCTCAAAATGAGATTAAGAAGATAAATCGGTATCACTATGAACATGAACTTTTTGAATAATCTGAGTCTGAAAAACAGAATAATAAGTACAAGCTCGAAAACCATCAGGGTTGCTAAAATGGATACAAGTTGCAACCTCAAAGTCATTACAGAAAAGAAAAATTAAGGTTAGTCTGTCCCTACACTACACTAAATGACATCCCTACTTAACAAGATCTTTACCCTCTAGGTGTCAGCCGTGGTGATTTCCTAAGAAGATCACGCACTTCTCTTTGTCTCTTCTCTGATAATGGGTCTCTCCTGATCAGCCTATCTGCCTACCCATCCGCTTCCTTAGGCTCCCAAAATCATCTGCTCTGCTCTCCTCCCGGGTCACTTTCCCTAATACCAAATCACATTTCCAATAGAAACGCCCCTTGGGACGCCCCTCACGTGGTACATCTTTGCGCGGTAAAACTCCATGATGGTACTCTTGAAGACCCTCGTTATAGTTGACCTTGGTTCCCAGGCTCCTTCTTCCGTGCGCTGATACCCCCTGAAATTCCTGGAAACTCCTACAGGCCTGCGCAAGGCACCACTGAACAAAGTCCCTTTCATTCGAGCTGATTAGGACCCTCGCACCTGCATACAGCTCGTCCTGCAGTGGGCCTCAAATTCCAGACTTCACCATATCTTAGGCCATAAAACACTCTCAGAGCTCCATACTGGACACCTCACGACCTCTCCTCTAACGAGCACATGACGATTTAAACTACATGACATTATCTGTTCTGGCCTACTTGATTTACATGCAGCAGGTTCCTGCACTCTTAAAACGTTAACTTGATTTAAACAGCAAACATTCTTAACTAGCATACGTTTCTAAAATAACACATCTATAAAGCATATACTTTTAACCCTAAGTTCAATAGTACATTTTGAAAGAACCATGTCAACTTTATCTCACATTATTTTAGCAGCACGTTCAGGTTTGCTGTGAATTGCCCTAAGGCCTACACAAAATACTGGAATCCAAAATTACATTTAATTCGGACATGACTCTTTTAACATGAGAGAACCATGAGGTTTTCACATATACTCCAACATTTCTACATTTAATCTCACACCGTTATAATTATGGTTACTCTACTTAACATTCTATACATTTCGCTATTGAATATAAAACACTCGTGTGCAAAACATGTTTAAACTAACTACGTGCTTGTAAATATGGCGTACTTATACATTTTTTCAAACTTGTGCTCTCTCAGTCCCCCCTTTGATGACCTTTAGGGGTCATCATTACCATGACACTAAAATGTAGAACCTTTAAAGTGAAGACAGGGCAGTACCACTTCTTTTCATACTCTCTAATGCTTTCAGACTCTTATATTGAGTGTCCTGCATCGCTGTCAACTCTTCTTCCTGTTTCTTCATAGCTCTCTGTAACCTATTTGCTCTATACCATTGATACAAACGCACCAATCCCCACAAAGTGATTACACAAATCATTACTATGATGATGGGCTTCAATATGTACCAAACGATACCCTTTCCTAAGTTGGCAAACCAACTTCCAACTTTACCCATTCCATGACCTACTTTTTCCCACACATTTACCTTTGCCAGGTCCTCGATTTCGTAGTGTATGGCAGTGATGTTTTGTATATACTTCTCTAGAGGCTTTGAATTGTCTGGAATGTAAGTACAGCATTCCTGTACCTTCAAGGCCCTACAGACTCCTCCCTCTTTTGCTAACAGAACATCTAAAGCAAGTCGGTTCTGAAGAACCATTGCCCTAATCGATTGCATCTCCCCCTCTATCAGCATCAAGGATCTTGCAGTACTGGCAGACAGTCTATCTACGACTGTAGCTAACCTCCTGATCTTAATGTCATTCATTATCAATCCTAAGAAAGGGAATGCAGCACCTATTACATCTCCAACTACTTCTGCTGCACCCAGCCCTCGCTTCCATCTAGTTGATATTTCTTTCTTAGGCGTGTCTAAATTCTCAACATGATATATTTTAGGGAAGACAACAGCCAGATAGCATGATCCGTACCAATTATCTGGTAACTTCACATAGGCATATCTTCCACATACAAAATATACATTTGGTATTGCTTGCATCCCTTTCATGAAGTTCTTAGAGTAGTACTCCAATTGAAAGGCATGTTCACAATTTACTTGTCCTACATAAACGTTTTCATAATAGGAGTAACTCCTGTGAATGCACAGTTTCCCCCGTTTCTCCTTATCCAAAGCAATTGGACCAATACTACCTTTTCGTTGTTGTGCCCTTTCCTCCTTGGTCCAATCTGTTTCCCCTTGTCCTGATGCCTTCAATATCTTCTGCCTCCTGTATCTAGTATCTACCTGAGCTATAAACTTTTTCTCAACTTCTGATATTTGACAAGTCAGATTGTTGATTCGAGCATGTGAAGTATCTAACGTTCTCCATGGAATAAACCATTTGTGTAACCTGTCTTCGCTTTTGTAGTAGTCCCATTTGTTCAAATGCTTGAAATTCGGAACCTCTGGCAATGTCGAGTCGAAATTCGAGAAGTAATACTCAAATCCGTCTCGTCCATAAAACATACTTAACAATAAACTGCACGTTATCCCATATGTCAACGGGAGATGATGGTATTTGATACCCTCCTCCACCGAAATTGGTAATTGCATACAGACATAGCAATCCTTTACCTCCATGGCATCAACATATTCATAAAGCAACTTAGCATAAGCATTTGACTTGTAATTCCCCTGTGACTCATCCATGTGTAACCTTTTTACTTCTGCATCTAACAACGCTTTGTCTTTCTCATTGATGTTTCCCTTCTCCTTAATAATGGTAGTTCTCGGTGTTGACACTCCCTTATCCTCCTTAACTGTGGTTCCATCCCCTTCGTGTCCCGCTAGGAATGAAACAGTTACCACTAAAATTATAAGAGAAACCACTACTCCTAAAAATGTAACAGCTATACATTTTGCCCTGCGGTTCGGGTTGCCAGCCTCCATGTTCTCAAACAGTGTAGTTTTCGACTATCTTCCAGCCTTCACTTCCTCTTCTTTTCAAACAAAGTCTTTCTCTCTTGCAATGTCTTTCTTGGAACACTTGGAAGCTTGACAATTTATTTCCGCAAAACAATTCAAAGTCCAGTAATATAGACAACCCTAGCCCTTCTCCATCCGCTAAAAGGAAACCCCTACCATTTTTTTTTCTTCTTCCACTCGGCGCTAGGTTATCTTGCAACAATTTACAATTTCTTTTCAAAAGTCTTATTTTCGTCTGAAGTTATGTATGACTCAAGGAGTGACACTACTTCTTCATAAACGTCCATCCGAAGTATCATTCCCTCAGGTTCTGGACAGTTCGTACCACAACATGGAAAGTCAACTTTTTCTAGGATTATTCTCCTTATTTCGCTCAAGACAAGTGGACGGACGAAATTGGGAGTTAGCGTTTTTTCAATTTCCAATCCTGGTACTATCAGTTCTATATCCACAATTACAAAGGGGTTCGTTCTAATCAAGATCACTTTCTTCACCTTTCCAGATCTGCACCCCCTTGAAGACATTCGCAATATGATATTAGTCCACAACAATAAGTGCTCCTAGCATTTCTACTACTCGCTCAAGCATTTCCAAACGAAGAAGAGTTCCCTCCAATATTGGATATCGTGAACAGCAAACTGGAAACTCAACTGTTTCTAAAATCAACTTTCTTATTCCACTCAGGAGAGCAGGATGAACGATGTTGAGTGTCAGCAACCTTTCGGTCTCCGCTCCTGGCAGTAGAAACTTTATTTGCACTGTGATGATCGGGTCAGTTCTGATCAGTTCCATTTCCCTGATCCTCCCTGTTCTGTGTCTCCCAGACATCTGCAACAAGGTAGGTCCAGTCGGGAGTAGAGTATCTTCTGCTAGGCACTCGCACCCTACTTGATCTTCTAAGACCCTCCTCGGCTTGATCCTGGATATCTTCTTCTGGATCTGAGTCTTCGGATATAGGAGTAAGCGTTTCTTCCTGGGCCGACCTCAAACTTAGCCTTCTTCTCCTTGTTGGCCAAGTGGCAGCTCCAAGCCTTATTCTCCTATTTCTTGTCCTCCCACTTGGTTCTTGGTCGCTCCGATACGGATCTGAGTCTGAGTCGTATTCACTTCTGCTCTCTCCTTCAGTTGCGTCTTCTGTCTCACTGCCGTCCTGCCTTCGCTCTTCTTCTGAATCCGATGCGTTCCCAACTTCTTCCGACACCTCCTCAGCTGCCTCAATCCCTCCTTGCGACTCTTCTTCCACTTCCGGGCTTTCGTCTGGGATGGGAGCTGTTCCTTCTAGAGGTGCTGGAACTCTTCTAGTATGGGATGCATGGATCCAATTTGGCAGCCCCCCGCACTTCACCGCGGTGTTCGTTATCAGGATTACCTGAAAGGGCCCACGCCAGCGAACATCTAGGCAGTTCTTCCGGACGTGCTTTTTTACCAAGACCCAGTCCCCTGGGTTCAGGTCATGACACAGGTTCCTCGCTGCTGGAACTTCAGCCGCATGCACCTGAAGGGACACAGAATGGATGGCGTCAGACAGTCCTTTACAATAATCCAAGATCAGATCATCTGTAATATTCAATAGAGCAGTAGTTGGAACTGTAGGAAGTCTCATGGCCCTCCCCATCAGGATCTCGTGGGGAGAGAGACCTGTCCTCCTATCAGGTGTGCTGCGCATGCTCATGAGCACCAATGGAAGAGCATCTGGCCAACTCAAGGATGTGGATGCCACTACTTTAGCCAATCTATTCTTCAAAGTGCCATTCACTTGTTCCACAATTCCTGAAGCTTCTGGTCGATAACTACAATGCAGCTTTTGATCGATATTCAGTGTGGAGCACAACATCTTCACTATTTCGCTGTTAAAATGTTTTCCTCTGTCCGATTCCAAAGAGGCAGGCACCCCGAAGCGCGGTATCAACTCCCTGAGCAACAATTTAGCCACTGTGAGTGTATCGCACCTACGTGTAGGGTACGCTTCAACCCATCTGGAAAATACGCATACAATCACCAACACATACCGAAGGCGATTGACTCTTGGCATTTCAATGAAATCTAGTTGCATTCTATTGAAAGGCCCCCCCGACCTCCCAATGTGACTCAGTGTGACTGGGGTTCGTTTGCCTACGTTCAGCTGTTGGCAAGTAACACATCGTTTACAGACTGATTCTGCTGCTATTCTAAATTTAGGGCAATACCAAGTTTGCCTAAACACTCTCATCATAGCATCCCTTCCTAGATGTACTGGACCATGTATTTCTCTCGCCATGGGATTAGCTAATTCTTCAGGTAACACAGCTCTCCCATCTGCTGAAACCCAAAAATCCATTTCACTTCGCACACAACCTGCTATTTCCCATGCCTTTTTCTCTGTTTCAGGTGCGTTCTCCTGCATTATCCTTAAATCCTCCCAAGTGTCTACAGTTTCTAACATCATACTTAATTCAGTCTTTTCTTCTGCACCTTCTATTTCCACCTTTGAGAAAGAATAACTTTGTTCCGCACAATAACGTGCGACTTCATCAGCATATCTATTACCTTGTGACACAAAATCTGTATTCTTAGTATGAGCTACACACTTCACTACTGCAATGTCAACAGGACCTTGTAATGCTTCTATCAGCAATCGCACAAATTCTCCATTTCGAATGGGCGAACCAGAGGAGGTCATGTAACCCCTCTGAGACCACAACTGCCCGAAATCATGAACCACACCGAAACCATATTGGCTGTCCGTGTAGATGGTGACTCTCTTTCCATTTCCTGCTATGCAGGCACGAGTTAGGGCAATAATCTCTGCTACCTGTGCGGAATGTACTCCTTCCAGGCAAGCGGCTTCCACAACTCCAGTAATGGTACAAACAGCATAAGCTGCTCTCAACCGACCAGTATCGTCTCTTAAACACGAGCCATCAACAAAGTAAATTTCATCGGGGTCAGACAATGGCTCATCCACAATATCTGGTCTGGGTTTCGTGCATAGTTCAGTCACATCAAGGCAATCGTGGTCTTCACATCCTTCGCCTTCTATTACAGTAGGTAATGGCATCAAAGTAGCAGGATTCAAGACAGAGCATCTCCTGAGAGTCACGTTTTCTGCGGCAAGTATAACTTGCTCATAACGCGTGAGCCTGCTATTGGTCAGATGCTGCGTCTTCGTCCTGGTCATTAACAATTCAACTGAATGCGGTACATACACCACCACTGGATGTCCCATTACAATACTTTCGCTCCTTTCAATGCTGACACCCGTTGCGGCAACGGATTTGAGACATCCGGGCAACGCTGCGGCTACTGGATCTAATGTAGCCGAAAAATATGCAACTGGTCTACGGGCATTACCGTGGGTCTGTGCCAAGACTGACAAAGCACATCCCTCTCTCTCACAGCAATAGAGTGAAAATGACTTTTCGTAATCTGGCATTCCCAGAGCCGGAGCACGACATAAATCGTCTCTCAGCTGTAAAAACGCCACCAGACATTCTTCATCCCATGGTACCGGATCACTCACCTCCTTGTGCGTCAGTTTCTGTAAGGGCTTTGCTTTCAGTGAAAAGTTAACTATCCACTGTCGGCAGTAACCCACCATTCCTAAGAACATTCTAACTTCTCTCTGTGTTGTAGGCGCATTCATTTTCATTATCGCCTCAATCCTCTCTGGGGACACCTTACGTTTCCCTTTTTCTAACCTGTGCCCTAGATACTGTACTTCTGTCAGACAATACTGTAACTTGCTCGGAGATACCTTATGTCCATTTTCAGCTAAATGATTCAGTAAGGCAATTGAATCTACTTTACAAGCTTCCTCTGTTTCTGACGCAACAAGTAGGTCATCTATGTACTGTACCAGAACCGAGTTCTGTGGCAGTACTAGATTCTCAAGATTCTTTTTCAACAACTGATTAAAGATGGATGGGCTGTCTGTGAATCCTTGTGGGATTCGACACCATGTTAAAACGCGATCTTCCATTTTAAACGCAAAAAGGTACCTGCTCTCTTCATCCAATGGGATTGAAAAGAAAGCCTGACAAAGATCTATCACTGTGAACCATTCTGCTTGACATGGTATTTGAAACAATATCACTGATGGATTCGGTACCACGGGACAACATGAAACGACTATGTTGTTAATCTTTCGCAAATCCTGAACTATCCTAAACTTCCCACTAGGTTTCTGCAAACCCATAATCGGGGAGTTACAAGGACTGCCCACGATTTCTTTCAGTATTCCTTGCTGTATCATTGACTCGATCACAGGCTTTATTCCTGCAATCGTTTCCTGTGACAATTTGTATTGAGGCGTTCTTGGAAACTCAACATTTGGTTTTACCAGAATTTTTACCGGTTCTACCCCTTTAATCAATCCTATATCTTCTCCTGTGAAATCCCACACCCCTGACGCCACTGCATCTCTTAAGTCTTGTGGAAGATCTTCTACCGTCAGAGTAGGATATAGTTCTACACAGAATTTTGAATTGGCCACCTTAAAGGTAGCATCATCGTCGGTAGTCTGTACCTCCACTCCTTGTGGGGTGCAGTATATGGTGCAATTCAATTTGCATAACAAATCCCTACCTAACAGACATACCGGACTCGAGTCACAAACCACAAACTGATGTTCGTTCATATGATTTCCTATTTTCACAGATACTGGTTCTGTCAAAGGACTAGTCATTCTCTTATTTGCGACTCCTACCACCTGAATTGTTTCCCCTGACATCGGCAAGTCTGGAACCACCGCTGATCTCAGAGTCGAACGAGTAGCCCCAGTATCCACTAAGAACGTAGTGGGACACCCTGCCACTTCTGCCTCAACAAATGGCCCTCTTTGATCCACTTCTAGGACTGCCCCGAGGGTACAATCCTCTTCACTGCTCACCCGTTGTCCTGTCAATGGATCAATGTAATAAAATTTTTCTTCCTCAATAAACAGAGGCATTTGTTTAAAGACCTTTCCTCCAGCTGTTATCTTCGGTGGCTGTGGGAATTGGGCCCGTGGAGCCGAAGTCCCCCCTTTGGCCACCTTATTACTTGGGACTGTCACCTTTTGCACTGGGTCTTCTTGGACCTGTTCTTCTACTTCTAGCTCTCCGTTTTCAGGGTTAAAGGGACACTCGCGTCGCCAATGCCCCACCTGATGACACAGATGACACTTTGTCGTTTTCTTTAAAGTGGCAAAGTCTATCCTAGGTCTCTGCCCTTCTTCATTATCTTTGCTCTGACCATTTGGTTTTCGTCCCATCCCCTGCTTCTGCTGGCCACCCTTCCCAGCGGACTGCATTTGCACCACCATCAATTTCTCCTTTAGATTCTTGGCTTTAGAATCTATCTCGTCACTGCAGTACCTCGCATAGCGTAAAATCTCATCTAGTGGTTTGTTCTGCCAACAGATTAAATGTTGCTGTATCATCAAACAAATATCAGGTCTCAACCCCAAGACAAACTTTGACACGAACTGCCCTATATCTTTGGGATCCATTACATCTAGTCCACTGTATTGCTTGAATGTTTTCAGCAATCTTTCATAAAACTCGTGAACTGTCTCCTTGGGTTCCTGCCTTGTTCGGTCTATTTTTACCCAATCTATATCCTGTGGTGGTACCTTATCTTTCAGCCATGCTATTACCCTTTCATACTTTCGCATGACAATCTCAGATGGTCCATTTGTTCGAGCATCCCTCAATGGTTCAGCATTTGGCCATTCGACACTAGTCTTGCACAGGGTCCACAAATCAGATGGGACCACGATGTCAAACAACGTGTTCAAATCTATCCACAGTACTTTCGAGATTTTAACGAACCTCTCTACCTGCTTATACCATTCGACTGGATTGTCCCGCAACTTCGGAAATGAGTTGGTAAATGCGGCTAAGTCTCCTCTACTCCAGGGCACATGTACATAATTTCCATTTGATATTTCTCGCAAAGGGAATGCCTCCATCTGCATTACCCTTCCCTCAGGGGTCATCACATTTGTACTTCGCCTAACTGTGCCCTTTTTCGACCACCTTTCTTCCCATTTATCCAGTTCTCTCCACACTCTTATCCCTGTTACCAGCTCTCTTATGTGTGTTTTTAATCCAGTAGTTCTCTTCTCATCTAGATCTTGGTCTGCGTACTGTAATCTGTGGTTGCTCTGCAATGCCCTTGTCCTAGACAAATCCACGGCATACTTGTCTGCCAAATCAGTCAGTTTTTCATGAAACGCTCTAGCTTTCCTAGTAATATCCTTTGCCATGAACAATAACTCATCCTGTTCATACAATTCTATCCTTTCCAAAGGCAATGTTCCATCTATTATCTCATCAACATCTGATTTTAAACTGGTAACATCAAGCCTTTTTGCCTTTATTTCAGCTTTCAAGACACTCAATTTAGCTCCTTCTTCCGCATCTCTCCCATCCCAGCTCCGAGATCTACGTTTAGGTATTGGTGAATTATAGGGAGTCCTCCCCTGTTCCCATCTCTCTAAGTCCCATGCCTTTCCATCTTCTCGGGGTGGGTGGTGAAACACTCCTTCATGCCTCCCAGCCTCTCTCTCTCCATCCTGGCTAGTTTCACGGGATAGAGGGTAAGAGGTTCTATTACTCCCTCTTTCTTCCCTACTTCCCTGTGATTCCTGATTATTCGAGGCGTGGCGGGACCTATCGCTGTTCTCCTTTCTCCAATGTTGAACGTCTTCCCCAAGTGTATGATGAAGGCACCTAAACCTATTCTGAAAAGCCCGTACCGCCTCATCTCCTCCGTTCCCCCAGAGACGGAACATTTCCTCACATTCTACAATCTTAGTATTTTGTTCCGGCTGTTCTCTCTGATTTGTAGGACATGCATCCCCTCTATTCTCTTGACTTTGGCCTTCCCGGCTCTGACTACTCTCGCTGGCCCCACAATGAGATACTGTCCCGTTTCCCCTGCTTTCCCACTCTGGTTCCGTTCTTGTCCTGTTACTCGGAGATACTATGGACCCGTCCCATTCCCTCAAATCAGCTCTTAACTCTGAAAAAGATCTTGGCCGCGGTCCCCTTAGATCCATTGGTCCTCTCAGACCTCCCTGTTCTGAATTGGGACCGACAGTTGTGTCTAATGGGGTGTTCCACGTTACCGAACCTGGTAATTGTTTCCATGCATTCGTCACATTATTCCTCCTTACCATCTCAATCCTTTCCCTATCCAATTGCCTTTGTTGTTCCCCTCTATCTCTCTCAGAATTATAGATCGAAACTATGGGTCCTATGGTAACAGGCACTTGAAGAGCGTCTGGCAATCCCACAGACTCAACCCTTTCTGTGGTTGGCGTTTTCTGCACCACAAACCTTCCCACTACACTCTGTACAGTGTTGTTTGGAGGTGTTTCTCCGCCTTTGTTAGGTGTCCATTCCGATATAGGGAGTGGTGTATATCCCTCTATCTCATTCCCATCTTCCCTTGCGAGCCCTCTATCTTCTATCAACTCCACTCTCGGAGGTGGTCTATCCATTAACAATCTGTTTATCAGATTGTCCTCCGACTCGCTTTCCTCGTCTTCTTCCATGAGGTTTCCTCCTCCTGACACCTCCCTCATCGGATACATTTTCTCCACCTCAATAGTCTGTACCCTCCAACGCTTTTCCTCCTCATCCCATTTGGAATCTCGCACTGCCCTTACCGATCGCGTCAGCCTTTGTTGACGCCTGTTCAAATTTCGGTCGTGTGCAGCCTTAATCCATGCATTAAGAGCCTCAAACTGTGTTGGTCTAGGTGAGGGTTTCGATGAGGACATGGTTGCTTTTAGCCGATGTAACACCTCTAACTTAAACGTTCCATACTTCGGGAACTGCATTTCCTCATTTCCTTCCGTAAGCTTATTCCAAGCCCCAATCCACAATATCGTATGCAGCCCCACATTCGTTGCCATATAATGAGCTGGCGTACCCTCTGGGGGAGCCTCTTCCCCGTAATAATGTTCACTTCGTTTACGTTTAAAAATCCCTTTCAAACACTTAAAACACTTCATGATTTCTCTTTTCTCCGCGTTTGTTTACTTCCTGATGATATTCCACCAATCTCAGCGCCGTTCTCACTAACTGGCCTATCCGTACGCGGCTTTCCTCCGACGTCACTCTAGCCGCCCAACCAGAACGCGGCTCTAGCTAACGTCACTCCAACCGCTCAATCAGAGCGCGGCTCTAGCCGACGTCACCCGTCCCCCTTCGCAGCAGTTCCCCTCCTTTCTCAGCTCGTCTCCTCGGTCATGCACGCATCCCATTCATACTCTGAAAAATGATTACTTCCGTCCAAGCGATCACCTTTCTTTGATTGTACGCCCACAGTCTTTCTGTAGTTGTCACCCTAACTTGGCGAAATGTCTTTCCGTTTACTTCCAGACAATCGCCTTCTCCGATAGGTTACTCACACGCAGTAACTTTCGACCAGCGTCCGTTACTCATACACTCACTCTTACACTCCCCCTATCTTGGATCCACGGCGGTCAATGGTACCTCGTGACCTCCGTACTATGGTCGACAACTACCCTGGATGTTCGATACACCCAAAACCACTTAAGCTCTGGCCTGAACTTAAGATTTCACCAGTTCACCCGTTTACCAGGTTACCAGTTTACCAGGTTGCGCGCGCTCACAACCTTCTCTCATTCACACTACAGGCATTCAACTCCGCAAGACATTACAATACAAATACAACACAAAACACCGCAATCTGTTCACGCATGACCCTTTTTATACTCACTCTCCGATACTGCTGCTTTTCTCGCACCGTCTGCACCTTTCGGCACACGATTCTTCCGCTGCTCGTCTCTCGACGTCTCGGGCCTTGGGGTAAACTAACCTCTCTAGATTACCTTCCTCAAGAAGATAACCATCCTCACTCTGCTACCAACTGCTAACGCGGGATTACTGGTTACTAATTATCTTACCAAATCCCATTTCCTGTCGACTGAATCGTTGGTACCTGTCTTGAGTAAAAGGTAATCTCGCAGTAAACAATCAATTTAAGAACTTACACCACTCTAAATGACCACTGACCAAAATTAAGTTTTAAAGATTTAATATAAAGTCAAAGATAACTGAAGATACAAACTTCTCAAAATGAGATTAAGAAGATAAATCGGTATCACTATGAACATGAACTTTTTGAATAATCTGAGTCTGAAAAACAGAATAATAAGTACAAGCTCGAAAACCATCAGGGTTGCTAAAATGGATACAAGTTGCAACCTCAAAGTCATTACAGAAAAGAAAAATTAAGGTTAGTCTGTCCCTACACTACACTAAATGACATCCCTACTTAACAAGATCTTTACCCTCTAGGTGTCAGCCGTGGTGATTTCCTAAGAAGATCACGCACTTCTCTTTGTCTCTTCTCTGATAATGGGTCTCTCCTGATCAGCCTATCTGCCTACCCATCCGCTTCCTTAGGCTCCCAAAATCATCTGCTCTGCTCTCCTCCCGGGTCACTTTCCCTAATACCAAATCACATTTCCAATAGAAACGCCCCTTGGGACGCCCCTCACGTGGTACATCTTTGCGCGGTAAAACTCCATGATGGTACTCTTGAAGACCCTCGTTATAGTTGACCTTGGTTCCCAGGCTCCTTCTTCCGTGCGCTGATACCCCCTGAAATTCCTGGAAACTCCTACAGGCCTGCGCAAGGCGCCACTGAACAAAGTCCCTTTCATTCGAGCTGATTAGGACCCTCGCACCTGCATACAGCTCGTCCTGCAGTGGGCCTCAAATTCCAGACTTCACCATATCTTAGGCCATAAAACACTCTCAGCGCTCCATACTGGACACCTCACGACCTCTCCTCTAACGAGCACATGACGATTTAAACTACATGACATTATCTGTTCTGGCCTACTTGATTTACATGCAGCAGGTTCCTGCACTCTTAAAACGTTAACTTGATTTAAACAGCAAACATTCTTAACTAGCATACGTTTCTAAAATAACACATCTATAAAGCATATACTTTTAACCCTAAGTTCAATAGTACATTTTGAAAGAACCATGTCAACTTTATCTCACATTATTTTAGCAGCACGTTCAGGTTTGCTGTGAATTGCCCTAAGGCCTACACAAAATACTGGAATCCAAAATTACATTTAATTCGGACATGACTCTTTTAACATGAGAGAACCATGAGGTTTTCACATATACTCCAACATTTCTACATTTAATCTCACACCGTTATAATTATGGTTACTCTACTTAACATTCTATACATTTCGCTATTGAATATAAAACACTCGTGTGCAAAACATGTTTAAACTAACTACGTGCTTGTAAATATGGCGTACTTATACATTTTTTCAAACTTGTGCTCTCTCACTAACGTGCTATACTACTTAATGAGTCAAATCTGTGACTGAACAAAACACAGATCTCTTCAGGAAGTGCAATTCCCAACAGAGTTTTCCTACCGTTATTATTTTCTCTTGAAATTTGGGTAGCACACAAAGATCTCTGGAGAAAATACCTCAGCCTTGCAAGTTGTTTTAAAATGCAGCCTTGTTGTGACCATATAAGTAAGAAAGAACAGATTTACTGTCACATTTGCCCTTGTTGACAATTTCTTTGTAGAAGAGCTTTTGAAAAATAAATGTATAAGTTGACTGTCAGACTCAGCTTTTTATGGCTCCTTGTCATTTCTCCCCTCTCCTCTATCACACCTTGACCCCCACTTTATAAGTTCCCTGAGTACATTTCTTCATTTTCCAGTACTACTCTCCTCTATCATCCAGTTGTCAGTGGCTGTATACTGTGTGCAGTAGCATCGCTTGGATTCCACGGGCCCTGGTGGGAGTAAAGAAAATTGTCCATTTGACTGCTGTTGGGGTAGTAAAATACAGCCATTATCGGGGTTCACTGGGTTTCCTATGGCTCACGGCGCTGGTATTACTTCACCTTCTGTACCAATTGTAGTTGCGCCCTTGACTGTGTGTGGCTTACTAGGTGGTGACTCTTTCCAGTGTTCCTCTCTGGGCCCTGGTGCCACTACACCTTCTGCACCAATGATAGCTACACCCCTGCTGTGCACATCTGCCAGGCGCTGACTCATTCCAGTGTTCCACTCTGGGCTGTGGTACCACTGTACCTGCTGCACTAACTGACTTTTCTTTTTTTCAGGGCTTCTCTTTGATCCAAGCGCCAGGATACCCGTAGGGTGGCAGTTTTGCGCTATATAAGTTCCCAATACAATACAATGACAGCTACGCCCTTGACTGTGTGTGAGCCTGCCAATGTTCCACACTGTGCCTCGGTGCCACTTCATCTGCTGCAAAAGTATAGCTATGCCCTTGGCTGTGTGTGCGCCTGCCACGCCCTGGCTCTTTTCAGTGTTCTGATCTGTGCCCTGGTGCCACTGTACCTGCTGCACTAGAGGCAGCGACGCCCGTGGCTGTGTGTGCACCTGCCAGGTGCTGACTTTCCAGTGTTCCAGTTCAGGCCCCGGTTTCACTGCACCTGCTGCACCAGTGACAGCTATGCCCTTGACTGTGTGTGAGCCTGCCAGGCGCTGACTCTTTCCAGTGTTCCATTCTGGCCCCGGTGCCACTGCACCTGCTGAACCAGTGGCAGCGACGCCGTAGGCTGCGTGTGCGTCTGCCAGGCCTTGACTCTTTTCAGTGTTCTGCTCTGGGCCCCGGTGCGACAGCACCTGCTGCACCAGCGACGCCCTAGGGTGCGTGTGCGCCTGCCAGGCGCTGACTCTTTCCAGTGTTCCATCACATCCATCTCCGCTGAAAGGCAGCGCATTGTTTTCCTGTCTACGGAGAGGCGCGTGCAGGGATGAAGAGCCCTGCATCCCGCCTCCCTATTGTAACGGGGAGGCCCTGCAGCCCGGGAGATTAGCGCGCTGATGGAGTGTTGTGATGTGAGTGGCAGAGCCGAGGGGGCGGAGAGAGCAGGCAGTGGAGCTGGGTGACGGTAGGCGCGGCAGATGGCAGTGCCATGGAGGCCAGTACGAAAGCAAGGGGGCGCTGGTTCTCTCCCCACTTCAACGGAAACATCAACATGGAAAACAAGAGGGTCGTGCCAGGCTGGGGTCTCAGCTGGTTTGTTCCGCCGGGTAGCTGCTGGGTCTCTGAAGTGGGCCAGCGTGGTACCTGACATCTGCTGCTGTGGCTTCTCTGCCACGTGCATTGTGCGCAAAGCGTACGGTAGGGACTTGATGCTGCCATAGACTATAGAACATATTCTCCATGTTTTTGTTTTTTGAAGATTTTATATAGCTCGAACTCCACCAGAAGTTATTGGAGCGCTTTAAATGAGCACCGGTTACGTTACACAAGGACACTTTTATATTTCGGTAGGCACGGGGAGATGAAGTGATTTTCCCAGAATCGGAGGAAGCTGAGCTGATGCCGAGGTTCGATCCTGGTTCCCCAGCTCCAAAGTGGGCAGCTCTGGCCGTAAGGCCACAACCTCTCCCAGTGTTCTTGTTATGTTCCCCTCCCGCGTCCCCTTGTTCAGTTTACCATCACCCTTCAGCCTCCTCAAGAAAATCACAGTACCATAGCAACCAGAGGTTCTCAAACTTCTACCTCAGCAGCAGCACACGCTTTCTCGGGTCTCGAGCTCAATCTGGGTGCGTTATTTCTCTCACACAACAACAGAGCGCAGAAGCACCTGCTCTTGAAGTACCGATAAGTGCTCTTGATCTTGTACTAGGGCTGCTCTCTTTCACTCTGCCTGGGATAGATCACCCCCTCTTCTCTCTTACACCCCTCCGCTTTTACCCATTCTCAGTACGTTAAAGTAAGCCCTTAGCCTCCTCGGTAACCTTGGTCCACTACCTGTCGGGCCTCTAAGTGGATCAAATGCTGAATGATGAGAGGGGTTCCTGTGCCATGCCTTTGTTCCCTGTCTCCAATAGAAGCTGATTGTATTGTGATACCTTCCTTACCTCTGAAGATAGTACAGATGTCTTTCCGTGATACATTGTGCAGGTTCTCTGTACTTGTAAAAAAGTATTTCCCGGGATACCTTTCTTACTCTGTTAATTTGTAAAACGCTTATAAGATATCTTGCATATCGAATAAAAGCTTATCAACAACAAAACGTTTTTCCCCTGGACTGAGCACTTCTGTGCCTATAAAGCAACCCAAACCCAGGTTTGCACTATGAAAATACTAAGTGAACAAAAACAAATAGTGCAGTTTACAATCTCACAGATGATGCTTCCAACGCAATTTGAACACCATGTTTAGAGTTTGGAAAAACAGTCTGAAACTTTAGAAACGTTGTGGGGGAGAGGGAGTACATGCAATTTAACTCACAAACAGGGGCGTGAGGCAAGCCTGAGCAGTGTAGGGGGCTTCACATTCAGGGGGCCACAGTGTAGGGGCCCTACACATTACCTCCTCGTCCTGTCTCCCCGTCCCATTCCTTACAAGTGAGCAGCTAGTCTGCTCCACAGAACCCCTAGCCTAGCTGAGCTGTTTGCACTTCCCCCAGGATGACGCCACCATCACGTGACGATAAAGGGGGAAGTGCCGAAACCAAACATCCTGTTCTTTTTTTTCTGCACCAGTTCCTGTTGCCTGGCTGTGCTGTGCTGTTGGGAGTTTGCCTCGAGTTTTGGTAAGTTCCTTTTGTTTTATTTTACTTTCGGCGGCCTGCTATAGCGGCCGCCCGTTGTTTTGCTACTCTGTGTTCCCCCCCGCGCTGCCTCTGCCGGCGGTCTACCATTTGACACGCGGTTCGCGTTAGCGGCCGTTTGTCATTCTCCGCTCTTCCCTTGTTGCCTGGGCCTGCTTCAGCGGCCGTTCCTGGGTGATTTCTCTTGTCCCCGTGTGCCCAGCTTTAGCGGGCAGGGGTTTCTGTATGTGGAGGTGCGGCGCTCGTGTTTCACGGTGCATTTGGGGGGCGAATATGGCTGTTGGCTGTACTTTTTGTGCCGGCCCGCTTTTCCTGCTCTCGTGGGATTTCGTGTCCTTTGCATGGGGTCCTTCCTGACTGGGATTTTGTCCTTGCTTCTGCCTGGTTTTGGACTGGGCTGGTTGCTGGCATGGTTCTTCCTCTGGTGCCCCTCTTGCAGCCCTGCGCCTCTTTATTGATGAGGCTGTGGCTGCTGCTTTCCTGGCTCAGGGGCGCGGCTGGGCCTCCTCCCTAGGTGCCTCGTGTCTCTTTGATTTCGCGGGCTGCTCCTGTGGGTGTCGATGGTCCTGTTGCTGATGTGGGTGTGTGTGGTCGATTTGTTCAGGTTGCTGAGCTCACTGATCTGTCGCCCGTGTGCGGTCCAATTTGGGCTTCTCTCCTCCTGCGGGATGCTGTTTTGGTGTATGTCCGGCCTGCTCCTGACTCTTTTCCTTTGCACGGGGCGGTACGCAATGTGCTGTCTCACGAATGGTAGGAGGAGGACGAGTCTTCTTTTCCTCGTTTACTGTCCAGGCGTTACCCTCTTGGGGGTTTTGCTACTGAGTTCCCTCAGGCTGTGTGAGTTGACCTTTGATGGCTGGTCTTTCCTCTCGGGGTTTGGTCTTTTCTGTGGACGCCCTTCCTGCGGACGCTGTGATTTGGTGGGTTGAAGGGGCGGTGCAGCGTTCCTATGCTGCTTCTACTTTTTCTGCCCGGGCAACTGCCTATTCTATCTATTTGGTTCAGACGGTCGCTCCTTGGGGATTTCCAGCCCCTGTCGGTTCTGCTGACCGACGGCGAGGATGCCGCGCCTCTTTTGTACTTTGGGGGCGGCGGCGGCTGCTTCTGGTGCTTCCATTACTGCCCGTCGTCATGTTTGGCTGCGTTCCTGGGAGGCGGACTCTTCCCAGACGTCTGTCCTCCTTCTGTTGCCCTTTGTGGGTTCCGTGGTGCTCCGTCCTCAACTGCAGGGTGTGGTCTCGCAGTCTGCTGTGACCCGTGTGCTGGTGGCTCCGGTCCGCCCTCCTTCTCGGGGTCGTGGGTTTGGTTTCCTTCGCACTTTTGGGCCTCCTGCTCGTGGCGCTTCTCAACCCTTGCATGGCAGGGGTCGTGGCCGGGGGGGCCCTGGTGGTGCCCTGTCCCGGACCGCTGCCGGTGCTGCAGTCTTTTTCGGACGGTTGCCGGCTCGAGTTTTCCTCTCCTCCTCCTCTGGGTTTTGTTCAGACTTCCCTGCCCCGCCTTCCTCTGCGAAGTGTTGCTTTGTTGGCAGGTGTGCGGATCCTGTTGGGGGTGACGGCTGTTGTGGAGGTTCCTCCTCTGGAGTGGGGCAGGGGTTGCTATTCGGTCCTCTTTCTGGTCTCGGAGGTAGACACTTCGGATCTTCGTCCTGTTTTGGATCTGGAGCGGGTCATTCACTTCGTTGTCCTTCGTCCGTTCAGGATGGTGACTCTCCAGTCCATCCTGCCTCTGCTCCTAGCGGGAGGCTTCCTGGCGTCCCTGGATCTGATGGATGCGTATTTGCACGTTCCTGTCCATCCGGTAGACTAGCGTTTTCTCCGCTTTGCTGTGGGGGCCCTGCATTGTCAGTTCCGGGTACTCCCTTTCGGCCTTTCTTCGGTGCCCAGATTGTTCACCATGCTCTTGGCCCCTCAGGTGGGTTTCCTTCCTTCCGGGGGCTGCTGGTGTTTCCGTATCTGGATGGCTGGTTGTTTTTCTCTCCTTCTTTTTCGCCGGCTCTGTCGGATGTAGGCCAGGTGTGTCATCTGCTGAGTTCCTTTGGGTTCCTTTTCTGCCGCGGGTAGTCCTCCCTGGTGCCCTCCCGGTCCCAGCATTTCCTGGGGGCTCTCTTCCACATGGACATGGGCATGGTTTTCCTCTCGCAGGAGCGCCTGTTGACTTTGTTTTGTCACCTTTCCTGGCTTCTGTCCCGGTCCCGGGTGTCTGCCCGTCTCTGGTTACGGTGTCGAGGGAGGTGGCGTTCACTCTGCATCTCCTTCCTTGGTCCGGGCTACATCTGTACCCCCTGTTGCGTCATGTCCTGTCGCACTGGGTTCCTGCATCCTTGGACTACGAGACTCTGTTCCCTGTCACTCCGGGGATTAGGGGGGTCTCCAGTGGTGGTTGTCCCCTCTCTCTCTTTCCCGGGGGTTCGATCTCCTTCCTCCTCAGTCTGTGGTCGTGTTGTCCACAGATGCCTGTGCTTTGGGGTGGGGTGCCGTTCTGGGTGCCTCCCAGGCTCGGGGTCGGTGGTCCAGTTTCGAATCCCTCCTGTCCTCGTACTGGGAAGTGTTGAGAGCGGTTTGGTTGGCTCTTCTTTGGTTCGATCCTCTCCTTCGGGGTCGGGCGGTCTCGGTGCTGACGGACGCTCAGGTGGTTTGTTCTTCTGTGAATCGCCAGGGGGGCATGTGTCGTGCTCTGTTTCTCCTGTTCCGGATGATCGGTCTTTGGGCCGAGTCGACTCTCTTGTCTCTGACGGCGGTCTAATTCCCGGGGCGGGAGAATGGGCCTGCGGATTCTTTGAGCGGGGTGTTCCCCTCCTTGGTGTCCCTCTGTCTGTCCCTGGATCTGGTCGATCTGATTGTCCTCAGGTTCCGCCTTCCTTGGCTGGATCTTTTTGCCTGGATGGTTTCCGCCCTTCTTCCTCGGTTTTGCAGCATCGTTCCCTCTCCATTGGCGTCGGCCGCCGCTGCTTTCTTGATTCCTTGTTCAGAGGGTCTGCTATTTGACTTCCCTTCGTTTGCCCTGGTTCCGCGGGTCCTCCGGTGTATTCGGTTGGTTCGGGCGGAGGTTCTCCTGGTGGTTCCGGACTGGTCTCGGCAGTCTTGGTTCCCCTTCTGCTGACCTTTTCTGTTTGCCCGCATTGGCGGTTTCCCCTGTCTCCCTCCCCGCTGCGGACTCCTCTTCTCTGGGTTGCCTCCCTGGGTCGCCTCCGGCTGGGGGTTTGGCACTTGAGAGGTTGTGTTTGCTGGGTCTGGGTTGCTCGGTTGAGGTTGCCCGATGTCTTCAACTTTTTTCGGCGTCCTTCCACCTTGAAGTCGTATGACCGTCACTGGAAGATTTCTCCTCCTGGTGTCTTGTGAGGGGTCTCTCTTCTGCCTCCTGTGAGGCCGTGTTGGTTTTGAACTTCTTGCAGGTTGGTTTCGTCTTGGGGCTTGCGGTTTCTTCCCCGCGGGCCCAGTGGGCTGCCATTCTTGCTTTTCGGGGTTCCTCTGTTTCCTCTGTCTCCCCGTTGGTGGCTCGCCTTCTACGGAGTTTTTTTGCTTCAGCGTCCTGTCTCTTGTTCTCCTGTGCCTCCTTGGGATCTTCCCTTGGTTCTCCGGGCTTTGGCGGGTCCTCCTTTCGAGCCTTTGGACTCCGTGGCCCTGAAGTTCCTTTCCGCTGAGGTTATTTTCCTGGTGGCCGTTACTTCTGGGCGGAGGGTTGGTGAGATTGGGGCGCTGCTGGCTTCCCCCCTTCTTGCGCTTTTGCGATGATAAGGTCATTCTCCGTCCGAGTCAGTTCTTTCTTCCTAAGGTGGTGTCTTCTTTTCACTGTTGGGAGGATATTGTTCTCCCGGTGTTTATCCAGTATTAGGGTATCTTTCATAGATTCACATGCCTGAATCATTCCCCGTCGTCGAGGCGGGAGTCCCACGGTAAATAAAATATATAATAGCAGTGCCTAAAATTTCTTGTAGTAGGCTGGAAAAGCCTAAAGGCCTAACTAGGCCTCAAAACTTAGCAGCCTATCTACATCATTATGTAAAAAGACCTGAAATATTAGCCTCAGCCAATCAGCTGTCCTCACCCTCTAGAACCTTCCCTGCTCAGGCAGTTCTCCTCAGATTTTCACCGCACTTCGTGTGTAAGGGAGTCTCCCTGAGTGCCTACTCAGTTTTTGGATTTTCAAGCTTAAAATGTCTGAAAGGAAAGCTCTTTTCAAACCCTGTGGAACCTGCTTCAAGAAGAGAGTCCATGTGGATGACAAGCACTCGGATTGTATTTATTGTCTACACCCTTCACATGTGGTGAAGGAATGTAGAATTTGCCGTACCTTCCCTCAGAAAACCATCAGGGATAGGGAGGCAAGGGTTCTTTTGTGGCTGAAGTCTTCATCCACTGATGAGGAGGACAAAGCCTCAACTTCTAGCAAGAGAGCTAGATCCACGGACAATGCTTCTCCTGAGAGAAAGAAAATGTTGAAATCCTCTCAGAAAGCTTCAGAACCCTCTAAGAGTGCATCGGCTTCTTCACATGTGAGTACTACCCAGACCAAAACTTTAACTCTGGTGTCTGTACCTACCACTACTTGGACTTCTACCTCCTCTTCTACTTCTGTGGTTACCACTTCAGCTATCACTTCACCTTTGATGTCTGTTACACCTTTGATATCGAAAACCAAGTCACAGTCTTTGAAATCCTTCTCTACGAAGGCTCCATCGTCTAAAACGTCTGCTCCGTCGACGACCGCACGGCCGTCGTCGACGAAAACATTGTCTCCAAAAGATTCGTCGTCAAAGACATCATCGACGACCTCGTCGACGAAGATCTCGTCGACGAAGACGCCAACATCGGACACGTCGACGACGACGGCGTCGTCGACGAGAGCACCATCGACGACCCCGACGACGAAGAAATCGTCGACGAAGACATCATCGACGGCCCCGTCGACGAGGGACTCGTCGACGAAGATACCATCGACGGCCCCGTCGACGAGGGACTCGTCGACGAAGATACCATCGACGGCCCCGTCGACGAGGGACCCGTCGACGAAGATACCGTCGACGGTCCCGTCGACGAGGGACCCGTCTACGAAGATACCATCGACGGCCCCGTCGACGAGGGACCCGTCGACGAAGACGCCGGCGACGGTCTCAACGACGAGGGACCCGCCGATGACGGCCTCGTCGATGACGGCGTTATCGACACTCTCAACATCGAAGGACTCGTCAATGACAATACCTTTGACGGCCTCGTCGACGGCAAAATCTTTAGCGTTGACAGCGCCGTCGACGGAGAATCCGTTTACTGGGGCTTCTGCTCATCGGCTGCACGGTTCCCCGCCAGCAAAGATACAATTCACTCATTTCCAAATGAAGACTTACAAAAGGCAGGATTATTCACATATATCTCCGCTCTTGCCATCGCACATTTTGGAGACATACCTGCAAGGAGAGTCAGAAGAAGGGGAAGAGGATGATGACCCCTTTGGGGTTGCCTGTCACCCTTCTCAATTGCATATTAAACTTCAAGAGGATGATGAAGAGGAGTTTCAGGAGCAATATACGCATGACGTCTACTCCACTCCATATCAGTCACCTCGTTCTAGACTTCCTCGGTCTGAGGATACAACACATTTGCCTACTTCCTTAATACAGGACTTGAAAGCTATGTTGGCAGATTATCGACAGAGATTTCCACCCACTGAGGGTGCGCCCGCTGGGTCATCTGCTCCGGCTACTGTGCCACGACCTCCGTCGCCAAGAGCTCCTTTGTCTCCACAGCCACGTACTTCACCAATTCCTCAGGTTGTGGACAGTTCGTCCTCTGATGGTGACGAAAGTAGAGAGGAGGGAGAATTACCGGATAACACTCCAGTGGATCCTTGGGAGGATTATGTCATCCCTACACCTTCTCCGCCTCCTCCCCGTCCTTCAGACTCTCCGCCTGAAGATATTGGGGGTTTTCACAATATTATGCACAGAGCTGCTAATAGATTTCAATTGGTTGTCACAGTTGAGCAGTCGGACTGCTTTTTACATGACTTTAAGGAAGGGTATCGGAGAGCGATCAGAGCCATACCTATTATTGACTATATATGGAAGGAAGGCCTCAATATAATGAAAACACCAGCCTCCATTCCAGCAGTTTTACAAAGGATTGATAAAAAGTATCGAGCACCATCCGATACACCTGCTTGTCTGATCGGCCATCCTCGACCGGATTCGGTCATTTCTCAGGCGGCGCAGCAAAAGTCCAAGAATCCTTCTGCTCCAATCTCAACGCCACCTGACAAGGAGGGAAGAAGGCTTGACGCCATTGGGAAGAAATTTTCTGCAAACGCAGCAGCATCCATTAAAGCAGCTAATTCCTTAGCTATCCTAGCTCGATATGACAGGCAAATGTGGTCTGAGCTCTCGGAATATCTTGAGCTGATCCCGGAGGATCAACAGATGGATGTACGCAGAATTGTGCAGGAAGGTGAAAGGGCGGCCTCAGAAATTATTGATTGCGCCCTAGACATTTCTAATACCAACTTTCGACAACTGGCTGGAGCAATTGTCCTTAGACGTCAGGGTTGGCTCAAGGCTACCACCTTTAGACCTGAGGTCCAAACCAAGATCTTGGACATGTCTTTCGATGGTGAGTCCTTGTTTGGAAAGCACATTGATGACGCTTTATTGGCTATTAAAACCGATACCGATACTGCGAAATCTCTGGGAACCCTGCAATACAAGAGGGGGTCCTTTAGAGGTGCAAGAGGTCGTGGTTACTCCTCCAGAGGAAATTATTCAAACCAACAAAATCGACAGTATCAATCTTCCTACAACAAACCATACTATCAATCTTCTAACCAGCAGCCTGCTTCTAGTTCTTTCTCTCGGCAAGGAGGACAACGGCGCTCAGGCAATCAAAGGAGAGATTCTAACAAGCGCCAATGAGCTTTGCCGGATGTCGGCCACTCCTCTTTCCCTTCCCGTGGGCGCCAAGATTTCCGCCTTTTACCATCAATGGAGGAAGATAACTTCAGATCAGTGGGTCCTGGATTTAGTCAGCAAGGGACACACTTTGGAGTTTTTGCAGAAGCCTCCAACAACGCCGCCCAGGGGTCCCCCTCCCCCTCGCCTGCGCTTACTCTTCAAAGAAGCCTTAAAGATGCTACACAAGAACGCAATAGAACTAGTCCATCCTTCTCAGAAAGGGCTGGGCTTTTATTCACGTTTCTTCCTTGTGGAGAAAAATTCAGAAGAGTGGCGTCCAATATTGGACCTGCGCAAACTCAACAAATATCTAAAGAAACAGAGTTTCCGCATGGTAACGTTGAAGGACATTCTGAATTGTCTAAACGAAGGAGACTTTCTGGCTTCTCTGGATATGCAAGACGCATATTTTCACATCCCTATTCACCCCAACCACCGCAAATTCCTAAGATTTCAAGTGGCCGGCGTCCATTTCCAATTCAAAGTCCTCCCATTCGGCCTCAAATCGGCCCCCAGAATCTTCACGAAATGCCTAGCTCCAGTGGCTGCAATGTTGAGGTCCCTGGGACTCCAGGTGTTCCCATACCTCGACCACTGGCTGTTAAAGGGTCCCACCAGTCATTCGACCATGGAGGCAGTCAACAAAACACTTTCACTGTTCTCGAACCTAGGATTGACCCTCAATTCTCAAAAATCTCAGCTCCACCCTCATCAACGACTGACTTTTCTGGGTGCGGTCTTGGACACATGCCAGTGCAAGGCATACTTGACACAGGAGCGTCAAAACAAGCTCGTCAAACTGGCAAAACAAATATCCGCAAAAAAGTCACTTTCAGTTCGGATGTATGCTTCCCTTCTGGGGATGTGTTCAGCTGCGATCAATCTCATTCCTATGGCAAGACTCAGAATGAGACCGTTGCAGGAAGAGTTGCTTCGTCAGTGGAAGCAGGTCGAAGGATCATTCGACGACCGCATCAAAGTCACTGTCAAAATGAAACAGGCTCTTCTCTGGTGGTCGAAGACACACAACTTGTCGCAAGGCCTCACCTTCCTCCAAGAGATTCCGGACTACACTCTGACTACGGATGCGTCCATGGAAGGTTGGGGAGGTCACCTTCAGGACCTTCAGATCCAGGGAAGATGGTCTCATCAGTACCAACAGATGCACATCAACATATTGGAACTCAGGGCCATTTTTCTTTCCCTGCAAGCTTTCCTACCAAGGATCGTGAATTCGTCCGTCCTGGTGCGCACGGACAATACCACCAGCATGTTCTACATAAACAAACAGGGAGGAACGAAATCTCTTACCCTGTCACTGCAAGCTCAGGAAATGTGGGAATGGGCCTTACAGCACAACATATCCCTCAAAGCAGAGCATGTTCAAGGGATTCGGAACTCTCTAGCAGACAGTCTCAGCAGAACGTTTGTGGACTGTCACGAATGGGAACTCGAACAACATCAAGTAGACACAGTCTTTCGCCTTTGGGGGAGACCAACGCTGGATTTGTTTGCCACGCAGCAAAACAGCAAGTGCCTGTTTTATGCCAGCAGGTTCCCAGGTCGGGGGTCAAGAGGAAACGCCCTCCTCATGAGATGGACCGGAATGTTTGCGTACGCTTATCCTCCGATTCCGCTCATTCCGAAAGTTCTGCAAAAGATGAAGAGGGAACACTGCACTCTCATTCTCATTGCTCCACGTTGGCCGAGACAATATTGGTTTCAAGAGCTTCTCCTGCTGTCTCAACAGCCTCCGTTTCGGCTCAAACCGACTATATCGATGCTGACAAGAGAGGACGGTCAGATTCAACATCCAGATCCTCAATCGCTGCACTTGCACGCTTGGCTCCTGATTTCCTAGAGTTCAAAGACCTAAACATTCCCTCGGAATGCAGGAAAATCTTGTCGCAAGCACGTGCACAAAGTACCATCAGAACATACCGTTTCAAGTGGAAGAGGTTTTGTTCATGGTGTGGAGATAATGATGTTCATCCGCTGCAGGCTCCTCCTGAAGCCATACTTCCATACCTGCTTTCTCTGGCTAAATCAGGTCTAGCTTTTTCTTCCATTAAAGTACATCTGGCAGCAATCTCCAGATTCAGGAAGCACTCCAACAAACCATCCTTATGTTCTTCCTCCTTGATCAAACAATTCCTGAAAGGTCTCTTCAGAGTTTTTCCTCCAGTTCGTCCTCCTCCTCCGGAATGGGATCTTAATGTAGTCCTTTCCCAACTTCTTAAAAGGCCCTTTGAACCAATCCATAAAGCGGAACTGAAATTTCTGACTTGGAAAGTTGCAATTCTGTTGGCTCTTACTTCTGCTCGCAGAGTTAGTGAAATACAGGCGTTCACTATTACTCCCCCTTTTCTGCAGTTCTCTAAGGACTTTGTTACACTTAGGACCAACCCTAAATTCATTCCTAAAGTGCCAACTCAATTCCACATTAATCAACCGGTCAAACTTAGAACCTTTTTTCCGGATCCGAAAACTCCTGCAGAAAGGGTTTTACATTCTCTAGATGTCAAAAGATGTCTTAAATTCTATCTGCAAAAGACAAAAGACATGCGTAAATCTACACAACTGTTTGTTGCCTATGGAAGACCCACCTTCGGTCAAGCTGTCACAAAAGCAACTATTGCCAGGTGGTTGTCCTCCACAATTACCTTCTGTCACGACAAGGCCAATAGACCTTTATCAAGGAAGGTCAAAGCTCATTCCACGAGAACAGTGTCGACCTCTACGGCCCTTTTCGCTGGAGTGACTCTAGAGAACATTTGCCGAGCTGCTACTTGGAAAAGTGTGCACACTTTTACCGAACATTACTGTCTGCAGTCGGCAGTTCAAGATGACACAGCTGTTGGTGATGCAGTGCTGCAGCATCTTCTTCACTAAGGTTGGAAAGATTATATATTTTAAACTTTACATATTTGTAATGCTGTCCTATCTGTTATATTCGAAGGTTTTGATGCATATGTTATGTTGACATGTTTTGTACTCTATTACCTTCCTGGTTGTGTGGGGATTGATTTATATTTTCTTTGTCTCCCACCTTCCTCTATCGACAGACATGATGTTACTGCTTGCTATTCTGATTCAGGCATGTGAATCTATGAAAGATACCCTAATACTGGATAAGAAAACGAGTTACTTACCTGTAACTACGGTTATCCAGTATTGGTATCTTTCATAGATTCACATGCACCCACCCTCCTCCCCGGTAGGGCAGTTCTGGCTATGGATACTACTTCTCACTTGTGCTGGGAAAATCTGAGGAGAACTGCCTGAGCAGGGAAGGTTCTAGAGGGTGAGGACAGCTGATTGGCTGAGGCTAATATTTCAGGTCTTTTTACATAATGATGTAGATAGGCTGCTAAGTTTTGAGGCCTAGTTAGGCCTTTAGGCTTTTCCAGCCTACTACAAGAAATTTTAGGCACTGCTATTATATATTTTATTTACCGTGGGACTCCCGCCTCGACGACGGGGAATGATTCAGGCATGTGAATCTATGAAAGATACCAATACTGGATAACCGTAGTTACAGGTAAGTAACTCGTTTTCTTTTTGCGGCTCCTGCCTCTCCTGAGGAGGTGCTCCTCCATTCGTTGGATGTGATGAGGGTTCTCCGCATCTGCTTGGAGCGTACGGCTGGTTTCCGTAAAGTGGATTCCCTTTTTGTCACCTATGGCCTCTCGGGGCTGGGGCTTCGGCCTTCTTTGTCCACCTTGTCTCGTTGGGTCAGGGGCGCTGTGGTTTCTGCTTCCGATTCTGCCCACTGTCCTCTGCCTTCTTCTGTTCAGTGTCGGTCGACTCGGAGCGTGTCGTCCTCCTGTGCCATGTTCAAGGGGGCCTCGTTGAGGGACATATGCAATGCTGCCACGTGGGCTTCTCACCATACTTTTGTTACCCTTTAACGGCTTCAGTTGGGGATGGCGGCCTCTGCTGATTTTGGGTCTCGTGTCCTTTCTGCGGTGCATGATTTGTGAAATGTACTGTTTTCTGTGGATTAAAAATGGACCTGTTTTTTTCTCAAAACTGTTTGGTCTGTTTTTTTCTTACAATCACCGTGTGCTTGGGTATGGGCTCACTTGTAAGGAATGGGACGGGGAGACAGGACGAGGAGGTAATGCCTGGTTACTCACCGGTAATATCCATTACTCCGAGTCCTGGTCTCCCCGTCCCATTCCTGAGCCCTTCCCTCCCTCCCTGGTTTGGGTTTTCTTTGGGTGATTGTCTGTTTTTGGTTCTGGTTTCTTTGGTATTCTCAGGATGTTTGGTTTCGGCACTTCCCCCTTTATCGTCACGTGATGGTGACGTCATCCTGGGGGAAGTGCAAACAGCTCAGCTAGGCTAGGGGTTCTGTGGAGCAGACTAGCCGCTCACTTGTAAGGAATGGGACGGGGAGACCAGGACTCGGAGTAATGGATATTACCGGTGAGTAACCGGGCATTCAGGGGGCCACAAAGCGTTATGCGGCCACCATTCAGCCCAAAGACAATTCATATTTGTGAGGTATGGGAGTCTCAGGGGCCCCTCATCAGATTTTGCACGGGGGCACCATCACTTTGCATTACGCCACTGCCTACACATGCAATCTGGACCACTGAGGATTGTGCGTGGGGAGCGGCTTGACAGATAACTGGGCGTGGAATGAGAAGCAACGGGAAGCCCGGGCCGAATGGCACTTTGTAGCCCTGGATCATGTGATATGGAAGTTTCTCTGAACTCTCCAACCAGGAGCAGGCTAGCATCAGGGCCGGATAGGCCTGTAGGGAAGACAGGCATTGCCAGAGGGGCTGGTCCGATTAGTCTGTGTGTGGGCTGCGTTTTTGGATGTTTGCAGGCATGTTTTTACTGTTTATTTCCTTGATATTACCACAAACTTTGCCCGTTGCAAGCATAAATTCATGCAGGCTCCCATACCTTGCTAAACACCTGCACAACGTTATTTTACAAGTAAGTTCAAAATGGCCTCATTTGCAAATGTGTGCCACTGTATTATCTATCTGATTCACTAATGGGGGCCAATTTTATTTTGGTGGCCGTGCCTATTTTCTGTCCCAATCCGACCCAGGCCTCTGCTCAAAGCATCCTCTTCAGCTGCACCCACTAACTGGCAGCCGTGCTACCTACCATGTCTACAAGTACACTATCTCTAGTACAGGTTTCATGCTGGAGCACATTGTACTAACAAGAGTGCTATGACCCTGATGCAAGTCCGCAAAATACCCAGCCGCGGCCAGTGCAGGTAAGAGCGGTCGGTGGGACCAGCTGGGGGGAGATTTCGACAGACGATGACGAGGGAAAATTAAATAAATTTTTTATTCTCCTTCGTTCCCTCAGCCGGCCCGCTGCCGCACCGCTCCTACTTGCGCAGGCCGCAGCTGAAAATACCGGCTGAGAACTAAAAGTCAGCCATATTTGGGGTGCAGTGAGTCCTTTACAACACAGGTGCCACTGAACATGCTGCACCAACAATAGCTATGCCAGTACAGGAGAAAGGAGACACAAGGCGAGACAAAGCAGGCTGTCACTCACATAGAGTGCAAGGGACTCGGATCACAAGAGTCTTTTTGTACTTCTGTTTTTTTGATGATTTTAATTAATAATGCTAGGTATGTAAATGTATAGGTTACAATAAAACATATTACAGCATAGAAAAAGCTGAAAGATTCTGAAGGAGCTTCTGTCTATTCACCAAGAGAAGAGGATAGCAGAACTGACCTCGCATTCCTATGCACCAAGATCATAGCGGAAGTGACGTTACTTTCCTCACATCACAAAAGTTACAATATGCGATCTTTGACTCGGTTGACGTTACGTGAAGTGGCATCATGTGCTACTGGAAATGGATGAAACCCGTCCTTTAAAGTGGTAAACTAATAAATCACTTCATAATATTACAGAAGCTAGTAAAACCGAGGCATGGAATCTACAAATTAAAACATAAGGATCACTTCTGAAACACGAGCACACAGCTGCCTTGCAGCACAACTGCAAATGCTCACAAGAATGTGCTATGCAAGATTTCTGCAAATGGCCCCAGAAAGGCCTGGAACTAAGGGACTGGGAGTGTCTGCAGGGCAAAATGCCATTTGGTCTAGGGCCCTAGAAATCCTTGCACAGCTCCAAGCCTCTCAGTAGTAAGTAGAAGGGCCTTTAAGGTCTATGGGTAGGATTGGGTAACTCTGTAATGTCATCAGTGGTTAAAGGGTGAGTGATATCACTTCTTCTACCAATGGAATTGTAGTGAATTGACCCCCATTTCCGTGTCCTCCTTCATCCGGTTTTAGAACCTGTATGCCTTCTGTTGTTCTAGCTGAAAAACATTGGGGCATATTATCAAGAAACGGAGTTAAAATTATCGCTGCTTCTGCCGCTAAAGCGGTGATAATGGGCTTGATAATATGCCCTTGAGAATTTCAATAGAAGCCCATGTTCTGGTGTCAACATGTGTTTCTATTGGAATTCTCAAGGGCATATTATCAAGCCCATTATCGCCGCTTTAGCGGCAGTTTTCTGCCGCTAAAAAAGCGGTAATTTTAACTCCGTGCTTGATAATATGCCCCAATGTTTTTGTATCAGATCTCTGGGAGCAGGGGCAAGTCTAGGCCCCTCTTTGGTGAAGCTCTGAAGAAGAATTCCCTAGGAGCACTCAACCAGGGTTAGTATTTGGAACACAATTTGACTTAGACCATTTCTTTGCAGTTAAGAAACAATTTAATCACAGACAGGCCAGTCAGACTCGGGAATTGGAAGTGCTATTGGAAGCTTGTGAGAAAGAATATTTAATTTTGTACAACTAAAAGTTAAAACCTCCTACGCCTCTTCTCCCACATAAAGGATATTTAGGTAAGCAAAAGAGGAAAGAATGGACTATTCACTACTCTGGTGAAAGGTGAACCCCTAAATACCAAAGACTATCATGCATAATATAAACACCTTGGGGCAGATTTACCAAGCCCCTTGCGCCACGTTTGCGTCACTTTTCCCATGTTAAAAGTGACGCAAAAGTGGCGCAAGGGGCTTGTAAATCTGCCCCCTTATTTACAAGCCTCTTGCGCCGCCAGTGCGTCACTTTTACCATGGGGAAAAGTGACGCAGGGGCACGCAAGAGGCTTGTAAATAAGCCCCCCCCCCGAAGTTTAGTAAAGATCAACTTAATCCTTGACCAACCAATTAGGGTGACCAACCGTCCGTAAATTTCACGGACAGTCCGTCATTTCGGCCGTCTGTCCGTTGTCCGTGAAGGATTTTTTAACGGACGCCATTTGTCCGTAATTTTAATCGGGCACAGCTTCCACCCACCTCCCTCTTTTGCTCTGTTGCTGTTGAGGTCGGGTGTAACAGACTCGATGCTGTTCCAAAGCTCAGATACCCCGCAGCATTGGAGAGGCACAGCAGGATGGCAAACCTCACACCTCCAGCCCTTGATGAGGTGTTAAGAGGTGCTTGGAGATGATTGAGAGGGAGGGGCTGCAGCTTCAGGGGCATCTATTCAGATGCAAACAGCCCTGAATGCGTCATGTCTCTGTACGTTAGAGGGGTTCACACATTCCCTTTCTGCCCAGGGCCCCTAACATCCTAGAACCAGCCACGATGATTACACCGAGGCAGCACGTGCTTCTCTTCACAGAGATTAATTATTGTCACTAAATTGTAAACCAACCTCGGTTCTCAAACATGCAGTCTATAATGTAATAAAATAAAGAAATGGCACAATCACACCCACACTGATTAACAAAATATGGCAGACAATCAGTTAAATCAGTTCTTTTGGAGTATCTCCTGTAAGTACTGTACACCACAGTGGGGGATGGCAAAACTAAAGTTTTGGAAAGAGCCTGTCATCTAGTTGTCTAGTCCAGGAGGGGGTGAGGAGCCCTACCCCACCCTGTGGTGGATCCTGTCTCTGCCCTGGGTGGATTCTGTCCCAGTCCGGGAATGGCTTCTGCAGCGAGGGTGAAGTTCTCGATGTGCCTCTTTTCAAAAAGGCTCAGTTCAAAATTATTATGAAAAGGTGGGCGAGTGAGTAAGTGAAGGGATGGGTGGATGGCTGGCTGGATGAATTAGTTAAAGGGTGAATGGATGAATGAAAGATTGAATAAATGGATAATGAGAGAGGATGGATGGATTGATGAGTGCGTGGAAGGATGGCAGAGAGAAAAAGTAAATAGCTGGATGTTTGGGTGGAAGGGTAGCTGGATGGGTAAAAGGGTGGATGGATGAGTGAAAGGATGGATGAGTGAAAAGGTGGATGATAAGTGAGTGGGTGGATGGATGAGTGAAATGATGGATGGATTGATAAGTGCAAGGGTGAATGGATTGACGGATGAGTGAAAGGGTGGATGTAAGGATGGATGAGTGAGTGAAAGGGAGGGTAGATGAACAAAAGGATGAATAGATGAGTGAAGGAGTGAAAGGATAAATGGATGAGAGAAAGGATGGATGAGCGATAGGGTCAATGGATGGATTCATGAGTGGATGAGTAGATGGATGGGTGGGTGGATGGATGGAAGGAAGGATTGCAAAGTGAAAGGGTCGAAGGAGAGAGAAAGGGAGGATGGATGGATGACTGAAAGGGTGGATGGGTAGAAGGATGAGTGACTGGGTGGATGGATGAGTAAGTGAAAGGTTGGCTGGATGGGTGAAAGGGTAAATGGTTGGATGGATGAGTGAACGGATGGGTGGGAAGAAGAGTGGATGGATGAGTGTACAGATGGATAGGGTGAAAGGGTGGATGGATGGATAATGGATGGATGAGTGAAAGGATGGGTGAAGGGATGGATGAGTGAAATGATAGATGGAAGGATACATGATGGCTAGGTTTACAAATGGTTGAATATGTTTGGATATGGCTGGGCTTACTTATATACTATTGAGCGACCTCTGATGCGTCTATAAAACGTATCCAATTGTCCTGAAGTTTTGTCCTGAATTTTGACCTCCTGTCCTGAATTTGTGTCCTGAATTTTGACCCTTTGTCCTGAATTTTTACACTCACCGTCCTGAATTTGCACCAATGCCAGTTGGTCACCCTACAACCAATCCTTCCCCCGTACCTAGGCCCTTGTGAAGATATCTCTTACTATGTGCTCCCTACAAAGGACCCCTTTGTGTCAGTAACTCCAGAACAGCAATCATTTTCTGTATCCATAATGCAGCACGTGTTCTATGGCTCTAAGAAATGCCAAACCAGCGAACACAATGGCTTGCGTACTACAGTGACCTCATGGCAGTGTGTGACATCCTGTAAATCATCAACAATGCATGTGTTGATCGTAATTATTCATCGGGATAGTCTGAGCTTCCTTTTACAACAAGTATTCCTGCAGTGACTAAGAGGTGCGAGAGGATCAACTACTGAAATAAAAAATAACGTGTCTTTTTGTTGCTGAAACAAGACTCGCTCAGCCGTGTCTTCGTTTTATTCAAGCAGCATTTTGTCGACTTTGCCGGTAGAACAAGTGCCAAAAATCACACATCGCAATTATGCGGTATTCATCTTTCATAAAAGACAGCTCGGCCCCCGACGAACATTACGCATCTCACACGCTCCGAGCTTGAACCAGCCTTTACGTGAGGGGGTGCGTGTTGGCCACGTGCCCCTGTCTCCGCAGCTCGCGGTCTCTGCGCCGGGAGCTCGCGCAGCAGGCGTGGGCCCTCTCCCGGCGTCCTTCGCCCACGCAGTGCGTGGGAGGCAGCGACTGTTCTCCGAGAGAGGGAGAGAGAGAGAGAAACGTCTTTTTTTCCCGTGTGCTGCGGCTGGTACACACTGGCAGGTGTCCCCTGCGCATGAAGCCGTCAGTCGCTGGGTGGGCCTGGGCGCAAGCCTTTAGCCTTGCTGCACTCCACGACAACCTTTTAGGCTGCACAGTGTTTAATGTGGAAATAACGGATTAATAATGGGAATAAGTAATAATGGGAATACGAATGGAAATCCATCTCTAATGGAATACATTAATAATAGAAATAACTAAAGGTTTGATTTAGCTTTTGGTGGATGGGACTACACCATCACAAAATCTGCTGTATTACAATTTTTTTTATATCGTATGGAACTTATAATACGACATACCGGATATCCATCACGTTTGTGATGGAGTAACACGCCCACCAAACTAACTTTAAATCAGGCCCTAGGTGCTGGGGCCCAACGTGTTTTCTTAGGAGCCCACAGCTCGCGTTGTCGGATGCAGTAGTGTAGCAAGTTTACCATAGGCCCTCGCGCAAGTAAGGAAAATTGCCCCTTTAGAGAGAGTGATGGGATGTGGCCTAACAGCTAGAGAGGTTATCCTCAAAGCTGGGGAACCAGGTTTGAGTCTCGGCATGGATGCTCAAAGTACACATTATAAGAGGAAAACGATCTATAAAAGTGGTGGGGTGTGATGCTTCCCCCAAAGCAAATCAAATTAACAGATTTCTTGTAGATGATTTAAGGGAGAGTAGACCTTTCTCCTGAGAATTTTTATTGAAACTTTTGAAATCGAATTTGCTAAAATGCTGCAGACCTTTATGGTCATTCATGAACTACTCTAGTACTTTCATAGTGCACCAGGGAAGCCAGGCCTTTCCTAGGAGTAAATCTTGTTTTTTTCAAATGTCTTAAGTCAGAAATTAATTCCACTATACTAAGGTCATCATTTTTTTTTCATGGGTGAGGCCCTTCTGTTAAGCAGTACATTCAATATGACCGTGCCAGAAATTTACCATGGATACTTCAGCTACTGCCGTGGGCACCTCTAAAAATTCCCTCCGGTGTACAAGGGTCAGCATTTTGTCATTGACACCTCTATAAAATGAGTAAAGGAAATCTTATGTTAAGAATTACCTCACATATCAGTTCCCAAATTTTGCTATGGATCCACTGAGATTTGCATGCATCATGTCAGGGCCTACGGCCAGGTGTGGTGGCGCTTGTTCTGTGTCCCCCCGCTAGCAATGACTGGGCTATAGGCTTTCTCATTTAAACAGTTCGAGTCCCCACAACCAATGACAGTGTCCTAATAGAAGCATGCCAGGGCCTGCAGTTTGCCATAGATAGCACCTTCCATCCATATTCTATTAGTGCCCTTGTCCATAAGGCAAGATTAACCTTCAGTATACCAGACCAGCAGCACACTTGCATGCATAACACACATTCTCTCACACACATCTTCACAATATCTCATGCACTCTTTTGTACATTTGTACTCTGCCACACACACACACACACACATGCACGCACACACACACACACACACACACACACACACACACACACACACACACGCACACACTCTTCCATGAGTCAATCTGCTTTTATTGTGTTATAAAAGCTTGCCCTGCTGGTTCTGATATATCTGCCTTGCCTTTTACTAAAGCATAATAAAAACATATTCTCTATACGCTATTCAAAATAATAATATATTGCCTTGATGTATTTAAAGAAAAAAAAAAAGACATTTATTTTTATTTTTTAAGGACAGGCAGCAATCAGTGGGACCACATCCTGCTCTTAAAAAATATTTTTGCATACATTCACAAAGGGGAAGAGGTTTATGACTGGCTTACCACCTACTTCAAGTTGCGATTGTTTTGCGACCGCATTTGCCATCGCAAAACAATCATACATACCAGTGTGACTCACCATTAGGAAGGCAGGCCCTTGGCACACCCTGTCCAAATAACGACTCGTAAACCCTATTTTGCGAGCTGGTTATAGGTTACAGATTAGCAAATTTGGGTTTGTACATACCACAACCTTTTTTAGCGGTCACAAACGGCCCAATTTTCCATTTGTGTCTGCTAAAAAGGGTTGGACATCTGGCCTTGATTCTGCTTTTGGAAGTGTAAATCAATTTATTCTTTTAAACTTTTTATCTTCCTTACACATCTATTGTACTGTATTTCATATTGTTTAGCAACATATCTTATTTTTCTGACCGTTTCCCATACCATATTTTTGCATTGGGGCTCTACTCTCACATTGTTCTTTGAAGCAACAGAGGTTGCTGAAACATCTGCCTTAGGTCTCTTCTATTGTACATCAACTCTCTCTTAAACATGTTATATATTCCTCTGTTATGTTATCTAATGTCTTTAGCAAAGGATGGTACATCTTTGTTTGCTTTTTTTCCTCTTCTTGTTCTCATCTCTCTCTCTCCTATCTGTCTCTTCCATTCTGATGTCCTCTTTTTCCATTTCATATACCCTCCTCTCACTCTTCTTTAAAACTCAAGTGTCAGTTTTGATTCCTTCCTTTCATTATCTTCCCAATGTCATCTTCTTTCCTTGTTACTCGCAATAATCTGTTGAACATCTTTATGACCTAGCATTTTCTAAATTACAGGCTCCACAATTTTCGAACGCTTCTGACTACAGCCTTAAGACGAGATCTCTGCTCACCTTGTGTTCCTTGGTCTTCCCTATATATGTTTTTACCCTTCAATAGGCCTTCCAGGCCTCTGTATTTCCCTTATTTCATATGCCTTTGTCTGTCCTGTCTTCATCGTTTGTGCTAGTTAGATTTGTGTTTCGGCTTGATATTTCAATTTCTTTTCATTATCTTTAAATGTATTTAGGGTATCGTCTAATCTTATCATTTACTAATGATATTACTCTAAATCCTGAGACACCCTTTAAATTCCTAAATATTCTTAAACCTGTCACATCCACCTCTGTCTGGGATCTCTTGTTTTAATGCATTTCCCCCTGTTATCTTGAGCACTGAAATGTCATTCCAGCATGTTTTCATTATAATTCTGCTCCTTCCCTTGTTTGCCTCTACCTTTATACCCATGATTAATCATTTGTATTTCGTGGTTATTTCCTAGTGAAAGCATATCTGCGCCTTCTTGGCATTGATTTTTGCAGGGCATTTTTCCACTAACATATGCCATGATTGACTGTAATTGTGTACTGGTCTTTCATGAAAGCATTTGATCACTACAATGAAATCTGTGCCTTTTATGGGCCTGTAGCTCTACATCAAATTAACACTGCAGAAGGCAAATAATTATGCTTGCATAAGTACATATCCACGAGAACTATATCCTTCACTAGTCCTCAATTTCTACAAGATGTATGTTATCTCAGAAATGATACTGGAATAGTCTTCAGTCTAGCGCAGGAAGCCTGGCTTGTGTTGGAAGGTGATCATTGACAACGTGCATTGTACATGCTAATTTAAGCAATTGCACCATAGCCATGCAGTAGGCATCAGTGATGTTTGTGATTCCACCCATACCTCACTGTACCCCAAACAACCAGTGCACTCGTATAGGTTATGCTTATGATTGCGATTTCTAAAATATCCTTCCAGTCCAATGTTTTTGCCTCTAATACTATAGATAAGCTTTCTCATCTGGAGCTTTTCCTGGAAAAAATGGACGTTTTAAGCAGTATAGTGATTGAAAACAGTACTGACAGTGCACTCATAAGCTAAAACAGGAACTCCATAGATTTTTCAGGCTCAAGAGAATTGTCCAATTAGGAACATTCTATTGGATCTCATTTGTTCCAAGGCTAATTAACTCATTCATATTCTCCACAAAGTACTCTGTCTTATGGGCATTTATTTTATCTTCAAACCAGCAAAAAAGATGTTATACCATGAAACCAATTCTGCTTTGCTTTCTGGTGAACACCAATGTCCTAGATGATCTTGGGGAGGGTGTTTAGAGAAAATGTCGGAGAGAAAATATCATGAGGACAAAATATAGTGTCCAGATCATCGAGGACAAAAATATCATGAAGGTAAGTTTCTAAAAGTAAGCACATTTTGACTACATTTAACTCCACATATATGTACCTCGACAATATACATATCTTCAAGGTATGTAGATTTGGAGTTAAGAATAATAAAACTATGCTTACCTATTGGCGCTTACCTTCTCGATATATTGGTTCTCGATATTTTTGACACAGTATTCTGTCCACACAATAACTTTGTTTCTGATATTCTGCCAGTGATCCCTTCAGGAGAGAGTTCCATAGTAGAGAGGCAAGGATGAAGAAGGTGCACACCCCCACCTGAGCCTTTTCTTAGTGAGCCAATAGTAGAAAATTACTGTGGATTTCAAATTATGCATGCCAGTCTTATTGAGGATCTTTGCCTTATGTACATTGATTTTTTCTATAGCAGGTTCAAAATGGTGGCATTTATCAGCATCTTTTCATTCCTTTCTGTCATCAAGCAGCTTTAGGAGGATAAACATGTTTCTCACATGCTTGAGGCACTTGTGTTATCCTAATAATAATTACTGTGGGCCTTATCTATGAGGGCTTGGACAGCGATTTCATCACTATTTTGTGATGCTGCTGTGGCATAAACAATGCACCACACTGCGCCCTATTTACAAAGTGACACATGTAGGCAGATGCGTCACTTTGTAAAGGCCTGTACAACATTTTACCTGCATCAGGTATAACGTATGCAAGGTGGGTGTTCCCATGTAAAAAAAGCCTTGTAGAAGTAGGTGCAGTGAAGCCCTGGGAAACTCCTTCGTCCTGGTGAAGAAAACTGCAATCTAATTAAATTCTCTGCAAGTTTCATTTAGTTGTTACTCAGCCAACTATGGAGTGGTCAATGTGTCTCAACCTTTGATAAATTGGTCAGAAATATTGACTTCTTATGTATGCTGACTGTTAGAACTGGGGGTCTCTAGTTGGCTGAGGTAGATACCTTAGTCCAAATAGGGACCCCTGCTTATAGTCAGGGAAAGGAGGGACACACTCTTAGATAACCCCTGCTCACCCCGCGGTGGCTTGGCACGAGCAGCCAGGCTTATCTCCAAGGTAATGTGTAAAGTATTTGCAACCACACTCCCAATAACACATTGATAACTCCACAAATGGACACCACACTGATTTAGGACAATAGGACAATAGCGGTATCTTTAACAAGAAGAAATACGATGAGACCAAACGATAAAAATATCCAGCTTATGCGTATTCGTAATATTTCACTGGGTCGGTTATTAGGCCAACAATCACTTGTAGGTTCTTGCTGTATTAATGAGAAGTTCACGATGATCTAATGCAGTCCTAATGCAATGCCATTCAGTTCGTAATGTAGAAATAAGACAGTCTTTAATGCAAGTAGCAATGCGGTTCGTAAAGCAAGTAATAATGCAGTCCGTAATGCAAGTACTAATGCGGATCGCAAAAGCAAGTAATAAGGCAGTTCGTAGTGCACGTACTAATGCGGATCGTAAAAACAATTCAGCACCAATCGCATTGCTCGTTAAGGTCTCTATGCCACTCCTGGCTGATTTGCGATCAACGATTGCCAAAATATGCCCCCAATCCTGTTACAAACAAAACAAAGTGCAGCTTCCCAATCCGACCCTGGTACTGCTCCTCCTCGGCGAGTACAGGCCGCAATACTGACTTGAGTGGAGCTCGCGCTGCAGAGATGGGAAAGGCCGAGAGCGGTCTCTCGTAGCACGCAGGCGGCGACACACAGACGCTCGCTGAGTGTTACCTGGGGGGGAGTGCAGTCTCTCTCTCCTCTCCTCACGGCTTGGGCGTCACGCTGTGCAGCTTCGGGGTGGCAGCGGCTGCTCCTCGCTGTGAGAGTCAGGCTGATATTGGGCAAAGGACCTTGGACCCACAATGTTGAAGGTTCACAGGTCTCTCTTTGGCAAAGGCAGGCTCAGGCCGGCGGCGGCCATTTCTCACGGCTCTTGCTTGGGATGACAGTCCAGGCCGATGGCGATAACGATCACAGCACTTCTGGTCACACTGTTGATCGAAGCAGAGTGCAAGACTACTCAGGGGCACACGGTCAAGGGGCAATTCTCACGACGGTCTCAGGCTGCAAACAGCACACGCACACAGCATTGCTGAGACACACTTGGAGACTTTTATGTTCCTAAGTTTCCACAACAGGGAGCCAGCTCCTTTCGGGCCCTTGGAGACAAGTTACTCAAGGACACAGCACACTGCAAAGTCCTTTCAAGCAGGGGGACACAGCACACAGCAAAGTCACTTGTCCTCTCCTTAGTCAAATCAGCAAACTGCATGCCAGCCCCAGAACACACAGCAAGGGCAGTCCTTCTCTTCAGTCTTTTCAGCTGTTCTTCCTTGGCAGAGGTTCCTCATGATCACAAAGTAGTTTCAATCCTTTTTCAGGCTTGAGTTCAGTCGTCATCTCTCACATTTATACCCCAAAATGCCTTTGAAGTCTCTGTGTTCAGGGGGCTCTGAGCCCGATCCAAACCAGACCTGGGTGTCTTCCTGCCAGTGCACACACTCTTCCTTTGATAGTGAAGGTCTGGGCCCCAGACGCTCCACAGGAGGTGGAGTCATCCTTTGGTGGCAGCAACACAGCCCTCTTCACATCCAGGGGACTACTATTCCCCCCACACCAAATGCAGGCCAGCCTGTTGCTGTCTCACCTACTCCTCTCTGGCGTCAGGACACTCCCCAGACCCTGTCACATCCAAACCCAGACAGTCAATACACAACCAGGCAGAGGCACACGGGATGGTTTAAGACAATAAACCAGCCACTTCTAAAAGTGTGGTTTCTAAACACACAATTTAATAACCATCTTCACAAAGATTATTGTTATTAAATTCTGAGTTCAGGCACACTAAACTCCATCTCTCCATCTTATGCCTATGGGAAGATATGCTGGAAACATGTGACGCAGCATTCCCTATTCTGTCCTATGGGCAAGATGGCCTTGCAACAGTGAAAATCAATTTTGGCAATATTTCACTGTCAGGACATGGTACACACCTCAGTACATGTCCTACCTTTCACATACACTGCACCCTGACCAGCGGGGTACCTTGGGCCTACTATAGGGGTGTCTGATGTGCATAAAAAAGGAGGTGCACTTGTCAGGACAACAAGGCAGTTAAACTGCGCGCAGGCACGGCAGTGGCAGGCCTGAGATCTCCTTTTAGGGCTACTTGTGTGGGTACAAAAGGGGGTGGTGATGGACGGAGCGTCTGAACCAATCAACCGTCCATCACCACCCCCTTTTGTACCACTTGTGTGGGTGGCACAATTAGGGCTGCCAGTCCACTAGTAGCATTTGCATAACCAGCCCTGGCACACATAGTGCACTTTACTAGGGACTTTATTAGTAAGACAAAAATACCAATTATGAACAACCAATTACCATAACACTTTATACAGGGAGCACTTGCATTTTGACACTGATCAGCAGTGGCAAAGTGCCCAAAGCATCTAAGTCGGCAACACAATGTCAGAAAAAGGTCTAGGAGGAAAACAAAAAGTTTAAGAAACTTTAGCCAAAAAGGGACACGTCCAACATTGACTAAAAGGACCCTGTATTAGTTCCAAAGCTGTCCTAAATCTTTGAAAAGATAAGGGGGCCTTGGAGAAAATTTCATGGTTTTGCTTAGCTTTGAGAATTGTCAAACCTTTAGACAGATTGTATTTTAGTTGCCAATGTTATATGATTCAGTTAATGTTTTTGTTAAACTATGTAAAGAGTCTTGGAGTGTACCTCAAAAAAAGAGGTGCATTGTGCCAAAGGACTATTTCATAATTCTGACGAACCTATTGTTTTTTCTATGTTCTAAGAAAACTAATAATAGAGGCCGTTGTGGCTCTAGGGTCTGTAGGTGATATCCTTCACATGAAACTCAATTATACTTTTATCATCAGTGTAAATCCCTCTTGCCTCGTTTCTACTGGAGGGCATGGTATGTCCTTAACATATTCAGGAGATACTGGTTTGCAATAACTATGCTAAAAATCCTAATAACGATTTGAATAAATCTGGAGGTTTAGACATGAGAAAGATATTACTGTCTCCCAGGGTATGATTTGAATCTTCTTTTGCGAAATGTTGCATGAGGAACCAGGGGGTTAAATGTGTACTTTACAATGTCATCATAAGTGTATAATACCATGGTGTATGGAGGACAGCTGTAAAGCAGTTCACCCTACTATTGGTCTGGACTTATGGTAGTGTAAGTAGGGGGCAGCAGAGAAGCAGCTATGCAAAAGGCAAGGGGGGGGGGGGGGGTGGCGTTACCTGCTCTTCAGTTCTGTTGGTCAACGGCAATTGTTCTCGGGACATGCTGAACTAGACTGGCAGCAATGTTCGAGTGTTGATTTCCGCTGAGTCTGCCTCTGTAATGTGCAAATGACTGTACAATGCCCTGTGGTGTTTTGTAAGTTCATATGTACGTTTTTCTGTTTTAAGTTAATGAACACACAAGTCCAACCACAAAGAACCAACATATGATCCACACTCACCAGGATTGTTCAGACAGCAACAAATCCAGGTCCAGTGTCAGGCATCGCACTCTTATAGCCACTTGTCTATCTATTTATACTTGCTGTGTCTTCGGAGGGAAACAGATTGAGATTACTCCCTTGCAGCCCTGCCATTAAGTATTGCTTTGAGTTCTGCAACAAGGATCCTCTAGTAGAGGTTCAAGCACACAACATTTAGCATCTACCACATCATATGGATCTTAAGACCTGCATCTTGGCTATGGTTAGCTGTCTGTGCTTGACGCATTCTATGTCTTAACGAGGCAATAGATCAGTTATAATTCAAAAAGACCCACTGAGGAAAACCTGGTGCATTAAATCAGTGAAGTCCATCACTCCCTTTTAAGTTCAGATCTTACTGCTACTCTAGTTTTAGGAGACAGTTAAGAAGGTAGTAGTTTTCCCAGGCATACGAATGAATGATCTAATGAGCAGCTGGCCACCTCTCTTTACAAAGCGCCATGAAACCGTATGGTGAACGTGCGCTCTACAAATATTTCTTTAACATAACATAACGTAACAGGAGCTATTGGAGTATGAAGCAACAGAGCTTACAAATATTATGTTCGTGGATCTCTATGAAAGTATAGCCTCTCAGGCACTTCCTACCTTAAGGAAGTGTCTTGTGCTGCAAAAGCAAGATGGGCATGTCTGGTACAGAGTAAGCTAGAAGAAGAAAATTGACATTAGAAACTTTTTGGAGAAAATGAAATATATTTGAATGTATAGGATTATTTCAAAACATTGGCTAAAAGAAAATGAAAAGTTCAGGAGAAATGATGGATGACGGCAACAGATGGGTGCACACATGAAATGAGAGCAGCAGGAGTGGAAATTCTACCGTCTGGCAACAGTTTGCAGTACCACAAGCTGAATATTAGGTTACTCTTCGCCTCTTAAAGGGCACGCCCATTTTGTCCTCTCTTCCAATGCAAGCAACTTTTGAGAGGTCCTTAAAATGTGGGCGGTCTGTAGATGGTGTCTTCAATATCAGAGATTCGTAGTTGACATGGAAGTATATATATCCTGCCAATCACTGTCTGTTTGCCTGTAAAGAAAAATGAACAACATTTTAAATAGGGAGACAAAATAGCAGCCTATCAGTTTTAAAAAGTCATAACCGGGTTTAAGACACTTATTTTAATAGCGGGTAAAATGGCGCTAAAGGGTCAATTTTTTTTTAAACGTGAAAAAATTTAGTAAGCAGTTCCAAATATGATAGATTGCTGGACCAAACTGTTCAGTTACTGATTGTTCTAGTGGAAATTCCTGCTGCCTATTTGCACATATGGTTTCTTTTGGTCACAGTTGATTCCACTTGCCTAGGGTTAATGTTTATTTATTGGTGATGAATGGTGGCTATGGATTTCTGTCTGCCTATCTTTTATAATCAGATTTTAGTTAATAGACACAAGGAAAACAACTTTCTTTAAATAAAGTCTACTCAATTGAAATACGCGGGAAAGTGCCATATCAAGTAGGGAAAAACAAACAATTATAAATCAGTCTGTCAAGTTTTATAAGTTAATTCTCTATGGACTTGCCTGCACTCTCCCCAAAAATCTATTTTTTTATGGCCAAAGCCACCACGGACACCACCACAATCCCCACAGCTTCTTGTCATTCCACGTCTACCTCTAAAGGTCACTGTGGTTGAACTCACCACTAACATTGTATCTTGGGTTCCCAAACTCATCACCTACATGTGGTCTTCAGGGCCCCTCTGGTCAATCAGGTTTAGATGTATTGCACTGCGTTTTGGTTCTTTTGAGAGCAACAGTTAATTTTTTTATATGCTGAGTTGAGCTGCTCTCAGTTTGGGTGTTTCTTGAACCAGTTCAATTCCCTTGCTTTTTTTCACATGAAAAATCGCAGTTCAATGTCGAGAAACCCACATGCAGCAACAGGATCCCTAGAAAAAATCTGCAGTTTCTACCATGGTGTGGCGGCTTGAAGTGTCAAAGCACATAACAAAATATACCAAATCTGGGTAAAAAAAATAGAGGGGTCAATTTTTAGCAGCACATGCTTAGCTTGTGAAGGGGAATGAAGATGCACACCTCCATGTCTTATCTGTCACCTCCTTTGACTCACCCTTAACTACTTATTGGGATACATGTGCCTTGTTATTTACCCCTCCATTTCTGTAGTTGTCACCGTTACATGCAATTATGCTGCTTAGGCCGTCAAAGAGCGAAAACAGCAGAGTCCCCGTGTGAAGCCAGCGGTGAAGTACCAGGTTTAATAATTCATGTGTCATTAATATCTTCAGTGAAATTAATAATTCACCGCCAGCCGTCATGAAAGTCACTGTAATTTCTCCCAGGCAAGAGTCCTCTTTTTTCCTTCATTGTGTCGACGGTGTGAGTAATATATACAGAATATTATCTAGATTTTAAAAGAAATGCTAATATATTGGCTTCCTCATTTAGAAAGAAATGAAATCCATCCTCCGGCCTTGGACGGGTGCTTTAGTTGTAAATTTAATTCGAAACATCTTCTTGTCACCACTATTTTTATTGAAACACAATTAGAATTTATATTTGTTTCCAGGGAAAATTGATTCTGTCTGCCTGAGCATTCTAGGGTAATGTTTCAGAGAAGGTGGCAATAAATTCGAAAGTACCACCTGCCGCTGAATCTGGTAATAAAAATGAGTGAGTAAGAAAAGGAAGGAAGGTTCAACGTCCTAGAATGGGTAATGCCTGCGCAGTTTTCCCTACATGCATCCGAAAGGCACCCCTGTGCATTGCAGCTCGGTCTGCCGGCCCAGGCAGGTTATAGGTTTCACCTACCAGACAATGCAGGATATTCTGATCTATTGTGAGCTTACAGGGAGTGGCCTTAGAGCCCACCCAATGCTCACCACTGGTTGGCTTTACGGTCGCTCTTATTTGCCTCCTTTTTCCATTGCCTTGTGTGGATGTTCCTGCCTCTTCTTGTGTTTGTCTCTCCTTGGAGCACAGCTTAATTACTTGTGTCCTTCTACTGCTTACTTTACAGACACTACTTTTTGGTTAAGCGCTCAATGAGCGTGCATGTGTTTTCCAGCGGTTTCCCTTGCGCACTTCTGATCCCGTCTTCGTTGTGCTCCATGTTGCTCTCTCTCTCTCTCTCTCGCGTGCTTCTCCACTCTCATGTGCTTCTACCCCCAACTTTACTATTTTACTTTTGTATTTATTCCCCAAATGCTGCTTCCCCTTCCCCACCTGCCTGCTCCTTGTTGTTCATACCATCACGTTCTTATTTGTAAATTTACATTTGTGGGGGCAAAGCATACATTTGATGAAGGCTCATTCACCTTCAAAGTAGTTTTGTACTGCTTCACTTATGTTTTATTAACTGATCCATATCGGATCGGTAAAAAAAGAGTTGTCAGCTTCATATTTTAGGCACGCATTGTTAATAAAGCATGCTTACACCTACAGAATGACGCTGCCATGCTGCTGCATCATTTTCCTTAAAAAAAATGTTTCGTTTTTCACCATGCCGCACAGCATCATGCGGGTACAGTACAGCATAGTTAAAAGGCAATAGCAAAGACAGTAGGTTCCGAAGGCGAAACCTATTATCTTTGCCAATGCTTGATTATTTGGAGAAGGAGGGGTGCATTAACCAATCATGGCTCACAATAAGGCAGCATAATCGTTCAAAGTGAGTGAATAAAGTTTACCTTAAGTTCCTCCACGGTATATCTTGTGAATGATTCTTCGTCTGCGAGCTGTTGTTCAGAATGGGGTAAGCAAGGGAGTGAAAGGGCATATCCACCCCAGTACCCGTTCCAAATGTAGTGCGTGTCTGGAAGGATAAATTCCCAAAGTGAGACAGCAGGTCAGTCTGTTCAAGCTTTCAGTCTATGACCTCACTCTGGTGTTTTCACCTCTATAAAGTGTGACAGGGGCTCATTCGCCACATCCTTTCAGTCTGTGACCTTACTTTGTATTCTTCAACTGTAGGAAGTGTGAGACGTGTTCAGTCTCTTCCCCCCTTCAGTCCTTTCCCTCACTCCGCGTTGTTCACCTCTGCAAGGAGAGCCAGAAATTCACTCTGAACACCACTTCAGTCTTTGGCATCTATTAAGGACTTTCTTCTCTTTTAAGTTACAATGAAGTTAATCTTGTAGGACCTGATGTACAAATGTGTTTAGCTTTCGCAAACTCTCTTTCCAAATCGTTAAATAAGTTTAGGAAACCGAATAGAACCGGTATCTATAAGGGGTGTGTTTAAGGCATCCCTTCATACATATATTTGTATTAATGTTCTGCCGCCTAAATCTGGTCATCATATTAGTATTTTACTGACTAAAGGGATTAAAGGTAGGTGTACCCCATTCGGAAAAGGGAAGTGTTGCCCAAAAGATCCCTTAGTGAAAGTTTAACTTTTTTTTTTTAGAAGTAGGTACTGGTCAATTCACAGCTACAAATGGGAGGGTTATAATTGTGTCAGGCATGATCACATAATGCCAAGGCTGTATATAATATGCCAAAGATGCATACATTAATCAAGGCTCACCATTAGACTTGAGGTAGTCATCATGCCAGTGATAATCATGTGTGTGAAGTCCCCCAATATGCTAACGATGGATGACCATGATGCAAAGTGTGCCAGGACTCAATAGTAAGGTATGATATGCCTAGAATGTTCATGTTCTGCCTGGGTCATATTACATCAGGGGCAGCCACCAAAAGAAAAAGGAGGAACATTATAATACCATGTATTCCCCCCCAGATACACATTCATCCACGCACACACAAACACAAAAGCTCAACCACATGTGTACAGACACTAATGTGAAAGTCCCCAAACTTCAAGCACACGTATACAAATGCAGACACATACCAATAGCCATCAGGGCACTTATAAGACCATAGTCACTGCTTTAATTTCCACAGTACTTCAGTGTTACATGGAAGCATCTCAGTGTGCCAACAGTCCAAAAAGAGTGTGGATATGTCATGGTTCTGCCCTCTGCTAATTCTCAAGGTTCGGTTCCCAGACATATCCTGCAGCAATCCCCTGATCGTGGAGGTTGGGCCTAATAGCCACCTCCAGTCCTTTACCTAAGCTCCACTACTCAGGCCAGTCCTGCACTCTTGTAGACAATCTGGCTATGCCCTTCAGGTCTTGCCATGTTCACCATCCTCTGCCAGTGCTGCATCAATTGGAGTGGGTCTTGTCTGATGTAAGCACCAGCAGTGGCCCAATGTTTGGCAGGTACGTGAAGGGCTATGGGCTTGGGTATTTTATTTACGCATATTTGTTTGTGTTTGCCTACTGATGGGTGTGTGGGCATGAGCAAGCATATGTGTGTTTTGCGGGCATGAGTGCACAGATGTGTTTGTGTGTGTTGTGTATCTGTGTGTGTATGTATGTATCTGATAGAGACATCTAGCCGCAGATACCTTACCTTTGAAATTCCCAGGTGTCAGATTGGAACCAGAAGTTTTATTTAGAGCAATACACCTACGCTCCTTTAATTGGTCTTTCCATGCAAGTCAAGCACTGATCCGTGAGGAGAGCTACCCTCTGTCACTTATTGACTGCCTTTTTTCAATGTTTTGCTGGCCCCATTTTTGGTGTGTAGACTTTTTTTCATCATGTCTAGGAAGATTTCTGGATTCAAACCATGCTGCGCCTGCCACCACACCATGAGCCTGGAGCACGACCTCAACTCAAAGCCGTACTCCAACTGCTGGGCAATTGCTCTGAAAGGTTTAAGGGAGAGGTCCCTAAAGCTACCTGCAGCTCGGCACTGTGTCGCACGACTCCAAGGAGGTCTCGTTCACGGTCCTGGTCAAGAGGAAGGTCCGGGCACCGCTCCGGGAGTCCCAAGTCCTCGTCCTCCCACTTGAAGTCATCGAGTCGGTCAGATAAGAAGCAAAAGACACACAAGAAGTCAAAGTGTGCTTCAACTTTTCCCGTCTGTCGGCTAACGTGACGGAGGGGCTTCTGCGTTCTAGTCCTCTTTCTTCTGAACCTATGCCTGGGTCGGCTCTGCACCTCTCCACCTTTCTGGGAGCCAGAGCGACGCCTGCCCAACTTGAACATTTTTATGATGGTCTCTGCCTCATATTTGGGCGGCTTGACCGTACCGGCGCGCCTTCAGGCCCCACAGGGTCAGAGGGGGTTCCATTGAGCTCTGTGCCAATGACCACTGAGGGATATGGCAATGTATCAATACTAACGCCAATCATGCCATTGCAAAATGTCCCAGCACCAGCCCCAGCCCCAGCCCTGACACCGAGGTTCCTGACGCAGCCAATTCTAATTCCCGACAACCCGGAGTCGGATCTGCACCTACCGATGCCGAAGCCGGTGCCAACAGAACTTACAGGTCGTAGGTCCTTTCCTCAGCCTTATTCTCTAGGGCTAAGAATGGAAGAAGATTGGGAAGGGTCGCTGGACCCTTCAGAAGACCAGCTTACTCAAGACACTGACTGCTGTGGGGAATTGGGTGAGGCCAGAGGACTGGATACCTTTCCAGATTATGGCCTGCTTTCTTCCCTTACCGTGGCTATGAAGGAGGGAGCTTCTTATGCTATGGTGGTGTAGAGGGTGACTGGAGTCCTGGGCCTCCATCGCCCTTCAGCGGCAGTTCGTAATAATATCTTGACAGAGGTCCTACTGCCAGGTGCCTACTCTTTGGAACCCATGCTGCCCTTTAATGAGGCCCTTACAGATGTCCTACTGGGAACCTGGTATAATCCCAACCAAGGGGCTCCTGTGAAAATGACATTTGCAGGTGCTATCACCCTGCTGTGGGCAACCCAAACGTCCTCACTACCCACCTTACCTAGGAGATCTTGGTAGTCCAAGTCTCTACCTTCCACGGTGCATTCCCTATCGCTCCCCTGGACAGGGAAGCGAAGAGGCTGGACAGTTGTGGTAAGAAAATGTTTTCTTCCGCCAGTCTTGCATTGCAGTCTAAGCACACCACATGCTTATAGGTCCATTATTCCCACACCTTGTTGGAAATCAATGTGCAACTGTTGTCACAGGTCACGGAGGAGGGCCAAGCTATCCTCTTCTAAGCCGTATCCGACGGGAGAGACACAGCAAAGGTCACCATCTCTTGTGGTCTCGACATAACCGACTCGCTGGGCAGAGCAATTTCATTGACAGTGACCGTTCGGCACCACACCTGGTTGTGGACTTCTGGCTTTTCAGGGGATGTCCAAGCCTCTCTAATGGACATGCCCTTTAACAGTAACTGTCTCCTCAGAGACAAGGCAGACATGGCACTGGAGCACTTTAAGTTTTAACCCCTTCGCCGTGGGGCTAATTCCCCCTCGACGCGGGGGAGGGGGGCCGCGCACGGCACCGCGGTGCTTGTGACGAGCTCGGTCGTCACGCTGCACGGTAGCGCTGTGCTCATGACGAACTGAGCTCGTCATGACCATGCCCGTTTTCGTGGAATGTTCAGCACAGCAGGGGAATTATCCCCGCGTGGGCGTTCCGCGGCGTTCATGAGGAGCTCAGCTCGTCATAAGCACAGCGCCACTGTGCCTCATGCACTGAAGGTGTTAAGGTAGGACACAAGCATATTCAGTTCACCCTGCTCTCCTTTGGCCTTACCAGTGCCTCTTGGGTGCTCACCAAGGCGAGGGTAGTGGTCGCAGCTCATCTGCCCCGATCAGGGGTGTCAGTCTTCCCCTATCTCGACAACTGGCTGTTGAAGGCGGACTCGCCCCAGGCTGTTATCTCCCACCTCCGGACTACAGTGAACCTCTGCATTTGCTGGGGTTCACTATCAACGTGCTGAAGGCACACCTGATTCCCTCTCAGATGCTCTCTTTTATCGGAGCTGTTCTGGACACAGTGCAGTTTTGGGCCTATCCTTCTGAGTGACGAGTCCAGGATATTCAGGCTATGATACCGATGTTCCAGCCTCTATCCTGGATTTCGGTGAGAATGAATCTGAGGCTTCTGGGCCTTATGGCCTGCTGCATTGTGCTAGTGACATATGCCAGATGCAATATGTGGGCTCTGCAGTGGGACCTGAAGTTCCAGTGGACGCAGCATCAGAGGAACCTCTCCGACATGACCCAGATCTTGGAGGACACTGTACAGGATTTGCAGTGGTCGCTGACAAACTGTAATTGGCAGATCCATCTCCCTTCCCCAACCAGATCTCGCAGTAGTGGCAGATCCGTATTTCCTGGCATTGGGCAGCCACCTGGTAGAGGTGGAGATCGGAAGACTCTGGTCTCCAGTGGAATCAGGACTCCATAGCAACCTGCTGGAACTTAGATTTGTTTGGCATTGAAAGTCTTTCTTCCTTTCATCAAGGGGAGGTTAATACAAGTGTTCACAGACAACACCACCTTGTGGTACTGCAACAAACAGGGCAGGATGGGGTGGGGGACCATTTATTAAAAAGCTCTTTATCTCTGAACTTGGCTGGAACACCAGGGCATATCCCTGGTGGTTCAACACTTGGCAGGTTCGCTGAACGCCAGTGTGGACAAACTCAGCCCTCGATGCCTAGCGAATCATGAATGCCATCTCCATCCAGAGGTGACATATGGTCTCGTTCAACAGTGGGGAGAGCCTTGGCTAGATCTGTTTGCACCACTGAAAAAGTGCAATGTAAGCAGTTTTGCACCCTGGAGTTTCCAAGCCGGCTCTCGCTTGGGGACACTGTATGTCTCAAATGGAGCTCAGGCCTCCTATACCCCTTTCTGCCCATACCACTCCTGCCCAGAGTTCTCCAGAAGATCAGGACCAACCAGGACCGAGTCATCCTTGTAGCCACGGACTGGGCACAGAGAGTCTGGTATTCCCAGCTTCAACTGAATATTGATCCTCCGTTCAGGATACCGCTTCAAGGGGATCTTCTGTCGCAGCAGCAGGGAAGGGTTCTCCACCAGAACCTGTCAACTCTACGTCTTCTTGCCTTGAGATTGAGCGGTGGTAGTTGAAGGCATTGGACCTTCCTTCCGAAGTCTGTATTATTAATTTGGCAGCCAGGCGTCCCTCTGCCAAGTCAGTGTACTCCTGCCGAAGGAACAAGTTTGTAATATAGTGTGCAGAAAAGTCTATTGACCCTCTTTCTGCTCTCCTATCTGATATTTCACTTTTTATTTTAACCCTTGCCCAGCAGAGCTTTGCTCGGTCACTCTAAAAGGGTACCTTTCAGCCTTATCTACCTTGCTGCGGCTGCCAGACCAACCCTCTTCATTTAAAAATATCCCATTGTAGATTGATTTCTGAAAGGCCTTGTACATATGTTCCCATCTTCCCCTTTCATCATGCCTCGGTGGGACCTTAATTTTAAATCTTTGCACAACTGCCCCCTCTGGCTGCTTACCATCAAGACAGCATTTTTAGTGGCAATCACATCCGCCAGGAGGGTGAGTGAATTGCAGGCTTTGTCATCCTGACAGGTTGTTGCTTCGCAATTGGGCCTCTTTCCTACTTAAAGTGTTAACACCCTTCCATGTGGGGCAATCTGTCAACTTGCCCACTTTTTCCACTGTCTGGATCCAAAAAGAGCATTGTCATTCTACCTTGACTGCACTAAAGAATTCAGAGTGAACAGCCTTCTCTTTTTAAGGCATGTGGGAGATAAGAGAGGTCATGCGATGCAGAAGAGGACTCCCTCATGATGAGTCGTCCTCTGCATCAAGATTTGCTACGCAATGGCAAAAAAAACAGCCTCCTGATGGCTTAAAGGCTTAATTCACTAGAGTTAACCCCTTTACTGCGGCGCAAATTCTGTTGCGGTGCGGGCGTTCTGTTAGGTGAGCAGGGCCGCGTCGGCCAATGGACATGCACAGCACTACCGAGGTAGTGCTCGCGACGGCCGTTGGCCGACGCGCACAATGAAGGGGTTAAGGCTGATACAAGGCAGTTTCATATTTATGAGGCAGCATCGTGAACATCTCTGCACACATTTACCAAGTACTACTGCCTGGATAGTCAAGTATGCAGGGACAGCCTTTTTGGCCTCTCAGTTCTGTAGGACTTCCTGTACTAAACTTGTCAGCAGTCCCTCCTAAGGGGATTGCATTGCTTGTGTATCTATTCAAAGGTAAACAATCTGTGGCTAGATGTCTCTATCAGATAGACAAGCTGCTTACCTTCGGTTTTGCCTAATCTGGTAGAGATATGATCTAGGAGCAGATTCCTAACCGACTGACCCCTCCTCCCCACACTGTGGGAAGCTTTTTAAGGGTCAGGGCTGATCCCTTTTAGGGCTGTAGCTGTTCACAACACACCAATATCAGTGTGTAGTGTAGCTCCTATTTTCCCAATAGGCTCTGCGCATTGGAATAGTACCTACAGCAGTAAAGGCCTAGGCCAGACGTTAACTAGGTCTACTACTGTCGATACTAGACTTAATTTTTGGGTTTGCCAGCTAAGCTCAGAGTTCGCTAGAAACTTTCTCGAATGTTCAAGGAAGGATTAACTCCCCTGATTAGACAAGAAGGGATTTAGTTTCTGACAACCATAGAACATGACAACTTTGCTCTCCCCTAATCAAGAGTCAATCTCAAGAGTCATGTGAGCACAAGGCAATTATTTTACTCAGTCAGTACGTGCATTCTTAGTCTCATCAGAGTGTAGAGAAAAGGAGGAGACGGGCGTGTTCAATAAAAGATGTTATTTATTGATCAGTCTCTTTTCTCGTACAAGAGAAATGGATCGATATTATTGCAATACTTATAGTTAAGTAAAGTGCATACATTAAAAGCAATAGTATAAAATAATACTGTAAAAACATTGATATGGTTTCTGAGCCATATGATGTTTAAAATGATTAAAATATATTTACATACACATATACATTTGACTAAACGTACTCAACTGGTGTTTCTAAATACGCCTACCCCGTGTACCTGACCTAAGTCTAATACGTGGGCGGGAATAGAAAGTTACAGTTTAAGTTAAGTTTGTTTTTGCCAAGTGAATAACTAAAGAATTCTCTAGGAGGGGTTATTCAGTTCTGTACCTGGAATTTAGGATGAAACGAGGAATGGTATCTCTTTCTCTGCTCTCGATATTCCAGGCTGCCTGCGAGGGCTGCCCAGAAGCGCCGGTGCTGGGTCTCTCGGTTTGAGATAGCAGCGCGTCTCTCAGCGCGTCAGGAAGGCGGGGCTGCTGCCTGCGGGGTCTGCTTCTGCTCTCGGCTTCGGCAAGTGTGGCTGCTCCGTCTTGTCACCACGCGTGTGTTTGCATAGGGCAAGGTCGGCAATATTTATACCTTAAAGGTGCCGGGATTGACGTAAGGATGGACATAGGTACGTCAATAAAGATGTCATACGACTTGCTCGTTAGCACATTCTTTACTAAAGTTCTCTGTGAAATCAAAACAATGGCCGCACGGGTTATCCAGGTTGTCATAGGTTTGATTTGTTATGAGAACGTCGTATGCCTTATCAGGGGCTGGAGGAATGTCGCTTGTCTAATTAGATCTCAAGCGTTATGACCTAATCAGATAACACGTTCCTGTGCCGTAGTGTGACTGCGTCAGATAACGGTATCTGCATCATGGGGGATTTTCTTGCCTCATGGGCTGACTGTTAGTTAACTAGCTAGGTAGGTTAACCAGAATATGGTCAGGAATAGGGGGATCGATTCAGAACCTATAGAAATACACGACACCCACTCCACGCTAACTATGGTCATATCTACTAATCTATGCATAGTATAACATAGTACAACATACTATAGAGTATAGTGTATACCTTACCACCCCAAAATACATAAATGCATTTTGAAATTTTCAAATATACTGAAAAATTGCAGTCATATATATTGTATGCACTTAAGCTATGAATTAAATGTAAAAGTAAACACGCATTGTTATGCATTATTGCTTGTTGGTATATGAGAAATACACATGAAATGGCTCTTAATATGGCTATACAGAAAAAAAGTCGAAACCATTTCATCACATAAAATATATTGTGAACATACCAGCGGGCAGCTAAAGTCTATATAAAGTCTATAAAGTATCTAAAAAAAATAGAAATCTTAGTTCTCTAGGAATAGAATCTTACTTTAAGCAGAAGATCAGTGTCCCGGGGAAAAAATATATAGAAATTTTTTTTAAGGGCTTGCTGAAAAAAGTTGCTGTCCGTGAACTGGATTGTAATTGTTCATGTGACTTTATTTTTAAAGTTGAAGGCCGAATTCAGGGCACGCCGTGTGCGAGTTTACTCAAAAGTCTCTATTTCTGTTCCGGAGAGAACATCATATCATTCAGGCTTTCGAAAAAACTGTCAACAGCTTCATGGGAAAGTTCCACTAAGTCGGAAATAGGGGTAACCATGCATTCATGCGCATGATTGTCTGCATTGACATTCTGATTTGCATTGCTGACAGAAGGTCGTACCTGTTCGATGCTGCTTTCATCTCGTACTTCACTACTCTTCAATCGCAGTGGTGAAGATTCCAGGAATGCCGTCATCAGAATTGGCAGCCTTTGAGGGCAGCACAGTGCGTGAACCTTGGTAGGAACCAACAGTGTATCTGCATCCACCGGCGCATCCGATTGTAGCGTCAGACAGGTGTCTAACACGCATTCTTCTCCGCATAGCAGACACCTTAGTACAGGTAAAACACACCTTTGCCACATTGGTCGAAATGATAGAAACCAAGTCATGTTCAGGTCTCTAAGCCGGGAGAGTCCCAGGATTTTTGATATCCGGTCCCGGTATCCAATGGCTAGGATCGTATCTTCCATTGTCGCGAGAGTTTGATCTGTGACATGGGTTGCCATATCGAAAAATAAGGACTAGGAATAGGATTCCTGCAATTAGTCCTAGTATTTAGGGGAAGTCCGCCAAAAATCGAATGGACGAAATCTGGAAAAATACCCAGTATGGCTTTGAATGGTGTTAATGCCATCGAAAATACTGTCTTAAATACCTTTGAGACTCCTGTGGTATCAGAAATATTTAAGATTTCGCTCAGGATTTCCGCGAAATGTACGGGGGAATTGGTTGATAATAATGTATGTATCTCTGCAGTCGTCCTTGCGACTTGTAGATCATACGTTTCTTTTGGTGACGTGAGCCTTGTAGGCGTCTGAAGAAGCACTGTTTTCATTCTGCTTAAAGTGTCTATTCGAATAGAAGTAATTTTCAAACTGGGCCATGCCCTCGCCTCCCTGTCTGGAAAGGAGCTGGGGAACAAAGAACGTCCACAGCACTTGACCTTCGCCGTCGTAGTGACGAGATAAGGAGTCCCGGGCATAAGACTACAGCATCTGCGGTCTACAATAAGAATGTAACTCCCATTATAGAGTCTTTGAAAGAATGGTTCTATTTCAGTTGCAGGTGCGCCTTGCTGGTGACATGAAAGGGTGTATGAATTCCCTTCACAGGCTCCGTGCAAACTAATACCGTTACACAGAAGCGTGCCGCTTAGTGACATAGCACAATTGTTGCCACTAAGAAACACTTTCTGTCCTTTGTTACTGACACATGCATGTGAATAGGGCAGGTTCCAAGTTGTTTTAAGGTACCCCTTTCCCAATTTCTCGTACATGCCAGCCTGTATATATTTTTGGCAGTATTGAAACCTGAAGGTTGAGATTGGAATATTTATGATTCCGTGGATTATCCATTCACTGACAGGTCGTTCTGACATTGTCAACGGTAATCTTTCTAGTTTTTCAATGCTCAAGATTGTATAATCAGCACCCTTCTGCGCCATACCGATTTGTCTATCAGTAAGGTTAAAGATTTGGAATAGTGACGTAGTGTTGATTAAACGCCAAGGCACATAGCCTGAACGCAGATTTTGTAACGTCCAGCCAAGCTGTACGATAGAACGCAATTGTGACTGACCATGTTGTAATAACAGTAAGTCTTGCGATAATATATCGATTGCTGAAGACACAATGCTGTCCAATGAAAAAATTCTGGAGGACAGAGTCATTAACCCATTGTCCACTACAGAAAGTGATTTTTCCAAATTAATACAGTCAATTTCCCGTATTCTTTCTGCTGTCTCAATTTGAGTAACCTTCCAGGCCTCATTATATGCTGCATATACAGAGGCTGCTATGAAACGCTTTTGACGCTGTTTGCGTGGTCCCATTATGAAATCACGCAAGTCAGCACCATCAGTAAGTAAAGTTAGGTGTTGCTTAATTTCAGGCAGTGTGGAAGTTTGTAGCCATTGAAGGCATAATTTGCCCACACTGTAGGTTGTTATTATCCCTGGGTGATGTCTTTGGGGATATCTAGGGTCTGGCCTGGTCATTATTAAACCCTGTGTTTTATTCAGGAATCTATCTTGACAGTGATTTGTATCTGTGGGCCAGATCAACCATTGTTTCCAATCAGGATGTGTTCTGTTTTGGTTAAGTATATGGTTTACGTCTATTTCTTCATCTGTATCAGAGTTATTGCTAAACATTGTTGGCTTTGGAATAGACGGGTTATTTAAATCTTTGATTTTGGCTAAGCCAAGACAGGTGGTTTGTTGAACAGTGTCATTTAAAAATATCATTTGTTCTGGGATCATGCAGGCTCTAAACAAAGCTTCTAAACCCTGTACTTGCCATTCTTTTGTGCCCCAAACACTTTTCAAATCAACATTTTTGTCCCAATAATCGAATCCAAAAGTATTCATTTTTTCAAAGAATGAATCAGAATAAATCAATTTTGTGTTGGTTATCATGGTTTTGGTCCCTGTCTTGTTTGATAATTTATAATAAAATGTTTCAGCATTACTAGTGTTAAAACCTTGAAAGTATGAATATTTGTCATAAACGGTTCTAGAGCTCCCTTTTGGAGGTGTAGCACAATGTTCCCATTGATTAAAATTTAAAACATTTCTAGGTTGTGCAGATTTATGCAAGAAATGGTTACCATAGTGGTTATAGCAATACATACTATCATAATTTGTAGAACCTTGCAAATAATCATGTTTTGTAAATTTAGCAGACATTACTAAGTCAGACATCATATTGTTTATACTTTCAAAGTCCCAATCATCAGCAAATGAGTTTGGTTTTGCAAAGTCACTCAAAGAGATCTTAATTTGGTGTGGATATTTCAGGATCTCGACCGGACCATAAATTTCATAGTCAGTGTTGTCCCAGGCTACCCCACCAGGTATTGGAATTGCTGTGAAGTTGGCTGAAGAAAGTTCTGAAGAAAGTTCTTGTTTCTCGACGTGTGAAGATGTGTGTGGTTTGAGGACCAAGTTGATGTTCTGACTTGCTGTGTCCATTTTAGCATATTTTCCCTCAATGAAGCGTCCCAAAGTAAATACCATGATGAGCCAAAGTATGAGGATAAATGCACCAAAACCCACCCAAAATTCAATCCATGGAGAAATCAGATATGTTTCTTTTAGTTGTTTCAAAAGTTCCTTCGCTTTGTCTTTAAAGGATTTTGATGATGGCTGTGTCTTTTGTTCGCTGAAGCCTTCAGAGGAATCATCGAAGTTGATGAAGTAACCGGATGCAGTTCTGTCAATTGTTCCAATTGGTTCAGGATTTTTGTTTTTTGCATTTTCACTTGGTACTTCAGTATAGATTGGTGTGTCTCTGCTAAATGTCTTTATTTGGGTTTTCAGAGGTCTAAGTTCTATTGCATTGTTGCATAGTCCTTGTTGTTCTTCTGTAGGCGCTTCGAATGTGATGAGCCTCTTTGTTAGGACCTCTGTACTGGTAGCAAACCTTGGTGTTCTGCTACTTATTGGGAGTCCACTTGGCCTACTGTTTGTTATTGGCCACATGTTGTGGTTTTACCAGGTCGATGGATACAACTCGGTTCTCCTTTTTTCCAGCAAGTGGCGGTAGTACAACTGATCTTGTCCCGTTGACAGACAAGACAGGAACTGCTTTTCTGTAAGAAGGCCCAAATTCCTTCTTTACCGCGATCTTCTCCCTGACTAGATCCCCGACTTTTGGAATCCAGACAGGTCTTGCTGGGACAGGTGGTGATTCTTCAGTGGTTGTATGTTGCTCAGGTCTTTTCTTGTTTTGTTTAAGTCCTGCAAAATAGCCAAACGGTCTTTGACATCAAAGCTTTTTTCTGTTACCACTGAAGTCTGACTATCAAGGTCAGAGATCAACATCCTAGTTCCGAATAATAATTCGTACGGACTGAATCCCTTCAGAGAATTTCTTGGCAAGTTATTTAGACTACGTTGGACACTTATTAGATGTTTGACCCACCCAGCTCCCGAACCTAATATCCTTTCTATTATAGATTGCTTTCTGTCTTGGTTTTTTCTTTACACCATCCCATACCCTCAGGAAGGAAGTGAGAAGATTCCCGCTGGGCTGTGCTCATTTGGTCATTCTTTTTCCCCCCAGGCTGGATTGCCTGAGAAAAAGAAAAAAAAATGGTCGAACGTAGCATGCTCTTAGCGTATATGCCATTTAGACTCGCAAATCTTGTATAACAGTCCGGACGTCAGCTGAGTGCTGTGGATCTACATTATAAGTGGGAACTAGCCTGTATATGTTAATCGCAAGCCATTCTTTTTGCTGGTAACATTATCTGCCTTGATACGACGAGGTATTAAACTGCTTCTCTCCCCACTGCGATCTCTGTTGCAGTTTGGGCAGTTTTTTAAAAAGATGGTAAGATGGAGGCTCATGCCTGGCCACCAGTACCGTGATTGTAAATCTTCCAGAGAATCTTTTAATTTAAGGTGTCTGTGACCCTCGCCCATATGTGCGTCTGCGATTAACAAGTTTCTCCTGTCCTTGTTTGGAATCACTCTATCCCCCACTCCAGGGATTCGAGCAAAAGGGACGGAGTTTGCATCGATTATGTATGTATAATTGAGTGGATAGTTGATCGGTAACGCTGAGCAGTCGCCTTTTGATGACGTTTTCACCGCCAGCAATGTTTCACCGTCAATGTATTTTAATGTATGCTTTTTTCGATCTACGGGAGCCGATTTAGTGGCTGCCGCTGCGGCTGTCTCAGCCAATGAATTCCCCACAACGTGAACGCCATCACGTTGATGACTCAGTGAGTGAGTCACGTGAGTCTTTGGTAGTTCTTTCTTCAAAAGAGCTACTTGTTCCCAGAGAAGTCTCTGCTTTATTGGTGCACCTGTGTCATCTTTGTAACCGTTCTGAATCCATGTCTGCAAATCCTTGTTATATGCTTTGACGCAGAAATATGAATCTGACACTATAAGTGTCGGGAATTCGCGATCCGCATTATCTAGCGCCATTTTCAAAGCTATTATTTCAGTTTGCATTTCTGAATTTGTTTCTACTGAGTGTGATTTTGTTAATAGAGGTCTTAGTTTACCTCCGCGCCACACTTCTTTTGTGATCTCACATGTGGGATTGTATGCATGTTCTCCCCAAACGGAGGGTTGAGCATGTCCGTCTGTATAGATTACACAGGCGTAATGTCGTAGAGGCAGAATGTCGATTGGCAGAGGATACGTTTTTTCATTTTTTAGATTTTTTAATTCTTCTAGTTCTGGATCAAAGAAGTAGTATACTTTGTCCGTTGTGATTGAATTTACCCATTGTAACCATTCTGGATCCAATGTTGTTGTTGGTAAATTACACGGTGTTGTTAATGCTTCAAAGGCTGATTCAGCTGTTCTGACTGTGATATGTCTACCGTCAGCTATGTCTTTTTCTCTAGCTATTGCGGTTTGAACTGCTTGAACAATTTTTCCTTTGTTGCTGAATCTCTGTTCAGCTTTTGTGTACAAGTGTGATCTGAATGCAATTGGTACCTTTTCTCCCTCATTAGAGGTCAGGTATGTGAATCCGCATCTCCCTGGGATGACTCGGATCACAAGGTTGCGTCTATTATCACGGGTTTCTAATTTTGTTTTAATTAGCATGTCTGTTTGTAAGGATCTCAAAATTTCTGTGTGTGTTTGAGTCCAACTGGATCTTTTAAAGTCTGGTTTAATTAGATCGTAAAGAGGTTTGACCCTTTCTGCGTAATTTGCAATGTAAGTTCTTCCGAAATTTAGGAAGCCTAGAATTGACTGTAGGTTTTTTAGTGTTTTAGGAGCTTGGATTACGGCACATTTCTCTAGGAAATTGTCTGCCAGGCTTTTGCCTTCACTTGATAACTCATATCCTAAGAATAGGACTGTCAGATGGGCAATTCTGGATTTTTTGAAGTTGAATTTGTAACCCTCTGCAGCGAAACCAAGTATTATGGTGTTCACTCTTTTCAAGTGAGTTTCCAAGTCATCATCTGTTAAGTAAATGTCATCGACATAAGATAATGCTTCATCATCATATTGTTGTAGTAATTCTGTTACTCTCGCTGAGAATACCCCCGGGCTATTCTTGTACCCCTGGGCTAACCGACAGAATTGTTTTTGAGTGCCATTTACTGAGAAAGCTGTTAAATATCTGCTCTCTGGTGCTATGTTTTGACAAAAGAATCCGTTGGAGATGTCCAAGGTAGTTTTGTATTTTTTGCGCACTATGTTATTCATTAGTGCAGCACTGTGTGAGTTTTGCACTGCAAAAGTTTTGCAACATGTGTTAAGGTGTCGGTAATCCAAAACTAGACGGTATGAATTGTCTGGTTTGGAGACCGGAAACAAAGGATTGTTCATTTGTGAGGTGCAAGTTTCAATCACCCCCTGGTATTCTAGCTGATCTAGTATTTCATTTACTTGTTTTTTAGCTTCTTGCTTAATTGGGTACTGCCTTTGTGCAGTTGGTTGTGATTTTAACTGGATTTTGTGAGGAGGAGAATCCTCATCCCATCCTACATGATTTTTATATAAAGCAGGTGCTAAGGCCACTGCCCACTTTCTAGCAAGTGTGTATTTTTTATGAATCGGGATTTGATTCGAGAAGGCAGGCATAATTACTTCTTCGCCATGAGGGCACTCCCTGACAAACTCTGGTGGCCAGTCTTTTTCAGCTAGAAGTATGTCATAACCCTTTGAGAGGTTATCCCAAAATAGTCCCCTTATTTTCCTAGTCTTATCTCCCTCTATACGTAATGTTATCTCGTATATTTTGTGGGGCTTGCTAACTCTGGTATCTGCAGTTTCCACTTGAAGGTATTCATTCGTGTCCACTGTCTCCAGATGATCCATAAGGACTTTGCGAGCTATGCTCACCTCTGCTGCGCTGTCTAGCATTGTCTGAGCCCACTCTCCGTTTTTCAATTGTGTCCTCAGTATTCTCGGCATTGTTAACTACCTTGATACTGGCTACCTTCTTTTTTGGAAATTGTGATTTCTTTTTCAGTTGAGCAGGTTCCTTGTCTTTGGACTTGGCGTGCTCTTCTGATCGTCCTCTTCTTTCCGATTTCTGCGAGGAATTCTGAAAAGATTGAGAGGGACGTGTATCAATGTCTTGATATCTATCAGGTTTTTTAATATTATCCCTATTTCTAAGGTTATATCTATTCCCAGAGGGTTCACTCTGGGGTGACCTTTGTCTCGGGTTTGGAGATTTCTCTCTTCGCCTAGGAGACCTTCCTCTGGACTGGAATTTCTTTTCTTTAGGATTGGATTGTTTGTTCCCATCCCAGTTCTTTTTTTTGGGTGAATTATTATTATTATTAAAAAACATTTTTTCTGGACTTGTAGTCAGTTGCGGTTTTACTGGTATTCCACCTAGACTATCTCTGCCTAGTTCTTCATAGGATTTTTCTATGATTCCGGCAATTTCAGCTGGTTGGTCTGCTATATCTGTCTCTTTTAACCTCTGGCGGATCGCCACGTTTGCTGCTTCACCCTTTATGTTGGCTAGTAATATAGCCGATACCTGCTTGAAGTCTTTTAGTAATTTCATACCAAGAGTTAAAGCAGGTTCTGGACCGTATTCATCTTGAATTTGTTTTAGCACATCTGGTATTACCGAAATGGATGGAACACCGTGCGTTTTTGTGTAGATGGAAGCAAAGACTGTACCCCAAGTGTCACAGTCCTCAATGTGTGGTGCGATTCCCATTGGGAGACATATAGTCAGAATCCTGTGTTTTTCTAATGGGGTGGTGTCAGGAAACACCGCCTCTATTTGGGTAATTTTCTGTGCCAACCAGAATGGTATTTGTTCCCGTTTAGCTGGAACTTTACCTAGGCAGGATTGGATGTTCTGTGGTGTAATTTTATTTGTGTTCCCCTGGTGAGGGGTCAGCTGTGGAAGTTTAATCGCTGGCTGTATTGTTGAAGTCCGCATTACATACTGAACTAATTGTCTGTGAATTTTTAGTAGTTGTTTTAGCTGTATTAGCAGCTCTGCTGCAGGCATTCTTTCGATGTCTGGATATGGTGTGTATCCGGCTAAGACCGGCCACGTTGCTCCTGGTCTTCCTAAAGGACCGAGCCTTGTAATGTGATTATTATGTTTTAGGGCGCCATCAAATAAGAGCAAATGCTCTTGGAATTTGAGTGGTACTTCCACCTCCTCGAAAGGAGTGTACTCATTAGGAGGTTCCTCTACTTTGTAATAGTGGAAGTACTTTGTTATAGTATTAGCTGCTGGAAAATGTATCCATGTATAGTATACCTCTGTCTGCCGATATTCGTGTGCCTCGATTACGAATATGACTGTGCCACCTCTAGGTGTCAGTCCATTTTCTATAAGTTTTAAGGTTATAGATCTTCTTTTGGCGACCGGAATGAGTATTATATCCGCGTCTGCTGCTTGCATGGTAGCATCAGCATCTGCTATTTCAGTAGCTAATCTAGTAACCTCTCGTTCTTCATCGCTGTCCATTTTGCTGACAGGATGGTATTATGTTTATTTGCAGATCAGGTTTCTTTATGGAAACAGAGATTAGATGCACAATATTTTGGAACACTGTTTATCCTTCAACGTTGACTTAGACCAAGAACCATACATAGGAGTTCCCTCCTGCGAGGTTTTGGAGGATATTATAACCTTTCACCCACTCCAGACGTCTTTGGAGTATTTGGGAAAAGGGGTCTGAGTGAGAAAGCACGACTGAGTTACTCTAAATGTCTTACGTTAGTTTTATCGCCCTTTCCAAACGCGTTGGGCGCCATGTAGTGTAGCTCCTATTTTCCCAATAGGCTCTGCGCATTGGAATAGTACCTACAGCAGTAAAGGCCTAGGCCAGACGTTAACTAGGTCTACTACTGTCGATACTAGACTTAATTTTTGGGTTTGCCAGCTAAGCTCAGAGTTCGCTAGAAACTTTCTCGAATGTTCAAGGAAGGATTAACTCCCCTGATTAGACAATAAGGGATTTAGTTTCTGACAACCATAGAACATGACAACTTTGCTCTCCCCTAATCAAGAGTCAATCTCAAGAGTCGTGTGAGCACAAGGCAATTATTTTACTCAGTCAGTACGTGCATTCTTAGTCTCATCAGAGTGTAGAGAAAAGGAGGAGACGGGCGTGTTCAATAAAAGATGTTATTTATTGATCAGTCTCTTTTCTCGTACAAGAGAAATGGATCGATATTATTGCAATACTTATAGTTAAGTAAAGTGCATACATTAAAAGCAATAGTATAAAATAATACTGTAAAAACATTGATATGGTTTCTGAGCCATATGATGTTTAAAATGATTAAAATATATTTACATACACATATACATTTGACTAAACGTACTCAACTGGTGTTTCTAAATACGCCTACCCCGTGTACCTGACCTAAGTCTAATACGTGGGCGGGAATAGAAAGTTACAGTTTAAGTTAAGTTTGTTTTTGCCAAGTGAATAACTAAAGAATTCTCTAGGAGGGGTTATTCAGTTCTGTACCTGGAATTTAGGATGAAATGAGGAATGGTATCTCTTTCTCTGCTCTCGATATTCCAGGCTGCCTGCGAGGGCTGCCCAGAAGCGCCGGTGCTGGGTCTCTCGGTTTGAGATAGCAGCGCGTCTCTCAGCGCGTCAGGAAGGCGGGGCTGCTGCCTGCGGGGTCTGCTTCTGCTCTCGGCTTCGGCAAGTGTGGCTGCTCCGTCTTGTCACCACGCGTGTGTTTGCATAGGGCAAGGTCGGCAATATTTATACCTTAAAGGTGCCGGGATTGACGTAAGGATGGACATAGGTACGTCAATAAAGATGTCATACGACTTGCTCGTTAGCACATTCTTTACTAAAGTTCTCTGTGAAATCAAAACAATGGCCGCACGGATTATCCAGGTTGTCATAGGTTTGATTTGTTATGAGAACGTCGTATGCCTTATCAGGGGCTGGAGGAATGTCGCTTGTCTAATTAGATCTCAAGCGTTATGACCTAATCAGATAACACGTTCCTGTGCCGTAGTGTGACTGCGTCAGATAACGGTATCTGCATCATGGGGGATTTTCTTGCCTCATGGGCTGACTGTTAGTTAACTAGCTAGGTAGGTTAACCAGAATATGGTCAGGAATAGGGGGATCGATTCAGAACCTATAGAAATACACGACAAGTGCACTTCATGGCTCTGCGTTACCTACTTGGAAAGTCATGAAAAGTAACTGATGTGAGTATGCTGAGGTTGTGCCTATATGGGTGATGCGGATGTCACTACAGTGCAGACGACAACAATAACGTCACGCGGAGCTGACCGATGCCACCTACAAGCACACATTGGTATTGCTCAAAGAAAAATCTTCCAGATCAAGTTTGACACCTGGGAAATTCAATGGTAAGGAATCTGCGGCAGATCACATCTCCAGATAAGGCGTTTCCAAAGTTAAGTACTGATGTAATTTGCAGAAATGATAGAAGACACCTCGAGAACAGTAGGTACGAGCTTCTTTATTCCAATCATCCAGTCTCCACATAAACCTTATGGTGTCAACATACTAACCTGAGCTCTAGTGTGGAATGTTCTAAGAAGGAAGGAAGGAAGGGCTGGGGGGTGGAAGGTACCAAAAGGAAAGGAAAGAGGAAGAGGTAATTTACAACACATCTCCCTTCCTTGGGAATGGAGAACAAAAGAGCGAGGAACAAGGTGAACAAGCATTTACAATATGAGTGTTTAAGTGATGTTGATCATCTCCAAGTCTGTCCATTGTCAAGGCGAACCACATTTTTGCTAGATGTGATAACTCTCTGGGGTGGCAGGTACTTATCACCACGGGTGTGTTGGTATGGAGGTCCTGCTCTTTAACTCCAAGTTTCTGGTAGTACCAACTTTTGTATTTCTTTTGATGTTGTTGGGTTTTCAAATGAGTTTCCTCTTGGTTGAGAGTAACTTTCTTACCTCCTTCCAACCATCTGGGATTCATCTTCGTGCTGGGTTCTCTCCCTCTTAGCATCACAAAAGGAGAGATACCCGTGATGAGGTTGGGTGTTGTGTGATAAGCCCATATACATTCTTTCAAAGATTCTTCAATTTTGAGTTTATTAGTGATAGCTAAGTGGTAGGCAGAGGCACCCGCCAGGGATGTCCTTTATCTCCTTTGCTGTATGCGTTAGCGGCGGAACCCTTGGCCTGTGCCCTGAGAGAATACCACAGCCATAAGGGCATACTGTTTCTGACCTACAAAATAGTAGTCTCCATGTACGCCGACGATACGTTGCTATATGTGCATGACCCCGCGACGAACCTCCCCTCGCTGCTGAGAGAAGTTGTTCACTTCGGTGCGCTCTCCGGTCTCAAAGTCAACTGGGCAAAATCCATTGTCTTCCCTCTCACGCCTGTGACCAGGCAGGTGGAAACGGAATACCCCCTCCAGTGGTCCGAGGAACCGATCAGGTATCTTGGAATACAAATACACACGGACCCGGATCTGCTCATCGGCCAAAACTACGGTCGAGCGATTAGCAAGTTGAAGGATGACATAGCTATTTGGAGTAAATTGCCTCTCACTCTGATGGGTCGCATAGCCATCATGAAGATGGTGGTCCTGCCGCGCTTTCTGTTCCTCTTCAACGCTCTCCCAATAGTGCTATCTAAGGCTTTTTTTCAGCGACTGACGAGCCTCATGATCAGCCTAGCTTGGGCGGGGAAGCAGCCCAGGGTTAAGTGGTCTACACTCACTCTGCCTTACGGCTCGGGAGGCCTGGCAGCCCCGGACCTTGAACTCTATTACAGAATAGCTCAGGCGTCGCACCTGCACACCTGGGTACACGGGGACAAGATGATCCCGCATGTTTGTATGGAGCAACTTTTTGCGCATCCGCAGCCACTTCCGGCCATGATCTGTTTGCCCCTGAACCGCAAAACCGGAGTGTTAGACTCTATAACTGCTACTAACCATGCGTGGCACTCGCTTATGCAACGACAAGGGGGCGCGCTACTATACTCACCAGATATGCCATTGGAATGGATGCTCTGGCTCCCACCTCTGGGTGAGATGGGTGTTTTGAGTGAGTTGGAGAAATTAGGTCTTAACCGAGCAGGTGACCTGTTTCAGCATGGCGTGGTCAAAACCTGGAATCAAGTGAGCGGCGATCGCAGTGGAATCTCTATGCTACAACGATTCCAATTCCACAGGACGCGAAGTGCACTTTCGGAGCTGCTAGGTCCGGATGTCCCGGAATTGACTTACGTGATCACGGCCAAGGAGCCTAGGAAACTTCTCACGAATCTGCATAGGGTGGCTAGGGTCCAAGGAGAGCATCAGCTCATGAAAGCTCATGAAAGCAAGGCTGGCATGGCAGAGAGACCTGGAGACCACGCTAGATGACATGGCATGGCGATACTGCTGCGAAAGCACGAAACGGATATCGCTAAATGGCCGGCACAGGCTAATCCATTTAAAATTCCTGTAAAGGGTGTACTACACCCCGGAGAGACTTCACAGATACGGACTGAGGCAAACAACAGAATGCGAGCGCTGTCACGCTGCCAATGCTGACTTTATGCACTTGGCATGGAACTGTCCGGGCATCCAATCTTTCTGGAGTGACGTCTTCTCGGAAATGAGCAAAATCCTGGAAGTGGACTTGCCACCGGATCCGGTCTTGGCGCTCATTGGTAATTCCAAGCGGCTTCCAGTCGCAATTCGCTGGCTTACGGACATGGGAATGTTAATGGCTAAGAGAGTGGTGGTGCACTGCTGGATGAGGGGGCCGCTTCCAACCAGAAACAGGTGGGCGCGAGATATGCTGTATTGTAGCACTCAAGCGGAGACTTACAGTGAACTGCTACCCCCCAAGAGTCGCCCTAAAAACTTTTGGGCACTATACCAAACTTACATTACTGGGAGGGAGCGAGAGGAATCTGACAATCTGGAGACGGGGGCGCAGGATCGGCAAGCAGACAACGACCTGGAACATTAAGATGACTGCACACCAGACACAGTGATGGCTCTATGGGACGAGATAGAGGTGCAGAGTAGCGCAAGTACTGTCTAGAGGGGAGGGAGCGAAATGTAGCAGCTCGGAACTCTCAGGTGAGGGCTAGGGTACAGAAGCGGGGACGGATATTTAGAGGGGTTAGCCAAGATAGGGGACAGACATAACTTGGAGACACGTCTAGTATAGGGGTAGCTGTGAATCTGATTTGGGTGTCATTTAGGCACATATACTTTTCTTATACATGGTGAGCGCAAGGAGGGAGGGTGTGGGGGGAGACAGGACCATTTCATGAGTTGGGGGTTTGTTTTAGTTCAGTATTGTCATGAACACGATTGTTATCCACTTACACGGTAGAATGGCAGGTAAGGGAGTGTAGGGACATACGATGGGAGAAAATGATGAAAATACGCTTGATAACTGTACACTACGATCTATTTGGCAATGGTAACGGTGTATTGGGCAACTCCTCCGAGGACTACGCCGCCGGACCCCCGGGTTGTCGGCTGATGGGCTGTCTACAGATGTGTCTATTGTATAAGCTGAAATGAGCATAATGCGGCCGGCCCCTGAGGTTGTAGGCTCGGAGCTGTGTAACTGAAGTTCGTGACAATAAAAAAAAAAAGTGATAGCTAAGTGGATATGATATTTGATCATACGGTTAGCTGAACCCTATTGTCTGTGATAAGTGTAGCTGGTATTCCTTCAAAAAATATATATTTTACAAAAAAGAAATGAGATTGGTTGTGTTCATGGTGGAAGTAAATTTTAGGTTGATCCAATGAGAGGTATAGTCAATAAGGGCAAACATAAACCTTTTTTTAGTTCCCAATATTTCTATAGGACCAATTATGTCTAGGGCCAATTTGGTCCACTGTATCTCTGGGACTTCAACAGGAGATAGAGGCACGTTCCTTAGAACTTTGCTCTTATCACTTTTTTCTAACCTGAGCTCTTGTGTAACGTTCTAAGAAGGAAGGAAAGACAGGGGAGGTGGAAGGTACCAAAAGGATGGAAAGAAGAAGAGGTCATGGATGCAGGCTTAACTGTAAAATTTGACAAGTGTAAGATCAGGGTGAACTCGGTTAACTACTTGGGGCACACCATCTCACAAGAAGGCTTCATGCCAAAGTACCCCATATCCCACCCTCGTCGCCAGTGATGGAATTTGCAGAAATGATAGAAGACACTGGAGAACAGCAAGTATGTGCTTCTTTATTCCAGTCTCCACATAACCCTTATGGTGTCAACATTCTAACCTGAGCTCTAGTGTGGACCGTTCTAAGAAGGAAGGAAGGGCAGGGGAGGTGGAAGGTACCAAAAGGAAAGGAAAGAGGAAGAGGTAATTTACAACAAGTACCTTGTTGGTCTCTGCTTAAGCATGAATAAGCATTTTTACCTGTCTGTGTATAGATATAAATGAATGATGTATGCATCTTTTGCAGATCATGGGCATCCGAAGATGTAAGGATGCCATGACATAATGGCTGCTCTGCGTATAATGTGACAAAATCACTGCTGTTTGTTAGCTATCTCTTCTGTTTGGTCACCATGGCCTAAGATGACCCTTTTGCTATTTGTTAGCATCACAGGCATTATGATGGTAATTCTTGTTAATATAGTGACCCTCGCATAATGGCGTTCTCCTTCACATATTGAAGACATCTTGTCATTATGGTGTTTCCCCCCTAGTATCATTGTCACAATTGCTATCTTTTCAATGTTTTGGGCAACTTGGCATTATTGTGACCTTCTCTGGCATAATTCTGGTACTTGCATATGATATCCCTCCTGATATATTTTGAGCATCTCTAGCTGAACGTTGTCCATCCCTTGCATAATGATGGTCCTGCATAAAGTTCTATTTATAAATAAACATTCTGTCATTGCAATTGTTGGTCATATCGTTTTGGCCAGGTAATAATAGGTTTCTCACTCACAGTTTGCACACCTACTTGTTACTTCCCCCTGTTGGGCTCCTGACTATAGAACACGTTAAGCCTGAGGGGAGTTAAGCTCTAAAATAAATGAATAAAAACGTTTATACACAAATAGCCAGTGCATGTAAGGTAAGATCAAATGTAGAAATGCATGCAAAAGTGTGTTAACTGAAGCTTATGCACTTTGCCCTAGGCATTTTAATGGTGTTGTAACGCCTGTGGACCATTTCCTAAAGCGTTCTTTCCAGCCCACTCACAACACACCAATGATTCTTTGTATGAGGCCAATAAAGGATAAGGAAAAGTGAACAAGCCGCACGAAAAATGTGCTACTTTTCTCCTTTTAAGCCTCTTACAGCCAGCGGAAGCCTCACTATTTACACACAGGAAAACTAATGTGTTCATCAGAAGGCAAATTATTTAACTGGAAAGGACCACAACAAATGTTGAGTGTAGATTGGAATATAAACATGCGCAGGCTTTACGTTCTCAAATCTATCACTGTTTCGCTGTATACTATCCACTCTTTAATGAGCTTGCCTGAAGCCAGGCTTTACCCTTTATAACCTTGTCATCATCAATATATACACTACCATATCTATTACGTTAATTCACCCTGCAGCAACCTCATTAATGAACAGATACTACCCATAAAAAATGTGTTTGTTTTCAAAGCTAATGAATATTACATCTTTCCTCGAAACTCGACATGAATAGAATGAACACACTACTTTTCTTTTTAAGTGAAACTGACTGTCTTACTCCATGGGGACATAATTAGATTTCCTGCTTAACCTACTACATAGCACTCTCTGAGGAGACAGCGCTTCCCTACATCTTATATTGTTTCACCGAGCACATGCACAGCAGCAGCAGACATCCTAGCTAACCCTGCAGCAAACATCACCCAGCTGCAACATCCAGGCTGCAGAGGAGTAGCAGGGTGTAGGGGAACAGAGGCAGACAAGATAAATAACTGTGGGCCAGATGTACGAACACATTTTCCCATAGACACAGAATGGGTAAAACCCTTTGATACATCTGGCCCCATTAATCGTCTGGTATACATGGCTTTGGGGGTATATCTTCTTAGAATCTCACATCTGAATAAGATTAACTTCTCGTTCTATGATCATACTGCCAGGATATGGACAAGGTCAATGTCATCATGATTGCCTCCTAGGAGTACATTTATATTTGCACAACCATGTTTCCCCAATGCTAAACTCTTGCTGTAATGTGCCAATGCACCTTTAAAAAATGGCTATATTCTTCCATCACAGCGCAGCATGCGCATATAACAGCAGACGCATTGGCACCTTTCAACAAGCATTTGCAATGCAGTAAGTCTAGCATTTATGAGAGTTTTAGCTATTGGCATTGTAAATGACAATGCCTTTTATTTATGTGTTGTTTTTAAAACTGATAACTAAAAGGGATTGTCATTTACAATGCCAATAGCTTGAACTTTTGCAAATGTGAGACCTATTGCATTGGAAATGCGTTTGTGCTATAAAACTTTTTTTAAAAGCGTTAGGAGAGAGCGTGTCCTGCCTGCAACAGCAGACAGGACAAAGTTATTTGATAAAATAGTGCTAGGAGGATGTAATAAAGCCTACCGAGTAACAACACATGTAACAAGGGGTGTCGCCATGGGAGGTTACAAAATGAGACAAGGCGGTACTAAGGAGGGACTACCAAGCCTATTGACTAATGAACAGCCACAGTTTACAGTGGACAGTGACAAAAGCCAATGAAAAATATGGGCAGAGAGTGGGCGGAGTTTCAAGTCTCTACGTGAATGTAGCATGCCTTGCAGAGCAGCGTGTGTGCTGCCAAGGCTCGACCTAAAAAGGTTGCCCAAATACTACATAGCTACTACATAGCTGCTCACAATACAGACACAGGAGCTCCTCAACTTGCATGTGTGCAAGATGAACTATTGAGGAGAAATCGGGTAATCATAAAATAGTAACTAAACAACACAATAACTTGAACACCCGCTGCCCACCCCCCTCACAACTGCATACCCAGGACCACTGGAATTATGTGGCAAGAGACAGGCAAATTATGCATTGGGGTGAGTAAATTATGCAACAAGAAAAGGCAAAAATATATAGCATAATGAGGCACATTTTGTAATAGTAGTACTTCATTATTTCGCCATTTTTCCACTACTGCATAATACCCGACATATGAACTGTGTATGATCTCCTCTGGTATCATCCTCATTCCCCTGTTCAGAACACCACAAAACGTATAAATCGAGCCCGGAACATGGCCACCTCCCAGCCTCTTGTTCTTCATTATCCACATACCTCCCAGATTGATCTGTGTCTTGGGAAGGTGAGCCAAAACCTCCTTCCACATCACTCCAGCTCGTACCTGTGCTGGTTATGTGGCGGGTAATCGATCTAGTCTCTCAAGATGAACTTTCCCTTGGTCCATGGGGTAATGCACCAGTGTACTTGAGAATACATTTGCCCTGGTGCTTAGGTTGGTCCAACCCACATGCTACCAAATATTCAAACAGGTTTTGCGTGCACAATTTAAGTGTATTTATCTGCAGTTTGGAGTAATAACGTCCGTAGATTGTTCCTATATGGGGTTTAGCAGCAGGCAATGGTCCATTTAGCTGAGGCAGGTGATTAGCAAAACATTATTGCCTGCAGCTAATGAGAGACATGACTTTAGCAACTGTCTGTGGTTCTTCTAGCATAAAGCTTAAAGCAAATCTCTTCACCAAGAGAAAGTAGACAGAGTGCACAGACGAAAATACTTCGAGTTCGAGCTACCTCCCCGCCATTTTGTTTTCAGAAAGGCTCTACGCCAGAAACGATTCACCCATTGTGTTGATGAATATACTACTGTGCCACAATGCGAGCAGCAGGTGGCTGCATAGTAGGATTAAAAAGATTCTTGGCGGTAAGACGAAACTACATCATCAGATGATCAGGATGTACTTTAATTTTCTGGAAATAGGGGCCTCATACCAGCTCACCTCTGACTCTCTGTTACACTCCATCCATCTCAAGCTATAACCCCTCTGTCTGGTGTTACCACCTACTTCTGGAGCATACTTCACAGTGGGCACAATAAAATGAAAAGGTAATAGTGGAGATGTGTGGCTCAATGGTTAGAGTGGCAGACCCTGATGCAGAGGTCTAGCCCGGGACCAGGGTTCAATTCCCCGCCTCGGCAGGTCTTGGGCTCAAAAATCAAAATCAGAAATTCTCGCCTCGGTGCCTATTCCAATCATGGAGTCCCACTCTGCAACTCTGGGCAATAGCTTGCTTAATCTCCACAACAGCCCCCACAACGCTAAGGATGCCTGGCCTCCACCTTGGGGGTGCCCAGGAGTGGACACCTCACAGGGAAAGCCAGGATGGGTTCCACAGCGGTATTCGTACAAGCGCCTTGAGACCCTTGCGGGTGAGTAGTGCGCTATACAAGTATCAATTTACATTTACATTTCCAATATTCAAGATACTGCAGGTTGTAATACATTTAATTTCACCTAAAATTCGAAAAAGAACATTATTCTAAAAAAGTGCCATGCAACTTTTAGAGCACATGCCTTTGCATATTTTTTGGCATTTTATAAAAATATTTTATGAAACGAGTAGTGCATAGTTTTTTGTGTGAAGACCATGTGCAGAATAAATAACTTTATAAGAAGAGTGAGCCATTAATTAAAAAGGAAACAAAATGTTATCTTGTGCTACCTCTGTCAGTTTAATCACTGGCTTTCTTGTATCCATCCATAAACTCTGGTTGGTGCGGGCAGTGTGCTTAGAGGCTCGGGAGGGCACCAAGTTGAAACCAGCTACGAACCGAAAAGACACAGTCATGGTCCCAGAGATATCTGTCACCTACACTGTTACTGATGCCTGGTACATTGTGTCCAAAACGGTTCCACTATTTCCTTCCCCGATATAAAGAAGCATTGGTAAAGTCAATAAATCTGTCCCTGATCTTTAATTTTTGTAAAAAAAAAAATTCTGCAAGCATAGGCAACACAAATAAAAATAAAATATGCTGCCACTTAAATGCGGTTTCTATATGCTTGCAATAAACATTTTACATTAAAAAAAACTTGTGTAGCTGCTAAACTATTCATATTTTTAAATAAAAATCCTTTCAGTCCTGCTATGCATTTTGTTATTGTTATTTGTGAAAGAGATAAAAATAAATCACCAACGAAGCACACAAATAGAAGGCAGCTACAATATTACATTGCCACTTAAACACTTTTTAACAGTCACTTTAAAAAGGACATAGACAAAAATCACCATCTAACTGGGTGTCCGAAATGCAGGCTAAATAATTGGCTATTATTTGAAGACATTTGGACTAGCTGATCACTAACCAGAAAAAATGCTATTCTGGGAGGATGCGAACAATGTACACAGGGTTTGTGCAGTTACTCAAAATGGAGGGAGCCAACGGACAAAATGAGATGAGCCATTGTCGCAAACTGTATGGTGTGGTGGGCCGAGCAAAATATTAATCAGAATTTAACACATCAATGCATGAAGTTTGCTGACCAAAATAAACCCTTCTATTTATGTATATTATGTGCAATTACTTTTTTTGCACAAATAGTCTGGTGAAAAAGTGAAAGCTGTGTCAACGGCTAGTCCTAAAATATCAGGTTTACTATTTCTCAGCCCTGTAGAAATCCAGGAACTAAAACTCTTTGGGGCATCTTCACAAGGAGTTACCTCCAATGTATCACCACCTTAACGCATCAAAAGTGGAGATAGAACTAACTCCCCATTCACAAGCTGGTGCAAGCAGCAGACATCGTCAGAATTCCCGTGATAACAGCCCCAAAACCTAACACCACGGCGGACACCACCAACTAACGCTAATGAGATGCAGAGTAGGCTTTCCTGTGCAGAAACACACAAAAAAACAGCAGCACCACTTTCACAACGAACTGACAGATCCGCAAACCGAACTGAAAACACGCTACGTTAGCCGCAGGTATTAAACACCTGCCTCAAGCAGGTGTAAAGACGGATGACTACCTTCAGTAGGCAATGGAGCCCCACACACAGCCACACCCGCAGAACGAACGACGCCATGGAGCTACTCATCATGCAGCTCGGAGCCCCAACACTCACCGCCACCACCCCGAGGACCGCCACCACCCCCTAGACCTGGACCCGCACCCCCGGACCACCACAGAGGCAGCGCAGAGTAAGACAGCGGACCTACCGAAAATGCACCACTGTCCCAGACCTAAAGCCTGTGGAAGTCATTGCCCACTACAGGCACAAAAGGACCCACATCGCCCACAGGCTGACGGTCCCAACACAGCTGAGAACCAACATCCCTCCGCAGGCAAAGCTGCTGGCTATGCTGCACCTGTTGGCCTCTGGTACCTTCCAACCAACAATTGCCAGAGTCGGAGGGGTCTCACAGCCAGCTCTATCAAAGTTCATCACACCTGTCCTGGATGTCATCCTCAGCTTCATACCCCAGTACCTTCACTTCCCGTACACTGCGCAGGAACAGTTGGAGACCAAGCAAGGCTTCTACGCCATAGCCGGATTCTCGGCCATGTTGGGGGCCATCAACTGCACACATGTCCCACTTGTGCCCCCTGCGGATACTGCACACCACTACCGCAACAGAAAGCACATGCATTTCTTCAATGTGCAGGCAATAGTGGACCGCCCGGGACTCTTCACCTATGTCATCGCCAACTACCCATGCAGTGTGCATGATTCCTTCATCTTCCGACAGTCCATAAACAAACAGGGCTTCCAGGATGGCACATGTGGGACAGGACTGCTCGTTGGTAAGTACCAAGTCATCACACCACACATCACAATGCCTCCACAGCACAATGCACAACTGTGGGGATGAACGTGACCAAACCATATTCAACATCTCAAACTACACGTACACCTACCAGACACCACCATAACACTCCATGGTCCTCTTGGGCTACACCTGTACCCTATACAGACTGGTGGTGTAGTTGCCAGCATCAACGAATCCCTGCAGGCTGGCAAAAACTCACCTCACACACAGCCAGCACAGGCGTCACTGGATTGATGGACCTGCCATCACATTCTGCCAAACCAAGTATTGACTCTTTTCTCCCTGCACTGTCACAGGTGAACAAGGATATGCACTCTGCTCTTGGATGATGACACCCCTCCGAAATCTGAACACACCCGCCCAGAGGCAGTACAATGCGGCCCACATACGTACCAGGGGCATTGCTGAACGCACATTTGGCGTGTTGAAGTCACGTTTCAGGTGCCTGGACGGCACAGGTGGGAAGCTCCTGTACAGCCCGGACATCGTGTGCAAGCTGATCTTTGCATGTTGTGTGTTGCACAATATCTGTGTTTGCACCAGGGCCCCATGGATCCCAGTTCCAGACATACCAGCCAATGATGGTGGTGATGGGGCAGGTGGCCCACATCCCACTGCAGCAGCAGCAGGAATGGCATGTAGGAATACCATCATTGACACTTACTTCTCATGAGCACGTCACATTGTGACCGTCCAAGCGACAGTAGAAAATGTCCAAATGCACTGCATGTGTGAATAAAACATTTTTGATGGTCTCAGCTTGTACTTGTACATTTTGATGTTACGTTTCCTTGCGTTCCAGATGTGATTTGGCAGGTTGTGCACATTTGCAGAACTAGTTGTGTCCTGTGTTCAAATGTGGTGGGGGTGCTGTTTGACCCCATTACTGAAAGTTTGAGCTATTGGCGTTGCATTATTATGAGCAACGCCAGTAGCTCAAACTTTCAGGAATGCGAGACCTATTGCATTGCAAATGCTTGTTTTTCCTATTGTTCATTCCTTGATGGTGAGGTCTGCCTTAACGGCACACCCACTGTCTATCTTCGAGACCATCTCCTCTCCATTGCCACGAAGAGATGCATGAAGCCATAAAAGGGCTCTACAGTGGAAGCTGCTAACAGAAAGAACAAAACCTAAATGCAGAGGCTTGGTTTCTGTTCTTTGTAGTCAATACTAGGGGACAGATTTACAAGCCCCTTGTGCCACTTTTGTGTCATTTTTAACATGGGAAAGGTTACGCAGAAGTGGCGCAAGGGGCTTGTAAATCTGCCCCTAGAGCTTTAGAGCGGCCAGTGCAAAATACCCTGAGTTACCGGTTGACAGCCCCAGTCCAGTCCCCAGCAACTTACAGGTTGGGGTGGGGGCGTGCGGCGGGCGAAGAGTAGCCGTGCCCTAAGCCAATCCTGGCGCTGCTGGCAGCGCCAGGATTGGCTGAGAGGGGCTGCCAGTCTACTCCAGTGCTGCTGTGAAAGAGCCAAGGGAAGCAGAGGCGGCACGGACCGGCGGTCAGGTAAGTGTTAAGTTAGTTTTATATTTAATTCCCTGTCTCCCCCACCCCCCCCGCAAGCCGCGAACCTCTCCCCCTCCCCCGTGAGCCGCGACATTAGCTGAACTAAATGTCTGCAAAAAAAGTCAGTGAGCCACCAACCGAACCAATTGCCTGAAGCACAGGGGCTGGAGCCTGGTTGAGAGTATGCAAGCCCAGAACCAAGTTTTTTAAATGTATTAGAAGTTGTATGTAGCACCGGCTACGTCATGCCTATGCCACAGCGCTCTACATAAGTATAACAACATAATATGTACAAGTGTAATCAAATGCAATCACTAATCAAACTCACTTCGAGTTTTTGCTTCCAGGCTAGTTAACCGATCGTCTTCCACTTCGTACACATATTGTTGTTTCTTTAAAGAAATATCGTTAAAAAAATCCCTTATCACATTTATGTTGTTTCTTGGCTAATGAAACAGTTTGGGCGGGGGGTTATCTCTGCGTTCTGGGATTTGTAGTCCTCGTCATCGTATTACTAACCAGGACTACAAGTTCCAGAATGCAAAGAACAAATCCTGGACTTGATGAGCTACTCGTCCGAGCACCTGGGAAACGTGAGAGATCGGCAGTTACGAGGGACGATTTCTCCATTTTACGAATGACAGTTGAAGATGTTGTTGTTTCGAAAGGTGTGGGGTGTTGAACTAGAGTCATGGTGCCTTACCAGAAAAAATCGAGTTTTCATTATTGAATTGTGAAATTCCCAGAGTGTTTGTTTCGGATAATTGACATGACATCTCTTAAACTGGTCTTCATCTTAATTCTCGTTAATGTGTTTGTGTTCCTGTAAGTGCGAGGCACCTCTTGTTAGGGTGCATGTGCGATGTGCTCGTAGACTGTATGCTTTGCTACAAATGAGTGATGACAGCTCTCACTGGGGTGTATGTGCTTCTGTAAGTGACACACCTCTCTTGAGATTGCACGTGCTTCCACCAGCAGCAGACACCTTAAAGTATCTATGCACCTGGCAGCTACAGTACTTGGTTACGTTGAAAAAACAATATTACAACTCAGATTTGTTTTCTTCTCTAGTCTAAAAGATGTCATTTTGCACTAGACTAGACCACGGGGGTCCCGGGCTGTGATTTGGAAGATGCTTCTGTCCAGTCTACTTAAAAATTATTTGAAAAAGCGAGACGTCATAATGTCTGCTAATGCAGAAAGCCTCTTTGCGTCACGCTTGCGACCCTTACTAAAAGTCCGAGTCTGGCTGCAGACTGACGCATGTTTGTGGCTCTGTCCTGTGGCGCAAGGCCTTCCGTGCCCCAGCGAGTCATTGCAGCACGGAGGGTCGCCGGTGCCCTGTGGAATGCACCACGAGCTCCAATTTAGTGTACCTGAAGGTTTAAAATCACTGCCACGCAGGCCCGGACTGGCCGTAGTGGGCACCGGGCAATCCCCCGGTCGGCCGCAAGGGTGGGGGCCGGTTTTGGGCCCTGGGGGCCGTTTTTGTTGCAGAGCCGGTTTTGCAGCATAGCTGCAAAATCGGCCCTGTAACAAAATCGGCTGAAAAGCGGCCCTGGCAAAGCACTCGACCCCCTCCCGCCCGGGGGGCGGGGGGGCCGGCCGAGCACTTTGCCAGGGCTAGTTTTGGTTCCCAGTCCGGTCCTGCTGCCACGTGCCTTTCAAAACTATAGTTGTTGGAAAATTGTGAAACTCCACTCTTATTGGAGAGGATATACACAATACTGTGGACTGAAGAAAGACAGGCCTCAGAAGTAAGGTTGGGACTGGCCTCTGTGTGCTTTAGACATTCAGGTAAGGTGAATCTGAGCAATGGGCGACGTGCCAGGACACGGTGGCACCATCTTTTCATGAAGAGAGATGACATGCACAAAGGTGCACCAACATTTATGTTTGCGTTGGCCTCTCCTGATTGATAGGTTGGGAATTACAATACGTCTGTGCATTTTGCGTAGCTGAGGCTGCCTGTGTTCTTACTGTGTGCAGCAGACATTGTTTTGTCAAGCGGCTGTTTAATTTCTAGAGAGATTCGCCGGATATTGATTGCTACAGTTTCGTTGTATTCTGGAGGAGACGCTGGCGCAGTGCACCATCGGAAAGAGTTTTATTTCTGCAGATCTGCATTAAACTGTTTATGTAGCAAAGCAATCTCAACAATAACGTGCATCTTTCCACACCACTCTTGTATATATCGACTTTGAACTGTGTGTGTGTTTGCTGGGTTACAGTATTAGCATTCCACGCTAATATTTCAGGCTTAGAGTCCAAACCATGAAGTGATATCACATCCTCTACCAATGCATTCTTCCTCTGCATATCTTCTATCCCTGCCTGCACCCCCCATCTGTGCTTTCTCTACCCTGCATACTCCATCTGTGCATCCTCTCTACCAATGCATTCTTCCTCACTGTATCCTCTCTCCCTGCAACCACCTTCTGTGCATTCTCTAACCCTGCACCCCCTCTCCGTGTATCCTCTCTCCCTGCAACCTCCTTCTGTGCATTCTCTAACCCTGCACCACCTCTCCGTGTATCCTCTCTCCTTCCATCCTCCTTCTGTGCATTCTCTAACCCTGCACCCCCTCTCCGTGTATCCTCTCTCCCTGCAACCTCCTTTGTGCATTCTCTAAACCTGCACCCCCTCTCTGTGTATCCTCTCTTCCTGCACCCTCCTTCCTGCATTTTCTATTCCTGCATCCCCCCGTGTATGCTCTCTCCCTGCACGCTTCCTCTGGTCATCTTCTAGCGCTGCATTCCCCTTCTCTGTACCCTCCGGTGTCCGCCACTGCTTGCAAACAATGAATGTTAAAAACGTTGAGGGAATGCATTTCCGCGATTTACTACCTCTCTTATTTCACGTGTTTACTTGATCTTGCATTCCCAACGAGTTAGCTATTTTATAATGTGGTTGTTTATCTGTATTTTTTTCTCTGCATACTTTGAGGCTTGAGCCATGCTAGGTGTCTATGAGGTACAAAAGGGGGTGGTGATGGACGGAGCATATGAGGGGCTTTGATTGAGCACACAGGCGCGAAGGCTCAAGCCAAACAAAGTGCCTGTCAGTGGGTTGTCCTCTCTGCAGAGCACACAGAACAATATTTGTGTATTCCATTTGCAACTGAAATTCTGTGGAAATGTATGTGAAGGGGGTACACTGATGTCAAAATATTTGCAAGGCAATTCATTTCTATAAATTAAAGTGCTAGGGAGTGCAGTGCATGTTGGGGGCGGTGAAATGACAAAGATGTGAGGAAGGGCATTCGGGGAAGAGTGAAAAGAGGGTTTGAAGAGGAAAGAGAGAGGGTTGAAGATGTGCAGATGGACAAGATATGCAGAGAAAAAGAGGATACATATCTAACATCAAGCACACATAATTGAAGGACAAAACTCCTTCCACAGGCCTCAATGCTATTTAATTCACAGACTCACTATTTCAGACTTTCAGAATTTAAACATTTTCAATGTTAATTATTTATAAGAAATCATTGTTGTTACTCATTTATCGTAAACAGCTAACATCCAGTGACCATGCCAATCATACTGAGAGGCTTTAGGTGTATGTCAGTTGCTGTGCCAGTTATCTGGATACAATTACATCTCAGAGAGAAACCAAAATACTGATCTGATGGCACGTTATGGGAGTCACAGAAATGTATTTGGCATGTTCCTTTATAGGGAGCACCCACTTTTTTCATCTCACTTAAAGACCTGTCTGCACATGTTTCTATATGACTGGTTACAGCCAGCAGCTGTGGGTGCTTCACGAAGTCTGGTTAGAGCATATTTTTCCAAAGTTAATGCTGCATGCAGCGCAAGACACTGGGCAAGCATACATTTTAAAGGGGTAAAGTTGTCATGCAGAACAATTTACATATTACAGTAAATGTTTAACAAATAACACATTAATGCAAGAAGATACGGGGCAGTTTTTAATGTGTTTAATATTTCAAGACTATACGTTCCCACTGCTTAATAAGCCTTGCTTTATCACTGCATTCATTTGCTTTAAAATGCACCATTTGCCAATCTTTTTAAAATGTCTTTCTCAGGAGAGGGACCCTCCCTAGACCCCAGGTTTGTCCATTGAACTAGTGGTTTCTATTGGAAAGGGTAGAGCCAAAGCAGTCTTGCTTAGTACCCTAGTCCTCTTCAGAAGTCAGACTTGCTTGGCAAGCCAGAAATTCTCTGAAATAATGTATGTTTTCTCTTTTATTAATGCCTAGAAGAACTGAAATTTTAGTCCATTTATCACAGAAATAGTGCTGAAAATCTCACCAAAAAGATGCAATATTTTTTAATTTCTTCACGGGGGAGAAACCCCCCGAACCTTGCTTATTGCCGTTGAGCTCACTCGCTGCGCTCGCTCCCATACGTTAATTCGTTCTGCATATGCTCACCAGTTTCAAATTCCACCAGCTGCCACTGGTCTAAACATGTTTGCACAAATACTAGATTCATGCTGTGCAATTTAAAAAAGCTTCTATACACCCCCCCACCCATTGGTTGCTTCCATGTGTTAGGGTTGATAGGCAAGTATTTATCTAACAAATCTTTCTCAAAAGCAGAATCACACGCTGTAGAATGGCATTAAAACACTGCCTCAAAACAAGGAACATATTGGAACCTTGCCGTGAAGCCAATTTTCTCCAATCAACTTTTAAATAACATTCAGAACTTCCTTTATAGCATTGTTTGTTTCCAGCTACTGTCCGAAATAGACAATAGTCAAGTATAATGCACACTGCACTAGGTTTTTGCACCGATGAATGCCAAAGATGCTAGCATAAACATTTTATAGTCCAAATGTAATCTTTACCACCAGAGACCTAAAATTAACATAAATTACTTCACCAGCTCTTATTGTTAATGATAAATCTTAAAGATGGCAGTCTAAATATTTTTATCTTAGAAAATGTGTTTATCTTGCCCACAATGCGTGTACTGAGAAACCCACAGCTGCGTTTGTGCTTGGAGGGTGAGGGCAGGGCTACTAACACGTGGAGGGAGAGGGAAAGCCAAAAATATAAAGAGGCAGCAACGGAAGGGAAAGATAAGGTGGACGGAATATAAATGCCATCCAAAATATGAAGTGTGGAATCCCTGAAGCAGACGCTGTGCTGATACAGGAGCAGAGAGAATGCAAAAAAAGAGTTAAGCAAAAACGAACAAATATTAAAGATAAAGAGTAATTCCACAGCAACAGGGGCGGTCACCTGGGAGGGTCCAAAAAGGTAAAAGACGGGACTAATTAGGGATATCCACAAAATAAAAGTAGGTATTTAAGAAGGGCGCTAACATAAGCCAATAGAAAAGATGGGAGGTTCTTGAATCACATATAGCAGATACAGCATGCCTCGCACAGCAAGGAATGCATGCTGCGCTAGGCTCTAAAAAGTACCTTCAGAGTGCGTAGCCAGTGGAAGGACACTGGCCGCTAGCCAGGAGTCAGTTACTTGAAGCTGCACTTAAGCCAATCTTCACGCCACGGCATGGACAGGCAAAACAGAGAAGGAAGACATGCAAAGTGAAAGTAGACGACGCGCTGACCAGTCAGAAGCATTTAAATTAGAGCGATGTTGTAATTAACGAATGGAAAATTCAGGTAAGTGTAGGGCATGCTCTAAGCCCCTTTTAGATTATTTTTTTTAACACAAGAGATTTCACTTGTGCAGGCGAAACCTAAAAAGGACCTAAGTTCAATCAAGATGAGCAGTTTACACTGTTCAGACATAATACATATGAAAGGAATGAGAAGATGCTATGGTACTAGGTTTCTGATGTAGGTGCTTTAATGTTGTAATGTTGTTTAATGCTCTTTAATTTTGTTCTTTATGCTTATGTTTAGAATGATAGACATTTTACACTCTTTCCTCACATTAGTGAAGCTTGGCCAATTTGATAACACTGCATCTGAAAGTTGTGGTTGTATCAGCCGGCTATGAGGTTATTACAGATGGGCAAGAATAGCTGACCATCTACCTTGGTTTCGGATTCCACCTCAGGTCGCAGGAGTGCCTTGTAAAGCGGTCTTGTGTACATGTTGTAAAGAAGTGTACCATTCTAAGCACCTAGGCATACAATGATCGTTTGAATAAAACAGAACAGCATAACCATTTTTGCGTTATTCACAATTTATCTTGCCTCATCTGTGCCAAATCAGAGCGGCCATCAAGGACCATGTTGTAATGTGTAATACTGAAGGCAGTACAAAAGCTAAGTAAGAGAACACTGCCTCTTTTTTCTCGACATCTCAAACAGCTTCTTTCTGCTTGGGCCTCTAACTTGTCTTCATCCTGACTGTCTGTTCCTGAACATCTGGTCAGATATAGGATAGGCAGTAACTAGAAATGTACTGCCTTTGCCATTAGGCTTGCTGTATGGAATCACTTGTTTCTTTACCTTCCCTAATCTTCTTACAGTCCACGGTAAGGTGGAAGTCTGAGGATGCACAAAACCTAGCTTGAAAGTTATTTGAATTTGCACTACACTTTACCCATGGTCTGAGATAACTAGAGACACCATTTTTGGTAGGCGCTCTAGTTGTTTTTCACCAGTCCTCTGTAACTGCAGGCTGCGGCGAGGACGCCCCTCAAAACTAGCATGTATTTCCACATTCTGTTCTGTGATACAGTCATTTTTATGTTTATGGGGGAATTTTTCGTTTTTTTAGGTCTGTTTCAAGTAAGTGACGATTGTTGGAATAATCACTGGGTTTTTAACTGAAAGTTGAAAGTGTCTTTAATTTGTACTGTACTTTACCCTCGGTCTCAGTCAACTAAAGATGCCATTTTGGGTAGGCGATCTAGTTGTTTTTCTCCGGTCCTCTATAATGGAAGGCAATGGCACTTACACGCAAATGACGCATGCAGCAGGCACACTGCTGGGATGCCGCTGGTATGCCAAATGCAAGTTCATCTGCACCTGTCCACACCTATCCAGGGGCCAGAAATTCTGCCCATTGGGATGAAAGTATGATGTCTTAGACCTTCGGGCAACTGCGAACTTTGCAAGTAACTCCTTAGGTCTCGTGCTTACACGCAATTGACCTTAACAACTTGAATTCCACGGTGAGAGATGCTCCTTATCATTCAACACACCTCATCTCACACGCACCCTCCTGCCCATAGTCGGAAGGGTGGAGTATGTTTATGATTAATGGTAGATCTCTGGCATGCCACAAACGTTATTTGTTTATGCTTATTTAGGAAGAACAGCCTGATGTGGTATTTCTTACCGAAACTTGGCTTCATGAGGGCTCTATGCCAGATGTATTTCAAGCTTTGCCTTCAGTCTACCATATCTGTTGGAATGATCATTGAAGCAATGGAGGAGGAGGGATTGCTATAATTTACAGATAGTCATTTAATTGTACGCATATGCCTCTCACAATTCTGGATTGTGAAAGTCTTTCTTTTTCAATAACATTCACCGCCACTTAATCTTTTTCTGGGGTGTTACTATACATGCATCCATGCCCACTTGCCCATTTTCTCCAGTCACTCTCTGATATAATCAACCATTTGGCAATTAATAAAGCCAATTTCTCCCTACTTGGAGACTTTAATGTCCATTTCGATGATGTAAATAGCCCTACATCTAAGAATGTATTACCGGACCTAGCATCCTTACAGTTGACACAAAGAGTGGCTGTCCCGACACATGAGAAATCAACCTTATCGACCTTGTCTTTAGCAACATCTTGAATTTGCAGGTACTAAAACCCCTGCCAGCAATCTGTTCAGATCATTATCTGATACCACTCACTCTTCGCGACCATGCATTTATGAATCCTCCTTTAGAGACCATGCAGAATGATCGCAGTTGGGCTAAACTTAACATCAAGGAATGGAAAAATAACATTAGTAATTCAAGACTCGAATTAAGCGACAGCATCCCCTCTGCAAACATAACATTTATTGAATAGATTAATAACTCCTTGGACCCGATCATCCCAGTTAAAACACTCAAATGTGCTTGACAGGGCAGACGATCCCCATAGTTTAATTCCCACTTATTGCTAATAAAAAAAAGACTTCAAAAGATCAGAGAGGAAATTGAGAACGTCCTATGATGATATGAGTAAGGGGGAGTGGAGTATCAAAAGCAGATAAAGAATTGAAACTCAGAGATTAGAACAATACAAGCCTCCTATTATGCATCTAAAATAGATAAAGCCTCCAACTCGACCAGAGAGATTTTTCAGATAGATCTCTACCCAATTGCACAGTAGCACACTCTATTGATTACAGATGCCTACTTGCCATTTCTGGATAGGATAAGGGAGCCAGTACCCATCTCCATCTTGGAGCAATCTGGGAGCCCTGAAGAATATCTATTGGCCTTCCCTGCTATTACTCTAGATAATTTTTTGGAATGATTTAGTATTGGTTAAGTCCGGTTCACCCATCTACCCTGCCCCTCTCCACATTTTGGAGTGTGGGGCGGAGCATATTTGTCCAGTTCTGCAGGAATTGGTTAAATCCGGCATTAAAAAAGCAGGGTAGTTGCCCCCTAGTGGAAACATGCAGCAGTGAAACGTTTGCTAAATAAGCCCAACCTGGACCTGATATGCCTTGAAAACTACAGACCCATGTCCCCACTACCAGGAGTGGGCAAGCTTCTGGAGAAACGTGTGAACCAACACCTATACTATACCTTTTCTTAGAAGCTTACAAAATTCACATCACCCAAACTGGTTTTAGGCCACTGCATGGTGCCAAATTGGCACTACTGGTGGTAGTGGAAGGTCTTAAGATGCTTCTGGACTAAGAAGGCTATGCAGTTGTCATACTTTTAGATTTTTGTTTTGTATTCAACACTGTAGACCACTTAGTTCTTACTCAGAGACTCACTAATATGGACATAAAAGACAGTGCACTAAAATGGCGTATGTTATTTCTTGAGGGTAGACGCTTTTAAGTGTTAGATAAAACATGTTATTGAATTGTGTTTCCCTTGAAATGTGGAGTACATTGGGTCTGTAACTGAGCCCTACCCTTCCCTTTTAAACACTATATGGGTCTCCTTGCTAAGATTGGGCTCTCAATAGTCTCATACACAGACGACACCACAATAGTACTGTCCATCTTTCCAGAGCACTGCTTGAAATCACAACAACTTTCACCTTCCCTGAATGAAGCGGTCAATTGGATGGCTAAGTGTTGCCTTAAATAGTGACAAAACAGACTATGCTGATAGGCAACAATCTTAATAATGAGCCTTTGTTTACCTGGCCTGACTGCTTAGGAAACCCACCTACTCCCAAAACCCCCATAAAGAGTCTGGGGATCTGGCTAGACAGTGCCCTCACCATAGAATGCCAAGTGAGCAAGCTTTCAGCTAGTTGTTATGAGTTACTCAGAATGCTCAGGAAAATACAAGACCTTCTCCCTTTCCCTTCCAGAAGGCTTATCGTACAGTCACTGGTGATAACTTGCCTTGACTATGGTAGTTCTCTTTACCTGTGTTCCCCTCACAATGAAAGTAAGAGGCTACGGGTAATACAAAATGTGGCGCCTCACCTCCTTCTAAATATTCCTAGACATCAGTCAGTACAGAGTGCATTGGCAGAGCATCACTGGCACCCAATTGAATGGGTGAAGTTCCATGCCCTATGCATTTCTCATAGGGCCTATCACAAAAACATTCCTCAGTTACTACAATCCTTAGTGCGGCCCTAAACCCCGGAAGGGCCTTGAGATCGGTAAACACAGGACTCATGACTGTTCCTAAAATTTGTAAAGTGATATGTGGAGGGCGGTACTTTTCTTACTTAGCCCCTAAGCTATGAAATTCCTTGCTAATTAGGCTTCACCTGATGAATCAAGAACCTGCATTCAGAAAATTGCTGAAAGCTTGGCTTTTCGTGATCTAGTCTAACTTCGAGACCTAAGTACTCGGATTCATTGTTGGATCAGTGCCGGTTAGATATCAGCACTAGGAGGCCCCATTGGGTAGCAATGTGCTTTGCCGTTCCCGTAGAGTAGAACAGAATAGAATGGAATAGAATATGCAATTAAAAATCTATCAAGGACTCAAATTACATTCGCTACCATAACCATAAGCAACTGATGGCACATATGCATTAACTGGGCAGTGAGATTCGTACCGACTGAGGAAATATGTAAGCAATTTGCTACACCCTTCGACCTCGTCCATCGAAAGAAAACCTTGTAACCCATTAAAACTGGTGTACCCACCCTTCAAAGCACACTTACTTACCAACCAAAGTTAGGGAATCTCCAGTTTACATTGAAAATTTTTGGAACGTCATAATTCAGACTACTGAAATGCACTGCAATGATATTCTAATAGCCCATTGTGTTATATGTAAGTGTCAAGTAACAATAACTATAGAAAATGATGTATATACGGCCAGTACTGGATGGGTGTATCTGGAGGAGAAGCATTTTAAATGTTATTTATATGTTATTGTCCTGTACTGAGCGTGTTTACAGTGGTTAATATGCTTTGCAGAACTCATTAACCCTTTTAATTGTCTTCCCACAGTTACGGCCAGATGTCCCTGTGGAGGGTGTATAATGAGGGGGCAATTAACAGCTGTTAATGGCAACCAGCGTGTAAGCTGTAAGCAATCTCCCCCCGAATAGCACTAAACACTGGCAAATAATCATGCCCACTGTTTCTTACTGTCACTAAAGCTAGATACATGGCAGAATTCTAAGCATTCTGATTGGCTAAACAAATCTCAGCATTCCATACAAACACCTAATTGGGTACTGTGAAGTGCTGCAATGCAGCATGACCATGTCACGTTATTTCACATTTTTGTAGAATGCATGCATAACTGTCATAATTTTCTCAGTGCTAGGGCAATGCAGACTGAAGTTTGTGGCCGATGCTTAGATGGAGAACTGCAAGGGCCTCTGTTGTGTTCTTGTGGTCAGTTAGTGTCACACTGAATAAAGAAGGCTCTTCTATCTCCCTTTATTACTTTATGAAACAGAGGAAGCCTTGAGAAGAAGGGTTTGGTGTGTCCTTGAAGATGTAAGAAGGCAGAGGAAGGCTGGGCCTGCTTAATGAAATGCCTTTAGGACTAAACAGAGAATTAAATGCGTTTGTTATAGGAAGGCAGAGGACATAAAGCATTATCTAGAGAGTTGATTACATAAATTGGCCTGCCTCTGATCTTTTGCGTACAATGAAGGGTTAGTTTTTATACCCCAGGCAAAGAGATATTGAAGCATGCCACCTTGACTGCGTTTATGTGATGGGACTAGAATTGGAACATTATACATTTTTTCAGTACTTTTAGATGAAAAAAAAGTGTACACAGTTGTCATGTCTTCTTGTGCGGTGGATTTAATTGTTGGTGTTGTGCTGTGTTCATCCACATGCTGCGGGTACACAAATGCAATTGGTGTCAGTATTGGCAGAAGTTGCTTTGGTGGGAGGGGTGTTGATGGTGGGTATTAATGATGCTGTCCCTGATTGTCTTTTTATAAGAGGAATCACATCTGTTTAGCCAAAATTAGGTGGTTTTAATGGTGTTGAGGACTATGTTGCAGCATTTTACGGATCTCCTACATCTTTAAAGCAGTGTAAGGCCATGCTACTTTTTGGTTGTGTAATGCTTTATGCCAACCACCTGCAACCACGAAAGCCAAACGTGTACTATGCTTGACAGATGTTGAGGTAGGGTGGTCCTTGTCTTTATGGGCACTGTTGCCAATCCTGAACGTTTTACCTATCATGATTTTCAAGTGTGTGAGTTGAATTCGTTTAATAGAATCAACTCAAGACTAGGACACCCAGAAAGCTTTAGCTGATCACACAAAAGTTCAGGACTAGAAACATTATCCGTAATGACTTAAAGTGAGGTGGTCACCCTATATTAGAGAGACAAAGGAACTGCCATGCCTAATGAAACATGGAATCCTTCATCGACACTCATGTTTGTGCTCATCCCCTGATTTGGACACAGACAAGAGGTTGTGCTGGAATTGGGATTCCCTATTTTGTGGTAATCACCGCACCGTGAGGTTATATGCTTGCACAATTTTCACCAGGGAAAACCAATGAAATGTGTGTAGGCAAAGAGCATACATGCTGAGTTTGTACCATGGAATGGTGGAGATATGGACATCAGAGCAATGCTGTATTACTGCACCCAGTAAACTTCGCGCCCCACAGTATTGGTATATACCGGGTAAGGTGTTATTGCACCAAATCCCTTGTAATCCGTCCCATAGGGTAAATAATGTTCATCAGTGTCCATCATGCTCACGGTGTTTGCCATTTCTTTCCTATTGCAATATCATATTATGGTCTACTATATGGTTAAGCATTACCACTGTTGGTGTAGTTTCTGGGAGTGATTTCAGTATCAGAAGAAACCCAAAGCTAGGGGTTCACGAGTGCCCATTCCAAATCTTTTCCTTTCGATTGCTAATTTGCACCCTGCAAAGCAAGCTCCAATTATTAATTCCTAACTTGACTGATCCGAGTGTTGTCGCATTACATAAATAGTAGTGGGTAATACAGGTAGAGGTTTTGCTCTTGGCTAATGTTTGATTCAGACAAATAAGAGCCGATCTCCAAAAATGAGTGCTGGTGGCCGGCTGCCACCGACTCAAACTAAGCACTGCTCATAACATATATACAATATGTACAACATATTTATTCTACATTTTGAGGACAGACATTGTTGATGTCTATGATATTGATATGTCATATATATAGAGATTTTTATTTTTACGATATATTTCTTTTTTAACTAATCATTTTCAGTTTTATCTATAAACCCAAATGGAAGGTTGTATTTTAATTGCCCAACTAGTTCTATTACTTGTTAATTATTTGACATCGTTACTGAAAAAAGGCAGCAATTCAACACTTTAAAGCAAACTGCATTACTTACTTTTGAGGCTAGAACGTTTTCCACAAAATATTTCAATACCTTACAACACCCAATGTTTGCTTTTTGTACACAAAAAACAATTTTGAAAGACACAAATTCATTATAGTGCAGACTACTATATGTTACCCCGTCTTGTATGGATGTTAATATTTTATAGCAGGCCAGCATAATGCACGTCATGAAAACTGAAAGGACACGGAGAGCAACTTATTTAGCTTAGACAAAACTATAATCAATCCCATATGTACACTGTCCTTGTTGTTTAAATACTTCTCTACTGCTGCAATTTCAATTGAATATTAAACATTATTGTGTCCCCTTCTATATGTACCTGTAATAATAATGTTACTCACACTAAGATTGGTATTTGGAGTTTGGCAAAACTTGCTAGATATCTTGTACGCTGTATTTTAAATGCTATAGGCGGGCCACTGGAATTATGTGATTGTGCGGCCATGACAATTTTCGCATAAGTATAGATTTGTTGCATTTGCCACATAATCCATCATCTGCCGCATAATATGCTCATTTTAACCCCCAAAAATTGTCTTTAGCTCAAATGGGTAAAAAGATATTAAAATGCAGCAGCGTGTGTTGCAGTGCAGTGGAAGGCCCTTTGCAAAGCTGGACTGGTCACCTTTCTGTTGCTTATTGCTATATTTTGGTGTTAAACTGGTACTAATGAAGTGCAACCAACGCCCATACATTGTTACCAAGTTTAAAAATGGTGAAATAATGAAGTAATACTATTACAAAATGTGCTGCATTATGCAGCATAATTTGGCTTTTCTTGCAGCATAATTTACTCACCCCTGCCGCATAATTTGGCCCTCTCCTGCCACATAATTCCAGCGGCCCTGGCCATAGGATAAAATGCACTTGTAATACCCTTAAAGGGATAGCCGTCACATTTATGACCAAGTATCCCATCTGGCAAAGAGCAAGTGAGGTCCTAAGTCTGAAATCCATCTTTCAGCAACCAATAAATGCTCGGCATTTCACCTGTGGCCATTCCATCGGTCAGATGTGCTCTTTAAAAGCACACCGTTTAAGAATAACATAAATGGAATAACTCCGATTCCTTGATTATGAGTTGTGGTCTAAATTACGACCCCTGTGTAGATGAGAGTTTACTCAGGAAGTGGGATTCCTAGCTGCATTAAAATGATCGTACCCTCTCCCCCACACAGTTTTCCTCAGACAGGTTTCTGCAGGTCAAACCTGCCGAAATGTATGGGAGGAGAAATATGGGGAGTGAAGGCGCAACATGCAGAATTCGCTGTGGCAATACTGACACCACATGTTATATGCCTCATTTGTCAGTAAGAAACTCGAAGTAGGAACTATTTATCCCACACCATTCCGAAACACCCATAATCCATCCTTAGTGCTGACCGAGGAATCATATGTTTCAGGACAGCCCTTTGGTGTGTTGGCCTTCTGTGGGTTGGGTGAATGCCCCCTCACCACCTCCTGCCCCTTCTCCTGAGTCTGACATTTCTGCACCATGGAGTCATTAGGATTCACACTTGCAATATACGGTGCTCACGGGGAAAGTCTGATTTCCTTTCCAATTTAGATGCAGAAAGTGATTTCCTTTTTCGATCGAGCACATTTCCCATGAGTCCTTTGCCCCTGTACTTCTGTGGCTTTCATTTAGATTGCTTATTGTTTGTGTGAACATGATACAAATTAAAAAACACGCACATAGGGCAAACCACTTACCGTGGAAACTTTCAATGACTTCTGACTTTCAAGAGCATGTGTACTTTTGAAAGCATTTCTTTTTTGTTGTTGCATGTTAGTGGTTTAATAGGCGCGGGAAGCAGGAATACAGGGGGTGCTGCATGCCCTCCCCCTCAAAATACACAGCCTGGAGTTCGGAAACTGAAAAAGCACTAAAGATCACTTTAATTTTTATTTTCATCTTGTCACATTTTCTGACAGGGGTCAAATGTCAGGCTAGTCTTCAGGCAAACACAGCCGGCACCGCTGCAGGTAAGAGCGGTGGGGCCAGGTGAGGGGGGGATTTTGAGAGACGACCTTGAGGGAAAATTAATTATTTATTTAATTTTCCCTCGTGGTCATCCCTTGAAATCCCCCCTCACCTGGCCCCACCGCTCTTACCTGCAGCGGACGCGGATGGACAAACAGCTGCTTATCCTTTTAACATAGACATTGGTGTTTACATTTCTTCTCTGACTGCAAATTGAGAGGGTTTTGCAAAGTGAACTATATAACTATCTTGCTGGGGTAAATGGAATTTGAAAGTAAAAGCTGGAGGATGTCATTCTCTTAACACAACAAAATGTAAATACCAATAAAACGAATTGTACAAATAATTCTAAATCATCAGTCATTAGGGAAGGCTAAATTCATGTTCTTTTTTGTAATTTTGAAGTGTGATGGAAACAAAGATTTGAATAGGTTCAAACCTATTCAAGAGACTTTACTTGGCGATGATGAAATTACAAAGATTTGCTGAAACCCGATTTCCACGCTCAATTGTTTGTGTGAAGTATCGTTTTAGCAGTAAAACGGTATGTCTGTGCAATTAGTCATCATTTCAATAGAAAATATGCTGTTTGTAAATGAGAGTGCACTACCTAACCATGCTTTAGTAATATATTTATGCAGTGTACTCCAAAATGCAACACCGGCTACATACCACACTAGTTACCACTGTCTTCCTGAATGAGCGCAGCTCATGTGCTACACTTATTCTTTGTGTGATGCTTGGATTTTTCCGAATCACTGTGAGTTCAGTGATGTAACATTGATGGCAGCAGCCCTACTGTGAAAATGGTTTCAGCCACACTCTGTGTTTTTAAATATTCAAAAGATTTTCAGGAATTTGAGTGGCTAGACATCCCTGAAGGGACATACAGCCGTGGCCGGCAGTGGGTGTACCTGCAGGGCGGTGACATGGGGAGGTGGAGGGGCAGGGTGGGGGGTAGTAATGTATGGATTATGGAGCTTCCCAGGTAAGTAAACATTTAAATAAATAAAACGAATTTCGTTGGGTGCACTGCATCCCCAAATGCGATGCAGTGCGCGCAAAGAAATTCGTTTAGTTTATTTAAATGTTTACTTACCTGTAAAACTCCGTAATCCATACATTACTATCCCCTACCCTGCCCCTCCCCCTCCCCACGTCACCGCCCTGCAGGTACTCCCACTGTCGGCCGTGGCTGCGGACATAGCCATTTTGTTTCTCACAAGTAACTAGAAGAAACTTTTCAAGGCGTCCTGGTCAGGAAAAGCCTTGTCGCTTAACTTTATTTAAAGAAATACATCTGTTACTTTACTGCTTTAAATTAATAGAAAAATATAATGCAGCTGTTAAAGATGGCAGATTAAATGCACAGAATACATGCCTTTTGACAGAGGTGTATAAGATTCTCTTACACACTCCAGACTGGGAAAACACAGCAGTGCGTGTGCCAGCTTTCCTCACGAACAGCATATGCAGCTCAGGCAGCAGCCATGCAAGTTTCCTTCCCCCACAGAATAAGTTGAAAAGGCCACAACAGGCTATCCCTCACACAACAAAAAGGTACAGCACATGCAGCAGAAATGCATTCTCCAAGGACAGACTAAATGTGAGCAGAGGCCCCAAAAGTCCTCACACCCAGAGCAAATTCATAAGTGAGCAGCAGAAATGCACCCAACTAATAATAGCAGCATTACAAGCTTTGGTTCCAAAGAACAGATTTACATATGCAGTGGCAGCAGATGCACAACAGGCAGGTAAGAGGACAGATAGCAGCAGTGACACTCTGTTCCTTCAGAAAGGTATGCCACAGGCAGCAACAGTTTCAGCAAAGGAGGAAGCACCCCTCACAACTAGAATACTAACTAAGACCTTGAGAAGCACTCTGCTGCCTTTCAGCTAGGTTTGTGCTAAGTAGATAGCTAATAGTAGACCTTCAAACTCATAGAGTGTCCCCTGTGAAAAGCCAAATATCATACAGTGGCAGGGAAGGCAAGCCAGAAACCACTGCACAGAGTGGGTTTCCACCTCAATTTTGGAGGCCCTGGACAGCCGATGTCCATTAACGTGTTGTAAAACATCCCAGGTCATCTGCAGCAGCCTCAGGAAACCTTCTTTGGGGGTGCTGGGGGAGGGAGCAGAAGTGCCTCTGAGGTAGCTCTTGGTGTGTGGCCGTGCCGCATTCAAGGCTCTGCCCTGTCCCCACACTGATTTTTTTTGTTTTTACAATAAATACATGTGTGTATATATATATATATATATATATATATATATATATATATATATATATACTACTATTATTTGAACCTTTGAGGCGGGTAAACTCGGGAACCACAGCGCCAATCCACACACCCAATACATCGTTGTAATCGTCAGGGTGTGCAGATGGACATAGGCTATATAAACTTAATAAAATACGTAATTTCAAAAATTTACCCCCCAAAAAAAAGTAGCCCCTTGGAAGAAGCGCCGGCCGCGACGTGCGTGCTGACGTTAGGTGCGCAGGGAGGAGCGGCGTACAGGAGCGCGAAGAGGACCGGTGGACATGAGCGCGGGGAGGAGCGGCGCACAGGCGGGGAGGAGCGGCAGACGGGGGTTAGGAGCGGTGGACAGGCGGTGAGGAGCGGCGGACAGGCGGTGAGGAGCGGTGGACAGGCGGTGAGGAGCGGCGGACAGGCGGTGAGGAGCGGCGGACAGGCGGTGAGGAGCGGCGGACAGGCAGGGAGGAGCGGTGTGCGTCGGATGAGGTAGATTATTTATTTATTTATTTAGGAGTGGTGAGCGGCGGCAAAATACAAAAGCAAACGTTACATTAAATGAAGCAAAAATGACAATCGTGAGCCAACAAAATACAAGAGGAAGCAAACGGTGCATTACAAAAGTGAGCCAAACGGTGCATTACAGGAGGAAAAAGTGACGTGTGCAGGTTACAAAAGCGTACAAAGTAAACATAGAGGTATAATACTGCAATAAATGGAGGAAGGCTCCGGGGGACCCACGGACAACGTCGGGCCGGCCGGGGGCCCTGAAGCCTAATTGCTCCCGGACAACGTCGGGACGGGCTGCTAGTATATATATATATATATATATATATATATATATATATATATATATATATGTATATATACACACAAACAAAACGACATCATACACAGATACACGCAGACAAAAAATGTTGTGCAACTGGCTGGAGCCCCACGCTTACGGATAACTTCTGATGACTAGTCGTGCAATTTGACCTGTGATGTTCCTCTGAGAATGGACATCTGGTGCCATTGTCCATTTGCAGTACTTGAGCAGCCATATTTGGTGTCACAATAGGCAGAGGCAAGTGGAGTCCACATCAGCCAGCTATGGTGTCATAGGGAGAAAAGAACTAGAGTCTTGCATACATAAAAGAAGTGAAGAGGGGAAGTGAAAGATGAGTCAGGGGAGATCGACACCCCTGCCAATGGATCCCTCATTGACAGACCTTACAGCGGTCTTTGGATGAAACTGAAAATATGTAGGCTGAGGTTTGCGGAAAGGGCATTGCAAGCCACTGACCGAGTGTTTGCAACTGCTCTATACCAACCAGTAGCAAGAGATGACAGACTTGTATAAAATCTACACAAATGCAAGGGCACCATAGTTATCATTAGTACAACTTGAGCAGTGGCACCGGCGTCTGGGACTGTGATTGGCCGTCTGCACCACAATTGTGCCTGTCCCATACTAGCCAGTCAAAGGCATGGGGCCCATTTTCCTTGCTTGCTTTGATGCCCTAGGTATCCTTGCTACATGGTGGGGCGGGGGTAGGTTTGATTCTCAAAGACAAGCAAAATAGATTTAGACTTTGGGCTAGATGTATTCCTTTACGATCTGGAGCAAAGATACATACATGGGACAAGCTGGGGTAATTAATGAATAAGTCTGGGGTAGAAAAAAAGAAGGTTTTTTGGAGAAGAAGGGTGCAGACAAGTGCTCGCCCTCGAGAGAAGGCATGGGTCAATTTGGCTAAATAGAATGAATGGCCCATACTTGTCCTATAAAAAAGGGCCATGGGACAGTGATGTGATAAGTAATCCATGTGCACACACCACAGCCCCCACTCGATGATAAAACACCACGGAGATCTGCTCTCAAGCCAAACAGATCTAACAAGAAATCAAGCAAGGAGACTAATGACTCAGGGACGGTACTTTATTCCCATTCCTGATGCAAGACAATGACTTAAACTCTGTCGAGCTATCACCTGACCCTTATTTGCCCCTCGACACTATCACCCAACAAAGCATGTGAAACATCATGACAACTCAATCCAGTTTACATGTTCAATGTCAGAAGAGTGGACTAGTCCACATATTTAAGAGGAGAACCTTACTGTCAGATTATTTTATTAAGATACAACAGTGCTGTGATTCCTGTTGTTGTGTTGAAGTATAATCTCTCTCCCAATGTGCTTAGATGCCACTATGGTGCATAATATTTGACCTCAACAAAAAAGCTTTTAGGAGAACGTGAGACTCTTCAGTGGAGAGGAAGGGAAGCATTGCCCAAAGTATATATCCTCTGCAGTCCTTGTCTGTAGGAGCACGACGTAGCTTCCGCCTCAGGGGACTTCTGTGAGTCCCCTGTCTTTAAGCGTATGCCATGCTTTCTGAAGAGACATCAGCTTTCGGCCATGCATCTTAGCGATTGCCATCTTGTTCTGAAGAGATTGCCGTGTCAATGCTAATAAGTTAGAGGCTAGGTCTTGACAGACTATGGCTATATGAGAATAGAGCCTCAATGTAAGAGATATCTATTCCAGCCCTTCTCCTAACAGAGTTCAGTTTCACTATTAGGAGCCATCCAATTTAGTCTCTGACAGTAAGATTCTTCAAAGTCAACATTGTCAATTATCTGCTCAGTACTCTCACAATCGGAAGATACATTCACCCTCCTTTCATGTCTTTGCAGGAGGATACTTCCTCTCTGTTAAGAGGAATATACTCTAGGGCCTGCGTGTATGTGTATGTGCACTCTTTGTAAAAGCACAGATATGTGTGGTTGCACGTGTATTGATACCACTTGACTATGATTTTACAGCAGTAGTTCCTTGCAAAGGGACGTTTTGACTCTAGGGTACACATAATGTAAGTGGGATAACACAAATGGTCACCCTCTACACCAAATACAAGCCTTGCGCCATGCAAATGCTGCATTTTTCTCTCACTTGTTGGTTGTAGAAGTAAAAGGCTAAATCCGACATTACACGATTAAGGAGATGGATTCCAGAGCTCACTAAGTTATTTCCTGCTTGTTTCTCACATAATGACAAAATGAGCTGCAGAATCCAATATTCCTCAGAAGGCAACAACAGTTATCCTGGCTAAAAATTTGAGAAATTACACCTGAGGCTCAATAGGCCATATTATACAAGGTGCCCTGGGGTGCAACGGTTGTGAGTACCTGTTGTGTGCATCTCTGGGACACTTTAGTATTACAGAGGGTGCCATGGACGCTTGCACAGCCCTCTCTGTAATATAGATTGCATGGTGTATAATATAGATGTGAGCCTGTGTGAGCACATGGGGGTGTTATCTCATTTGCATGGAGTAGGAATTTGGATTAATGGTTGAGAGGGCTGACACCCTTCTCAAGCAACAATGACAATTCCTGTCAGGGTGAAGTTACAAGCAGCCCCCAAATTAACTTGTGCTTAACCATCTGTGTTAGACCGGGCATCTTTGGCATGTTTTTCCCCCTGTCTTTTTTTGTTTCTGACCTCCTGTGTTTGACTATGTGCTGCATTTTGTTTAATCTGGTTTTGGAACTCTGGACCAGTGCTAAAGTGCAAGTGCGCCCTGTGTAAACTGTATCTGTAATTGGTTATCCACGATTGGCATATTTGGTTTACTGGTAAGTCCCTAGTAAAGTGCGCCATGTGTACCCCGGGCCTGTAAATCAAATGCTACTAGTGGCCCTGCAGCATTGATTGCGTCACCCACATGAGTAGCCCTTCAAGCATATCTCAGACCTGCTACTGCAGTATCTGTATGTGCAGTTTTGAACTACCATGTCAACATGGAAAGTCCATCAACTTGCCAGGCACAAACCTTCCCTTTAACTGTATGTAATGCACCCCTAAAGCACGCCCAAGGGAGCCCCATGGGCAGGGTGTACTGAATTTAAAAGGAAGGACATGTACTGGTATTTAGGTGTCCTGATAGTGAAATACAGCTAATTTCATTTTTCATTGTTGCAAGGACTATCTCTCCCATAGGTTATTATTGTAGCTGCCTTGTAACCTCTTACAAGTATAACTTCCATTTGAGAATAGATAGAGATTTGGAGTTTGGGGTACTTGAACTCACAATTTAAAAATACATCTTTTAGTGAAGTTGCTTTTTAAGTTGTGGGTTTGAAAATGCCACTTTTAGAAAGTGTCAATCAATAATAGGGCAACCCAATATTCCCAAGGAACTGGGTATGATCAATAACAACAAAACAATGTTCCTTAGGCAAATTATTTCACCTTAACTTCACAGTTATGCAGTTGTCACTACAGTGAGCATACATTTTTAATTTTTCAAGAGAAGGTACAAATCTTTAGTCATTTGTATTTATTGAATCCAGAGAATATATGAACACATTATATCTCAATCCACTTTCGGCAACACAAAGAGGTATACTGTTTTTGAGTTTGTAACAAAATATATACAGTACCAAAAATACTTCATTTGCAGAACCTGAACTTCTCTGCTGGGAGTTCTGGCCTGTTAAGTGGTACCAATTCCAATTCTGGGCCCTTGGAGGTGGTTTTGCTGCTAAGAACTAAGAAAATCTATGCATCAACTCTCAGCGCATGCTTTTTTTCGATGCAGCACTACCGTGCGGTTGAAAAACCAACGCATCGCCGCTGCGTGGCTGAAGAATCGACATAAAGCCTGCCATGTTACTGACAGATCACAGCAACCCGAGTCACCCAAGTACCTTGTCACTAAAGTCCATGGTGCATGTTCTGAGCCCAATGCAGGTCCTGTTATGCGGCTAAAGAAATTGATGCATCATCTGCTTCCCGGCTGGTAAATCAGTGCAGCGCCTGTCACGCCACTGCTGCATTGACCCATCATGTCTGGATTTTCGATGCATCATTCCTGTGCGCCAAGTTCTTCATCAACATTGCCCCACAGTAAAGAAACAAGGCTGCATGTCCGGAGATCGACACATCACCTCCCTTGACAGTAAGGAACCGTTGCATCACTTCCCCTGATAGTAAGGAACTGATGTATTGCCTCCCCTATGCTGCAGTAAGGAACCAATGCATCACCTCCCCTGGCACTAAGGAACTGATGCATCACCTCCCCTGGCAGTAAGAAACTGATGCATCGCTGTGCTTTTCTGATGCCTCACCTCCCCTTCACCTGTTTTGTCTTTGATTTTGACACATCCCAGGTACTTTGTGATAAAAGTGACACATCCATAGTTTCCTATGGAGTGAACTATTTTTAACATTTTAAAAGTAATATCTTGACTTTTGTATATCAGATTGTTGTCATTTTGGTCTTGTTTTATTCAGATAAATATTGGTTATTTTTCTAAACTGATGTGGTGTCCTTTTGTAGTGTTTTCACTGTGTTACTGTGCGTGTATGTACACATGCTTTACACATTGCCTCTGAGATAGGCCTGACTGCTTGTGCCAAGCTACCCAGGGATGGGCATGGGTTATTTTAGCTGTGTAATCCCCTTACCCTGATTAGAGTGAGGGTCTCTACTTGTAAAGGGTGCAAACTACTGCCAACTAGAGACCCCATTTCTAGCACTCTGGCAGATTAGCATAAAAGCAGTCAGGCTTAACTTAGAGACAGTGTGTAAAGTATTTATTCATCCCTTCCAACAGTAAAAAAGTGAAAACACAACACAAGAAATATCTCACATTAATTTAGAAAAATAGTAACATTTTTATAAAATATTTGAGACCAAAACAGCAAAAATCCAATCAGTAGAACCAGAGATATGCAATTTTAAAACCTTAAGTCAAAATAGTACCTAAAGCACAAAGTGCCAACTGTGGCGGCCTGCGATGGCACGCAGGCTGAATACAGCAACCAAGTAAGGCGTGCTGAACAAAGTACCTTAAATTCTGGTTGCAGAGTGTTTCGAGCTACCGCGTCAAGGATGCGTAGTCCTGGATCGTCGTCGAGAATGCTGTTGATGAGGGGCTTGCGATGTGAAGTCCTGCATTGAAGATGCATCCCGCAGCAACGGTTCCAGGGTAGCTGCGGAGCTGTGATGCAAAGTCCTGTGTCATTGTCAAAGGTGCCGTTGATGAGGGGCTTACAGTGCGAAGGCCTGTGTCGAGGATGTGCCATATAGTTATGGTTCTGAGGAAGCTGTGAGCTGTGATGAAAGGCCCTGCGTCATGGATGCGTTGTGCAGTGGAGGTTCTGATGTGACTTCGAGGAGATGCGTTGTGCTGTGTTGGTTCGACTCACAGAACCACAACTGGGCTGGCAGAGCATCTTCGGGTACCCTTCCAAAGGTAGACTGGGTGGGTGCCACTTGGGGGAGGACTCACAGTAGACAGAGTCCAGGTGATGGGTTCAAGGTGGATGGCTGAGGCTCTGTTCAGGAGGCCAGCCAACTAGCCCTTGGAGTTGCTCTGATGGTCCTGGGTTCAGGATGCCGGTCCAGTAATTTTCACTCAGTCAACTGGAAAGCAGGGCAACTGGTCAACAGAGTAGTAGTCCTTCTTGAAAAGCAGCACATTAGTCCATATGCATCATCAACAGGTCCAGAGGTGTGCTGAAGAGTTGGGTCTGAGGTTCACTATTTATACCTGGTGCCCACTTTGAAGTAGGAGAAGGTACTTGAGGGTTCCACCCCCAGAGGTGCTTGGAATTTCCTGACTCCCTGCCCTGGCCCCAGCTTGTCTTGGGACCTCAAAACTCTAGAATCAAATCCTTTGTGAGTGAACTCAGTCAGAGCCTTTGTGATGTTCAAGTGTGGTAAGTGACAGCTCTTTCTGCTCATCAAGTCAGAGATGGTCCATCCTGCCAACACCTATTACACTTGTATCTCAGTGTCTGGGAGCAATAAACAAAGACCAACTGCCAGCTACAACTAGTCATTTTACCCAGGGTACAGGCTACAGGTACCAAATGGTTGGGACAAGAAAATGCTAACTTGCCTTGAAGTGACATTTTCAGAATTGTGACTTATAATCCTACTTTACCATTAAAGAGGGTTTTAAATTGCAATTCTTTAGACACTAAACTCAGTATTCTCACTTGCCCCCAATTGAAAGTTATCTCATTCTAAATGTAATAAGGTAACCCAGTGTTATCCTGTGGGAAGAACAAGCCTTGCAGTAGTGAAAAATTAATGTAAGATTTTGTCACTACTCAAACATGCAAAAGTTAAAAGTGCATGTTCACTTTTTAAATGTTCTGCACCCTGCCCTGTGGATTGTTTAAGGCCTACCCTAGGTGTGACTTATATGTATTGAAAAGGAAGACTTATGCCTAGCAAAAGGCTTTCTTTGTCCAGTCGAGATGATGGCTTAAAACTTCACAAACACACTACAGTGGCAGGCCTGAGGCATGTTTAGAAGTCTACTTAAGTGGGTGGCACAATAAGTGCTGCTGGCCCACTAGTAGCATTTTATTTATAGGCCCTGTGTACAGGTGGTACCACTTTACTAGGGACTTTCAAATAATTTTAATATGCTAATTGGGTGTAAGCCAATTTTACTATGTTTTAAGGAGAGAGTACAAGCACTCTAGCACTTATTATCAGTGGTAAAGTGCACGGAATCCTAAAGCCAGCAAAAACGAGGTCAGCAAAAACAGGGTAATGGAAGACAAAAAGTTGGGGAAAATCATGCCAAGGATGTCAAGCCCATCACAAGGAAATATTCTCTCATTTTCAAGTGGGCGTAACACCTTGCAAATGAAGGAAGCTTTAGCCATTGTGCCTGTACCACATTATAGGCATGGGTCTAATGGCACAGAACCTTTGAGGAGGTGCACTAATTGTGTGCCATGGAGAAGGAGACACACAGTCAACAAGCCCCTAAAGTTTACCTTTGTAAGGGGAGGATGGGGTGTCAGCGACCATGTAGACATCCCATTGCAGGCAGTTCCTCTTACTTACTACATCTACCTGCCAGGGGATACCTGCCACATTTGAAAGTGAGGCCAGGTTGCCACCTGCAGTCAAAGGCAGACTTGCAGCTTCTTACAGCTGGTCCGCCTTTCACTAATGTGATTCTCAGATTGCAACGTTGAGTTTGTGCCTCTACTGTGAACAGCATAGTCACTGTAATAGGGGACACTGCAAATATCTGCACTGGTGTACCCACTTAAAGGTGCTCCAGAACCAATAAATATTGTGCCCTCTTTATAATAGGGTCTCTATCAATTGACTTGGCAAGTGGTGACGTTGAAGTCATGCAGGTTAGTTTTTAGGTCGAGCTTACTCTGCGAGGCATGCAGTAGGCATGCTGTGGGAGCCTCGCCTTTTCTCTGCCCATATTTTTGATTGGCTGGGTCATTGTCCTTGGTAAATCTGGCTTCTTATCGATAACAAGGCATGTTAGTCCCTCCATGTTACCGATCTGTCGCCATTTGTTACCTCCCATGAGGACAGGATCTTTTACTTGTGGCATTACACGGTCTCCTTCATAAGTCTGTAAGCACTATGTTTTTTTTATTTGCAGCGCGGTCCACTTTCCCTTTAATGGCCGTGCTTGTTTATTTAATTAATTAAAAAGGGGCGTTTCTACTCACTAATCTAACAAGTATTTGCAATGCAATCGGTCTCGCATTTACGCGAATGTGAGCTATTAACATTGCAAATAACAATGCCTTTTATTTTTTTCGTTTTTAAATCATAAATAAAAGGCAGTGTCATTTACAATGCCAATAGCTTAAACTCGAGTGGATGCGAGACCTATTACATTGCAAATGCTTGTATACAGCCTTGTGCATGTGACAAACAGTGTCAAAAACACAGTTAGGGCCTTATGCACACCCGGTTTCAATGTGCACAGCAGTGTAATCCGCACGGAGAGTTTCTAAGCTGCTGCCCCCCTCCCCATCAGTAAATGAGACCCATAGAAAATGAGGATGCTTCACTAGATGCTAGCATCAGTGCTGAGAGACACTTGATACCTGTGATGTGAAAGAGTCCCAGTGTTGCCAGTACTTGCAGCACTTGAACCTTTCATCTCCTGTGCTCAATACTTTATTGACTCCTCCTGTTCCTACTTTTGTTTGTTAAGCCACCCTGTGCTTGAAAACCGGTGAATTTGCTTTTCCATGCATCCACCATGGCTGTCATTCCGTGTCAATAACCTGCCTTTTGAAGTGCACCGAGCCATCTGTCATGCAGCTTCTATTCGTATACTATTGTTTTTCCGTCTATGGAGAGGGCAGTGCCCCCCGTCTTTCAGTCATGTTATCTTCCTGTTCATCCATCTATCAAAGCCTGTCTACCCATCCATACATGTTATCAATGTACGGTACGTTGACTGCACCACAATAATATGCTCTAATTTCAGGTCCTGACATCCATGTATCTGTCTTGTTTAATACAAATCATGGACAGCTATCTACCAGCATATATAGGAGTCAGAATAACTCACATCATGTTTTCTTTCTCTTATTCAAGATATAGGTTCAGTCCATTAGTGTGTGGCAGTGCAGCATTCCCAGTGTGTGTGGATAAATCCACCATGACACCCATTTGTCTATCTATTCAAACTTCATGTTCTAACACCAGAATCAGTCACTTACCAATCTACCGACTACGCAGAATCGACTGCCTTGCAAATCGTATTTTAAATCATGAAATCGTAGCGGCCATAAAATGACAAATTACTAACGATAACTAAGCATGTGAAATACTATTTATGAATAGCATGCCATTCTAAGCAAATGCAGCAGAAAGGGAAAAAATAGCGGTATATCAAAAGACTTAGGGCCATATGTATCAAGCAAATTCGCATTTGCAAATGCCGAAATTCGCACAAATTTGCCAAATGGCGTGTATTAAGGAAAATCTGGTGCAAAACAAGGAATCGCAAAATTTGTGATTCCTTATTTTGCAATTGCATTTAAGGAAACGCACATTTTGAGATTCCTTAAATGCAATGTATGAAGCAAAAAAAAAAATGCAAATTGTCCTTAAGGAATCGCAAATTACCACCAACTTCAAGTTGGTGGTAATTTGCGAGTTCTTTGAAAAATTCACATTTTTGCATTTTTCAAAGTGCCATGTGACGCACATACATGCCCTTAGGGCATGTATGTGCGCCACATGTGCACCCATGCTTAAGTCAGGGGTGCAACAGGGTGTCCTTTGGACACCTCTACACCCTTGAAATTATTCTCAATTTGCGATTCTCAAATTGCGAATTGCAAATTGAGAATAACTTCCCATTCATTCCCATGGGCCTCCTGGCCCATAAAAATAGAATGGGAAACTATTCCTTAATTGCGATTTGCAATTTGCTAATCGCAATTAAGGAATACTAAGAGTTCGCAAAAAAATTGCGAATTTGTACATACATCCCTATTTGTGATTCTGAAATAGCGATTTCTAAAAAATCGCTATTTCAGAATCGCAAATCAGGTTGATGATACATATGGCCCTTAAGATCTTAGTTTATTCTCATAATGGTGTGACTCATCTGATACCCATTCGTCTGCTAATCAATATATATATATATATATATATATATATATATATATATATATATAATTTACTATGGAAAGCATCTGAAATATTTCCTGAATTGTTCATTTCATTTTCAGACAGGACAGGACTTCACTATCAAACAGGTTTTTCCAGGGGGAATATTTTTTATTCTGAATATATTTGTACACCTCGTCCCGTAACTTTCAACAGCAGAGTGCTATCATTTTGTGGGGCATCCAGCTCATTTACACTGTGGACAAACAAATGCTTCCCCAGATATTCCATATACTAAGGTTTTTCTGTTCTTAACTCCGATGGGAAGGTATTTTTGTAAACAATATTCACAGTGCTTAATTTGAGCTTGGTTGCAGGTGGGGCGCACCAGCACTATATGTTGGGGAGCGGAATTTATTTTTCATCACCAGAGTTTAACCCAGAACAGGAGAGAAAAGGAAGAACGGGGATTACAGAGGAAGACCAAGTTCGAAAAACAGTGAGAAGGGAAGAAAGCAGGAATGAGAAAGAACCTGCAAGAGTAAGATAAAAGGAGTGTATGGCAGTGGTGTAGCAAGGGCAGACGTGGGAGGGCGGCACGAGCTTTGGGGGCGGCAGCCTCTCCCACTCATACCTGCAGGCGTCATAGGGCAGCAAATGCAGGTATCGCCAGCACCGCCCCCTCACCCCACCACTCTTACATGTTGCCGCCGCATGACAGGTACCGCCACAGGTGGCCAAAGGTCTAGCTATGCGACTGGTGTGTGGTCATGGATGAAAGAGACATAACATGTAAGCAGTCTTGGTATTTGGCAGCCCTGATATTCGGCAATGCCCGCAGCGGGCTACTGAGGAAAACCTTTAGAACCAGCACTTATTAATTTACCGATGAAGCACTGGATACTTAGGACTTGATATTTATGTCAGTCAATATCCTGACAAATGCAAAAAAAAAATTTGATGGACAGAATGCTGATCAATGTCAAACATTCACCCAGAGATCTGGGCCTAAATCCATCGTTTTTTTGCTCCCCATGCCATTCCAGTTTAAACCCAGCCATATGCAAATAAGTCTTGACCCTGTGCCTCATGGGAACAGTCCAACCCGAACTGCTAGGCCAGGTCTTCCCTGGACCGGAAACAAGCATCCTGGGACCAGTTTGAATATCCTGACAACAGTATTCTGCAATTAAACCTCAATACTCGACGATCCTCAGACCGGAGTAGCTGGTATTTGTCTACAGACCCTTACGAATTATCTCCTAGCTCAATATTTTCCCAAAATGGAAAGCCGGGCCTGGCGCATAGATGGCCAAATCCGTAGTATGAGCCTTTTCAAGGACTGAGCCAAAGGAGGACAAAAAAACAAGCCAGCAGGGAAGGGGACTCCTGCATTTTTAATGCCTGCTATTCTGTAGGTGCCGACATCTTGTTTTATTAATGATGCTGATCTTGGCGTTTGGATTGGGAGAGAGCTGCAGTCTGCCTGCGGCTCACAATCTAAATTTCCCCGGGAATTAAAAAGTAGGCTAGAGGCACATTACGAATGAAAAGCCAGCCATTCCTATAAATGTCACTTCTTTCTGTTGTCGATGTTAAGGAAATTGGCGCTTGTTAATATTTGATTTTCTTCTCTTTATTATTCCGGCTTAAAATTCATTTATGCGAATGATGAAAAACCGAAACTGACCCGGAACAGTCTCTACTAATGCTTCAACATTCCATGCACTAGAATGTGGTAAATGCTGGTTTTGTTCGTTTTCTTTTTAACCATTTTTGATTCTAGCTAGGTACAGTTTTTGTTGTGTGCAGATCTTATGTAAACACAAAAAAGGAAGATAAAAGCAGTATGGAGAAAGGGGCTTTGGTTCTGCCCCTTTGTTGATATTGTTTACTGGCATTTGATTGAGGAGCAGTTTTGTTAACTGAACTCACCTATGTTGTTGTTTCTTAGCTCATAACTGATAAAGACGCTTTTAACCAAGACCCCATTTCAAAACCAGTATGATGGAGCTTTGCATGACGTAACCCCATCACAGAAAGAGTGGGAAGAGGTTTTGTATTGTGAACCCTTTGACAATTTCAAGAGCTGGGGTTTTTAAAGTGTGAACTTTCTTTCAAATACAATAAGATGTGGTTTTATATTATGAACTATGTGCGAAACACCATATGAAGGAACGTCCTATTGTTCAACAATGAGAGAGTGTTACACCGTTCTCCACTTCAGGCAGGGCTAGAGTAGTCAGACTTTAATTGTGCGCATTTGTTATTTTGTGTATAATATTTAGTTGTTTGTGAATTTAAAAGTAAAAGCAGTAAGTGGACATGGATTTATAAAGTGTTATTGTGTCATTTGCTGAGCTCCTAGGTCCCAAGAGTGAGATTAGTCTTGGAATCTCATCTAGGGCTGTTAGCACTGATCTGTCCTACCCACTCTGCATTTGCATGCATTAGTAGGTGGTCGGCCTTCAAACCTCAAAGGGGCTTATTTACAAGTCCCGTGCGCCAGCAGTGCGTCACTTTTAATATGGGGAAAAGTGACGTACCGGTAGCTCAAGGTTCTTGTAAATAAGCCTCAAAGTTTTTGGCACAACACAGTGGTCAGAAATCAGCACTAAGAAACTTTGCTGCTTGTAAATTGATCAACATTGCAGTTTGCACTGATTTGCCTCCTCTGAGCTCTGGACACATTTATAGTTGAAGTGGGCCAGGGCCTCTGTATTCCATTTCAGTGTTCGTAAGTTTTTCCTGCTTTCTGCTTGGTACAGCATGGAGATCATAGGGAAATGATTCCACAAGACACTCTCTAGAATCTGAGAATGACTTGAGCTACATCTATTTTAGTAAATGAGGACCCCTGTGTGTAGGCTCGATACTACTGGAGAATTTGAAAAGACAAACCTTATAGAAAATCACAAGTAGACATTCATAGTAAAATCACATTATAAATGGAGAGGTTATTTGAACATATTAGAACGTGGAAATATACTTCAGTCAGCTGCATGGACCAAAGTCAGTGTTGAGCCATTTTTACACTGACCTCTACACTGACATGTTAGAGCAAAACCTGTGCAAAGTTACATTTTTGCTGTGGCCGGTGCAAATGCCATTTTCACACTTGTTGGTTGGCGTATAACTGCTCTGCACTGTCACGGTCACAGTATGCAAGTGGGCCCCCTCCATACGCTAATAGAAACATGCAACTTTTCTCAGTAGCCACTCACTGTAAATGGATTGAGTTGACAGTCATGCATATAAATAATTTAATGCCTCCTCCCAGTGGGATACTGGCCACCTGGAAAAGTCCCAGGAGCCTAGTATATGTGTTAAGACATTCAAATGAGTCTTACAACGGTAAGCCTGGTACCGCATGATTTTAGCTATTAATATATGATATTTATATATTTTGCTATTTAATCATATATGATGTATCAGAGTCAATGCTGTTTGGTTTTGACCTGCCTGGTATAGGGACATTATATGAGAGAATCAAGCTGACATCAGCTTAAACTTGGCTTCGAAGCCTTAGTGCGCAGGCTCCACAGAGGGACACCTACTTAAGGCGACCTGTATCGGGGGTCTGCCTTGACAAGGTAGCATACCGCCGCTTAGCGCTGCGCGCTTCCTATACTGAATTGCTGTTTTAAAAATTACCTGTTTGCTATTTGTGTTATTTTCGTTTTTCTTACCCTGTTTTTAAAGTAGGGATTCCTTGCTCCCCTCACTCACACTGTAATCGGCTTTCACTGCTGTTTGGAGCGGGTCCAGTTCCTGGGGTGGGGTTACTACTTCTTTAGCCGCCATCTTTGAGTGGGGTTGTTTATCCAGGCGCCATTACCTGAGAGCGCTCTAGTGCGCAGGCTCCACAGAGCGACACCTACTTAATGCTCCCTCCGGAGCGCAGCGGTATCGCACAGCGGGCGCGCCTTCGCTTAGCCTGAGTCTTGCCAGAGTCCTGCCCGTCTGCGCCCGTCCGCGGCCGGACATGCCGGATGTGCCGATCATGGCTGAGCTCGGCCCTGCTAGGAGAACGGTGAGTGCGTTGATCTGCTACTCTAGAGATGATTTACTATCCCTTAGACAGCAGGTTGCCAGTTGTGATGCGGTTCCTGTGAGCCCATTGTGTGGCCCTTACCAATGTGTATGTGGTAGGTGGGCGCTTTGTACTCCCGCTCTTCCGTGCTCTATGGGTAAACTGTCAGCACCCAGGAGTAAATGTATCCCACGCACACCTAGTATTTGGAACCTTAATGTCAGGTCGCTGGTGAATCACTACCAGGCTGTCTACGACTTGATTAAGGATGAGTCACCCGATATTTTTTGTATTACTGAGACCTGGCTGCAGGAGGCTGATACAGCTATCCTCAACCTGGCTTTTCCACCTGAATATACGGTGTACACGCTTAATCGCCCTACCAGAGGGGGGGGGATAGCGCTTGCTGTCAGATCCTGCTATCCCTGCGTCTGGAGAGGTTTAAAAATTGTGGGCTGCGAAAGTGCTTCTTTCCAGATCTCTATTAGCCCCCAGTTTTCTCTCTCCGGCTTGGTAATCTACCGTCCTCCGGGTAGTGACGTCGCGTTTAGAGAGGCTCTTCCAGAGGCTATAGGTATGCTGGCCGTGGGCTGTGCTAATTTTTCCATTCTAGGGGACCTGAATCTTCATTTTGAGAGTCCGACCACCCCGGCTGTCAGTAGTACTCTGGCCGATCTGGAAGCCTTCCAACTGTCCCAACGGGTTTCCTTCCCCACTCACGTGGGAGGCCATACCTTGGACCCCTTCTTTTCCAACCTCACAGAGGCTAGGGTTTTAACTCCTACCCCTCTTGCCTGGACGGACCATTTTTTGGTCAGGATCCAGTGCCAACTGTACGAGCCCCCCTCTAAACCCATGGCCAGAGGCGTCCCGAGGCGACACTGGAACAAACTCAGATTAGAGGATCTGTACCGTACTCTGTCTGAGGACCCACTCGGCCCGTTTGATAATGTGGAAATGGGCTACAACCTTTTCTGTGAGTGGATCACTCGTGCCTTGGATTCTATCATTCCGGTGACCCTGAGCAAATGTAGCTCAAGGGACCCTAGTCCCTGGTACGATGGCTCTTTACGTACTTTAAAGAGTGCGTGCAGACGCACTGAAAGAGAGTGGCGGAAAGCCTATGACACTGGTAAAAAAGTGTCATATCTCGCCACTATCAAATCTTACCATCGAGCGGTCTGCAGAGCGCGTGCGGCTTTTTACTCCTTCGAGTTCCGCAACAGCCTTAACCCTTCCAAAGCGATCTTTAAGGCCCTCAAAGATCTGATGGCAAAAAAAGCCCCTATTAATGATTTGGGTTCGGTTGCACAGTGTGAGGCCTTGGCGAATTTCTTCGTGGAGAAGGTCCAAGTCATCCGCCGTACCTTTTCCACTTCCACACTGGATGTCGGACCTTCTCTTAGGCCCGAGGAACACATGGCCTTGCATACTCTCCCTTGTCTATCGTCTGAGAGTTTTAATCAACTGGCCCAACATATTAAGTCCGGTTCTCCGGCAGATCCGTTGAGACCAGCTCTTTTTAGGGACCCGTTGTCTATCAATTTTTTGCCGGTGCGTTCCCTGATTAACCTTTCGCTTTCTACTGGTATGGTTCCTGTTCATTGGAAGCATGCGGTGGTTACGCCCATTTTGAAGAAGCCTGGTTTAGATCCTCTTAAACCAGAGAACCACCGCCCGATATCGCTTCTCCCGTGGCCGGCGAAAGTCGTGGAAGCACATGTGAACAGAGTCCTTTCTGACCACCTTTTGCGGGCAAACATCTTAGACCCTACGCAGAATGGCTTCCGTGCTGACCACAGCACGGAGACAGCTCTTCTTTATATGGTGGAACATCTGCGCATGGTGTTAGATTCGGGTCAAACGGCGGCGCTTGTTTTATTAGATCTTAGCGCCGCCTTTGACACCGTCTCTCATAATATTCTTCTCCAGCGCCTGGAAGAAGCTGGTATCACAGGGACTGCCCTTCAGTGGTTCCGTTCCTTTCTTGCCGATCGCACTTTTTGCGTAGCCATTCCACTCCATCAGTCCAAATTCCATCCGCTGGACCAGGGGGTCCCCCAGGGATCCTCGCTGAGCCCCACGTTATTCAATCTGTACGCGAGGCCGCTGGCGGATGTCGTCAGACAGTGGGGCCTGACTATGGTCTCATATGCTGACGACACTCAGCTGGCGGTCACGCTCAGCGGGGACTCTGACTTGGATGCCCCTAGGTTCCAGAATGGGCTGAGGGCGCTTGCCAGCTGGATGAATTCCAACCATCTCCAGTTGAACGCAAAAAAAACTGAGATTATGGTCATCGGCAAGAAATCGGAACTATGGGGCGACATCTGGTGGCCTCCGGAATTGGGACCTACCCCGACTCCGGCAATGGAGACAAAAAATCTTGGAGTGTGGCTAGATCCCGCCCTTAGCTTTGTCTCCCATACCAAGAGAACGGCCGCCAGTTGTTATGGCATTTTGCGAGGACTAAGACCAGCCTTGAACTTTTTTGATGCCGCAACCAGGCAACTGGTGTTGCAGGCGACTGTGATCTCTCGGCTGGATTATGCCAGTTCTCTTTTGGTATGGGTGAACCAAGCTGAAATTACACGTCTGCAACGGGTGCAGAACGCGGCAGCCAGAGCTGTGGTTGGTCTGCCCAGGTTCTGCTCCGCTGCTAATACTCTGAAGTTTCTGCATTGGCTCCCTGTCAAGCAGAGGATTCAGTGTAAAGTGCTCTGTTTGTCCTATAAAATCTTTAAGGGCTCGTCGGCTCCGATTCTTACGAATCTCTTGACGCCTTATGTCCCTGCCCGCGCCCTGAGATCCTTAGGCCAGGATCTCGCAGTTGTCCCTCGGTTCAAGCTTAGCCGAGCTGGAGGCCGCTCATTTCGAGTTCGGGCTGCGGCCCTTTGGAATTCTCTTCCTTTAAAGATACGTGCGTCTGATAATCTCTTTTTATTTCGTAGGGCCATCAAGACTTTTTTATTTTCTTAAGCCTGTTCCTTTCTAGTCTGCTGTCTTTTTAGTTGTGTTGTGTTGGTTACCTTGTCAGGCGCCAGGACGCCCCTTTGCTGGGGCAGCTGTGCGCCGAATAAATGTCCATAACATAACATAACATAACATAACATTTTGGTGAACGTTGAATGCCCCCTCCTCATAGCCTCAGATATAAATGCTAAAAGAATGGAGGACATAGACATGTATAATTTCTCTACATGCAAAGTGCTGCTGGAAATCTCCTTCAAGAATGTGGCTAGCGTAATGTGGTGCATTTGTCTTCTACAGGAACATTGCATAGCAACATTCTGCCAGTGTGACTGTGTAGGAGGCGGATTAATGTGCTATTAATGTTTCATGTGACAATTAGCATGGCTTGGCGAATTGAGGATGCCATACTGGATATGATAATAGCTGCACCTAATAAATGGATTCTAGAGCAGGACCTTAGTGGGCAAAGGACTAATCAGAAGCAGAACTATTACAAAAGTTTTATTTTTGCAGTAAAAGGAATTGACTAAGGCCACGATTTACAAAGCTTTGCATTTACAAAAACTCACATTTTTTTTGACACAGACCGACACAAATTCAATTTTGGTATTTACAAAGCAACCCAAATGTCGATTTGCGGAAAAAATTAACACAGAGCATTGTGCTGCTTTGCGTTACTTTGCATCAGGGAGGCCTTTAATGAGTGGCTCCATGGATGGTGCTTGAGCATTCCCGTTCATGCACCCATGGATTTTGACCGCGCCCAAAGGATTCGGTGGCAAGGGCAGCCGTCTATTGGACTTATTCCGCGGTCCAGGCATGGTGCTCGAAGTACCACTGAGTGGAAGACTGCTTGTCTTATGGATCCCTGGACATTCTGCCATAAGACTGTAGGAACCATATCTACATGTCCCCATTGCGGACCAGGGAGCACTGGAGTGAACACTGAGGTGACTTACCGAGTGGTGATTGCAGGCCCTGCCTCCGATACGGACTACACCTGTTTGTGGAGAAGCGTGGCTCAGTGGTTAGAGGCGGCAGACCCGGAAGCTGAGATCGACCGTGGACCAGGGTTCGATTCCCCGCCTCGGCGGGTCTCGGGCTCAAAAATCCACGGACTCGACAATTCTCGCTCTGGTGCCTACTCAACTCACGGGGTCACACTCTGCGACTCTGGGCAATAGCTTGCTTAATCTCCACTACGGCCCCTCGCGGCGGGATGCCTGGTTTTCACCTTGTGGACACCCTGCCGGGGTTTCTCACAGGGGAATACCAGGACGGGTTCCCTAAGCAAGCGCCGGGACGCTTACGGGCAGCAGTGCGCTTTACAAGTCCAGCACATTTACATTTACATTCCAGCAGACGGGACCGGAGCCATAATCTCATGTCGTGGAAGACGGCTGGGTGTTGGGGAGCGGGCAGCGGCAATCACACTCATGGACCGCACCCCGGAGGATCGGGTGGGGTCAGAGCCTTGAGAGATTGCGGGATGGCCGTATCAGGAGGAAGCTCAAAACATTATAATCAGCTGGCATGGACCCGTTGAAGAAAGTGGCCTGCCGATCATGAAACACCCATGACCTGGGCGAGTGCTTGCTGAGGCCCGCTTTTTCTCGACTTATTCTTATCCTTTATGAATGACCTGTGCTTGGAAGTTAATTTTTTTAAGTCATACCGAATGACTTGCGTCAGCCCAAGCATGAAATGTAATCGTTTTGCTTTTGGGGACTCTTCTTTATCAAAGATAAAATCCTTTAATTATTTAGGAATTCCGTTTAGTGCATCTTTTAACTGGACTTCTCTATTGATTTCTAGATAATAGCATTTTAACAGAAATATACAGTCTGTATTTAGATTTGCTGGCTGGCTCAAACACAAATAAATTGCAGAGATGCTGACCTTATATAAAAGTAAATGCACTTCAGTGGGGGGTTATGGGGCTTCTCTAATGTAGGTGAGAGAGCACAAGTCTGAAAAATGTATAAGTGCACCATATTTACAAGCACGTAGTTAGTTTATACATGCGCTGAACACGAGTGTTTTATATTTAGAAGTGAAATACACAGAGTGTCTTATATTCAGTAGTGAAATGCATAGAATGTTTAAGTAGAGTAACAATAGTCATAATTGTGTGAGATTAATGTAGAAATGTTTGGGATGAATATGAAAACCTCACGTTCTCATGTTAAAGGAATAATGTAAGAGTTGAATGGAACTCTAAAAACCAGTATATTGTGTAGGCCTTAGGGCAATTCACAGCAAATCTAAACGTGCTGCTAAAATAATGTGAGATGGGGTTAACATGGTTCTTCCAAAAATGTATTATCGAATTAAGTTTGAAATATATGCTTTATAGATGTGTTGTTTTAGAAACGTATGCTAGTTAAGAATGCTGTTTAAATCAAGTTAAATGTTTTAGAGTGCAGGGACCCGCTTCGTGTAAATCAAGTAGGCCTGAACTGATAATGTCATCTCCTTTTGATGTGCCATGTGCTCATTAGAAGAGAAGTCGAGAGGTGTCTAGCACAGAGCTTCGCGTGTGCTTTACGACCTATAGATATGGTGGAGTCTGGAATTTGAGGCCCACTGCAGGACAGACTGTATGCAGGTGCGAGGGTCCTAATCAGCTAGAATGAAAGGGGCTTTGTTCAGTGGCGCTTGGCGCAGGCCTGTAGGAGTTTCCAGGAATTTCAGGGGGTATCGGCGCACTGGAGAAGAAGCCTGGGAACCAAGGTCAACTTTAACGAGGGTCTTGAAGAGTACCATCATGGAGTTTACCGCGCAAAGATGTACCACGTGAGGGGCGTCCCAAGGGGCGTTTCTATTGGAAATGTGATTTGGTATTAGGGAAAGCGACCCGGGAGGAGAGCAGAGCAGATGATTTTGGGAGCCTAAGGAAGCGGATGGGTAGGCAGATAGGCTGATCAGGAGAGACCCATTATCAGAGAAGAGACAAAGAGAAGTGCGTGATCTTCTTAGGAAGTCACCACGGCTGACACCTAGAGGGGTAAAAGATCTTGTTAAGTAGGGATGTCACTTAGTATAGTGTAGGGACAGACTAACCTGAATTTTCTTTTCTGTAATGACTTTGAGGTTGCAACTTGTATCCATTTTGGCAACGCTCATGTTATTTGAATTTGTACTCATTATTCTGTTTTTCAGACTCAGACTATTCAAAAAGTTCATGTTCATAGTGATACCAATTTATCTTTTGAATCTCATTTTGAGAAGTTTGTATCTTCAGTTATCTTTGACTTTATATTAAATCTTTGAAACTTAAATTTGGTCAGTGGTCATTTAGAGTGGTGTAAGTTCTTAATTGATTGACTTATTGTTAGATTACCTTTTACTCAATGACAGGTACCAACGATTCAGTCGACTTAGTTTGGGATCTGGTAAGGTAACTAGTATCCAGTAATCCCGCGTTAGCAGTTGGTAGCAGAGGATGGTTGGTTATCTTCTTGAGGAAGGTAATCTAGAGAGGTTAGTTTACCCCAAGGCCCCTAGACGTCGAGAGACGAGCAGCGGAAGAATCGTGTGCCGAAAGGTGCAGACGGTGCGAGAAAAGCAGCAGTATCGGAGGAGAGTGAGTATAAAAAGGGTCATGCGTGAACAGATTGCGGTGTTTTGTGTTGTATTTGTATTGTAATGTCTTGCGGAGTTGAATGCCTGTAGTGTGAATGAGAGAAGGTTGTGAGCGCGCGCAACCTGGTAAACTGGTTACCTGGTAAACGGGTGAACTGGTGAAATCTTAAGTTCAGGCCAGAGCTTAAGTGGTTTTGGGTGTATCGAACATCCAGAGTAGTTGTCGACCATAGTACGGAGGTCACGAGGTACCATTGACCGCCGTGGGTCCAAGATAGGGGGAGTGCAAGAGTGAGTGTATGAGTAACGGACGCTGGTCGAAAGTTACTGCGTGTGAGTAACCTATCGGAGAAGGCGATTGTCTGGAGGTAAACGGAAAGACATTTCGTCAAGTTAAGGTGACAACTACAGAAAGACTGTGGGCGTACAGTCAAGAAAGGTGATCGCTTGGACGGAAGTAATCATTTTTCAGAGTATGAATGGGACGCGTGCATGACCGAGGAGACGAGCTGAGAAAGGAGGGGAACTGCTGCGAAGGGGGACGGGTGACGTCGGCTAGAGCCGCGCTGTGATTGAGCGGTTGGTGTGACGTTAGCTAGAGCCGCGCTGTGATTGAGCGGTTGGTGTGACGTTAGCTAGAGCCGCGCTCTGGTTGGGCGGCTAGAGTGACGTAGGAGGAAAGTCGCGTACGGATAGGCCAGTTAGTGAGAACGGGGCTGAGATTGGTGGAATATCATCAGGAAGTAAACAAACGCGGAGAAAGAGCGAAATCATGAAGTGTTTTAAGTGTTTGAAAGGGATTTTTAAACGAAAACGAAGTGAACATTATTATGGGGAAGAGGCTCCGCCGGAGGGTACACCAGCTCATTATATGGCAACGAATGTTGGGCTGCATACCATATTGTGGATTGGGGCTTGGAATAAGCTTACGGAAGGGAATGAGGAAATGCAGTTCCCGAGGTACGGGACGTTTAAGTTAGAGGTGTTACATCGGCTAAAAGCAACCATGTCCTCATTGAAACCCTCGCCCAGACCAACACAGTTTGAGGCCCTTAATGCATGGATTAGGGCTGCACACGACAGAAATTTGAACAGGCGTCAACAAAGACTGACGCGATCGGTAAGAGCAGTGCGAGATTCTAAATGGGATGAGGAAGCAAAGCGGTGGAGGGTACAGGTTATTGAGGTGGAAAAAATGTATCCGATGAGGGAGGTGGCAGGAGGAGGAGGAAACCTCATGGAAGAAGACGAGGAAAGCGAGTCGGAAGACAATCTGATAAACAGATTGTTAATGGATAGACCACCTCCGAGAGTGGGGGTGATAGAAGATAGGGGGCTCGCAAGGGAAGATGGGAATGCCATTGAGGGGTATACACCACTCCCTATATCGGACTGGACACCTACCAAAGGTGGGGAGACACCTCAACCTAGCACAGTACAGAGTGTAGTGGGAAGGTTTGTGGTGCAGAAAACGCCAGCCACCGAAAGGGTTGAGTCCTTTGGATTGCCAGATGCTCTTCAAGTGCCTGTTACCATAGGACCTATAGTATCGATCTATAACCCAGAGAGAGATAGAGAGGAAGAACAGAGGCAATTGGATAGAGAAAGGATCGAGATGGAAAGGAGGAATAACGTGACAAATGCATGGAAGCAATTGCCAGGTTCGGTAACGTGGAACACCCCATTAGATACATCTGTAGGTCCCAACACAGGACAGGGAGGTCAGAGAGGACCGATGGACCTAAGGGGACCGCGGCCAAAGTCCTATACAGAATTAAGAGCTGATTTGAGGGAATGGGATGGGTCCGCAGTAGCCCCGAGTAATAGGTCAAGAATAGAACCAGAATGGGAAAGCAGAGGTAACGGGACTGTATCTCATTGTGGGGCCAGCGAAAGTAGTCAGGGGCGGGAAGGCCAAAGTCAGGAGAATAGAGGAGTTACACGTCCTACGGAGGAGAGGGAACAGCAGGAGCAAAATAGTAGGAGTGTAGAGTGTGAGGAGATGTCCCGTCTCTGGGAGAAAGGAGGAGACCAAATGGTACAGGCTTTTCAGAATAGATTTAGGTGCCTTCATCATGTACTCGGAGAAGATGTTCAACATTGGAGAAAGGAGAACAGCGATAGGTCCCGCCACGCCTCGAATAATCAGGAATCACAGGGAAGTAGTGAAGAAAGAGGGAGTAATGGAACATTTTACCCTGCATCCCGTGAAACTAGCCAGGATGGGGAGAGAGGGGCTATGAGGCGTGAAGGAGTGTTTCACCACCCACCCCGAGAAGATGGAAAGGCATGGGACCTAGAGAGATGGGAACAGGGGAGGACTCCCTATAACTCACCAGTACCTAAACGTAGATCTCGGAGCTGGGATGGGAGAGATGCGGATGGAGGAGCTAAATTTAGTGTCTTGAAAGCTGAAATTAAGGCAAAGAGGCTCGATGTTACTAGTTTAAAATCAGATGTTGATGAGATAATAGATGGAACATTGCCTCTGGAAAGGATAGAATTGTATGAACAGGATGAGTTATTGTTCATGGCAAAGGATATTACTAGGAAAGCTACAGCGTGTCATGAGAAACTGACTGATTTGGCAGATAGGTATGCCGTGGATTTGTCTAGGACAAGGGCATTGCAGAGTAACCACAGATTACAGTACGCAGACCAAGATCTAGATGAGAAGAGAACTACCGGACTAAAAACACACATAAGAGAGCTGGTATCAGGGATAAGAGTGTGGAGAGAATTGGACAAATGGGAAGAAAGGTGGTCGAAAAAGGGCACAGTTAGACGAAGTGCAAATGTGATGACCCCGAGGGAAGGGTAATGCATATGGAGGCATTCCCTTTGCGAGAAATATCAAACGGAAATAATGTACATGTGCCCTGGAGTAGAGGAGACTTAGCTGCATTTACCAACTCATTTCCGAAGTTAAGGGACAATCCAGTTGAGTGGTATAAGCAGGTAGAAAGGTTTGTCAAGATCTCGAAAGTATTGTGGATTGATTTGAACACGTTGTTTGACATCGTGGTCCCATCTGATTTGTGGACCCCGTGCAAGACTAGTGTTGAATGGCCAAATACTGAACCAGTGAGGGATGCTCGGACTAATGGACCGTCCGAGATTGTCATGCGAAAGTATGAAAGGGTAATAGCATGGTTGAAGGATAAGGTACCACCACAGGATATAGATTGGGTGAAAATAGACCGAACGAGGCAGGAACCCAAGGAGACAGTTCACGAGTTTTATGAAAGATTATTGAAAACATTCAAGCAATACAGTGGATTAGATGTAATGGATCCCAAAGATATAGGGCAGTTTGTGTCAAAGTTTGTCTTGGGGTTGAGACCTGATATTTGTTTGATGATACAGCAACATTTAATCTGTTGGCAGAACAAACCACTAGATGAGATTTTACGTTATGCGAGATACTGTAGTGACGAGATAGATTCTAAAGCCAAGAATCTAAAGGAGAAATTGATGGTGGTGCAAATGCAGTCCGCTGGGAAGGGTGGCCAGCAGAAGCAGGGGATGGGACGAAAACCAAACGGTCAGAACAAAGATAATGAAGAAGGGCAGAGACCTAGGATAGACTTTGCCACTTTAAAGAAAACGACAAAGTGCCATCAGTGTCACCAGGTGGGGCATTGGCGACGCGAGTGTCCCTTTAACCCTGAAAATGGAGAGCTAGAAGTAGAAGAGCAGGTTCAAGAAGTCCCAACTCCAAAGGTGACAGTTCCAGGAGGCAAGGTGGCCAAAGGGGGGATTTCGGCTCCACGGGCCCAGTTCCCACAGCCACCGAAGGTAGCGACAGGGGGAAAGGTCTTTAAACAAATGCCTCTATTCATCGAGGAAGAAAAGTGTTATTACATTGATCCATTGACAGGACAACGTGTGAGCAGTGAAGAGGACTGTACCCTCGGGGCAGTCCTAGAAGTGGATCAGAGAGGGCCATTTGTTGAGGCAGAGGTGGCCGGGTGTCCCACTACGTTCTTGGTGGATACTGGGGCTACCCGATCAACTCTGAGGTCAGCGGTGGTTCCAGACTTGCCGATGTCAGGGGAAACAATTCAAGTGGTAGGAGTCGCGAACAAAAGGCTGACTAGTCCCTTGACAGAACCAGTGTCTGTGAAAATAGGAAACCACATGAACGAGCATCAGTTTGTGGTTTGTGACTCGAGTCCGGTATGTCTGTTAGGAAGGGATTTGTTGTGCAAATTGAACTGCACCATATACTGCACCCCGCAAGGAGTGGAGGTACAGACTACCGACGATGATGCTACCTTTAAGGTGGCCAATTCAAAATCCTGTGTAGAACTATATCCTACTCTGACTGTAGAAGATCTTCCCCAAGATTTAAGAGATGCAGTGGCGTCAGAGGTATGGGATTTCACAGGAGAAGATATAGGATTGATTAAAGGGGTAGAACCGGTAAAAATACTAGTAAAGCCAAATGCCGAGTTTCCAAGAACGCCTCAATACAAATTGTCCCAGGAAACGATTGCGGGGATAAAACCTGTGATCGAGTCAATGATTCAACAGGGAATACTGAAAGAAATCGTGGGCAGTCCTTGTAACTCCCCGATTATGGGTTTGCAGAAACCTAGCGGGAAATTCAGGATAGTGCAGGATTTACGAAAAATTAACAACATAGTCGTTTCATGTTGTCCCGTGGTACCGAATCCTTCAGTGATACTGTTTCAAATACCATGTCAAGCAGAATGGTTCACAGTGATAGATCTTTGCCAGGCCTTCTTTTCAATCCCATTGGATGAAGAGAGCAGGTATCTTTTTGCTTTTAAAATGGAAGATCGCGTTTTAACATGGTGTCGAATCCCACAAGGATTCACAGACAGTCCATCCATCTTCAACCAGTTGTTGAAGAAGAATCTCGAAAATCTAGTACTGCCGCAGAATTCGGTTCTGGTACAGTACATAGATGACCTACTTGTTGCGTCAGAGACAGAGGAAGCCTGTAAAGCAGATTCAATTGCCTTACTGAATCATTTAGCCGAAAATGGACATAAGGTATCTCCGAGCAAGTTGCAGTATTGTCTGACAGAAGTACAGTATTTAGGGCACCGGTTAGAGAAAGGAAAAAGTAAGGTGTCACCAGAGAGGATTGAGGCGATAATGAAGATGAATGCGCCTACAACACAGAGGGAAGTTAGAATGTTCCTAGGAATGGTGGGTTACTGCCGACAGTGGATAGTTAACTTTTCACTGAAAGCAAAGCCCTTACAGAAACTGACGCACAAGGAGGTGAGTGATCCGGTACCATGGGACGAAGAATGCTTTGTGGCGTTCTTGCAGCTGAGGGACGATTTATGTCGTGCTCCGGCTCTGGGAATGCCCGATTACGAGAAATCATTTTCACTCTATTGCTGTGAGAGAGAGGGATGTGCTTTGTCAGTCTTGGCACAGACCCACGGAAATGCCCGTAGACCAGTTGCATATTTTTTGGCTACATTAGATCCAGTAGCCGCAGCGTTGCCCGGATGTCTCAAATCCGTTGCTGCAACGGGTGTCAGCATTGAAAGGAGCGAGAGTATTGTGATGGGACATCCAGTGGTGGTGTATGTACCACATTCAGTTGAATTGCTAATGACCAGAACGAAGACGCAGCATCTGACCAATAGTAGGCTCACGCGCTACGAGCAAGTTATTCTTGCCGCGGAGAACGTGACTCTCAGGAGATGCTCTGTCTTGAATCCTGCTACTTTAATGCCATTACCTACTGTAATAGAAGGCGAAGGATGTGAAGACCACGATTGCCTTGATGTGACTGAATTATGCACGAAACCCAGACCAGATATTGTGGATGAGCCGTTGTCTGACCCCGATGAAATTTATTTTGTTGATGGCTCATGTTTAAGAGACGATACTGGTCGATTGAGAGCAGCTTATGCTGTTTGTACCATTACTGGAGTTGTGGAAGCCGCTTGCCTGGAAGGAGTACATTCCGCACAGGTAGCAGAAATCATTGCCCTAACTCGTGCCTGCATAGCAGGAAACGGAAAGAGAGTCACCATATACACTGACAGCCAATATGGTTTCGGTGTGGTTCATGATTTCGGGCAGTTGTGGTCTCAGAGAGGTTACATGACCTCCTCTGGTTCGCCCATTCGAAATGGAGAATTTGTGAGATTGTTGTTAGAAGCATTACAAGGTCCAGTTGACATCGCAATAGTAAAGTGTGTAGCACATACTAAGAATACAGATTTTGTGTCACAAGGCAACAGATACGCTGATGAAGTCGCACGTTATTGTGCAGAACAAAATTATTCTTTCTCAAAAGTGGAAATAGATGGTGCTGAAGAAAAGACTGAATTAAGTATGATGTTAGAAACTGTAGACACTTGGGAGGATTTAAGAATGATGCAGGAGAACGCACCTGAAACAGAGAAAAAGGCATGGGAAATAGCAGGTTGCGTGCGAAGCGAAATGGATTTTTGGGTTTCGGCAGATGGGAGGGCTGTGTTACCCGAAGAATTAGCTAATCCCATGGCGAGAGAAATACATGGTCCAGTACATCTAGGAAGGGATGCTATGATGAGAGTGTTTAGGCAAACTTGGTATTGCCCTAAATTTAGAATAGCAGCAGAATCAGTATGTAAGCGATGTGTTACCTGCCAACAACTGAACGTAGGCAAGCGAACACCAGTCACCCTGAGTCACATTGGGAGGTCGGGGGGGCCTTTCAATAGAATGCAACTAGATTTCATCGAAATGCCAAGAGTTAATCGCCTTCGGTATGTGTTGGTGATAGTATGCGTATTTTCCAGATGGGTTGAAGCGTACCCTACACGTAGGTGCGATACACTCACAGTGGCAAAATTGTTGCTCAGGGAGTTGATACCGCGCTTCGGGGTGCCTGCCTCTCTGGAATCGGACAGAGGAAAACATTTTAACAGCGAAATAGTGAAGATGTTGTGCTCCACACTGAATATCGATCAAAAACTGCATTGTAGTTATCGACCAGAAGCTTCAGGAATTGTGGAACAAGTGAACGGCACTCTGAAGAATAGATTGGCTAAAGTAGTGGCATCCACATCTTTGAGTTGGCCAGATGCTCTTCCTTTAGTGCTCATGAGCATGCGCAGTACCCCTGACAGGAGGACAGGTCTCTCTCCACACGAGATTCTGATGGGGAGGGCCATGAGACTTCCCACAGTTCCAACTGCTGCCTTATTGAATATTACAGATGATCTGATCTTGGATTATTGTAAAGGATTGTCTGACGCCATCCATTCTGTGTCCCTTCAGGTGCATGCGGCTGAAGTTCCAGCATCGAGGAACCTGTGTCATGACCTGAACCCAGGGGACTGGGTGTTGGTCAAAAAGCACGTCCGGAAGAACTGCCTAGCTGTTCGCTGGCGTGGGCCCTTTCAGGTAATCCTGATCACGAATACCGCGGTGAAGTGCGGGGGGCTACCAAATTGGATCCATGCATCCCATACTCGAAGAGTTCCAGCACCTCTAGAAGAAACAGCTCCTATCCCAGACGAAAACCCGGAAGTGGAAGAAGAGTCGCAAGAAGGGACCGAAGCAGCTGAGGGGGTGTCGGAAGAAGTTGGGAACGCATCGGATTCAGAAGAAGAGCGAAGGCAGGACGGCAGTGAGACTGAAGACGCAACTGAAGGAGAGAGCAGCAGTGAATACGAAACAGACACAGATCAGTACCAGAGTGATCAAGAACCGAGTGTGAGGACGAGATATAGGAGAACAAGGTGTGAGGCTGCCACTTGGCCGGGAAGAGACAGGAGGCTAAGTTTGAGGTCGGCCCAGGAAGAAACACTTGTTCCTATATCCGAAGACTCGGATCAGGAAGAAGATACCCAGGAGGGAACCGAGGAGGGCCCTAGAAGGTCAAGGAGGGTGCGAGTGCCTAGTAGAAGATACTCTACTCCTGATTGGACCTACCTCGTTGCAGATGTCGGTGGGGCACAGAACCGGGAGGGTCAGGGAAGTGAACCTGATCAGAACTGACCCAATCATCACTGTACAAATACTGTTCCTGCTACCGGGGGCGGAGACTGAAAGGTTGCTGACACTCAACATCGTCTATCCTCCTCTCCTAAGCGGAATAAGAAAATTGATTTTAGAAACAGTTGAATTTCCAGTTTGCTGTTCACGATATCCAGTGTTGGAGGGAACTCTCCTTCGGTTAGAAATGCTTGAGCGAGTAGTGGAAGCTCTTGGAATGCTCATTGTGTTGGACTAACACCACATTGCGAATGTCTTCAAAGGGGCGCAGAACTGGAAAGGTGAAGAAAGTGATCCTGATTAGAACGGACCCCTTTGTAACCGTGGATGTAGAACTGATAGTACCAGGAGTAGAAATTGAAAAAACGTTAACTCTCAATTTCGTCCGTCCACTTGTCCAGAGCGAAATACGGAGAATAATCCTAGAAACAGTTGACTTTCCATGTTGTTGCAAGAATTGCCCAGAACTTGAGGGAATGTTTCTTCGGATGGACATTTATGAAGAAGTAGTGTCACTCCTTGAGCCATACATAACTTCAGACGGATATAAGACTCTTGAAAAGAATTTGTAAAATTACTGCAAGATAACCTAGCGCCGAGTGGAAGAAGAAAAATGGTAGGGGTTTCCTTTTAGCGGATGGAGAAGGGCTAGGGTTGTCTGTTTTTACAGGACTCTAAACTGTTTTGCGGAGTAAATTGTCAGCTTCCAAGTGTTCAAAAGAGAGACATTGCGAGAAAGAAAGACTTTTTGCTCAGAAAGAAGAAGAAGCGAATGCTGGAAGAAAGTCAAGAACTACACTGTTTGAGAACATGGAGGCTGGCAACCCGAACCGCAGGGCAAAATGTATAGTTGGCACATTGTTGGGAGTGGTGATTTCCCTGATAGTTTTAGTGGTTACTGTTTCATACATAGTGGGACATGAGAGAGATGCAGCTGCAGTCAAGGAGGTCAAGGGAGTGTCAACACCGAGAACCACTATTGTTAATGATAAGGGAAACATCAATGATAAAGACAAAGCGTTGTTAGATGCAGAAATAAAAAGGTTACACACAGATGAGTCACAGGGAAATTTCAGGTCAAATGCTTATGCTAAATTGCTTTATGAGTACATTGATGTCATGGAGGCGAAGAATTGCTACGTTTGTATGCAGTTACCAGCTTCTGTGGATGAGGGTATCAGATACCATCATCTTCCATTGACATATGGAATCACATGCAGTTTGTTGTTGAGCATATTTTATGGACGAGAAGGATTTGAGTATTATTTCTCGAATTTCGACTCGACATTGCCAGAGGTCCCAAATTATAAGCATTTGAACAAGTGGGACTATTACAAGAGCGAAGACAGATTACACAAATGGTTCATTCCATGGAAAACGTTAGATACTTCACATGCTCGAAGAAATAATCTGACTTGTCAAGTGTCAGAAATAGAGAAAAAGTTCATAGGGCAGGTAGATACTAGATACAGGAGGCAGAAGATTCTAAAGGCCTCAGGACAATGGGAAACAGATTGGACCAAGGAGGAAAGGATACATCAAAGAAAGGGTAGCTTTGGTCCAATTGCTTTAGACAAGGAGAAATGGGGGAAACTGTGCATTCACAGGAGTTACTCCTATTATGAGAATTTGTATGTAGGTCAAGTCAGTTGTGAACATGCTTTTCAATTGGAGTACTACTCCAAGGATTTCCTGAAAGAGATGCAAGCAATTCCAAATGTATATTTTGTATGCGGAAGAAATGCCTATGTAAAGCTACCAGATAATTGGTACGGATCATGCTATCTGGCTATTGTCTTCCCTAAAATATATCATGTTGAGAATTTAGAAACGACAAAGAAAGGAATACCAACTAGAGGGAAGAGAGGGCTAGGTGCAGCAGAAGTAATTGGAGATGTATTCGGTGCTGCATTCCCTATCCTAGGAGTGATATTGAATGACATTAAGATCAGGAGGTTAGCTACAGTCGTAGATAGGCTATCTGCCAGTACTGCTAGATCATTGATGCTGGTGGAAGGTGAGATGCAATCGATTAGGGCAATGGTTCTTCAGAACCGACTTGCTTTAGATGTTCTGTTAGCTAAAGAGGGAGGAGTCTGTAAGGCTTTGAAGGTCCAGGAATGTTGCACTTACATTCCAGACAATTCAAAACCTCTAGAGAAGTATATACGAAACATCACTGCCATACACTACGAAATTGAGGATCTGACAAAGATAAACGTGTGGGAAAAAGTAGGTCATGGAATGGGTAAAGTTGGAGGTTGGTTTGCCAACTTAGGAAAGGGTATCGTTTGGTACATATTGAAACCCATCATCATAATTGTGATTTGTGTAATCACTTTGTGGGGATTGGTGCGTTTGTATCAATGGTATAGAGCAAATAGGTTGCAGAGATCTATGAGGAAACAGGAGGAAACGTTGACAGCGATGTAGGACACTCAATACAGAAGTCTGAAAGCATTGGAGACAATGAAAAGAGGTGGCACTGCCACGACTTCACTTTGAAGGGTTCTACATTTTGTGATGATGTCCTGATGGTGATGACCCCTGAAGGTCATCAAAGGGGGGATTGAGAGAGCACAAGTCTGAAAAATGTATAAGTGCACCATATTTACAAGCACGTAGTTAGTTTATACATGCGCTGAACACGAGTGTTTTATATTTAGAAGTGAAATACACAGAGTGTCTTATATTCAGTAGTGAAATGCATAGAATGTTTAAGTAGAGTAACAATAGTCATAATTGTGTGAGATTAATGTAGAAATGTTTGGGATGAATATGAAAACCTCACGTTCTCATGTTAAAGGAATAATGTAAGAGTTGAATGGAACTCTAAAAACCAGTATATTGTGTAGGCCTTAGGGCAATTCACAGCAAATCTAAACGTGCTGCTAAAATAATGTGAGATGGGGTTAACATGGTTCTTCCAAAAATGTATTATCGAATTAAGTTTGAAATATATGCTTTATAGATGTGTTGTTTTAGAAACGTATGCTAGTTAAGAATGCTGTTTAAATCAAGTTAAATGTTTTAGAGTGCAGGGACCCGCTTCGTGTAAATCAAGTAGGCCTGAACTGATAATGTCATCTCCTTTTGATGTGCCATGTGCTCGTTAGAAGAGAAGTCGAGAGGTGTCTAGCACAGAGCTTCGCGTGTGCTTTACGACCTATAGATATGGTGGAGTCTGGAATTTGAGGCCCACTGCAGGACAGACTGTATGCAGGTGCGAGGGTCCTAATCAGCTAGAATGAAAGGGGCTTTGTTCAGTGGCGCTTGGCGCAGGCCTGTAGGAGTTTCCAGGAATTTCAGGGGGTATCGGCGCACTGGAGAAGAAGCCTGGGAACCAAGGTCAACTTTAACGAGGGTCTTGAAGAGTACCATCATGGAGTTTACCGCGCAAAGATGTACCACGTGAGGGGCGTCCCAAGGGGCGTTTCTATTGGAAATGTGATTTGGTATTAGGGAAAGCGACCCGGGAGGAGAGCAGAGCAGATGATTTTGGGAGCCTAAGGAAGCGGATGGGTAGGCAGATAGGCTGATCAGGAGAGACCCATTATCAGAGAAGAGACAAAGAGAAGTGCGTGATCTTCTTAGGAAGTCACCACGGCTGACACCTAGAGGGGTAAAAGATCTTGTTAAGTAGGGATGTCACTTAGTATAGTGTAGGGACAGACTAACCTGAATTTTCTTTTCTGTAATGACTTTGAGGTTGCAACTTGTATCCATTTTGGCAACGCTCATGTTATTTGAATTTGTACTCATTATTCTGTTTTTCAGACTCAGACTATTCAAAAAGTTCATGTTCATAGTGATACCAATTTATCTTTTGAATCTCATTTTGAGAAGTTTGTATCTTCAGTTATCTTTGACTTTATATTAAATCTTTGAAACTTAAATTTGGTCAGTGGTCATTTAGAGTGGTGTAAGTTCTTAATTGATTGACTTATTGTTAGATTACCTTTTACTCAATGACAGGTACCAACGATTCAGTCGACTTAGTTTGGGATCTGGTAAGGTAACTAGTATCCAGTAATCCCGCGTTAGCATAGGAGAGCTGAAAAACGTGTTTTTGCGTAGACTACTATTATTTCCAGGGGGGACCGCCACCTTTATATGTCATGAAGAATTAGGCATGCCTTATCTGTAGGATTTGATTGGCCTTGCCCCCTTGATATTGTGGATTAAATGTTGGGGAACCCTCTCAGAGGCAGAACACATCAGAACTTACATTTCTGATTGTATGTCACCAGATCGGGTGGACCACATTCCGTGGCTTTCTTATTTAAAGGACATCTTTGAGAACATTGGGCTGCCAGAACTGTTCAAAAACCCTGTAATAATTAGTTCGGAACATAAAGCTCTGGTAAAAAAGCATTATCTGCACTATTGTATGAATGCTTGTCTAGAGAAAGGCCAGGTTAAAGAATTAATAATAAATTACTCATTGGAATCAACACAAGGAGTTTGGAACCCTATTTGATATGGATTATAGATCCTACCCAGCGTTATTATCTCATTCTTTTTAGGTTAAGCACGTTGCATTTTAAATGTGCCTTCCCCCACATCAGGGTCATGTGTGCATGATCTTTTCCCCTGTCCCTTTGACAATGTCCCCCCACAAAGCAGTAGCCATTTAATTCTGCTCTCTCACTTGTATTCAGTACCAGGGCATTCTTTTTTTGCCACCTAGTTTAAGAAAGACAAAGTTACAACACCATAAGGAAGGGCTTGTGTTTCTACATAATTTAGGTTCACGAGACATTTGTCATGTATTGTTACATTTTGTAAGAGTGGCTTTTAAGATTAGGAAACGTTATGCTTTTTTGGGAATTTCTATCTGTGTATTTCGTGTGATAATGTTGCCTGTTTTTAATGGTTTTAGCCAAACAGTGATGCTCCTGGAAAATGTATTTGTGTATTTATTGTGATGACATTGTTTTGCTTTCATGGCCTCAGCCGAATAAAGATATTTTGATGATGATGACCATATATGCAAAGAGTTCTAGACATGGGTTTGTGCCAAAAGGGTGCACCTGGCTGAGGCTGGCGGATTAAGGTGACATCCATTTATCCTAATTATTTCCCCTTTGTATATGTGTTTTTTAACTTTTACATTTTAGTGTTTACTTTCTCAAACAAAAAATGATACAACACACATTTTTAACCCAAGTGCAAGTTTCCCCCACTCCAACGAGCCTACATTACAATCCTTCAGGATTCAAGTTACATTCGAAGACACTCATTGAAGAGGCACACTGGGAATCGTATATCTTCATGAGTGGGTGTCCGACCTTCACCTTGACCCCTTTGCTTCCTCTTTATTTACTCCCCTGCTGATACTTTTATATCACCTTTACTTGCCTATTTTTCCTGAACTACACATTTGCTGGGCCAGTAGCACCAAGAACATTACTTTAAAGGTAAATACCATTTAGCATTATTGTTAAGCAATCACTAACTAAATTCTGCAGGCTTTTCCTTCAGTTAAGCTTATGATTTAAACAAAAATGTAATTTATTGTTTTTCCATGAAACAACAGAATACTAATGTAAATCTTGTTAGTACAGAACAGATCGTCGAAATTTGCCTACACAGTTGCTATGACATCAATCGTAAACCAACCTTCCTTCCAAATCTAAGTTGTCAGACTCTGTGACTGCAAACCATGCCTCCTGTCTGTATTTTATGTTTATAAATTGTACTTAGGTTTAGTGCTGCTGTAATTGATGTAAAAATAATGGTAACTAATTTCTTTAATTTAAATAGTGTTATGTTTTGAGTGTTTTATAGTATAGAATAACTTACAATAATGACATTTAGTGTGGAGCTAGAACTAGTGTCAGAGTATGGTCATGTCTAATTTTCCTCATTAAAAGAAATACATTTTCATTCTATTTAAGATTAGAGCTTGGTATAGTGTTAAAACAATCCAGTGCAAAAAAAATTACATGTATTTAAGTTAAAAATTAGATTAAGGAACGAGTGGTATGGTAAAGTATAGAGTTAAAGATATGCGATAAAGTGACGGGAGGATAGAGTAAAGGTCATTTTAAGGTTATGGATAAGTGCGTTAAATAAATGTAGAATTAAATAAAGCTAGATTAGTAAAACTTTGGGGAAGTAAAGGTGGCTTAAGTAATAACATAGAGCCAATAGGTATGAGCATAATACTATTGGTAGGGCCAGCCCTAGGCCAAGTGAGTAGTTATGTGTCTGAGTGTCAGTGGAAAGACCCAGGAATGAGCTCATGTCACATGCTCCAAAAAATAAGGATAAGCTGCCTTCTTCCAAAACATAAAGCTGGAGCGCTCCTGTCTTAATCATCTGCCCTATATCCTCCTCTTTTGATCACAGCTACTGCTAAATAGTGTTACTCCCTCATGTTGGGCAGGTCAAGTCTAGATGAGCACTGTGAAAGATTCTGGCTCGACTGTTGTGTTCCTGACATAAATGTAGTTGGCCTCCGGTACCGTGAGCCTTTATAACTTGCATATGCTCCAAGTATGCACTTACCTAAAATATGTTGCAATATGTGTAGTAATAATTTTCTGCAGAGCTAATTCTTATTGGGAAAATCAGAGACGTTTTAAATCATGGGCAAAAAGAGCAATTGCCCAGCACCTCCACCATTGGAATGACTCCCCGGGAAAGTGAACTTTCTATTTATCTACCTTACTTCAGGCTGTTTCAATACGTTAATCGCTCACCTGTCTGAATTACTCTACCTCTGAGTCTCTCTTGCTTTGCCAATTGGCATCTTGAGGGTGTTTGCAGGGTCTGGAAAGACATAACTCGACTGTTTTGTTTGGTATCATGTGAGCTTCTATTGGCAGAAAATAGACATTAAAATTACAAACAGTAGGCCCCAAAATATGTCTTGGCCTGGGCCCCACAAAATCCTTAAAATGTCACTTCGAAGATATAGGGCCTCATTTTCAAGAAAGTGCTGCACCGCAAGCGATTTGGCTGTGTCAAGCTGCAGCACTTTGGCCTGCCATGCACCCACGCAGGCACCCTTGTACCGTGGCGCAAGGATGCCTGCGCCACAGGGATGATTGTTTATGTGCAGTAAGGTTCCCTTCCTGCACATAAACAATCTGAAATGGCGTTTTTCCATTTCCATGTGTGCTGCATTAACACACATAGAACTTGTAAACATCATTTTTAAATTATTGTTTATGTGCAAGAAGGGACATCTTCCTGTACATAAACAATCACCAGAGGTGATGTCCTTGTTCTGTGTGTGCTGCAGAATGCAGCATGCATAGAAACAGGAAAAACCAGAGGAAAAATGAATACATTTCTTCTTGTTGCACCTCCCTAATGCCTCCCCGGGGAGGCATAGCATTCAGAAGCATTTCCAGGTTTACGATTTCTAGTAAATCTGAAAATGTGTCAGGTTCCATGGGTGTTGTGTGGGAACACCCACGGAACGCCCCTTTCACGCACAAAAAGTGACGCACAAATGGCACAAGGGGCTTGTAAATAAGCCCCTATGTTTCTAGCGGAACTAACAATATGCTCCCTGAGCAAATCAGAAACTAAAGATAATTTTTTAGAAGCTAGCTGAGATGTGCACAATAATTGAAGCCCACCTTTATATTGCAATAAGTGCGTACATGAAGGGTTCTTTTCCTCTAAGCTAAAATGATATATGCTTTACACAAACTAATTACTCTTAACCGGAGAAGGAACAGTGTTAATAAAATGACATCATTGTGCTTAAGTGCAAGACGAATGATTACCTCTTAGTGAATCACATTTTGAGTAGGTTCTGCTGAACAGAACCAGTTTACAATCACAAGAAACTAATGCATTTCTTATACCATTGGATTCCATTTTATTTCAATATGTATAAGATATTAAAAGAGCTCAATATAACACCACAAAATGTGCCTCGTGCTTTGCCCTTAATCACATATTATGCTACCTAATAGGACTTATCTTGCTCTTTATTTTCCTATCATTTCGACATAATGTAGTCTTTATGCACAATTGTCGGTGTGAAACATTTTGAAAAAGCTGACAAACGAGACTAGTACAAAAAAAAAATTCTGCATATATTCTGTTTCGGTTGGCTCTCTTTTGTAGGAATGTCAAATGATGTGTCAAAGTAGCTAGATACTCTTGCCACAGAATGTGCTTATTTTGCCTTCACCTGCGTACAATGCTTAAAAACTGCAGTTCGTCAGTTTGCCACCTAGAGCTGCATGTCAGACTACTTACATTCCAGTTTTGGGGGCATGAAAGCTTAAGCCACTGCATAGATTTAAATTTGGAACAATAAATTCTACCTACTTTTACCTGGAGAGGAGATAAACACAGAGAGACAGAACAGCTTGCAATTTTGCAGCCTCTCTTTTGCGTGCACTAATTCAGACATCCAACCGCTGGAAAACAGGCCTTGCTTTTTGCCTTGAGCACAATGTTGTGTCTTTTTTATCAAACTGGTTGGTGCTCTGATATAACCATGGCAGCTTTACTCCCTTTGAAAGAGGGATAGCTTTTTCACGCCTGACACTACTTATTTCAGGAAAGTCCTCTGGGCCCCAATATTTAAGGCTGTGATCTCTTCATAAATAATCCTACTCTTGTTCTGGTGAAGGCTCAGTATGAAAATATGAAACGGCTAAAATACGTACTGACATTAGTAATGTGCCAACCTTTGCGTCATTCATTACGTGTGGTTATGATAAATCATTTCTTGAGTTACTGTAAATGATATATATTAAATTGCCCCATCTGAGTGCTTCACTAAATTTTTACTGCGATTTCTTGTTTCACACTTTGTGAGATCTTCCTTTTACTCTAATATTGGAACTTTCATAGAGTCACATGCTTGAATCCTTCCCCGTCATCATGAGGGGAGCCCCCGGTACCTAAAACACAGTGGTACCATGATAGGTTTAGACTAGAAAAGGCTTAGGCCTCTCAGTTTAGTAGCCTATCATAGTCATTATTAAAAGATATCACATTTCTACCTTAACCAATCAGAGTGAATCACCCTCTAGAACACTCCTGAGAGAAGCCCAATTCCTCAGATTTTCTACTAGACGTTGTGCTAGGGAGTCTCCTCTTAGCTCTGCCCAGCTTTTCCCATCTACAACTTCTGACAGAAGATTTCTGGACTTCATTCTTCAAGAAAGTAAATGTACTTAATGTATACTCTTAGACAGATATATATTCCAGTCTTTATATCTGTTTATTTGCCTCCAACTTTGGTTAAGCTACGTCAGACAAGGCAAAAAAGGCTTTCTTCAGAGAATGTGCCGCTTGCTTGAAGAAGAGATTCTATGTAGAAGACCCTCACATAGAGGGCATTTATTGCTTGTACCCGTCCCATAAGGCGTCAGAGTGCAAACTATGTCGCACTTTTTCAAATAAGACTCTTAGAAACCATTAAGGGCGTCTTCTCATTTGGCTCCAAAAAATGTAAAGCTGGTCTGATCCTGTGTCAGATTCTGAAAGCGAGCAGCCTTCTTCTTCAAAAATTTCCTTCAAAAGAGGGATCCATCACACTCAGATAAAGAGACTCATTCTAAATGCACCAAAAAGTCCTCTCACGACTCTTATACAGAGCGTAAAAAAGGATATCTAAAAAAAGAACAGCTGTCCAAAACTGTACCTGAGCCTAAACCTCCACCTCCAGAGCTCAAACTGACATTCAAAAGGTCTTCTATAGACAGGTCATCAACGAGCTCTCTGCCGACGAAGAAAGGTTTGTCAACACTGTAGACAATGAAAGGCTGCACTTTAGAGACGTCAACCTCTACTTCTTTCTCTACTGCTATCTTACTGTCGATGGCATATTTATTGTCGTCGACTCAGGCTCTGATTTTGTCGACCATTCCTCTGTTGTCTTTATCAAAGTCGATGGGCACCTCGCCGTCGACGAAGCTCTTGTCGTCGTCTTTGAAAATTAAGCTGCAGTAGAAAGGGGCATCATCATCGACAGAGAAGCCAAGGTTGAGGATGACGCCACCATCGTTGAAGACACAGTCTCCACATTCGATAAAGTCACTGTTGTTGATGAAGACACAGTCGTCGATGAAGACACTGTTGTTGATAAAGATTGCGTGGTCATGCAAGCTGCTCAACGCCGCTCCAAAAATCCTACTGCACCTCTTTCTGCTCCTCCTCATCAGGAAGGCAGATGCCTAGAATCCATCTGCAAGCGGTTTTCCGCCATGTCAGCACTAACAGTGAGGGGAGCACTAAAAGTGAGAGTGGCGAATTCTCGGGCGATCTTAGGGTGCTATGATTGCCAGATGATGTTGGACATTGCCCCCTACATTAACCAGTTGCCGGAGGATGCCAAGGAGGAGGCAAAAAAAATCTTGCATAAGGGGGAGAGAGCATCCAGTAAAATTATCGATTTGGCCATGGAAGACACCATTACAGGATTCTGGCAGTTGGCAGGGGCAGCAGTTCTTAGAAGACAAGGATGGCTCAAAGCCACCCCATTACGTCTAGAAGTTCAAAATAAGATCTTGAACATCCCGTATGACGGAGAGGCTCTTTTTGGAAATCATGTAGAGGAGGCCCTCAAAACCATCAAGGCTGACACCGATACCGCCAAGTCTTTGGGGACGCTGCAGTTCCAGAAAACTCTTTTTCATGGATCCTGAGGAAGAGGCAAGCTTCCTATGGAGGAGGGTATTAACAGTACTGTTACCCTTCCTATTCCGCGAATACACATTCTTAGCCTCCCAAGTTCCAGCAAAGACAAACACCTCAGGCATCTTATGTCATATAAAATAGGGGAAAATCACCACGTGCTGCCAAGGATACCAACTGTCGATAATGATATTTTACAGGCTCCGTCTCCAACTCCACCGCCTCCACATTCTCCTCATTCTTTTCTGCCACATCGCCCTACCTTGGAGGCAACATTTCCAACTACCTCCACCAATGACAAGCCATTACCAGAGATTGGTGGGTTCTATTCCTGGTACAATTTGGACACAGGCTGGAGTATCTCCAAAAACCACCTAAAGCCCCACCATAATCCTCACTCCAGAGGCATCTCAAGGCTCTTCAACAAGAGGTCAAAGTTGTGCTTTGCAAAGGAGCGATCGTAAAGGTCACAATCTCCCACAGGGGCAAAGGTTTCTACTCCAATTTCTTTTTGATCAGAAAGAAGTTAAGGCAGGGGTGCCCAATTTTAGACCTCAGAAATCCCAACATCTACTTGAAAAAACAATTTTATTGGATGCTTACATTGCAAGAAGGACTAAAGCTCTTAAATCAGTCCAACTTCATGACCACTCTAGACCTCCAAATGCCTATTTCCAAATACCTATTCACCAATCTACAGGAAATGTCTGAGGTTTATGGTTGCTGGACACCACTACCAATTCAAGGTGCTCACATTTGGTCTAAAGTTCGCACCTAGAATTTATTTAAAAGTGCCTTTCACCAGTCACCAAAAGACACACAATTGATGGACGGAATGCAGAACAAATCAAAACATTCACCCCCAGTCAAGAGATCTGGGTTAAATCCATCATTCTTTTGCTCACCATACCACCCCATTTTAGACCTGGCCATATGCAAATCAGTCTTGACCCTATGCCTCGTAGGAACAGTCCAGCCCGAACTGCCAAGCCAGTTCCTTCCTGGACCGGAAACAAGCATCCTAGGACCAATTTCGGGGTTTCACTCCTCATCAGCCAGGATAGCTTGAGTCCAGTGGCACTGTGAGCCCAGGACCCACGTCTGGGCATACCTGGCGCACTTAGGGCGAGAAAGCAAAAGACACACAATTGATGGATGGAATGTAGAACAAATCAAAACAATTGTTTTGGATGGTTACATTGCAAGGACTAAAGCTCTTAAATCAGCCCAACTTCATGACCACTCTAGACCTCCAAACGCTTATCTCCAAATACCTATTCACCAATCTACAGGAAATGTCTGAGGTTCATGGTTGCCGTACACCACTACCAATTCAAGGTGCTCACTTTTGGTCTCAAGTTTGCACCTAGAATTTTTACAAAGTGCCTTTCACCATTCCCCAAAAGACACACAATTGATGGACGGAATGCAGAACAAATCAAAACATTCACCCACAGTCCAGACATCTGGGTTAAATCCATCATTCTTTCGCTCACCATGCCACCCCAGTTTTGGCCTGGCCATATGCAAATCAGTCTTGACCCTGTGCCTCATGAGAACAGTCCTGCCCAAACTGCCAAGCCAGGTCCTCCCTGGACTGGAAACAAGCATCCTAGGACTGGTATCGGGGTTTGCTCACTTTTTTACCAGTCACAGCATTTTTCAGACAACGCCAACATCAAATCTTTCCATATCTGGACGACTGGCTGATCAAGGCACCTTCCAAGACAGCAGCATGAGTGTCCACAAAGGCCTGCACAGCTCTCTTCCGGTGACTGGGTCATACTCTCAACTTGCAAAAATCCAAACAGAACCCATTGCAAACAATTGTCTTTCTAAGAGACAAGTTAGACACAGTATGCTCAAAGGGGTCTCATACCGAAGAATGACAACAGTGGCTCGTCATACTAACAAATTCCGTCAAATGAAAAAAGTCTCTTTCGATCTGCCTTTGCAAATCCATCTTGGGAATAATGTGTTCATACATACCACTCATCCTATACTGTCGCCTCAAAATGCAATCCAATCAGGACGAGCTGAACAAGCAGTGGATACAGCCCGCCGGCTCCTTTCGACAACATTGACATAGTTACTCCATACTTGCTAAAAGCCTTAGAGTGATGGACAGAAACAAAAATCTGTCAATCGGGCTATCCCTACAACAGATAACAGCCCCTTTAATGATTACTATTGATACGTCCCTGGAAGGATGGGGAACTTACCTCCAAGAGCTCCAAGTAAGTGTCAAGTGGCACCGGACTCAAAGTCAATCCCACATAAATTTACTGGAATTGAACGCAGTACATCTGGCCCACCAAGCTTTTCTTCAAAGTATACAACGTTCAAGAGTTCTCATTCATACGTACAATACGATGACAATGCACTACATCAACAAACAGGGCAGCACAAAATCTTGCTCGCTTTCCAAGGAAGCACATAAGATATGGGAATGGGCTATAACACACTAAATCTGAAGCTGAGCGGAAAATGTTCCGGGAAAAGAAAATACTGTTGTGGACACCCTCAGCAGGCTCACAACATCATGCCATGAGTAGGAACTTCACCAACAGACCCTACACAAGATATTTCTTCACTGGAGTAGACCAGACTTGGATCTATTCGCAACTCAAACACAAGGAGATGATGGACGGAGTGCTGAACCTTTTCATTCAATCACAGATTTGGGTTGAATCCATTATCGTTCTTTAGTTAGCTTTGCCACCCCAGTTCAGACCCAGCCATATGCAAATCAGTCTTGACTCTGTTCCTTATCCAAACAGTCCAGCCCGAACTCCCAAGCCAGGTCTTCCCTGGACTGAAAACAAGCATCCTGGGACCAGTTAGGGGTAACACCCCATATCATCCAGGCTAGCTTGAATCCAGTGGCAAAGTGAGCACGGGACACACGTATGGGTATACCCTGACAACTTAGGGTGAACAAATCAAACACAAGGAAATGATGGACCGAGCACTGAAACTTTTCAGACACTCACCCCCAGTCACAGATCTGGGTTGAATCCATCATTGTTCTTTAGCTCACTTCGCCACCCCAGTTCAGGCACAGCCATATGCAAATCAGTATTGACCCTGTTACTTATTGGAACAGTCCAGCCCGAACTCCCAAGCCAAGTATTCCCTGGACCGGAACCAAGCATCCTGGGACCAGTTTCGTGGTAACATCCCTCATCAGCCAGGCTAGCTTGAATCCAGTGACAAAGTGAGCAAGGGACCCACTTTTGGGCATACCCTTCCAACTTAGGGTGAACAAAGCAAATAGAACGCCCCGGAACTGCAAATGCCGGTTTTATGCAAGTAGGCATCCCTAACCGGGGTCATGGGGAATGCCTTTTCAATTGGATGGTCCGGCATCTTAGCTTATGCTTTTCCTCCCACCCCTCGTCTTCAAAGAGTCCTCAGGAAAATGAAGGTTGAACTCTGCAGACTGAGTCTCGTTGCTCCAACCTGGGCACATCAACACTGGTACACAGAATTACTTCTCCTATCCCAGGATCCACACATGCGGCTTCCAGTCCTTCCCAGTTTTGCTGACAATAAATCCAGGTTAAATTCTGCACCCGGATCTCAGGCACCTTCAATTATCTGCATGGCTCCTGAGTTCAATGAGTTCCGGCATTTGAACATACCCAGGGAGTGTAGAGAGATCTTAGCCAGGGCCTGGGCTAACATTGCAAACAAAACTTATCACCTCAAATGAAAACGTTTCTGCATCTGGTGCCATCATGGAGATATACATCCGCTTTCCTCCTCTCCGGAGCAAGTTTTACCATATCTTTTACATCTGGCGCTATAAGGTTAAGCACATAATTTGATAAAGGTTCACTTGGCAGCCATTTTCTGTTTTAGAAGATCTCTTTTTTCTCCACTGTTATGGTCTTCACAAATCCCTCGACAAAAGCAGAGAGGGCTCTTCACCTGCTAGATGTCAAGCCTAAAGTTTTACCTGCAAAGGACACAAACTTTTTGCAAGACTTCTCAACTGTTTGTAACATACAATGCTCCAAGGAAAGGTTTCCCGCTCTCCAAGCAAAGTATTTCTAGATGGATTTCAAATGCCATTCAATATTGCCATCAGAAGGCAGACAGACCTTTGTCTTCAAAAGTCCAAGTTCATTCCACTAGAGCTGTATCTACTTCTACAACTTTATTTGAGAGAGTGTTGCTTATGAGATTTTCCGTGCAGCAACGTGGAAGAATCAACACATATATACTCAACATTACTGCTTGCATTCGGCAGTTCTCAACGATACGGTGGTGGGCCAAGCAGTGCTCCAACATCTTTTTCATTAAGGTGAGCCATCTCTGTCTACCTTCCTACCACTATTACTGTACGCAAATTTCCATAGTTAAATACACTTTTCTATTTTATGGCTTAGAGGAATATATTGCTTAAGTAGTATTACTGTTATTACTATTAATATTCTTGCTATTGATAGCATGTTGTAATGATAAACTGGTATATATATGTATTACAATTCAGTGCTATTGTAAATGTGCTACTAAACAGCTAGCTAATCTGATTCAAGCATGTGAATCTATGAAAGTTTCAATACCGGAGTAAGAAACTAGTTACTTACCTGTAACTGTAGTTCTACAGTATTGGAAACTTTCATAGATTCACATTTGACCCACCCTCCTCCCCTGGGGAAGCCACCTTTTCTATCTCAGTATAGTTATGCTAGCACTGGTGATCGAAAATCTGAGGTACTGGATTTCTCTCAGGAGTATTCTAAAGGGTGTTTCAATTGGTTAAGACAAAAACGTGGTCTCTTTTTTTAATAATGGCTATGATAAGCTACTAAACTGAGAGGCCTAAGCCTTTTCTAGTCTATACCTATCATGATACTACTGTGTTTAAGGTGTGTGGGACTCCCCCAATGAGGATGGGGATGGATTTAAGCATGTGAATCTATGAAAGCTTTCAACACTGGAGAACTAGAGTTACAGGTTAGTAACTAATTTCTTTCTGCTCATGCTATTATTATCTTTTGTTTTTGTGTCACTTACTCCAATGTTTCATGCAAGGTAACTTACAGTCTTTTGAAATTCTAATCTTACCATGTTTTCTAAATTCTTCCTTGTCATTCAGTATATTTATTGCTAGAATATTTTTATTCCAGCTTGAGACAGTGAATATGACAAAATATTTATCAAGTAGAGCAATTCTGTCTTTGATACTTAATGAACCAGCTTCTTAGGGGATGTATGTGCAGATATGACAAATTCAGCTGTGTCATTTCTTGGTTTTCCTTGCACCATTTTCACCAAACTTGGTTGAAAATGGGGGTCTCAAATCGTTTAAAATCTTCTTCACTCATTTCATAAATGTGCAGCATTTTAAAGCCATCTGCCTTTCAAAAATGCACTGTGCCCAGGGGAGGGCACACATTTTGAAAATCAATGGTCAGAGAGAGTGAGAACAAAGCGAGGCGAAGACGTGGGCTTTTGGTTGTACCTCTGAGATATGGGGAATTTGGGGCACAGAGGGGGAGTGCAATGTTAAAACGGATTACATATTCCCATCTGTTAGAGTTTAATAAAGCAGCTGTGGCTGTTAGATACTCTCAGAATACTTTACATCAAAAGCAAAACATGACCCAGGGGGACAATAATCCTTCCCATTATATCCTTTCTTGCATGAGTTGGAGCTGTCTCAATAAACCTTCAATTTAATCTGTATCACATATGGTACATGCATATTTCCAATGTGCTATCCTTTGACATGCTCTTGCTAGTGAGGGATGTGTAGCAGTCGCTGATTGGTATCCTTCCAGTTTCTCATGCACTACTCTGTCTACAGGTGTGAGTACAATCTAAATAGCCTACACCCATTCACTAAAGTGCCTTTGTACAGACAGTTCCACTAGTGCACAGCTACAGCAATCCTGCTGTGTACCGGTGTCTTGGGATTCACTCAAAGCTTTGGCAGTACTCCTTCATCTTGCTGTTACCACCATACACTGCCTTGGAAATGCATCTGGCTGTTGACTTTCAGAACATTCAGCAATTGTATTACTGGGATTTTTTTAGACATAGCTTTAAAATGTGTCTCAGCGCTATGTGTAGCAAACCATGCAATCGTTGTACTTTGTTTCCTAAGCAGCTCCACAGTTGTATGTCTGCTCTGACTTGTCTAAATCCTGCTATGTGTGGACAAATACAGAATTAGTAGAATCACTTCATGTTGTGTCTGGTGGACAGTGGTATAGTACGTGTGTTATGACATTGGCAGGGCCACTGTTAAATGCAATTGTGCAGCAGGTGCATTTTACTAGTAAATATCCATTTTCTGCACTCATCATATTTATTATTATTGATTTAGTATCGCTCCAATATCCAACTGAAATATAAGTTACAATAATAGTACAATACAAAGTAATGATGAAGGTCGTAAAAGGTATAACACTATAACCTCATTTAGCCACAGCCGGCACTTGTCCCTTTAAAAGTTTCCTGAAAACAGAGAGAGTAGCAGCAAAGCAAACAGAGATAGAGAGATTGTTTCAAATGGTGTAGTACTGATGAGTGTAAAAGAACAAAAGCGCAGAGGCAAAAGGACGTTGGGAGAAAGAAAGATGGAACTGCAATCCAGAACGAAGAGAACGAGAAGGTGCGCATAAAGAAATCAGAATTCTCTTTATTCAGCTGTGAACAGCCATAAAAGCATACAAGACGTGAAAAAATAGCGATACTATACCTACAACTGATTAAAACATGCAAGTAAAATGAGTAAAATTGTCAGGTTTGGGATATTAAAGACTAACAATCTGCAAAAAACAGAAGCTGGAATTAATAAAACCGAAATTAAAACAGAGTCAAGTTCGATTCAACAATACACTGAAATTAATCTAAAATCATTGACCTCCTGGAGCGTACTGCGGCATTAAGAAACAGTCTGGCATATTATCAAGGCTGTGCGATAAAATTATCGCCGCTTTATCGGCCGAAAACGGCCGATAAAGCGGCGGCTTTATCGGCCGTTTTCGTCCGATAAAGCGGCGATAATTTTATCGCACAGCCTTGATAATATGCCCCAGAATATTTTGACCACATGTTTCATCATCTGATAATGCCAATAAAAAATGATATGCTTGCATACAAAGCCGTATAATCCTAACCTTCAAAAATGGTATGAGGACTTTTTTGGTATACATTTTATAATATTCACAAAAGAAGAGGAAAGGTACTGTAGTTTGTTTGTGCAAATTAGTACATGGGCGTTCTCTATAGTCGAGCTGGGATTGGTGTCCAGCCGGAAAACAAAGTAGATATTTCACAATACAAGCCCAGTAGCTGAACAATAAAAGCCTTTCCCAGCTCCTAATAGGGTTTTGCAGTCAGTTGGTAGAACTTGCCCCGGGATTAAGATAACACTTGATTTTTGTCTTTCAGCTCTCATCCTCTCTTCTATGACTTCAAATCAAATCAAGAAATCAATGGGCATACATTAGGTGGTGTAAGTAAGTTTAGACATTTAAAGACAATAAGGAGATAACAGAATCTGAGCTGACTGATGCTTGAAACCACTAGAGCTGGGCCCAGAAGGAAAAAGTAAGAGTAGGATAGTTGGGAGAAAAGAGAAGAAAGATACAAGACTTTTAGGTAGATTCCAGTAGAGTATGGAGATATTTAGGGAGACCAACGTAGTGTGAAGAACAAAAGTTGATGCAATAAAAAACCAAGCATTGAAGGATGAGTTTAAGAAAAGAAAAAAGTAGTAAAGATTTGATGTTATGCTTTTAAATAAATGAAAGTGACTCGTCTTAACACTCTCTAAATTCCAGCTCTGATAACAATGGTTGACGCCGAGAAAGCGTTCGACCCAGTGAATTGGAGTGCTTTATTCTATGGCCTTGAAAGGTTTGGTTTTCCTTTACAGACTATCGCTATGCTCCAGAATATATATCAAGGAGCTCCGGCACGGATTAGGATAAACTCAAAATCGGCAGGTACAATAGATATTAGACGGGGAACCCGGCAGTACCTTCTTCATTAAACCTCTGGCCGTTAGGATTCGGAGAAATATTATTATTATTATTATAGGAGCTTATAGAGCGCCTGGTGACGTCTCTCGACGTGTCCCCGCGCTATGGAGAAGAGTGTTGCTTAGATAGAGCGAAGCATCAGACAGTTTAGATGGTGAAAAGATATGTTTTTAGATGTTTCCTAAAGGATGTTTCACTTTTTTCCTGTCTGATATTCATAGGAAGGGTATTCCACTCCTTAGCTGCGAGAATGCGGAAAGATCTGCCTCCAAGTCTGGCTTTTTTTGGGCGCATGATCTTGAGCAAACCTGTTCCCTTCGAGCGTAGGGATCTGGAAGGTTCATAGGGTGAGGCTAAGTCAGATAGATAGGAGGGGGCTCTAAGGTGAAAGATTCTGTGACACCAGAGAAGGGCCTTGAATATTATTCTTTTTTTTATGGGTAGCCAATGCAGAGTATCCAAGGAAGGTTTAGAAGGAGCTCTTCGCGGGAGTCGTAGCACAAGGCGTGCTGCTGAATTTTGTAGGACCTGTAACTTCCTAATGTTTTTTTCTGAGGTGCCCAAAAGAAGCACATTCCCATAATCAATACGGGATGTGATGAGAGCCTGCGTCATGGTGCGCCTGGAACTCAGAGGAAGAAGATCCAGGGTGCGACGGAGCGTCTTCATCACTCCGAAGCATTTCCCAACTGTTTTTTTGACATGACTGTCAAATGAAATATAGAGATTAAAACTCCAACAGAGGGGATGTCAAAATTAAAGTTATTTGCAGATGATGTTATACTCTATCTTAAACCTGTAAGACAAAATATTGAAATAATTTTAAGCGAATTTGCGGAGTTTAAGGCGATTGCTGGATACAAAATCAATCACAAAAAACTACTAGCGTTAAATGTGTGTAGTGATTTTCTCCCAGATAATTTAAAACAACAAGCCTATTCTCTTGAGCCGATTCAATATCTGGGAATCTACGTTTCAAATCAATATGCAGATCTAGTTAGATTTAATTATGAAGCGATGCTGAGCAAAATTAAAGATCTATTGGGCAAGTGGACACTTCTTCCCCTTACTTTGTTTGGGCATATGTACTACCCTTATTAATTAATTTTCTTTTTTTCAAATGTTCAGATTAAAATCAATGCAGTATATTTTAGAGAAGTGGAATAAAAAAGCGCCAAGGCTAAAATTATCAACCCTTTCACTGGATACTAGCTGGGGTGGGCTGGCCCGCCCCCATATTTGTACTTACTATGAAGCAGCATTTATGGATATAGTTGTTCGGCTACTTGATAATAAGGGAATATTTGGATAGCTTTTTCCTGAATAAAATGATCCATGAAGCTGTATCACAGCTCCCGGTCTTTATAAAAACTTCAAAACAAGATACAAGACGCTTCAAGCATTTATCAGCAGACTTCAGAAATTCTATTCTCTAAAAGCCTAGTCTTTAGGATTTAAATATCTGGGCTTGACAGAAACCAAAAGCTTGGGCCTTTATATGCGGAATAGCCATGTTAAAGTCTGGGAAATAAAAGGATTTAAAGAGTTAAGCCACTTCTTAATAAGAGGTAGATGTATTAACTGGCAGAAGGTTCAGGCAAGATGTGGCAATCAGAGCAGGCTACTCTTTTTTAGCTACCTTCAGGTTAAATCACTAATAAATAAATATATACTCCCAGGAAATATAGGTACCCCCACGGTTTTAGCTACTGTGTTTAAGAACCAAATTGCGAGGTATAGGGAATTGGTATTGATTATTTCTAAATCAAGGCGAGCCCCTTTTGGTTACCAATTTTCTTGAAAAGATAAAACAAGAACTATCTGGCAATTTTTCAGTTGGAGAGTGGCAAACTATCTCTCAACATGGCAGGAAGGTATTGAGAGCTGCACATTTGAAAAGAATGGCGTTTTTGTCTCGATGGATGGGTTATTATACTCCACAAGCATTGCATAAAATGTATCCCGAGGTTGAGAATAAATGTTTTCGGTGTCAACAGGTCGGGGAGGGTGGCTTGCTGCATGTTTTTTACATGCTCAAGGCTGACTCAGTTCTGGGAGAAAATGTGTGCTAAGCTTAGCCGTGCGCTTTTGAGTAGGATACAAATTGAGACTGAATTGGCACTTTTTTGGATTATCAAAACAGTGGCAAATTCAGCTATTAACTAGATGGGAGAAATGTTTTCATCAATTTCTTTGTTGGTGGCACGTTCATTGATCTTCCAGAATTGGAAAACGTTAAAAGCCCCGACCTTTCTTGAATGGTATAAAAAAATGAAGCGAGTACAAACCTACATAGAAGTTTATGCGAAAAGAGTGGGAGCTACTACAAAATTAATTTCAATATTGAAGTATCTTGATCAAATGGAAAAGGATCTCCAGGGGTAGACATATTTGCTGGATTTATGGCACTTTTGCGCTAGCACTTTAGAATACATGAAATGTTTTTTGCTAATGTTATAATACTTGTGAGTATATCCTTTTTTTTAATGAAAAGGACTGTATAGTATGAATTTTGTTATTATATTGGTAACTTCTTTTTAATACCTTTTTGTATGTATTTACTCTGCGCAATAAACAAAAAAAATTCAACAAAAGTGACTCTTCTTGACCACAGCTAAGAGTTCTGAAAAACTCAATGAGAAACTGGAGATGATTTCAAGATTCCTGGTCAACCTAGGCTGCCAACATGTCAAGAGAGATATTGTTCAGGTTATGCTGGAAAAAAATTGCAAATATAGGTGCAGCATGTGTATTGCAGACTGTAACAAAAATATTTCTAGCTCAAAGTGGCCTAAATGTATTAAAATGCTGCACAAATTAAGGCATGTTCAGCTGTTGATTGATAATATTAACTATGTAACCAGTAAAGTGAGGATGGTTGAAGATTACCATTGTTTGGGACATTGAGGTGCCTGTGTTTCGGCTAGTGTAAATATCCCAATTTGATAGAATTCCCTTGGAATTTTGATTTATTTATTTCCTCGTGATTTTTTTATTTCACTAATATAACAAATTCGAGTTCACATCACAGACACTGTTCTCAATTTCAGTTATTTTAGCAGAGCACTCAGTCTTTAAATGAATCACAAATAGGTAACATATCTAATTCAAGGTCCAATGTCTTGACTCCCCAAAATACCTACTAGTGAGATGCATACATAATAAATGTAAAATGTACTATACTGTTGTACCAAGCTGTTCTAATGGATAGAGGTGCCTCATAAGTGCTGCATTGATTGGCTTTCATGCTCATAGTTTAGTCACACTTGCCACATACTTTGGTGCTTGTATAATTCATGATTTCAGTAGGCCTGTGTCTGGGTTAATTGTATCTAATTCAATTCTAGCCTGTAGCACTTCCACAAACACCTCTAACACAAGCTGATCTGATATATATTCATTCAAAATTTCACAGGGATTTTGAATGTGTTGCCACTGGATGGAAAACCTTCAAGAGTAAAAGAACTGACTGAGTTGTGGTCTCCTCCAGCCTTGGACACCGAAAAACTGTAAAAATACTCCTGCCTGGTCTGTACCTTTTAGAGCGGGCCAAGTCTGCTTTGCATATGGCTGGTCTCTGTCTAAAGCGAAAGTGGATGAAAAACAATGAACTAGAATATAACGCAGAGAGAAGATTATTTCAAGCATTCCTTCCATCACTTTCCTGTTTGTTGTAGTAGATGCCTTAAGTGTGACATGTTTGCCATAATTTGGGTCCTGTGCTACTGTGTCATAGTAATCATGTTATACCTCACTGATGAGGCCTAAGTAGGCTTAAACCAGTCTGAGGCCGCTTGTGTTTGTGTCTAAAGGGACCTATCTTGGCAGTCAGGGTAAACCGGTCCAGCTGGACAGAATCCAGACTGAATTGTGTATGAATAGTTTCCGTCTGGAGTGGCACCTGGGAAGATGAAAAAATATGACCTGGCGGGCTACCTGGCAATCACCATAGGCTGAGATTAATTAAAGCATTCCTTCCATCACATTGTTGTTTGATACTAGAGATCATACCTAAAAGAATAAAAGATCTGAGTGAGGTGTAGACTCATCCAGCCTAGGATGATGCAAACCTGTAAAAATGTATTTTAGGTTACACTCTTGGTTATGTTATTGGATCTCCATCATAAACTGCGGCAAATCATTTTATTTCTGGTTTTAGAATTTAAGTAGCTCTGTAGTAACTTCTACTCCTGGCACTGATGTACCTATGTAGTAACCTACCTGACTTTTGATATTTCAGCATCAACTTTACATTAAGTTCTGTTTGCTCTGTGTTTTTATTTAGTGTATGTAGTCTTGTGATAACACAGGTTTTTACAGGGATCGGGGATTGTCCTTAACTCGTAATGAGGGCTTTAGCGTAGTGTTTACAGATAATCACTAACACAGCTACATGCAATAGAGACTCAAAATGATGCCCCCCTGCAGTATATCTCCCATATCTCACAGATATTCATTGACCTTGAAGGGTGGGGGGGGGCACTCTTGAGGATTGAGGCCCCCTGTGCCACAGGGGCTTCAAGGGCCTGCGTTACTTCTGCGACTATGTGATCCCCAAGACACCTTCCATTATGCGCCAACAAGCATAAAGCTCTTCCAGTTGCATTCATGCTCACTCTGTGCTGAGCTGTCAACTTGCATGTATATTTTTTAAGCATAATTGATTTACCGCTCACAGACTACTCTGCAGGTACCAAAGGATTTCCTTTCCTAGATGGTTGTCGCATATCGTTACAATCCTCTCTCAGAAAGCCCTCACTAACCCATATGTTCCGTTAGACGAGAATGATTTAGGACATGGGCTGATTTAGGGATATGCTCACTGCACACTGTGCAGCCACCTGGCCTTTACATATGAAAATCTGAGCAGCAAGGTGCAAAATCAGTGCAGGGAAATCATATCTAAGTGCACAAACCTGCATTTAGGTATTGGAAAATCGGTTCGACTTCAAAATTAAAGATACTTGCAAACAAATACATCAAAGATCGGACTGACAAGATGTCACCATCTGCTCCACATTCCTAGGGGAGGTGAGGCTGCTTCCATCTGACCCAACGCTGATATTCCAGAACTTACACGATCTTGAATTATACTTCGGCCTCACCTGTTCTGTTAAAATGATGATCCCTGTGAGCCTCAAAAAACATAGTTTGAAAAGAAATAGCATCTGGGTAAGCAAAAATACTTATAGCCCGATCAGTGCATGCCCTCTCGTCTCGTCGAAGAGACCATTGTAAGGAGGCTTAATCAGTGTTTGAAATGGAAACATTGAAGTGCAGGTACCCAGAGTATCTGTTTGTTTCAGAGAAGTGCCAGTACTCTCCAATTAAAGCTATTACGTCTCTTTTGAGAAGTGCAGGTACTCCCTCTCAAAATAAAAAAGTGAGTTACTTAGTACCGGCCCATTTAAAGTACTGGGCTGGATCGAATGAATATCATGTCATTGGGGTCGCTCCCGCTGTGCTAATTGCCTTGCTAAGGCCTAGTTTCCAGAGATGGGAATTGCACATGTGACACATTTGGTTGGCCGCCCTCCTTCTCACTTCCTGTCTGCTTGTCTGCTCAGAAACTCAACTTAAACATCTGGGGGCTTATTTAAAAACTCCTTGCGCCACTTTTGCGTCACTTTTCCCATGTAAAAATGGCGCAAAAGTGGCGCAAGGGCCTTGTAAACCTCCCCCCTGATTTCCAGAGACAACTTGGAAGCATCACTTTTAGACTGTAGACAAGAATTCCTTCTAGAGCTCCGTCTGTCCTATTTTCCCAGCGCCTCGCCTCGGGGTGCGCGATAAGTGGAGGGTGTCCTGTAAAATTACTGATATGTGTGACGGCTTGCACCCAGTTCACTTCCCAGAGGAACCCCGAAACAATTACCGCTGTGAATTAAGAGGAGGATAAGGTTCGCTTCTGCGCCTTCTTGTTAATTAGCTGCGCTATTGTTAGTCAAGGGACCGAAACAGCGGGGTTGTATCATTGGATAAACACGTAGCAATGATCTGTGCTAATAAGTATCTGGGGGGGTGTGAGAGTAAAGGAGCATGACAAGGAAGAGCCGAAAGGGTGGAGACAAGGAGGGGAAATGCAAGGAAGAAGTAATAGGAAACGTGCAGGGAAACACTGGAAATAAGAGAAGAAAGACAGAAAAAATGAAAGAAGAAAAGGTAAAAAAGAATGAAAAACAGATAGGACGGGCGGGCTAAAAGGAGTAAGCTGCGGAAAGACAATGTAAATAATGGAATAATAAGAAGTGGAAGAAAATGGAATGTAATATAAAGAGCAAAGTGCAATGTTATTTGACTGTGTTTGGTGGTGAAAGGTACAAACAGGATGGACATTAATATTACTATGGAAAATGTCCAAATTCGAAGACAGGCTAGGCTATAGGGAAATAAAGAGTTTTCATCCAAGCCTTTGCAACTGACATAGAGTCGCTGAAACGTCGGGCCCGGCCCAGCATGCCAACAGCCTTTTAGTTGTGTAAACCATTGGAAAATCTCCTTATTTTCTTCAAAAGATTCCATATTCTTCATTGTATGACTATTTTTATGCCAGGGACATCTTAAGCATTTAGGGGGCCCTAGGCCAAACCTATTTTGGGAGCCCCTGTTTAGAAAAGGTTTGAATTTATGATTCAATTTCAACTCTTTCCTGCCCTCTTTGGCCAGGTCACTAACAGTACACAGGCACCCTGGCCCAAATTCTAAATGGGTTTACATCTAATATTCAGGGATCGTGATGTTTGTTTCCAATATTGTAAAACCCTTTTTTATGGATGTTGCATGTAAAAAACACATTTCTCTGCAAAATGCCTGTAAAAAACACACGCATCACCCACATTAAAAAGAAATGAAAGGAAAAGTTGTTTAAAACAATCTGTAGAAGAATTCATCACGGTCATCAGGGCGAGACTCTCTGCAGACCAGTCCTGGTTCTATCAGGGGGCTCCCCTGAAAGGCTGGAGTCGTGGGCCAGAGCCCACTTTGCCCATGCTTTAAATCGTCTCTGCAGGGCTCTCGTCAGGACACTGCAGCTTGCACCACACAATGCCCCTGCCATGCTGCCGGTGATAGTAAAAACATAACTACTAACCATCACATCCTACAAGTGTGACAATTCAGACTATTTCAGGCCCCCAAAGCTATGAGATTTGCTTTGGCGGCAGCTAATAGTCATTTTTAATTAATATTGAATTCATAATTAGCTTTTATTGTGGTCATCTCTAAATTAGCCAGACAATACCACCTTGTAGAAGACTGCCATAAGCGCCGGTGTTGACAAGTAAGTGCTGGTGCCGAGCACCGGAAACCACCAGCTCAAATTAGGCACTGAGTTTAGCATATACCAAGTTATTGCATCTGCGGTCGTCTATACTAATCTAGTGAAGGCCCTTGGCTGCCATTTAAATCCAGAAATTAACCTTGTAAAGGCCTTATTTGAAATTGTCTTATTTCCTTTAGCAACTTTTTTTTTAATTGCCGCAACTGCCTAATTTTAAACATTGGTTTAATATGCTGACGTCATGAGCACATTTCATAGTCAGGGATTGAGGCCTTAAGTCCGGATGTTTTCCTTTTCACTGCCATACCTAACCGGGAAACAAAATTCGCAAAAAGCCAAATTGATAGTAAAACTTATGATTCATGCCATAGCAGCAAGTATTTTTACCAGCATTGCTGCTGCAGTCTTTTTTCAGTGTGAAAAGATTGTCTCTGATCCTACAGGTAGATACATACAGCTGTGGGGTATATTGGATGATGTAGACATCTGTCTGAGAGGGACTGAAACTGGGAATGGTGGGAGTGCTAAAATGGGGAATACTGGACCTAGACTTGGACATCTGGCAGTGTCAGAACCCACCAATCATACAATATTAATGCCACTCCCTCACCCATAACATGATATGATTGAAATGAGAATGAGTCATGTGGGCTGTTTGATGGGTTCAGGAGCTGTCTCCCACCTGAATTGGTTTCTATCAAATCGATCCCCTCTGTGCTCCAACTCCAACAGAGAAGGACCCTTCCTGAGATTCCGCTATGAGTGGGTGCCGCTCGCAGTGCTTTCTTTGAGACACACTGAGGAAACCTGTTCCCTACTTTGACGGCGAGGACTGCTCCGTCTTGAGGAGCTTTGTGTGGATTCGGGAGCTCGTGTGCTCCATTCCTGCTTTTGCGTGGCTGCTGAGGGAGAGGGACGCTAAATCGACCAGCGGGAGCGGGACTGCGAGGCCCAGAGGTGCTAGCGCCTGGACATCGCGCGCACCTGGTGCCTCTTCCCGCCCCTCCTCCCTGAAGGCTTCATCACGTCTCGTGGCCCCCGCTACGCGGGTGCCGCTCGCAGTACTTTCTTTGAGACACACTGAGGAAACCTGTTCCCTACTTTGACGGCGAGGACTGCTCCGTCTTGAGGAGCTTTGTGTGGATTCGGGAGCTCGTGTGCTCCATTCCTGCTTTTGCGTGGTGCTGAGGGAGAGGGACGCTGAATCGACCAGCGGGAGCGGGACTGCGAGGCCCAGAGGTGCTAGCGCCTGGACATCGCGCGCACCTGGTGCCTCTTCCCGCCCCCTCCTCCCTGAAGGCTTCATCACGTCTCGTGGCCCCCGCTACGCGGGTGCCGCTCGCAGTGCTTTCTTTGAGACACACTGAGGAAACCTGTTCCCTACTTTGACGGCGAGGACTGCTCCGTCTTGAGGAGCTTTGTGTGGATTCGGGAGCTCGTGTGCTCCATTCCTGCTTTTGCGTGGCTGCTGAGGGAGAGGGACGCTGAATCGACCAGCGGGAGCGGGACTGCGAGGCCCAGAGGTGCTAGCGCCTGGACATCGCGCGCACCTGGTGCCTCTTCCCGCCCCCTCCTCCTCCTACTTAGCTCCGTCTTTAGACGCGAACGCGGGACGCGCGCGGACAGAAGCGCGGACGTAGACCGGACAAAGAGCGGGCCCTCTGTGGCCCTCAGTGGCAGAAGTAGGCCGGGCTGGGCCCACTTATTAACATTCCATTATTAGCTTTCATTTTAATTTGGTATCCATTCAACCTTTATAGACCTTGGCAATTGCTGCAATATTTGTGACTCAACAGACGCGAGTCATCTGCTTCGCCTTTTATTTGATATTAATTATTGAGCATATTTGAATCTGATTATTGGCATTGTATATAGTTTTACCCTTCATTATTGACATAGCTAGCAATATGACCGCAAAAAAGCTCAGATCTGGGAGACTGTTGGGGGGAAGATCGTCGGCTAAGACTAGATCCAACCCCCTCCGAAACAAGAATGTCTCAACTATTCAATTGAAGGGCCAAAATCAGATATTTCACTTATGGGAGAAAACGGTGGATAAGGTGCCCCCGGAAAAGGCTGTTTCTAATAAGGGCGCCGGTTCAATTCCCTTGCATAACCCACTGCTCAATCAAGTACAGAAGGAAACGGAATCGGGAAATTTAAATTTAAGCTTATACTCTAGTCCGGGTGTTTTATCTTCTCCTCCTATATTCTCTGAGAATGACAAGTGTTCAGCCTCTAATTTGGATAATTCTCAAAAAACCAAGGTTCCATTAACTCCTGAAAATGTTACGCCCAATGACTCATTAAACCACTCCAAGTTGAGGGAGGTTACTAGTGAGGATTTACAGCCTTTGGATATTGACTTAGAGTTGTGTGAATGTTATTTGGTAGATGAACCTAGGAAACTTCTAGACGTTATAAAGACCCCAATTGGCGCTACCCCCTCTGGTCTACATCTTTATAGTAGTACTCCCTCCCTCAATTCCCAAGATTTATCTTTTCAGACTAATATGTCAAAGAGTCCAATGCTCAATATAACGGGGATTGAGGTTATTAATGATCCTAGTTCCAAATCGTCAGAGAAACCTATATCAGAATTTCTGATCTCTTTGGAACATTTGTTATCTTCAATTCTAACGTTACTGAGTAAATTTGTGGGTAGTTCAGATTGTGTATTGGAATCTGTTACTCAAATTTTAAAGGCTTTATTATCAAAAACCTCAGAAAAGAGCTGCGGTTTAGATCCCTGTATTATAACACTTCCTGAAAAAATACCAGCTAATGCACCCTGTTTGTCAACTGAGAATATACCAATTGCTCCTGTGATGAAGGAATTATGCCCTGTTTTTAAAACGTCTGCTCATAATTGTATAAGTGATTTTGAACCAGGTATTGTTATAGAGGAAAATAGTGTTGTATTGTCAGATGCCAATGCCGAAAAGGTATTATATCCCATTTTTGACCCAGATTTTAAGGGGATGGAGCTAGAGGAGAAAGTGGGAAAACAAAAAAAGTGTAAAGGAAAAAAGAGGAAGCCTCTCCGTAGATTCAAAAAGAGGAGGCAGAGACAAATATTCTTTGAGGACTCCCAAGCCTGTCATAATTCCTCCCCTGCTAAGGTTGAGATCGATAATGGAATTTCGAGGCATGATTCAAATATTTTGTCATCCGAAACTGTGGTGCCTCTTGTTAATACTGATGAAATTACTACCAGTTGTTCTAATCCAATTTCGAGAGAACTGGGCGTAGAAAAAGAAAGGCCCATGGTCCACTTTCCTGTAGTGGAAATAAGAAATCCTGTTCCTGTGGTATCAACCATTCTTAACCCTACTGCCCCTCCTTTCCATACATTGGCAGAAGGGGTAGTCTCTGGTCAAAACTTTGCTTTTAAGATGATGGAAACCCATACAGATTCACTGATTTTGGATTTTGTTCCACTATTTGACCTCGACTTGGTATTGAATAGATCTTTTTTGTTGAAATGTTGTAAGGACATAGAGGGCCTGAAACTAATCAAATCAAACAATATTGATCTAGTAACAATACTAGGAACAGGGTCTATGTCTTTTATTAGGGTAAGGTTCTATTCCAATCTGATAGCGAATCTTATTCTAAATAAAGCAGAAACTTTCCAGAGTCAGGGGATTGATGTGGTGCCCTTTACAGCTACATGTGTTAATAACCACTATGAGAACGGCTATCATAGGGGCCTGGGTCAAGCCGGTTCCTCTCAGCCTTTCGAAGACTTAAAGATTCGTGTCTCAAAAACGAAAAGGCTAGTTTCACATGTTATCCCCGCTCCAATAACAATAAACAGGGGTATAACTGAGAATGAACAGCAATGGAACTGGTTACCTGGTGCCTTGTCGTCCAAGGTGACAGACAACCCAAAACTGTTTTCTCACCTTTAGCAGCTCCTTCACTGTTATTTCCTGGAATGCCGCCGGCATTAACAATAACCCTGAAAAATTATTGTATCTCTCTTCCTTGAATGCTAGTGTAATTTGCATCCAGGAAACATGGTGTATTGATAAATTGAATGTAGGGAGAGATTACTTTGTGTTGGAGGCGGCAGCAACCCCTTCTAGTAGGGGACATGCAAAAGGGGGAATTGCGTGCCTATTGACCAATAGAATAAAGTGGAGTTTTTCCCACTATGTAGACTCCAGTAAGCTTTTCCAGGTAGTGACTCTTTCCAATCTAGATAATATGGGAGAAAGACACCCCCTTGTGATAATAAATGCCTATATACCGCCAGACGATCATTTTAATACTGTATTGAAACAAGTTTTCACTTTTATTAGACAAATTAAGGAGACAGTTCCTTCCTCCAATTTTTTGTTAGTTGGTGATTTAAATTGCAAAGTTTCCAATTACAGTCTGGAGCTTTTTAGAAATAAAGCAAAAGAGGAGGCTCTGTTGATCCCCCAAGCCCTCTTTCCAGTTAATATAAAAACAAATAAACGGGGTAAATTACTGTTAGAGGAATTGTACATTACGGAGGGGCTTATAGCCAATGGTAGGCTTCCGTCCGAAGTCCCCGCAAACTATACACATAGTTCCCCCAACAGTAAATCAATTCTGGACTATATAATTGTTGATCACTGTATTTTTTCTCTTTTAAGGGATTTGGTTGTTGTAGAAACAACCCTCAGTGATCATAATGTTATTATGTTAACTCTTCTAGTGGATCCCCCTAATTCTGACCCTTGGTCGCTTAACGGTGACGTGGTCACTTTTCAAAAAACAGGAAGATGTTTCTGGGATTTTAAAGCTATGAAGGGTTTGGAGCCTATCCTTGAAAAAACTCTATCCAACCTAAATAATTGGCAGGGGTCGGAACTGTCCTCTTTCGAGGCTTTTAAGAAGGAGATTATCTCTGCTGTAAATAAATCCAATTTAATCAGGAAAAAAAATACCCTCCCTAAAGCAGTTGTTTCCCTTAATAAGGAAATAAACAAATTGGTGAGGGAACAATATATATGTGGAGCAGCAGAAAGATCTCAGAAAATATCTCTCCTTAAAAGAAGGAGAAGTAGGATAAAGAAAAAAATGAAAAAAGAAAAAGAGGATTCGTTATGGATTGGTTTGCGGGAAGCCGCTGTCCAAGGGAACTCTAGACAGTTTTGGACTTTCATTGGGGAGGGTTGTGGCTCAAGAGTGAGTCCCCTTCCAATTCCTATTTCAGAACAAACCTGGGTCAATTATATTCTAAGTTTGTATGCCAAGAATGACCTGCAAGTGGAACTTAGGGGAATTGGGGAAGATACTAATTCCACAATTGAATCCCCTTCAGAATTATCCATAGAATCGGCCATTAGGGATATGCGCCCATCAGGTGCTATGGGCCCGGATGAACTCCCGATATCAGTCCTGAAACAAGATCCAGTATCCTGGAGTAACATTTTATTCCCTCTATTCAGGATTTGTTACATTAAAAAATCTATTCCATCTTCTTGGAAGGGGAGCATTTTGGTCCCCATGTTTAAAAAGGGCGATAGAAACCTACCCAATAACTATCGTCAAATAGCCCTCTTAGACGCAATTGGGAAGGTGTTCTCTAAATGCCTATTGTCCCTAATTAACGATTGGGTGGTTCTAAAACAAATTTTACCACTAGAACAAGTAGGCTTTCGTAAAGGGCATGGAACCCTGGATAATCTTTCCGCCTTACAGATTATTACTGATAAATACATAAGGGTACGTGGCGGAAGAGTGTACGTGGCCTTCATAGACTTCTCCACAGCATTTGATAAGGTTGATCGCCCGCTGCTGTGCTGTGGAGAAAGCTATCCGCTTTGGGAATGCCACCTCAATTTCTAGATATGATCCAGGCGCTACATACAGACACTTGGTGTCAGGTTTTGCAAGGAGGTGATAGGGGACTATCTAAGATTATCCCTTCAGTTAATGGCCTTAAGCAAGGTTGTCTCCTTGCCCCACTGCTTTTTTCATTATATATTGCAGATTTACCCGCCTCACTTTCCTCTTGTGATGGTATAGCTCCAGTCTTGGGCGGAAAGCACATCTCATGTCTGTTATATGCGGATGATATTTTAATAATGGATCTTATGCCTAAAGGTCTCGCTAAACGCCTCCATGCCCTACATCAGTATGCAGAAACTCATTACTTAAAAATTAATATATCTAAGAGTAAAATTATGTGCATCTCAGGCCGGAAAAAACATAAGTTTGCGAACTTTATCTGGTCTGTGGGAGGTGATAAACTTGAGGTGGTAAAGAGCTATGTTTTCCTAGGAAAATTAATCTCAGACACTTTAAGTGATAAACCCCATACCGATAACAATGCCCGGAAAGCTTTATCCCAAGGGAGAAGCTTAAGTGCATTATACTCGGCAATGGGAAGAAGGCATTTTTCATATTTATTGGAGGTCTTCAGGGCAAAAGTTTCCTCTATCCTTTTGTATGGATTAGAATTAATCGATATAAAGCATTGGGATTTTTTAAATATGGTTGAGGGAAAACTGTTAAGAAGCGTAATTTCCATTAATTCCGCCTGCTCAGTGGCCGCTTGCAGACTTGAGTTTGGCCTGCGCAGCAGTTGGGTGCAGGGCCTGGCGGCTGTAGTACGTTGGGTCGCAAGCATAGCCAGAGGAGAAGAGGGGACTATGAGATTCCTTTTAAAGGCAGAATTATTGGGAAGTTTAAGAGAACATTTCTTAATTGTTAATAACTTTAGAAAGGCTGTATCGCTTCTGCAATTGGAAGAGAGCACTCTCTTTTCCTTATCCGCATCCCAGTTAAAGTCTGTCTTGAAAGAGGCCTCCTGGGACCTTAGCTATAGACTAGACAGCGCCTCAATCCTTGCTAAGAAAGGTGTTAATCCCCTTACTGACTCATTTGCAAGAAAATTTGTGCAACCTTACGTTACTTGGAATTTGCCCCATGGTGTCCGGAGATTCTGGTTACTCTTGAGGCAGGACTTGTTACCTCTAAATAATCTTTTGTTTAAATGGTACGGAGTCCCTGCAATTTGCAATCTTTGTCAACTGTCCACTCAAGATCGAATGCATGTACTCTTTATATGTCCAGTGTTGCGTCCATATCGTTGCAAATGGTTAAGGCAAATCTGTTTGCAAATGGGTATCTTAAATGTTAACTCTTTTATGTTTGCCTTATATAACCCCCCAAATGAGAGATTCTGTTTTAATATTTTTAATTTTTTTTAATGCTTTTTAGATATTTACTGAAGGATGGCATATGTATCTATGAGCTACTTTGTATTGCAGTAATGGTTATAATTTGTCTTTCTTCTTTTTTGTAATGAATGGAGTTTTGTATTATGTGTTTTCTTTATGTGGACCTCTATGGAGTTCCAAAACATAATAAAGATTGAATTGAATTCCGCTATGATGACTAAGTGTAGAGACTTTGAGGGAACCTCCTTTTGTGTCCCATGTGCAGAAGTTTACACCTAATTTTGTTGCCATCAGTCGTGACACACAGGCAGCAGATCAGATGAGTGGGATGCTTATAAAGTTGCCCTAAGTGGGGTTCAAAAGGTTACTTGAAAATACACTCTGTGAGACATGTGACAAGTGTTAGATACATTAATTCTGAAGATGGGGGTGGGATCCAACATGCCTGACACCTTACTGCCCCTTATCTATCCTGAATACGGATGTGAAAATCGTTAAGAAGGCTCTGGGCAAAGGATGTGCATGGTCATGGGCACTGTGACACATACGGACTAATCTGGTTTTATATTGGGTAGGAACATGATGCATAACTCAAGAGGCTTAACTCACGTTTTATCCTTGGTGCAGCAGTCGCTGGAGCTGCTAGCACAAGCTGTGCTAAACATAGAAGAGGCCTTTGATACAATATCACAGGACTACCTATAGGAGGTGATGGACTGCATGGTGTTTGGGCCAGAATTCTTTACCTGGACACAACTACTGTATGATCAGCCTGTAACTTGGGTGTGGACATGCGGGTGGGTATCTGATGAATGGACTCCATGGGTGGGATGCGACAGGGATGGCAACTATCTCCAATTCTATTTGCTCTTGCGATGGAATCATTAGTGTGCCGCCTTCAAGAAGCTTTGTCGGGGATGGGAATATAAATCGGGGATATAGTACACATAATCTCCTGTTATGCAGACAACATTCTAGTGTATTTATGAGACCTACGCGTTTCGGTCTTGGCTCTCCTCTCTAAAGGGTGTTATGTGGGAACCTGACCACTTCTGCAATATTGGACAGGTCTCGGTGAACCCTAAGGCACAATAAGACTTGAATAGGGACAGGTTCCCACAGAACTGGCACCCTCGGTCGAGATTTGGAACAAATTACACCTACGAATCATGGGCAGGATAGCAGTGGCCAAAATAGTGTTTGTCCCACGAGAGGTGGGGTTTGGGGCACCTAGACCTGTAGCAGCAGAATTAGAGCATGCGATTCAATGTTACTATCTGCAACTCAATTGTGAGAAGTGGCTGGTGGCTGGTTCTCACCCCTTCACTCACTTCCAAAGGCCTTTATGTTGGGATCACGGGTGAGGTAAACTCTATCCAACAGTGTGGGGCAAGTGGTGGTGGTGTGAAAGATGGTTAAAGTCTTGAAAAGACCTCCCTATATTACAAGTATCTCAATATAGGTTCTGAAACCCTTTAAAAAGATAAGCAATACGTAGTCAGTCCAGACATGGAGGAATGGGGGATGCAAAGTGCTGAATGACCTCTATAGTAACAAGCAATTTCTAATCTACAATCAAGCTCCTTTCACCCTCGACACTTGAGAGTTTTTGCTGAGTGTGTGTATAGCGCGGACAACTAGGCAGGTCTGGACCACTTCCCCCAAGGAACACTCGACAATTGCAGTAATGACTAGGATTTTATCCTTATCAGGGAGCACCCGGCTGGTGACTAACTTACACATAGCCCTGGTCTCGGACAGAGGAGGGTGCACAGAGGCGGTGCATACCAGGTGCGCGAGTGTATGCCCAGAACTACTGTCAGACGCGAACTGGCAAAAGGTGTCCACTTAGGTGAAAACCTTTTCCCCTTAATGCTCACTTTAAACATACTAATTTTTACTTTCTCCATATTGTCTATCTCACCCCAAACTGGCTAAAATGTTTTGTCCTGCTTGTCCCAGATGCGACACGCAGGGGTCTAACTTTCTTCACTTGGTTTGAGGCAGACCTCCGTGGTACCATTCTGGGACTAGGTGGTGGAATGTTACTGATTATAATTAGCAGCCTACTGGTCCTCTCAATGACACAATGCTTGATGGGTATCTTTCCTACCATGCGCTCCTTTAAAATGAAGATGCACACGGCAGCTTTTGGTACCGACTTGGCTAAGTGCAAAATAGCTATCTATTGGACCTCCACTAGGCCCCTCTGAGGGATGACCATTTAACAGAGGATATGGCGGAATGGACAGCAATGGTACCTAAACTGATAGATCCCCCCCGAATAGTCGACCACCATGCACAGTATAGTATACACTGATGATTGTGTTGCTACACTCTGCTGTAGTCTAACACACTAGTACAGCTGGGGGAATGGACGAATTGCAGATATATCTATCATGTTATGGGTGCCACTATGAAGAAGCGGGTGCAACGGGTTGGGATTTAATGAAAGTACAGACACATGTAAACTGTTTTTGGTATGCTTTCAACTGCATTTTATTTATGTTTTCTTTTCTTTTTGGTGGATGTAAAACCCAATGCAACGTACAAAAAAAAAGTGTACAGAGACCCAGCAGCGGCAGGTGCTGGTAAGCGCGGTGGGGTGGGGGGAGAGGTTTATGTAGAGAGATGACAGAATAGGGAAAAATAAATAAATCCTATTCCCTCATCTGTCTGCATACCGCCCCACCTCCCCATCGCGCTTACCTGCACCGGCCGCTGCTATGAGAGACCTGTATTTTCAAACTTTTGTCATGTTCCAATAGAAGGAGAAGGAAAAGGTGTGCCTCAAATTCTGAGGTGCATGCGCGCCCAAGGCAGAGGAGAGCACATCATGACGGTGTACATATCAACTCGGGACACAGCAATATTCTCTCTGGATCGTGAAGAAGGCAGTATTTATGTACGAGGTGGACAGAATAGGAACTAGACTTGGCTCAATCCCAGCTCGTAGTAATGGTCCTATCTGCGCTGGTGTAAAATCTAGATGCCACTTTGGGGCCTGGGAATTTTTCACTTTAAAACTACGGCATGAAATGTCCCGGATGAGGTTAGTCCAAGCTGTCCGTACAATGGGTCTTGTTTTGTTTGTTCATAATGTAGGACAAGGAAGCTGCTGAGAGAAGACTGTGAAGGCGACCAATCACTGTTTATGAGCGTTCAGACCGGATGTACGACATTACAACGCATGCTTTTACATCGCATGCTTTTACAACGCGAGTTTTACAACGCATACCATTACAACGCATAATGCTTTTAGGCGCTGGATAGTGAATTGTTTAATTTACTATTCCAACTCCAGTCCCCGTGGATAGTAGGGAAGGTGTTGGATAGTACATTAAACACATTCCCTATCCTAGAGCGCCCCCCTGCGCATTTCGTTGTAATGGTTTGCGTTGTAAAAGTTGCGTCGTAAAGGCACTGCGTGGTAAAAGTTGCGTTGTAAGTGATGTTCCCCGTTCAGATCAGAACATCAAGAGGACTCGGGAAGAGTTCACCAATCACCTCACCTCTGTGCCCAGAGGGAATGAACGGCTCATTTAGTTGTAATAGGGCATGGCATTACAGGAGACACTAAGGGCGTGATTACAAGACAAATAATAGACCTCTTCTGGCCATACAAAAACAATTTTCAGCTGGAACTGGATTAATAGTTTTTATGGCACCAATTCACCTAACAATGCAGGTAAAATTGCTTCCATGTGGATAATGTGGAATAATTGCATCCCTCATGTTAATACAGGACCAAAACTCCTAAATGCACGATATAATGGTGGTGTGATACTGCATTGAACGGTCATTTCATATGTGTATTTCCAGTTGCTGTTGCGCTTCATAGAGGTGACCGTGCAACAACACGACCATGAGGTGCTTCTACCTCTCATCTTTCACACCATCTGTGACTCTGTCCAATCAGGGTCCATCCTGGGAATCTGAATATCACACGTACCCTATCTTCTATTTGAGGTTATATTTTAAAAATATCAAAGTGCCCAGTGATGCTACTGAGAGTCATATTACCATGTCTACATATCTGTCTCAGATCCCCCCTTAGTCCCTTTAAGAGACCCTGGACCAGATGTACGACCCTTTTTGCGTCCGCAAACGGGAGATCGGCCCGTTTGTGACCTCAAAAAAAGGGTAATGGGATGTACAAATGCTATTTTGCGAGTCACTGACTCACAAAATACCATTTGCAACTCTTTCTATTAGAAAGGGGCGTCCCTTCCTAATAGCAAGTCACAATGCCATGTACTATTGTTTTGCGACCGCATCTGCGGCAGCAAATCTCTTGCAGTTTACCACCTATTTCAAGTAGGTGGTAAACCACTCACAAATGGAAACGGGTCCCCAGGGGACCCCTTCTCCTTTGTGAGTATGTGAGAAAGTATTTTTTAAGAACAGTCAATGGTCCCAGGGACCAGTGCTTGCCCTTAAAAAAATTAAACTGGAAAGTTTCATTTTTCTTTTTTAAATGCTTCCCGTTTTCCTTTAACATGGTTAACCAGCAGGCCACCATCCCTGTGAGTGCTAGCTATTCCCAATGCGGTTGCAAGTTGCAACTGCCTCATGAATATTAGTGAGGCATACAAATTGCGACCCCATTGGTAATCGCAATCAGTGTTTGAGACACTGTTGTACATTCACATTTGCGAGTCGCAATTTGACAAAATTTGCGATTCACAAATGTGAACGTTTGTACCTCTGGCCCCCGGTGTGTTCCAATCCCCCATCCCTTCGGTTTCATCCTCTGCCTCTCAGGTCAGAGCCGGCTGCAAATAGTGCAGACCCGGCTCTCCTCTAGCTCACTCCATTCCAAGGCACTTTAATTAAAAAAAAGTTTTAATGAAAGGCAACAGTGGCCTTCTTTCCAGTCCGACAGGATGATAAATAAAGGGCTCTCAGCACCATTAGGAGATCTGTCAGTCTGCTGATTTCTCCTGGGGAGTAATGTGTTTATGCATGATAATGTGCAAATTACATTTCTAATGGGGTGACACAGCCTTTGCTCCTCTCGGCTCATGTGTTCATCCTCCACTCATCCATAAACAGACCTGAGTACGAACTTCTTTGTACAAATGCAATCTACTGTTGCCTGGACACTCACACTACTTCACAGACGCGCCGCCTTTCAAGTTTCACTTCCGCCAAAAGTATACCTACAATCACTGTGGGTAAAAGTAGTTTACTCCTGCCTTGGCATGACCAGTAGCTGCCCATGGAAGAAGTTCCGCAGGGCGGTGGGGCGGGGCGGGGGAGGGGCAGGGTGGGGGGTAGTAAATTTATACAGCGTGAACTCGACTCAAAGGTATTGGAGCGCTTTACATGAGCACCAGTTACGTTACACAAGGACACATGCATTTTTTTGGTGGGCACAGGGAGATTAAGTGATTTGCCCAGAATAACAGGATGTGGATTCGATCCAGAGGCTCGAACCTTGGTTTCCCAGCTCCAAGGTCGGCAGTCTAGCTGTGAAACCACATCCTCTCCCCTATTCAACCTAAGGCCAAATAATATCTCTGAGATCTGGGGTCCCTCTTCGGGGGCATCATTTTATGTTAAAAACTGTTGTCATCAGGTGTGAATGCAAGTAGGGTGAGGAAGAGGTGCTCACCTATGTCGTCCTGGTGTAAAACACCTGTTAATATGTTAGGATGCTCTAAAGGAAGAGGGATTCACCCTACACCCTCCCAATGGGATCCAAACCATGAGCCCTAATAAAATTAAACCATATCCCTGAGCACACACTGTAATACAAAAACCCACAATTATAGGTAATTCGACAAACACAATCAATATTCGTAGTTTCCTTAATTTCTGTCTTCTTTTAGCCAGCCAACACTTGTTTCGTTGTGTAGGGATTAATCCACGACTCCTTTAGGGCTTTCTAGGTTCTTACAATCTGTTCCAACAGTGTGTGCCACCGGTTTTACTTCCGTCCTGGTACTGTACTATGTCAATTTCCTGTCCATTGTTTCCGTATCAGGATACATTCGGAATCGCTCAAAAGGTAAGCTTTCAGGGGAAACGCCCATTACAACGCGGCCGTTTCCACGAATACATTAACCACGCATGCATTACAACGCATGCGTGGTTAACACGAAAGCCTTTACCACGCATACCTTTACTACGAGGTATGTAGTAAAGGCATATGTGGTAAAGGTTCAAAATAAACAAGGGGGGCTTGGGGGGGTCTCCCCCCAAATAAAAACCTCACCTGAAATCACGTCAGAATGGGCAGGCAATCGTCGTCGTTTAAGAGGAAACGGAAATAAACTTCCGTTTCTTCTTAACGACGTACGACGTCACCACACAAGAATTAGAGGAAAAAGTTATGCGTTGAAAAACCATTCCGTTGTAACGCATGCGTGGTAAAGGCATGTGTTGCAACGGAATGCGTTGTAAGAACATATAACCAGCTTTCAGTTTCCAAGACTCGTGCGCTTGCGCCCTTACAAGCATCCAGTGTTTGTCCAGGACATGGTTTAACCATTTTATGTTACACCACTGGTCCTTAGCAGCAAAGGGACTTCTTATTGCAAGATAGTGCAAATTGTGGAAGAGCAGAATGCCTCCAATCAAAATCAGGTAAGCCCCTGGTGGTGGGTGAAATGACACTTCGGCAGACCTATGGATGAAGAGGCCTGGCTGAAAGCCCCTGCAAATATGTATAGATACATTTTTTTAATGAAAACAAAGCATCTAGGAAAATGCCAGACTTAACAAAAGAACGAAAACGCTGTAAAATTGTATCATAGATGAAAGCTCTGTATGCCTCAGACACAGGTAGCTACTGGTGCCACCAAAGAGAGACGCAGCACAGTGACGCCATCTTGACCCTTCTCTGCCCTGCTGGCTGTGGGAACCATCAGGGTTTATTTGCAGTGAGTCATGTAGTTAATTTTCTTCATGCAGCTTGTGGCTAGACTCATAAACCCAGACGTTTTCAGAGAACACAGCCAGCTGCCACATCGGTGCTCTTCAGTTTCCTGCAAACAGCAATATGCCGAGTCTCCGATGTCTGTTCACCCTCCATTCACTAAGCAGGATTCTCTGAGGAGCTTCCTGGCCTTCCAAAAGAGAGAATCTCCCATCCTCACACAGACACCCAAAACCAATGTGGTGAGGATATACTTCTTTAAATTAGTTGGAACACACACTTACTGCAGACTGCCTGGCTTGCAACTGGGAATGGAGCAGTGAACAATTATCAATTTCAATTATTAAACTTAGGGGCATATTACCAAGAACCTCGTTAAAATTATTGCCATTTTAGGGGCAGGAAACTGCCGCTAAAACTGCGATAAGGGGCTTGCTAATATGCATTATAGAATTCCAATAGAAGCCCAGGTTAGATGTGCAAGACATCTAACCTGGGCTTCTATCAGAATTCTATAACGCATATTAGCAAGCCCATTATCGCCGTTTTAGCAGCAGTTTCCTGCCGCTAAAACAGCGATAATTTTAACGAGGTTCTTGCTAATATGCCCCTATATTCGTTTTTTGCAATAAAACCATAAAAGTCGTGCAAACATCAATAAAACATCGCATATAAACAAAATAGCAAATGAGTACAAAATAACGACACCATACATCCAATATGACCTATTTACAGCCCTTAAAAGTATAAATCTCACTGTCAAAATTAACCACAGCTAACATTATCTCTCCCAGATGTTTGAAAGCAGATGAAATCCAAAACATTTTGGACATGTTAACTTCCTGTAAGGTTGCCTGGATCAAGGCATTGGCTGCTTCCTGCTTCTAGGGCGGTCACCACATTTTATCAAGATCCTCAGCATCGCATGTGACTCTGGCAGACTCAGAGCCTAGCCTTCCAGAGCTGATAATACCTAATACCCCTGCTGTTGCCATGGTAATCCCTGTGGCTGGCCGAGTGATATTCGTTGGGGACCACTGCACGTGAAGGTCAAGAAACTGTGCATTTGGTACAGGAAAGTTAAAAACGTTTTTTTGTAGGATTCTTTTTTAGTGTAGACCACTATCCAACTACGCTGGATTGGGAATGAAATGCATGAAATAAGATTTTGAGACTTAAACTGCATCATTTCAGTGGCAGACGGTGACCTTCAACACCGGAGGGGTATAGAGGAGGTCAGGAGGGGGCCAAAAAGGTAATTACAAAAAACCAAAAAACATACTAACCCGTGTTTCCTCTCCTCCGTGAATTCTTCTTTCTTCTGCCATCAGCGTGACACACCTCGTCGAGCCTCAGGCAAACCCTTTCTGCCAATCCCGACGCTGCTCTCATGCTGCAGATGTGCGGCATGAGCGCGGCACCAGGATTGGCTGGAGCGGGCTTTCTCGGCACCCCAGCAGGAACAGGAGGCCTGTGCCTGCTCTCCACCCAGCTATCTGAGAAAGCTACTAAGCTCTCGCAACCACAAAACAGTGTGACAATTAAGACAAAAGTGACCATAAAAGTAACAGAAAGCAGCAGATCTCTATGTTCGTGTTCTTTATCCAAAGGGATGTTTATTTGGATCCACAATCAGCCTCAATCAGCCGACACGTGTTTCATCGTGTTGAAGTGGAGTCAACACGACTCTTCAGGGCTGATGAAATAAAATGAACACATGTATAATACATTACACTGTAGCACATCTGGTACACTTGACAGTGAAAAAGACGTGCACGGAAGTGGAAAGTGACCGATCCTTACGTGCCTAGTGGCCGTTTCGTGATTATGTGCCGTGCACATCCACACTTGCAAATTATTAATGGTGGTAAAGTGCGTGGGTGGCAATAGCACCATATCGGTTCATTCACTATTGGTGTTAAATCACAATCACAAAGTTTTTCATCTCACGCTCACGTGGATACTGCGTTTTGTGAAGGTTCAGGGTCTGAAAAGTGTTGCTTGAACCATTCTATTTGGCATGCAGTGAGAGTGTCATGCTCAATATCAAGGTAGGTACATGTGCGAGAAAATTTTTTTCATGCGACTATATGAATCACAAAGTTTATAACCTAATAGCCTACCTGGTAGAGAATTTTAGGTATAGTTTCGTCGATGGGGAATTATTTTGAGCAAGTGGATCGATATATCTAAAAGTATGACAAGTAAATGAAAAAATAAAAATGAAAAAGGGAGAATATAACTAAGAAGGCAAGTGGAAAAGACTACAGGGTGCAATAAAGCAGTGTTAGCTGTCGCTTACCCTGAAAGAATGATTGACGGGTATGTCAAACTGTAATTGGCGTAGACAACCCTGGTAACGGGTAAGAAGTCTAAGTAATCATAAAGTTGTATCGGACTGTCAACAATGCTGTTCGTTTATTCCAAAATGAGACTGCACAGGAAAAACAAAATAGTATCCAAAAACAATTAGAACATCCAAAATGAATAAATTAATTACGTCTTCAAGGTGCAGAGGTGCTACAACGTATTGATAAGCCAAGGAGTACATACCTAAACACATGTGTGTGTTTAGCCAAAACCGGGAGGGGATCCGAATGTCTGTCCGGAAAGAAGTTGGGTGCACTTCTCCGTAAGTGAAAGCGTACTAAAAGAGGAAACACAAATAGGGGGGCGGTAATGTTTTAGCTCTATCAGCCATAAAGCGTCATATCGAAGTTACCCTGGGTGCACGTGAGAATTGTGTTTCTCTTACCTGCCGCGCGGTATCCCTCCTCTGTGTGTTCCCGGTCGCCGTGTTCCAAGAACGGACACGTGACCGGGAACAGGAAAGGGAGATATAGTCTTGCAAGGAGCCGGTCGGCTAAAGCGTCACACCAAGACAGCCATCTTGGTAGTGGTAATGTTCGCTGTAAGTCACCTGAACAGCGGAACATACAGAACAAGTCACTGTTTCGTTGATGGTGATAATCGCCATGAGGACAATGTGCATTCAGAGGAAAATCAAAACCCGGAAGTATTCCGAGGTGCTCAAGTATAAGCCTCTCGTTAGGTGTGTATAATCGGTACATTCTATTAGAAAATCGATCTAAGTAGATCCATTGGCCATCTGTCTGGTACGTGGCTAGTATTAGTTAAAAAGTAAAGCGAAGAGCAATTCGCTCATCCAGTAGAGTCAATTTTGTACGATTTTCAAAATATCCTAAAAAGGGGGTTCAGAGTAGAAATGACGAGCTAAGTATACTGGTAAAAGCCAAAAATGATGGCATACCAGTCCATACCTTAAATAGAGCCCTAAGTTTAGTGATCACGTGAAAAACGTGTATGGTGATCCCCAAAAAATTCATCAAATGATTATGTTACCATAGAAAAACTCCCCTAAAGCACCCATACGTGAAAGGTAATGTGGCATAGTGAATTGGTGACTTTCCGATCTATGTCTCAAATTTCCTTGCCTAATTAATACAAATTCATAAGATTCATTATACGAAGGCAAATCTATGGATACAGTTTGGTACCTTATAATATGTACATTACATTCCAGTATAAAATAAACACAAGGTGTTCAGCACATTAAAAACATACGGTAAATCACAATCCCTGGAGGGTCGTAACCAAGTCATGCCTCCCCAGAAATTAAAAGACCATATCTCCAAATGAATTAGTTCTTGCAGTTCTCATTTCAGTCTCCACGAATTCATGTCTATATGTAGATTGTATAAACAAGTGACGGATTCATCAATCATGTACAGCATTTAATTAGGATGATAGGGCATTAGTTCCCTAAAAAGAATTGAAGCTCCGGGTCATAGTTCAGCCCGTGTTCCACGCATTGCAAACGCATGATCCACGTGGCTTCCCTACGTCTCAGAGTAAGTTCTCTGTTGCCCCCCCTAATGTTTTGGGGGATTACATCAATGCCAAAGAAACGTACCTTCACTTCATCCTCAAGTGGTTGGCATGCCGCAACGTGCAGTGCAACCGGGTATTTGGGATCCCTTTTTTGAATCGCCCGTATATGCTCAGCTAGTCTCTCTTTAAGGGGTCTGATTGTACTGCCCACATAAATTTTTCCACAAAGGCATTCAATAATGTACACCACGTATCTGGTTAGACATGTGATGTTATGTCTGATAGTGTATAAAACACCGTCATGACCTCTGAACGTTTTGGTGCCATGTTTGGCCCAAACACACAAGGAACAGAAGCCGCATTTAAAGAAACCCAGGCTATGAGTGGTGAGCCAATCCACGGCTGAAGTGTTGTGTGGGACCGTAGGACTAAGTTTGTTTTTCAGTGTACATCCCTTTCTGTATGTGATGGCGGGTCTCTCTGGTAGCCACTCTCTTAGGGTTGGATCCGAAGTGAGCAGTTTCCAATGTTTGTTGAAACTCTTGGAGACTGCCTGATGTAGCGCATTGTACTCAGTAATGAGTCTAATTTTTTGGGTGAACCACTTTTTCAAAACCCTATGGGTCCTTTAACTATCCTTATCAACAATCTGTTACTTGAATGGAAACAATCTGGTCTTCTGGACAATGACGAATACCTATATCTGAAGGTTTTCAGACCTACTTTTCCCTGGTTGTATACTCTTCCTAAAATACACAAAAACCTTCCATTCCCGCCCGGCAGACCCATCGTTTCGGGTATTGGGGGTCCTACAGAGAGACTAGCGGAGTTTGTGGATTTATTCATAGGCCCTTTAGTTAAGAATTTACCATCTTATATACAAGATTCTAAGCATATTTTGGGAATGATGTCAGATATTGAGTGGCAACCTGGAACCACAATAGTGACATTGGATGTGGTGTCTTTGTACACCAGCATCAATCCTGAATTAGGAATGCAAGCAATGGAGAAAATACTTTCCAATCGTCCAGCTTCGCTGTGGGCTCACACGAAGATGTTGTTACGCATGATGGAAATCATTCTTGAGAATAACTACTTTATCTTTGACCGTAAATGGTTTAGGCAAATAAAGGGGGTAGCTATGGGTTCGAAATTTTCCCCTTCCTTTGCCAATTTGTTCATGGGGGCTCTTGAATCGGACCTCATTTGGGGCCCCAAAGGTTCAACATATATCGACTCCATTTTATTTTGGGGACGTTACATTGATGATTGCTTTCTGCTTTGGTCTGGCACAATAGACTCTTTGACTGCTTTCCATGAACATCTGAATAACAATACATGGGGCATACAATTCACTATGCAATTTAGCAAGGAAAAGATGGAATTCTTAGATTTGGAATTCTACATCAAAGACAATGAACTTCACAGTAAACTATATAGGAAACCTACCTCCTGTAACTCTGTTCTCCACGCTTGCAGCTCTCATCCTACACACCAAATACAGGCTATACCCTATGGTGAATACCTGAGAGCTAAACGTAACTGCAGTGAGCCTAGAGAATTTGACAATTGTCTAAGCAACATGAGAAACAGATTTCTCAACAGAGGTTATCCCCTCCAAACCCTGAGATCAGCAGAGAATAGGGTTCGTCGCGCCTCAAGACCAGATTGTCTAAAGAAACGTGCCGCCAGTGAATCCTCCACCCAAAAAATTAGACTCATTACTGAGTACAATGCGCTACATCAGGCAGTCTCCAAGAGTTTCAACAAACATTGGAAACTGGTCACTTCGGATCCAACCCTAAGAGAGTGGCTACCAGAGAGACCCGCCATCACATACAGAAAGGGATGTACACTGAAAAACAAACTTAGTCCTACGGTCCCACACAACACTTCAGCCGTGGATTGGCTCACCACTCATAGCCTGGGTTTCTTTAAATGCGGCTTCTGTTCCTTGTGTGTTTGGGCCAAACATGGCACCAAAACGTTCAGAGGTCATGACGGTGTTTTATACACTATCAGACATAACATCACATGTCTAACCAGATACGTGGTGTACATTATTGAATGCCTTTGTGGAAAAATTTATGTGGGCAGTACAATCAGACCCCTTAAAGAGAGACTAGCTGAGCATATACGGGCGATTCAAAAAAGGGATCCCAAATACCCGGTTGCACTGCACGTTGCGGCATGCCAACCACTTGAGGATGAAGTGAAGGTATGTTTCTTTGGCATTGATGTAATCCCCCAAAACATTAGGGGGGGCAACAGAGAACTTACTCTGAGACGTAGGGAAGCCACGTGGATCATGCGTTTGCAATGCGTGGAACACGGGCTGAACTATGACCCGGAGCTTCAATTCTTTTTAGGGAACTAATGCCCTATCATCCTAATTAAATGCTGTACATGATTGATGAATCCGTCACTTGTTTATACAATCTACATATAGACATGAATTCGTGGAGACTGAAATGAGAACTGCAAGAACTAATTCATTTGGAGATATGGTCTTTTAATTTCTGGGGAGGCATGACTTGGTTACGACCCTCCAGGGATTGTGATTTACCGTATGTTTTTAATGTGCTGAACACCTTGTGTTTATTTTATACTGGAATGTAATGTACATATTATAAGGTACCAAACTGTATCCATAGATTTGCCTTCGTATAATGAATCTTATGAATTTGTATTAATTAGGCAAGGAAATTTGAGACATAGATCGGAAAGTCACCAATTCACTATGCCACATTACCTTTCACGTATGGGTGCTTTAGGGGAGTTTTTCTATGGTAACATAATCATTTGATGAATTTTTTGGGGATCACCATACACGTTTTTCACGTGATCACTAAACTTAGGGCTCTATTTAAGGTATGGACTGGTATGCCATCATTTTTGGCTTTTACCAGTATACTTAGCTCGTCATTTCTACTCTGAACCCCCTTTTTAGGATATTTTGAAAATTGTACAAAATTGACTCTACTGGATGAGCGAATTGCTCTTCGCTTTACTTTTTAACTAATACTAGCCACGTACCAGACAGATGGCCAATGGATCTACTTAGATCGATTTTCTAATAGAATGTACCGATTATACACACCTAACGAGAGGCTTATACTTGAGCACCTCGGAATACTTCCGGGTTTTGATTTTCCTCTGAATGCACATTGTCCTCATGGCGATTATCACCATCAACGAAACAGTGACTTGTTCTGTATGTTCCGCTGTTCAGGTGACTTACAGCGAACATTACCACTACCAAGATGGCTGTCTTGGTGTGACGCTTTAGCCGACCGGCTCCTTGCAAGACTATATCTCCCTTTCCTGTTCCCGGTCACGTGTCCGTTCTTGGAACACGGCGACCGGGAACACACAGAGGAGGGATACCGCGCGGCAGGTAAGAGAAACACAATTCTCACGTGCACCCAGGGTAACTTCGATATGACGCTTTATGGCTGATAGAGCTAAAACATTACCGCCCCCCTATTTGTGTTTCCTCTTTTAGTACGCTTTCACTTACGGAGAAGTGCACCCAACTTCTTTCCGGACAGACATTCGGATCCCCTCCCGGTTTTGGCTAAACACACACATGTGTTTAGGTATGTACTCCTTGGCTTATCAATACGTTGTAGCACCTCTGCACCTTGAAGATGTAATTAATTTATTCATTTTGGATGTTCTAATTGTTTTTGGATACTATTTTGTTTTTCCTGTGCAGTCTCATTTTGGAATAAACGAACAGCATTGTTGACAGTCCGATACAACTTTATGATTACTTAGACTTCTTACCCGTTACCAGGGTTGTCTACGCCAATTACAGTTTGACATACCCGTCAATCATTCTTTCAGGGTAAGCGACAGCTAACACTGCTTTATTGCACCCTGTAGTCTTTTCCACTTGCCTTCTTAGTTATATTCTCCCTTTTTCATTTTTATTTTTTCATTTACTTGTCATACTTTTAGATATATCGATCCACTTGCTCAAAATAATTCCCCATCGACGAAACTATACCTAAAATTCTCTACCAGGTAGGCTATTAGGTTATAAACTTTGTGATTCATATAGTCGCATGAAAAAAAATTTCTCGCACATGTACCTACCTTGATATTGAGCATGACACTCTCACTGCATGCCAAATAGAATGGTTCAAGCAACACTTTTCAGACCCTGAACCTTCACAAAACGCAGTATCCACGTGAGCGTGAGATGAAAAACTTTGTGATTGTGATTTAACACCAATAGTGAATGAACCGATATGGTGCTATTGCCACCCACGCACTTTACCACCATTAATAATTTGCAAGTGTGGATGTGCACGGCACATAATCACGAAACGGCCACTAGGCACGTAAGGATCGGTCACTTTCCACTTCCGTGCACGTCTTTTTCACTGTCAAGTGTACCAGATGTGCTACAGTGTAATGTATTATACATGTGTTCATTTTATTTCATCAGCCCTGAAGAGTCGTGTTGACTCCACTTCAACACGATGAAACACGTGTCGGCTGATTGAGGCTGATTGTGGATCCAAATAAACATCCCTTTGGATAAAGAACACGAACATAGAGATCTGCTGCTTTCTGTTACTTTTATGGTCACTTTTGTCTTAATTGTCACACTGTTTTGTGGTTGCGAGAGCTTAGTTGTTACAAGTGTATGAGAATCCCTGATTGTCTTGAACGGTTTTAGGGTTTCCGTTCGCTCTTAACGCACCACGCATCTGAACTCTTCTCCTTACAGGTTGTAACGTTTACTTCAGGTAGAGCACCATTATCTGAATTTTCTCTCAACCCTATTTAGCTGTTTTTCTGTTATTTATTCAGACGGGTTGCCTCCACGTTACCTTCACTAGTTAGATTTTCAGTTCTCAGTTCCCTATTATGGATAGGGATAAGGTAGCAGCAGACCTCTTCGACAATTTAGCAAAAGGAATGCCTACACACCAGGCCTCTGCCACTACAGGTCCTGCACCTGTGGAGGGTCTCAGGGCCAAGTTTTATAAACTTGAAAGGCTAAAGAAACAAGAAAACTCTCGGTGGTGGGATGGGACCACCCTGAAGTATTACAGAAGAAACAAACAAATCCCTAGAGGCTTACGATCCCAGACCTTTCCCACATATGATAATCTTGACATTGACCTAATGGTCAAGTGGGAGGAATCCTTAAACCAGAATTCCATGACTCTAATGGATATATTAATAGAGAGTGCGGAACGGAAGTCTGCCAAACTTTTGTTAGAAATATCCACTCTGGAGCAAGAGATCAAGGATCTCAACAAACCTGAATCCACTGTCAAAAATTATACAATTTTGGACGAAATACTCCTTAAACACCAGGCAGATATTAAGACCAGGAAAGCCCGACAAATTAGAAGGGATGAGGCTGACTACAAGAATGGGAGGGTATATACTTATGAACAGAAGTATGATTCCTTGATTCCAAAATCTAGACAAGGCTCCCAGACAGGTAGATCCACTGTAGCCAGCTCAGTAACTTCGAGTACCTCCTCACTTAATTCTGCTGGACTCACAGAATCTGAGGATGAAAGAACAGAAAATACAGATTTGATCAACATGCCATTTTTTTTAGAAATGGAACGCATCAGAAAGGGCAACAGGTCAACCATAACCAGGGGCGCCGCAGACCCAAAACCCACAGGGGGAGGCGCAGCCTCAAACGAGGAATATCGAAGGAAACTCAGGTCAGGGACACAGAGGAATTAACCGACTCAGAGGATACGGTCCAAGTAATTAATCTGTCCTCCTTTCCCCTAACCACTGACATGGTTTTCCTACTTGGTAAAGGTCTCAATTTTAACCCTTACAACACTGGTGATATCTGTCAGAGCAAAATTGACATTTTCAAGTTCATACGGAATGTAAAATTGAAAAAACATTTTTCGTGTAAATCTAATGTAACTGGTGATTCTAGACCCTCTCCCACTGTCTGTGACAAAGAAGTTTTGACTATTAAAGATGTTCAAGCAACCCATCTGCTTCTTTCTTTGACAGATAGAGAGGACAGCCCTTACGACATGGAGAGGCTTTTAGAGGAACTAGACATCGAAACAGACTATGGGCAGACCAGTGGTCTGAAAAACAAATCTAGGTGGACCCCTACTCTATCAGGGGGCAATGCCATAGACAATTTTCATAGGCATGTCCTGGATGACATAAACAAAGTCAACATGAAAAACCTGAAGGATAAATTCAAATATAAGGACAACTTAACTAAAGGCGAACGTCTTGCACTCTCTATCCTCAGTGATAATTCTAACATCGCTATCAGGGAGGCTGACAAGGGGGGCAATGTGGTTGTGATGGATCTCGTGGACTACAATAACGAGATTTTGACACAACTGAGTGATACTTCCTGTTATGAACCACTTTTTCAAAACCCTATGGGTCCTTTAACTATCCTTAACAACAATCTGTTACTTGAATGGAAACAATCTGGTCTTCTGGACAATGACGAATACCTATATCTGAAGGTTTTCAGACCTACTTTTCCCTGGTTGTATACTCTTCCTAAAATACACAAAAACCTTCCATTCCCGCCCGGCAGACCCATCGTTTCGGGTATTGGGGGTCCTACAGAGAGACTAGCGGAGTTTGTGGATTTATTCATAGGCCCTTTAGTTAAGAATTTACCATCTTATATACAAGATTCTAAGCATATTTTGGGAATGATGTCAGATATTGAGTGGCAACCTGGAACCACAATAGTGACATTGGATGTGGTGTCTTTGTACACCAGCATCAATCCTGAATTAGGAATGCAAGCAATGGAGAAAATACTTTCCAATCGTCCAGCTTCGCTGTGGGCTCACACGAAGATGTTGTTACGCATGATGGAAATCATTCTTGAGAATAACTACTTTATCTTTGACCGTAAATGGTTTAGGCAAATAAAGGGGGTAGCTATGGGTTCGAAATTTTCCCCTTCCTTTGCCAATTTGTTCATGGGGGCTCTTGAATCGGACCTCATTTGGGGCCCCAAAGGTTCAACATATATCGACTCCATTTTATTTTGGGGACGTTACATTGATGATTGCTTTCTGCTTTGGTCTGGCACAATAGACTCTTTGACTGCTTTCCATGAACATCTGAATAACAATACATGGGGCATACAATTCACTATGCAATTTAGCAAGGAAAAGATGGAATTCTTAGATTTGGAATTCTACATCAAAGACAATGAACTTCACAGTAAACTATATAGGAAACCTACCTCCTGTAACTCTGTTCTCCACGCTTGCAGCTCTCATCCTACACACCAAATACAGGCTATACCCTATGGTGAATACCTGAGAGCTAAACGTAACTGCAGTGAGCCTAGAGAATTTGACAATTGTCTAAGCAACATGAGAAACAGATTTCTCAACAGAGGTTATCCCCTCCAAACCCTGAGATCAGCAGAGAATAGGGTTCGTCGCGCCTCAAGACCAGATTGTCTAAAGAAACGTGCCGCCAGTGAATCCTCCACCCAAAAAATTAGACTCATTACTGAGTACAATGCGCTACATCAGGCAGTCTCCAAGAGTTTCAACAAACATTGGAAACTGCTCACTTCGGATCCAACCCTAAGAGAGTGGCTACCAGAGAGACCCGCCATCACATACAGAAAGGGATGTACACTGAAAAACAAACTTAGTCCTACGGTCCCACACAACACTTCAGCCGTGGATTGGCTCACCACTCATAGCCTGGGTTTCTTTAAATGCGGCTTCTGTTCCTTGTGTGTTTGGGCCAAACATGGCACCAAAACGTTCAGAGGTCATGACGGTGTTTTATACACTATCAGACATAACATCACATGTCTAACCAGATACGTGGTGTACATTATTGAATGCCTTTGTGGAAAAATTTATGTGGGCAGTACAATCAGACCCCTTAAAGAGAGACTAGCTGAGCATATACGGGCGATTCAAAAAAGGGATCCCAAATACCCGGTTGCACTGCACGTTGCGGCATGCCAACCACTTGAGGATGAAGTGAAGGTACGTTTCTTTGGCATTGATGTAATCCCCCAAAACATTAGGGGGGGCAACAGAGAACTTACTCTGAGACGTAGGGAAGCCACGTGGATCATGCGTTTGCAATGCGTGGAACACGGGCTGAACTATGACCCGGAGTTTCAATTCTTTTTAGGGAACTAATGCCCTATCATCCTAATTAAATGCTGTACATGATTGATGAATCCGTCACTTGTTTATACAATCTACATATAGACATGAATTCGTGGAGACTGAAATGAGAACTGCAAGAACTAATTCATTTGGAGATATGGTCTTTTAATTTCTGGGGAGGCATGACTTGGTTACGACCCTCCAGGGATTGTGATTTACCGTATGTTTTTAATGTGCTGAACACCTTGTGTTTATTTTATACTGGAATGTAATGTACATATTATAAGGTACCAAACTGTATCCATAGATTTGCCTTCGTATAATGAATCTTATGAATTTGTATTAATTAGGCAAGGAAATTTGAGACATAGATCGGAAAGTCACCAATTCACTATGCCACATTACCTTTCACGTATGGGTGCTTTAGGGGAGTTTTTCTATGGTAACATAATCATTTGATGAATTTTTTGGGGATCACCATACACGTTTTTCACGTGATCACTAAACTTAGGGCTCTATTTAAGGTATGGACTGGTATGCCATCATTTTTGGCTTTTACCAGTATACTTAGCTCGTCATTTCTACTCTGAACCCCCTTTTTAGGATATTTTGAAAATCGTACAAAATTGACTCTACTGGATGAGCGAATTGCTCTTCGCTTTACTTTTTAACTAATACTAGCCACGTACCAGACAGATGGCCAATGGATCTACTTAGATCGATTTTCTAATAGAATGTACCGATTATACACACCTAACGAGAGGCTTATACTTGAGCACCTCGGAATACTTCCGGGTTTTGATTTTCCTCTGAATGCACATTGTCCTCATGGCGATTATCACCATCAACGAAACAGTGACTTGTTCTGTATGTTCCGCTGTTCAGGTGACTTACAGCGAACATTACCACTACCAAGATGGCTGTCTTGGTGTGACGCTTTAGCCGACCGGCTCCTTGCAAGACTATATCTCCCTTTCCTGTTCCCGGTCACGTGTCCGTTCTTGGAACACGGCGACCGGGAACACACAGAGGAGGGATACCGCGCGGCAGGTAAGAGAAACACAATTCTCACGTGCACCCAGGGTAACTTCGATATGACGCTTTATGGCTGATAGAGCTAAAACATTACCGCCCCCCTATTTGTGTTTCCTCTTTTAGTACGCTTTCACTTACGGAGAAGTGCACCCAACTTCTTTCCGGACAGACATTCGGATCCCCTCCCGGTTTTGGCTAAACACACACATGTGTTTAGGTATGTACTCCTTGGCTTATCAATACGTTGTAGCACCTCTGCACCTTGAAGACGTAATTAATTTATTCATTTTGGATGTTCTAATTGTTTTTGGATACTATTTTGTTTTTCCTGTGCAGTCTCATTTTGGAATAAACGAACAGCATTGTTGACAGTCCGATACAACTTTATGATTACTTAGACTTCTTACCCGTTACCAGGGTTGTCTACGCCAATTACAGTTTGACATACCCGTCAATCATTCTTTCAGGGTAAGCGACAGCTAACACTGCTTTATTGCACCCTGTAGTCTTTTCCACTTGCCTTCTTAGTTATATTCTCCCTTTTTCATTTTTATTTTTTCATTTACTTGTCATACTTTTAGATATATCGATCCACTTGCTCAAAATAATTCCCCATCGACGAAACTATACCTAAAATTCTCTACCAGGTAGGCTATTAGGTTATAAACTTTGTGATTCATATAGTCGCATGAAAAAAATTTTCTCGCACATGTACCTACCTTGATATTGAGCATGACACTCTCACTGCATGCCAAATAGAATGGTTCAAGCAACACTTTTCAGACCCTGAACCTTCACAAAACGCAGTATCCACGTGAGCGTGAGATGAAAAACTTTGTGATTGCGATTTAACACCAATAGTGAATGAACCGATATGGTGCTATTGCCACCCACGCACTTTACCACCATTAATAATTTGCAAGTGTGGATGTGCACGGCACATAATCACGAAACGGCCACTAGGCACGTAAGGATCGGTCACTTTCCACTTCCGTGCACGTCTTTTTCACTGTCAAGTGTACCAGATGTGCTACAGTGTAATGTATTATACATGTGTTCATTTTATTTCATCAGCCCTGAAGAGTCGTGTTGACTCCACTTCAACACGATGAAACACGTGTCGGCTGATTGAGGCTGATTGTGGATCCAAATAAACATCCCTTTGGATAAAGAACACGAACATAGAGATCTGCTGCTTTCTGTTACTTTTATGGTCACTTTTGTCTTAATTGTCACACTGTTTTGTGGTTGCGAGAGCTTAGTTGTTACAAGTGTATGAGAATCCCTGATTGTCTTGAACGGTTTTAGGGTTTCCGTTCGCTCTTAACGCACCACGCATCTGAACTCTTCTCCTTACAGGTTGTAACGTTTACTTCAGGTAGAGCACCATTATCTGAATTTTCTCTCAACCCTATTTAGCTGTTTATCTGAGAAAGCTAAGTGGAGAGGTTCACACTGCACAAGTCAGGCTGGTTGTCGCAAGACAGCCAGCCAAAGTGACTTGCGCAGTGTAAACTGGTAGAATGAGCACCACTCCCCTACTGCCATTCAGCAGCAATGCCCCACCCCCAAACACTTGGGCTGGGAGCAGTGAAAAATAATACAGTAATTCTTTTAATTACTGTTTTATTTTTCACTTTTGCTGCGCTGGCATCATGAGAGTGACGCTCCTCCGCCCTAATGGGGGCCGCTGCAGCATCATTTATAGTTTGGCACAGGGCTTCCTCTCTCTTCCATAGGCAAAGGACCTCCGGTTAGTGATCCCCATTTTCCTTTAAGGGGACTCTAGGTCTTCAGTGCGTCTGCAGGTATGGAAGATGCACTGAAGAAGGAGAAGAATGCAGAGAGGGCACCATGTTTATTTGCCCCCCCCCCATTGGCATTCAAATTTGTTTTTCTGTAAAAAAATTCCAAACTGGGAGCTTGTTTCAGAAAAAAAAACAATAAACAATGGCCCTTCCGTACAGGAAGTTTTTTCCAGCGCATCAGGCAATTGTTTCTGCCTGGGTCTGCAGGGGCGTATCTTGGTCAGTAAGATTGGGGGGTGTAACTTTCAGGTTTTCCAACAATCACCCTGGTTAAAATACATTATATGAGAATCAGAACAGGAGGGACCCTTTAGGAGCAGCAGAAAGTGATAGGGGTGTGGATTGTGAGAGATACCTAAAACTCAATATTTTGTAAAATAACAAATTTTAAGACCTTTAAAAAAGATATGTGATTGTGTGTGTGTGTTTTTTTATGTCTATATGTAAAAACCTGCAAGAAACAAGAACAAGGGAAAAGGAGGAACAAATTCTACACTATTCAAAAATAGGGGACAATTAATTCACCTATTTTATGCCAAATGTTCACTGTGAAGTTAATTAAACATTCTGTACATCATCACTCGCACAAGGGGACATGATTACACATTTTATTTTTTGTAATCAACACAAGTTATTTTTATCTTATTTCTTATTCTCTTTTCTCTTTTTTCTTTTAACAAACACAGTTTTTTTACCAATACTTAATACACCATATACCACTATATACATCCATATATACGCACCTATATACAACAAACAACAAAAACACTTTAGACAGAAATCAAAAGAAGACCAAAAAACTAAATCATTTTTCACCCTCCGGAAAAAGTTGTAGCAAAGGCTAAGTGCCCTCCCATTAACTATAGGGGGTGCAGTAGGAGGTAGTCGGACACCACTGGTTCAATGCACAGATTTACAGAACCTAAATCAAAGAGTGTGTCATAAGGCATTAATTTCCAAAATCAATTTTCATACAAGGACTCCTCCATATGGAAAGTATCGACGCGGTCGCATTTCGGCCTTCCAATAAGTCTGGCCTCTTCAGGACAGGGCGATAAAAAACAAACAAGCTCAATCCGGCAGCTGCAGGTAACCAGTCACTTGAGGTACAACCACTATTTCTTATGAACACCTGGTTATGGTGCGTTTTCATTCGCATCCAAGTAAGTCTCTCCTCTATACTGTTTATTTTCCAATGGTCACTCTACTACGTGTGAATCCTTTCAAACAACAACGCACGGGCCGCCATCATGGTCGGAACCAACTGGACTGGATATGTAAAAACCTGACACCTCATCATTCCAGACTTAAAGTACCCAAGTATTTACTCCAGAATATATTTATTAAGGGGGTGTAACACCCCAAACACCCCTCCTGAAGCTATGTCCCTGTGGGTCTGTCATGTCTTGAATGGTGGTCTCACACAGGGAAACCCAGCAACTGCTGTTCCACATTAAATAGGGTGGTTCAACCACGAGCTGATGCTCCAGTTGCAGAGGGATCCCCAGAACTAGGGTTTCAATCAGTGGAGATCAGTGGTTAATTTGTAAAAAAATAAGTGCTGGAGCTCTTGTCAGGAGGCAGCTTGCACCAGCCCATTTCTCCTGTTAGCGTTGCCCAAAACAGAAGCAACTGCTAACCATGAAAGTTAAAGAGAGGATGTGGCGCAATGGTCAGAGCTGCAGACTTCGGCGCTGGAGAACCACATTCAAGTCTCGGCATCGGTTCAAAATACTGTGAATCTGGGCAAATCACTTAATCTACCCGTAAATGAATGTGTCTTTAACTGGTGCTCGATGATTAAATGCTGGTGAAGCACCAGAAACTACCGGTTTAAATTAAGCACTGGTGGAGATGATTATGGTCCCACCAGTGGAAACATGGCAATTCCCATGACTCTAAACAAAGTGGGAAAAATTCAGGCTCGGCATGAAAAAAGAACCAAAGATTTATGACATTCCACCAAACCGTAAATGACCACATTGGCTCTGGAGACACTTTTGTAAGTCTAAGTCAAGACTTTGGCTCATCTCCCGTGTCTCAGAGGCCTGTGAGTAGGACATTGGTCATGGTTGGTGCAATAATTGTCCCCAGCTGAGCTCCCTGGATTCCACTACTCCTTTCTCTGAAATCCCTGCGAGATAGGATTTTCTCATTGCTTGGCCCATCAGGTCAGGTCCAGCATTGCCATTGTGGCAGGATTTAGGCAAAGATTAGTTTAGAGTATTCATCTTTAGGTATTCCTGACCATATAGAAAGTAGCCTCTTCCCCATTATTTGTTGCGCTAAACATTATGTTTAGAGTGGAAGGTTTGTGGTGGTGGCACATCTGGAAAATTGTGTGGCCCTCATTGGTGCAAGGATTATCAGTGCCACAGGAAACATTTTATTTTTCGAAGCGGCAGACCAACGAGCAAAATCTGGTTCAATGCAAAACCCTTTGCGGCTCCCTGTTGGTGGCAAATGTAAATGTACAGGAATTTATATAGCGCAAATCACCAAGCGGTTTCTAAGCGCTTGCTTAGGGAACCCGTCCTGGTATTCCCCTGTGAGATAACCCCGGCAGGGTATCCGCAAGGTGAAAGCCAGGCATCCCGCCGCGAGGGGCCGTTGTGGAGATTAAGCAAGCTATTGCCCAGAGTCGCAGAGTGTGAACCCGTGAATCGAGTAGGCACCGGAGCTAGAATTGTCGAGTCCATGGACATTTTAGGACTCAAGACCCCGCCGAGCCGGGAATTGAATCCTGGTCCCGAGCTGATTTCTGCTTCCAGGTCTGCCTCCTCTAACCAGTGAGCCACACTTCTCCACCATGTGCGTATAGTGGGAGCAATGCGATAGAGCTGTTCAGGCTCTTCCGATGATCCCCATGGATGAGCCAGGCTGTGGCACCTGGTGCCTGCTGCTCTCTTCAGTAAGGCTGCATTAAAATGCAACACAACCGCCTGCTGTTTATAATGCAGGCGTCGCGCTCTCGGATGTTGATACTCTTGTGCACGAGCCGTGTCGCTGATGCCATAGGGCCTGCTACAGATGATGAACAGGCACGTTCTCATCTCCTGTCACAGTATTTCTTGGCCAGCTTTGCATAGCAGGCAGCGTTCTGTCAAGTGTAATAAGCCATTACTTTGACACCCGGAGACAGGGTGGGAAGCCAGCTGGCCCTCTGCACGAGGGAAGGCCACTGGAGAGCGAGAGGGAGGCAAGCTAACATCAAGCAAAGGGAGTGGGGGGCAGAGGGTAGTGTCCCAATTAATGTCAAAGATTGCATTCCTTTCCCCAGGAGTCCAAGGGTCAAAGTACTGCTGACGAATTGATTAATTTATGCTGGATGTTTTGAAGAGAGCTGCAAAATGGCCTTTGTGGCGATGAAGAGGAGGGGCATCTGGCCAAGTGACGAGGTGTTCTCCTGTTGGCAAGGTCTTCTCTCTCAATAGAGAGGGGGAGGGGGAGGGGCTGGGCTTGATCTGACTGACTCGAGAGTGAAGACTACCTGAATACTCCTGTCTGCTTAAACAGGGTTCAGCTGGGGTCTAAGCAGCAGGAATCAAGATACAGAAGATGGACATTTTCCTCCGTAGGAGGTGGAAATGAGCAGTGCAAGGCCCAGTGTCTAATGAATAAGAACAGTAAGTGCCCATGACCTTAAGTGTTCACCATCAGAAATGGCTGCATCTATGACGGAAGGCCCACGGACATGCCTGGGCTCTTCCCATCCTACAAGGCTCCCTACATACTCTACACATATATGCTGGTCCTCTGCTCACACTTTCCCACATTTTACCCGTATGCAGCCAGCAGAGCATACGACACAGTAACCAATGTCTACTGAAAGGCTTGGAGGCAGTTCTTAGTATGCAGCATATTGCCTTTCCTAGAGCCACTCTCATTGTTGCGGTTCAGTACTTGCTTTTCCTAATGCCAAGATCTCTCCTCCCCAGACTGGGCCCTACAAACACAGGCATCCCCACAGCAACACACTGAGGCTGGTGACAAAAAGGGGCATATTTACAAGGATGGGGCAGCGCCAAAAACTAAGACCATGTAAAACCTAGTCTTAGGCTGGCGATACGAGGAGAAATTACTAATTTCTCCTCATGTTTTGCTCTTTGTATGTGTGCTGCAGTAGCGGATGTATGACGTTACAACGCATGCTTTTACCACGCATGCTGTTACAATGCAGTTTTTACAACGCATACCATTACAACGCATAGCGCTTTGGGATGCTGGATAGTGAATAGTTTAATTTACTATTCCAACTCCAGTCCCCGTGGACACTAGGGAAGGTTTTGGATAGTAAATTAAATCTATTCCCTATCCTAGAGCGCCCCCCAGCGCAATGCGGTGTAAAGGTTTTCGTTGTAAAACCTGCGTTGTAATAGCACTGCGTGGTAAAAGTTGCGTTGTAAAAGATGTTTCCCTGCAGAAGCACACATAGAAACAGCAAATCACCTTTCAAAATTGTTTATGTATAGGAAGGTGTCCCTTCTTGCACATAAACAATCGCCCCTGCAGCGCAGGCACCCTTGCAACATGGCACAAGGGTGCCTTCGCTGGCGCTAATCAGCTTTTTTAGCACCAGTACTAGGGACAATGCAGGGTGTGCTTTATTTATGTACATTTAAAAAATATCGGAGCGTGGCGTTGCCAATTTTGGCTTGGCTCTGACATTTTATTGTGCACCGTTAATCAACGGATGTTACTGCCAAGGAGCCACATCATGTCCTAAGATGCCTTTCAATTATGATCTGGTCTTAGCAGTGTTGGGGATTGGCAGGTAGAGTGCCTTACTCACCTTAAGGCCCCCGTGATGAAGGGGGGGACTACTTTACAGTGTCCTTTCCGTCAACTAGCAACTCCCAAGATAGTCACACAAGCCTGCAGAGTCGCCAAGGTGCAGGTATGGCATAAGGATCTCTCTTTATGCTGGGGAAGAGAGTGCATACAGCATCAGGACCAAGATGCTCAGCCTGCCAGGCTTGAGTCAGCCATTAGTAGGGGTGACAAAGTTCTTGCAACATCACGTCCTGTGTCTGTTGCAGAGATGGCAACAAGCGTGCCTGACCCTGGGTGGGGCTGAACGGACAGAATAGGTAACTTTGATTATCGGGACTGCTGGTAGGCCTGGCCTTTTTGAAGACTGTGCTTGTGTGTTATTTGTTGTTGTGCTGCAATAACAGATTCTATATTTAAACAAACAAATACACAGCATATGCATCAATGAACCTAGTAAAAGTGATCAGAAGCCCAGACCTTACAGAGAACGACTTGGTGACCTGAGAAATGCATTATGTTTTTATTCAATCTTTCTTCTAAGAGTATTTAAGATGGGAAATTGGTGTAATGGATTGTATGGGGTTATACATGAAAACCTTTTTGCTGAAAGTTTGTTGCTCACTCCGTTATGCCCTACAGAGTCAGGGTTAGCAAATGAGTCGAAGTCCCAAGGGCACCTTATTGCAAGTCCTATGCATTCAGCTAACACATTTGTGCATTCTGGGAGATGTATTCCTAAATTCAATTCATTTGAACAATTTGAATTAACTCGCGCTATATAAAACTTTATAAATAAATAATCCTGAAAGCAATGATTTGTAAAAGTAAATTCATATCTAGAAAATTTGAGTTGTGGTGACATGAAGTCATCTGGTAATCCTGTACACAGAAATCTCAAAATGTCTCAAGTAAAGGTGTAGTACACATTCTACATTGGATTAATTTCTCCCTCACCGCACAGAGCATGCACACTCCCCACCCCTTACTCAAGAATCAAGGTCCAAGCCGAAGTTGGGAATATGCCAGCACCACCACAGGAGACCTACTGTTTAACACAGTATCCCAAACAAATGGTTAAAATGATTCCACAATCCAAGTTTCAAATTTAACTTGACGTTTTCAGACATCTCTCATAGATGTTCATGTTAAAAGACGTGTTTCACCATACCTGGTATGATCATATTTTGAAGGTATAGAAGCTTGAGGGATGAGACTCATTAATATACTCATTAATTTATGTCATTCTCCCCTCCCAGACCTCGGCTGCGTGAGGTGTTTTAAAAGCAAGCAACATAACATAAGCTACATTTGAAGTCATAGTATTTGATAAAACAATTAATTATTTGTGTAAAACTATTTAAATTAATAGCATGTTAAGTAGACACTGAATGCATCTTGGAGATTTAGAAATGTAGAAGACAATCAATCAAATGAGAGTTTTAGAGCGCTGCTAATCAGCTGTGAGGGTATCCAGGCACTGGGGGTTTCTGCCTCTGGGCGAAATCAGTTAAACAGCCAGGTCTTTAGATCCTCTCTGAATTCCTGCAGGGATGGGGAGGTCCAGAGGGGGAGGCTGTTCCGTGTCTTGGCAGTTAGGTAGGAGAAAGTGTCTACTGTTCTTGCTTGGGCAGATACGGGGGGTCTGAGCGAGGGGAGGTGGAGAGCAGGTTTCTGGAGGGCTGGTGGAAGTTGAAATTGTGGTTGATGTATGCTGGTTACTGATTGTGCAGGACCCTGTAGGCATGGGCAGCTTGTTGAATTTGCACCTCTTGTGGACTTGGGAGCCAGTGGAGTTTCCTGAGGTGTAGGATTATGTTGGTCCGTCTAGGTAGATAGAGGATGAGTCTGGCCGCTGAGTTCTGTATGGTCTGTAGTCTCTTCAGTAGGTGCAAGACGATTCCTACTTAGAGTGTGTTGCCGTAGTCCAGGCGGCTGGGGGCGAGGGCTGGGGTGACGGTGTGTCTGGGGCTGGCTAGGTGCCTCTTAAAGACTTTCCAGAGCATTCGTAGAATGAGGTAGCAGGCTGAGGATACTGTTTTGGGTTGGTTTTTAATGATGAGTTTGCTGTCCAGTATGATGCCGGGGTTCCCAGTGTGTTCTGTAGGTGTGGGTGAGGGTTCCGGTTCTGCAGGCCACCAGGAGTCGTTAAATGGGGATGTGTTGCTCCCGAAGATTAGTACCTCAGTTTTGTCAGAGTTTAGTTTGAGGCAGTTGTTTTGCATCCAGTGGGTAACGCTGGTCATGAGCAGGTGGAAGTTGGGCTTGGTGGTGGAGGGGTCTACGGAAAGAGAAATGATAAGCTGGGTTTCTTCTGTTGATGGTATGATGTTCGGCCCATGGGTCCTGACGATGTTGGCCAAGGGGATCATGTAGGCGATAAACAGGGTAGGGCTGAGGGAAGACCCTTGGGGGATGCCACAGATGATGTTCTTGGGATCAGAGGTGTAGGGTGGAAGGCAGACTCTCTAGGTTCTTTCGGTGAGGGAGGATGCAGTCCACTTAAGGGCATCCTCTTGGATTCTGATCAGATGGAGCCTTTTTTGAGGTTATAGTGGGACATGGTGTTGAAGGCTGCTGAGAGGTTGAGGAGAATCGGGTGCCAGTTTTTCCCTGGTCTAGAAGAGTCCTGTTGTTGTCAGTGGCTGTGATTAGGGTGGTTTCTGTGCTGTTGTTTGAGCGGAAACCAAATTGGGATGGATCCAGGAGGTTGTTGTTCTCTAGATAGTCTGTGAGTTGCCAGTTAAAGGCCTTTCCCTGGACCTTGGCAGGGAACGGGAGCAGAGAGTAGGGCCAGAAGTTCTAGAGATTGTTAGGGTCTGCGGATGCTTTTTTGAAGAGTGGTTTGACTTCTGCCTGTTTCCATTCTTCTGGGAATGTGGCTGAGGTGATGGATGCGTTGCAGATGGTAGTGAGTTTGTTGCAGATAGTTTTGTTCCCCAGGTTGAACACGTGCCGGGGAGAGGGGTCCCTGGGTGGATGGAGCTCATGGTTCTTGAGGTGCTCTGCATGATGAGGTGGTTCCTTCGTTGATCCAGAGGTTCGAGTGGGATTCGGAGAGTGCTGGTGTTGGAGGGCTGGAGGGGGGCGAAGTGTTTGTAGATGGTGGAGATCTTGTTCTGGAAGAAGTCGGATAGGGTGTTGTAGAGATTTTGGGTAGGGGTGACAATGTTTTTGGTGCTGAGAGGTTGGAGATTTCCTTGACGGTGTTGAAGACTTCATTGCTGCGGTTAGAACTGGCTTTGAGGCGGTCAGCCAGGGTGCTCCTTTATATATCTTTCAGACACTGTGGTAGTTGTTGAGTGCTATCTTGAAGGTGGCGTGGTCATTTGGCTCCTTGTTAGAGCACCAAATCCTTTCAAGTCATTTGCAGTTGTGTTTGGTGGTAATCATTTCTTAGTGTACCAGTTGGTATGCTTGGTGGATCTCTTTGGTTTGATGGGGGTTTGATGGGGTTGATTTTGTTGGCCTAGTTGGTGATCCAGGCGTTGAAATTCTTGACAGCCTCTTCGATGTTGTAAGTGGCATCTGGAAGGGAGGAGACAAGGATGTTGGTCCATTGATTTTCAGATATCTTTTTCCAGCTCTTCTGAGTTGCACTGTGCTGTTTGGTGGAGTTGTGCGGGGCTGGTGTGATGATGACGTGGACGATTGAGTAGTACAATCAGGTGAGCTTGGTGACATGGCTGTACCTAACTCTGGTGCTGGCTGTAAAAATGGGGTCAGGTGTGTGTCCAGAGATGTGTGTAGGGTCGGTGACTAGTTGGCACAAGGCAGAGGTTGTTCATGGTCTTGAGGAGATTGACTGTGTTAGCATTGTTGGAGTCGTCAATGTGAAAATTGAGGTCTCAGAGAAAGAGGAAGTTCTCAGTGTTGATGGCCAGTGGGGCGATGAAGTTGGGGATGGCATTGCAGAAGATGGGACGTGGTCATGGAGGTCTGTAGGCAAGGGTGCCTCTGTTGGTTGTCTTGCCATCTGTATTGAGTTGGAAGTTGAGGTGTTCCATGATTGGAGTGGTGTCGTCTGTGGCGGCAGTGCAGTGGAGGGATGCTTTGTGGATGATGGCTATTCCCCCTTTGTGTTTGTTGATGCAGCCCTGGTGTACTATTTTGTAGTTGGGTGTGGCTGAGGCGATGCTGGGTGTGTATGTCGGGTTAAGCCAAGTGTTGGAATGGAAGTAATCAGGGGTGAGAGAGGTGATGGTGTCCCAGTTCAGTGGCGTTATTGTGAGGCGATTGGGTGTTGATCAGGGGGCAGAGAAGTTGTCCTGGCTCAGTAGTGGTGGGCGTGGAGTAGTAGGGTGCAGATGCTCTGGTGTCACAGGAGAAGAGACAGTGACAGCTGGAGAATGGTCCTACTATTGAATGAGAAGATGTGCAGTTGCAGTTGTTGCGACGTCTGGGGTTCAAGGCTATCATCTCAGCACTGATGTAGCTGTGGGTGGGTGGAGATCAAGGGTTCCTGGCGCTGGGCATCCTCAAGGCACTGCTGGGGGTAGACTGGCTTGCCTTTTGCATGCCCGCAGCCGTACTGCAACCTCCATTAACTAGGTTCTTGGGAGAGGCTCTGGGCAGGGTCAGTGAGAGGCGGGAAACAAGAGGTAGAGCAATGCTAAAGGTGGGGAAAAAAGCAGCAGAGAGAGGCAATGTTAGTATGGGGAAAAACAAAAAATGTTACATATGTGGAGGAAAGCGAGCGTTAGATGAAAACATGAATGGGTAGAAAAACAAGGTTAAGCGGAGGAAGTAAAAAGCGAACGTTATGTGGGGAAAGAAACAGGAGGAAAAACAAGTTAAGGAGGGAGTTAAGGAGGTGAAAAAGTGGAGTTAAGAGGAGAAAAAATGAGTTAAGGAGGGGAAAAAGTGGGGTTAGGAAGAAAAACGAGTTAAAGAAGTGAAAAAGTGTGGTTAAGAGGAGGGCGGACACGTTGAGTATGAGGAAAAATGCAGTTAAGACGAGGGGAAAAATGAGGTTAAGAGGGTTAAAAATAAGGCTAAGAGGAGGAAAGATGTGGTTAGGAGGATAACGACGGTAGGTGAAGATGAAGGTTATCTGGGGGGAAACAAGGGTTCTGTGGAGGATGAGCAGTGGGACTAAAGTAAAATACAGTGGATCACAGTTCCAAGTAAAATACAGTGGATCACAGCTCAAGGCGGTTCAAGCAGTGGCGCTCGAGGGGAGCGTTCGAGCTGGCAGCAGCAGAGGGGAGCTGGCCTGGGGTTCTGTTGCAGGTGGCATACAGAAGCTGTATCTATGCCCCATCTATCGCTTCCTTTTTTATCCGTTAACATGTTGCACGCTGAGTCATCTAAACTCATCCATTTTAGAAAAGTGAAACTCTAATACCCATACATGTAAAGAGGAAAGTAGAACTACAAGTGAGACTCCAACGGATATACAAGCGTGTCCTTTGCAATATTCATTAAATCAGGGTTTGAGAAAGATACAAAATGGAGTAAGACAATGATAAATTCCCCAAAAGTGCAACCTTAAAGGGTGACTTGTGACAAGGGCCTCGTGGCATTGTTCCTATCCTATTAGCCCATGTATGCCTCATCTAGGCCTAAAGGGCCGCAGGTCAGTCTGAGCGGTTTGCTTGATAAGTCACAAGAGCCCTGCAGTGGCAACATGTTGACGGCCTTGGTGCTATACAAAACTAACTAAATCAGCAAAGCAGAGCGGGCTGCAAGCTGTCCTTATGCTGCATGTCATACATTAGCTACTCCTGACTCTCCAGCCAAGAACACCCTCAATACTGAGGCTTGTATTTCCACTTTTCGTGTGGTGAGTATGCACCCACTATGCACCATGTTGTTGTCAAAAAGCCAGTACAGGCTGCTGGGGAGGGGAGGTTACACTTGACACTGTGGTAGCTGGCAGACAAGTTCAGGCTGTCAGATTCTAGGAAAATACCTACTTCAGTCCCCAAACAATTGCTAGACTATATTTCATTGTAAGGTGGCCTGATCTACTGTCCAGTTGTGTGAGAGCTAGGAAAGAAGGTAGGGCAAATGTTAGCCTTTGGAATCAGTATCGTATGGTTCAAAATCCTGTTGAAGGCAATGCTCCCAAGGAGGCAACGGGTCATATGTGACAGATTCCTTTAGTCCTGCTTTTTAGCAAACCGATTGTTGTGTTCTGGGGCATGTAGTTCAGCCTAATCATAGAAAGTATTGCAAAAAAGGAGAATTAGCTAAAGGTGTCTCACATGACATTGACACGATTATTTCCCTGACTTGCATCTCAGTTTGATCTCTATCAACTAACTGGGTTGTAGACTTTTAGATGTAAGGAGTGTTATATTAGTCCCTAAACTGATAATTGGGTCCAGAGGACGTCTGAGATTTAATCTGTGTTTAGCCACATTGTGCGCATAGCTGACAACAAGGCCCATGTGGTATGTGACACCTTCAGCCAGTCGTGGCTTTTAAGCCTACAGCGCTTTCGTTCTGCGCCTTGTAATTTCACTGTTAACGTTTTATGTATAGGTAAAAAAATCCCAGCATGCAAAATACCCCTAGGCACACATCCACAAATGGATGAAGCATTTGTGAATGGCCTTACATACCATAGCAACTATTATTGTGAAACAATGCACACGTGCCTTTCCAGTGCCTTATTTCCACTATAGAGCTGCTTCAGTTTCACATGGGGCGAATTAAGCTGTTGCGGGTAAAAGTCCACATTTGTAAGCGCACAATCACCCGTAAGGGTCTCTAGGCGCTGGGGGGCCGTCGGGAAGATTAAGCGAGCTATTGCCCAGAGTCACATGGTGCTGGGCTGACCTGCCGCCGGAGCCGGGGATCGAACCGTGGTCCCCAGATTCCAGCATCAGTCGCCCTGGCCGCGGCGCCACACCTCTAGAGCAGCTGGTTCTAAGTCACACCTATCCCTTCTGGAATCCCTGCCTTTTTCATCCAATAGGACTTTGAAAGCTGGGTGAGAAAAGTGAAGCTATTTTAACCAGCATCAGCTGGTGCCAATCTTTTCACTGTTGCCCGCAGTCTTTTGCTCCCTCGCCGCGCCTCGCTGCTCCTTGCACTACAATCTCCAGGAGCAGAGACTCCCTTCGCAATCCCAGCGCTTCTCTCATGCAATTACTCCCAGCATGAGAGAAGCACTGGGATTGGGCGGAGCGTGCCGCTTAACGCTCCAGCAGGGACTGGGAGCCAATGCCCCTGAGCACTGATGATATCTCCCAGGAACAACCTGGAGATATCAAAGTGCGTGTGTCGGTTTGGCTGGCCGGCAACAGCCGGCGAAACCGACAAGCACACTTTCAGTGCCTGGTAGCACTCTCCCCCTGCTGCTGACGTTGAGTCATGGCCCCACCCCAGACTCGTGGACTAGAAGTGAAAAATAACGAGTCCCAGCATACGAAGTGACATTCGGTAAAGAGCCAGGACTGGCTTACCTTATATAAAATTGGAAACATAAATCTACGAATGTGAGGATGGGAAGGAAAATCTAAAGAAAGAGCCCCAGAACATGAAATATTGTTGATTTGAAACCTGCATTGGCTGAAGGTGTCACATATAATACGGGGGGCACTTGGCCTCTCTAGAAATATTAGTAAGTGACAATTGACCTCTCCAATATGCATGAATTCTCCTATCATAAGGTTTCCCATCCCTGAGGTTCAAAGTTAACATTGTCTTTTGAAATATAGAGCTTCAAACGAAAACACAAATTAACATGCCACTTTTTCAATTGGTAAAACAGAGGCTATCCTTCCCTTATGGAAGCTCTAGTATAGAGAGAGTGGCACTTTAAGACTATTTTCTGGTAAATTAAAACGTGACTTTGATGAGTAATTGAATTTTGGAGAGTCAGTTCGACAATCTGTGGTGTATCGCTATTTTGTAACTCAGTCTTGATCATACGAGTGATTGGCAGCTATCCCAGTATTCCATGCATTGTTTAGGTGCTGTCAGTGTCCTACCAGTAATGGCTGCTTGCACAGACTCTGGGTGGTTTGATAAATTCCCACTCACAGATGGTATGCAATACAGCTGGCTCTCAGTGTGGAGTAAGTTACAACCAGTGCTTAATTTGAGCCAGTGGTTTCCGGTGGTGGCACCCACACTTAATTGTCAACACTGGTGCTTGTGACACTCGGCTACAATGTGGCACTGTCTGGCTAATTTAGAAATAACCACAACAAAAGTTAAATATTTATTCAATAAAGATTAAAATGACTATTACCTGCCGCCCAAGCCATTCCTACAGCTTTGGGGGGCTGGAATAGTCTGTATTTTCACACTTGTAGGAGTGTGAGGGTTAGTAGTTGTGTTGTTACTATCATTGGCATCATAACAGGGGCAATGTGCAAGCTGCAGTGGGCTCATGAAGAGAGCCCTCGCACCTATTTTTTTTTTTACAAATTAACCCCTTTGCTGCGTTCGTCGGCCAACGGCCGTCGCGAGCACTACCTCCGTAGTGCTGCGCACGTCCCTTGGCCGACGTGGCCCCGCCCACTCCGCTAAACGGCCGCACCACAGCTGAATTGCTGCAGCGGTTAAGCGGTTAAAGCATTGGCTCCAGCAGCAAGAATTTGGATACCACAGCAAGAGCAGCAACTGAAACGAGAATGATTTGTTATGATTAGTTTCTTCGTTTGTAAATACATTAAGACAAACTATCTTGTACTAAAAAACAGAAAGCTTGCATCTCGTTATTATCAGAATAGAACAGAGCGCAGTTCCTGTTTTGCTGCACGACTTCACTCACCAGAGAGCATTTACAATCAGCACGAAATGAATGCCGACCCAAGCAAATGAAGAATAAAACACGCTTATTAAAAGTAGAACTATGCAGTCTCTTCTGCATCAGCACGACTCGTCTTCTGATTCTATCAACTTGATTTATTTAATAAGATTTATATAGGCTCCAGTGGATTTATATTTTCATTTTAGGAAAGGTTGAGAATTCTTCATTTGTGTGTTGGACTGGCGGTCCTACACACAACCGATTTATCTAGGCTCCAGTAGGTTTATGTTTTTATTTTAGGAAAGGCGGATGATTCTTCGTTTGTGTGTGGGATTGGCAGTCCAGTAGCATTCTTCTTGAAGTACATGATGCAGGTATAATAAAGTTACTCTTGAGCTTCATTACAAGATTGCCAACTATATACCCAGACTCCCCTTGTACTATTATACAGCCTTTAGCGCAGTTATTCCCCCGATAGGAGCTTGGGAAATAAATCGTGATTGGCCACCAGACAGTATGCAGAGAGAAGAATAGATTATTTCATGTTGTTTGTTGCTGATTGTCCATCTCCAGTCTCCAATAACAAATAAAGGCTAAGTCAGGCTCAGTGAAGGGTCATTCCACTGTATGGGGAAACCTTGCATGACAGGGAGTGAGCTAGGCTAGAGGTAACTCAACCCCACCTGCCTGATGTCATCAATAATGTCATTGGAGATGTCATCAATGATGTCATCGATGATGTCATTGAAGATATGAGTAATGTAATATATGAGGTCATAAGCAGTGTATGGTGGGGGCACACTTTATAGTTAGTTCTCTAACCTATAACTTTTGAATTTCAGTTGTTTTTCAATTTTAAAATGTTAATTCATATTTCATTTCAACACCTGACTATGTCACCTTAACATTTGTTTTTCCATTGAATTTCTGTTTCGTTTTAATTTCAGTTAATATCTTATTACTATACCAAACTGTAACATCATTTTAACCTTTGTTTTTTTCAGTGACTTTCTAAAGGTTTTCTTTTACATAAAGTAATATACTGTTTCCAGACCCATCTATAATGTCACTTGAAACTTTTTTTTGTTCCGGGAAAATCTAGTTTTTTTAAACATAAAGTAACACTAAAACTGGTGAATTTCAGTGGGGGGTTTTTTGTTTGAAATTGTAGCTTTTTAACTGACATTTTCACCTAACTCGAAAGCCACTTTAGCATTTGGAAAGTAAGATATTGTTACCAGACCTAACTACAACGTCACTTTAAGCTTCGGTTTTTTCCAGTGAATTTCTAGCTTTATTTTAAATGCAAAATAAAATATTACAAACATAACTAACTGTATGTAGTAGGCTCTTCACTATGTCAGAAGGTTTGATTATGGGAAGGGAGTACACTCTCAGTGAAGAGTTACACAGAGAGTGCAGCCTCTCTGTACTAGTAGCTTGGGTCTCTGGGGGGATTGGGTTCTATGCACAGTCTGCGCACTCAGCGCTGACTGTGCATAGTAGGGGTTTGCCCACCTAATAGCGCTTCTATGTCTGGAGTGAGTGGGGTCAATGTACAGTCTGCACATTGTGTGCCAACTGTGCCCAATAGGTGCTTGCCAACCTAATAGAGCTTGCATGTTTGAAGGGAGTGGGTTCTACTCACAGGCTGCACGCTGATCAAAAACTGTGTGTAGTGGGGGCTTGCCCACATAATGCAGCCTCATAATGTATTAGAAGTCCAATGGCTGTGCTTTAATTTTAATTTTTTTTTGGGGGGGGGTTCTCTCCCAATCTCACAGCACTTTCACTTGACTTCCACTAGACAACCAAGTTGAAATTTACATTTTCTTTTTTTATATCTGGATCCAAACTGAAATGGCGCGGTGAGCAAAAAAACAAGGGATTTAGGCCCAGATCTCTGACTGGAGTTGAGTGGTTGACTTTGTTCCTCATTTCGTCCATCAATTGTTCTTTTTTGCATTTCTCTCTCCAAATGGGACGGGTATGCCCAAACATGTTTAGAGAGGGTGAGAGGAAACGTGAGCCTGTACCACATTGTGGTAATGTGTGCACTCACCCAACCCTCTCAAAAACGAAAAAGTGTTCGGGACGCTGGGACAGTCCATTAAAAATCAGGACTGACCGGGCAAATCCGGGACGTCTGGCCACCCTATGATTGCCCTATAGGCCGATCCAGCCCTGGCGATGAGAGCTCTTTCTTGCAGTAATTTGGTTCAGGGTTCAGCTATTGGAGTGCTGAATTTGATGAGCAGCTTATTTAGCTTCACTCGCCTCCATATTTATGCTGATAAAGAAGCATTAATGCTCCTGCCACCTGGCTTTGGTGACTCGCGCGAGTGGCCCATCTCTCCTGAATGGACTGCATTAAGCCATTCAGTTTAATGCCTTTTTTCCAAGACAAGTTGGAGCCTGATCTGACTTGTGAATCACGTAACTCTCTAAAAAACCCCATAAAGATAGGAAGTGTGCGGCTGTAAAACATATCAGCGTTTTAGCACTCAGGGCCTTATTTATTAAAGTATTACGCCGCCGGTGCGTCTCTTTTAAAATGGGAAAAAGTGACGTACCAGTGGCGCAAGGCCTTCATAAATAAGTCCCTCAGTATTTTAATAGGCAGCGCGTGCTGATGATTCTGTAATTAGTTTGTAAAGTTCTTGCTTGACCCTGTACAGAGCTCTGCTACCTTTTGGCTAGGTTGACCCTATAGAATTAGTGCATGCCTACATATTTGCATACTGCTTGACCTCTCAATCCACTTTGCAAGAATGAATTGTGACCCAGATAGATTCCCAGGACCACACTATGGGCTTGATCTTAGTGATGGGGGTGGGTGTAACAAACTCTCACTGTGCCATCGCGCCTGCTTCCGACCCACCAGAGCATCCAAGTCACCCACCCTGCTCTGATAGACAGTGATCTGCTGTTAGCTCTCCCAATTGCATGGTGTGTGACCTGCGCAGTGACATGGATGTGCACCCTGTACCGTGACATGGATGTGTTTTCTAGTCATTGGCAATTTGTGGCATGCACACAGACATGTCTTCTTGACCCGCATAATTACATGGATATGAGACCTATTCAATAATATGGGTAAGTCTTAGTTTCTTATCTTGAATCCGTGTTCTGTACAATGGATGTGTGATCTGTATAGTCAGAATGATTTAATTCTTGCATTCACTTAACATAAGTCACATGCAATCGTTTAAACCACATACATTTTGTCCATAATGGATGCATATGTTTTACGGCAAAAAACATATCATTGCGTTAACAGTTGTATCACATTTGTTAAAATTCAACCACGACCATGCTCAGGTATCCGTTTCCTTCTTACCTAAGATAATCTCACATAATATAAAAAATAGCTCCTCATAAAAACACAATTCTCTAACCATAATGGTCTCTGTTTAATATTGCTTACTAGTCTGCATATCATGTGGCTTCGTTAGGTTATTCATTGCAAAAGACATATTGTGGACTTCCCAAGAACATACATGGGCATGGAGCCTGCCCATTGATGACCATTGGTTGGCTTCCCTGTCACACCCATTTGCCAGCTTATTATTCGTGTCCCAGCTTGTCAATGTTGTGTTTGTCCCTCCCATGGAGCATAAACTCTTTACCACCTCTTTTGATTACCTGGCTCCTATGCTTCTACTGCTTGCTTTACAAGCACTCATTTTACTTTTGAGTTCCATGAGAGTGTTTTCTAGCAGTTTTCCTTATGTTCTTCTCACCTCCTGCACTCCCTGTTGCTCTCTGTTGCCCATGTGCTTCTCCCAGCCCCTCCATTTTACATTGGCTCTCATGTACTTCCCGCTGTTACTTTCTCGCCTGTGTGCTTCTCCCCACCCATTCCTCTTTGCTCTCTCGCACATTGCTTGTCCTTCCCCACCCTTTGTGTTTCTACCCTCCACCCGCTCTCTCCTTCTCTCTCTCACCCGTTGCTTCTCCTTCCCACCACTCCTTCCATGTTGCCTCCATCTCCCGGACCATTGTTTGCCTCCACCTGGCCCGCATGTTGCTCCCCCTACCCGAGCTTCAGAAAAAACAAACAAAATGCTACCTATTATTTTACTGATTCCAACTGTGTAAATATAAAAAATATTTGAAGGCACCATTTTGTAGAGAAACCCATACATTGTGCGTGCACCTACAAAATGACACCACCACTGCATAATAGAACCTTTTTTTGGTTTGTTTTATTCAACCATGCTGCCCATCATTGGGGAGGCTGTACATCATGGCTACAAACTACTGGCAAAGCCAGTAGGCCCCGCATGCAAGACCTACTGGCTTTGCCAATGCTTGTTTTAGAATGAGATGCTCCAGGGGCTCAGATCTTCCCACGGACCTTCTGTATTAAAAATTAGTTTAAAACATTGGAGTTTAACGCGTGAGTGCTGGAGAAAATGTAAAATGTCCTCTTCATTCCCGAATTTTCAGTTACATAGGGCCGTACAGCTCCACTAGAGCCAAAGTAAAAATCCCAGGAAACTGCAATGTTCTGCTTAAGGGAAACAACCAGAGAGCTGATCTGCATAAGAGCGATTTCTGAAAACATGGAGAGCTTTTCGTTTACAAAATCCTCTTTGAGGCTATGGCTAAGAAGTGCATGTATATTTGTATTCTTTAATGCAGTCTGTGCGCCTTGAGATTATTTTTTTGCCAGTGCGAAACATAAGTGGTAATAGACCCGTTTGAGAGATGAATACAGTTATTGGGACCTTTGAAGTCAGGAAGCAGGACACAGCCTGGCCAGCCAGACAAGAAATGACCACATGACCGAGAGCCCCAGAGCAGGGATAGAGGCAAAAGTCAGCGCAGTGGGCACCCACAGAGGCAAGAGGCAGTCTCTAAAGAAAAGATGCTAGAGTGTGATGGCCCCATGAGTAGAAAGGGCCCTAGAAACAGATGCAAAGATGGAGACAACTGTGCTACTGCCTCTCACGTCGGTAGGAGACAGTGCTTCAAAAAAGATGGAGGGGCACGACTGGGGGGCATGAGCACAGATGGAGGCTAAGCACATTGTCCTGTGTAGACATATATGCAAAATTGGTGCCCTGAGTATAACTGCAGTCACGACAAAGTGCCTCCTGGGCAGAGATGGAGGCTAGGTACACTGCCCTAGGTAGACACTGTTGCAAGATTGGTCCCCCTGAGTAAAGTTAGGCTGGTGACATAGTGCTTCCTGAGCAGAAATGCAGGCTAGGCACATCGTCCTAGGTAGGCACTGAGGCAAGATTGGTCCCCCTGAGCAAATGTCGTCACTACACAGTGCCTCCTGAGCAGAGATGGAGGCCAGGTACACTGCCATAGGTAGGCACTAATGCAAGATTGGTCCCCTGAGCAAATGTAGTCAGAACATAGCGCCTTCTGAACAGAGATGGAGGCTAGGTACACTGCCCTAGGTAGGTACTGAAGCAAGATTGGTCACCCTGAGTAAAGGTAGGCTTGTGACATAGTGCTTCCTGCGTAGAAATGCAGGCTATGCATATCGCCCTAGGTAGGTGTTTATGCAAAATTGTTGCCCCTGAGTAAATGTAGTCACAACACAGCGCCTCCTGAGCAGAGATGGAGGCTAGACTAGTGCCCTTGGCAGAGATGGAGGCAGGATTGGTGCCCCTGAGCAGGGATGCAGTGCCCCTGAGTGTAGAGGTGTACAGTACACAGTACCAATGAGCCATATATGGAGGCACAACACTGCCCTAAGAAAAGATGGAGAAAGAACACGTCAGTAAGCAATGGTGAAAATATTAAGTATCCTTGTACACAGATGGTGGCAAGGCACAGTACCCTTTATCAGAGATGCGGAATGGGTGCACTGTGCCTGAGAGGAACTGATGGCAGTAACATGGGCTTTATGTAATGACAGGAGTGTACACAAATACAGGTAAGCCACAGTGCACGGAGAACCCCCACTTCTGATGAAGGTAGGGTGCACTGCCTCTGTGCATTGTTGGAGACAAGGGCCAGGGATCCTGGGCTGGAATGGAAGCAGGGTACAGTGCCCCTGAGTAGAGAAGCAGGCAGGATACAATACCCTCTAGCAAAGATGAAGGTACGAAGGACACAGTACCACCGCACTCGGAAGAAGTAACGAAACAGTGCATGGAGCAGAGACAGAAGAAGGGAATAGTACCATGGTCAAAGATGGATACAGAACACGCTGTAGGGGCAGAGCACCATGCTCCTGAGGTGAAACCAAGGGAACACTCAGATAGAGTAAGCACCGATCACAATATGATACATTGACCTTGGGAATAGATGTGCCCCAAACTGAAAGGGTGGTAGGACACTTAATTCATCTAGCAGACATGAATGCAGGGCACGGAGCCCCCGAGGGAAGAACATTTTGCCCCTGAACCAATGAGTGGAACTAGATGGAGGATATAGGATTCCCATATGGGAAACAGGTCACAGTGGCCCTTTATCAGAGATAACGGATAGATGCTGCGCACCTCAACAAATATAGAGGCAAGACACAGTATTCCCACTCACAAATGGAGGAAGCACAAATGGACCAAGCAGAGATGGTCAAACAGGATAGAACTTATGAGGAGAGCAGAGACAGTGTCTGGCCTGGTCACTGAAAGTATCTGATGTGAGGCCCAAAGAGCTTATAAACACAGGGAGCTATTCACAAAGGCATATTTACACGAGGAAATCTACCCACTGTAAATTTACTCTTACACTTTGTAGTAACTTTAAACTTTTTGCTATTCACTATTTCCGCATGTAAAGTTACTACAATGTGTACACTTTGGTGCCCCCCCGAAGCAGGGGGTATAGCCTGAGAATACATCAAATATGACGGTAAAATCCCACTTTCAGTAACTGTGACCATAACTGCGACAGTATTTTACTTTCTGCATACTTGGCGCAGACCTCCACAATCAGGGCATAGATCTTCCTCTGGTAAAGTATAGGGAAATTTATATAAGTTTATAAAAGTTAAAAAAATAGTAAAAATATTTTTAAGTTAAATGCTAATGTAAATTTATTTTGCTATATTTATTGTTGAACACATGTAAAAAAAAATGCTGCAGTCTTATTAACGTAATTTTGAACTAAACATGTAACTAATTGAGGTATATTATTTAAAATAATTTTTTTAAGGTTTATTTAAAATAATCCCACCTCAGTAAATTTTGTACATTTATAATATATTAATGTAATAATTTTTTTTTATTAAAGTTACCGAATTTTACATTCAAAATGGATATTAACATATTTTATAATAAAATAATATTTGATATTATTAATATTTTTTAGCATTAGATTACATTTATATATTTTTAAAAAATCAAAAATAATTAAGTTATTTTAACATTATTTCCTTTGTGGTTTTATTATATGTTATTACTTATTGTCTATAGGAGGTTGTAGCAGTACCAGTGGTTGGCCATGTGTGGTGCTGGATTTACTCCAGGCCTGAGCTAGAGTACTTATTCTACAGTTTAGGGTAATTTTTGGCTGTAGTAACTATAGAAGTGCAGTTTGTGGATGCCAATGGCCCTAGTCCTTTAGGAGTGGGTGCATGTCCCTCCTTGGCTCTCCCTTAACCTTTCCATAGTCCTCCCTAACCCCCTCCCATTTTATTGTAAGTATTGGACATTTTCTAACCACGCCCCCTTCTCCCTCCCACATGTTCCTCTAAAACTTGGAAGTCACTGTGCGGAAATCTCCACAGTCAGGCAGGAGATCTCCTCACAGAAAAGATTGGAGAGGCGGGACGTAGACCTCCACATGTAGATTTGTGAATCACATTTTGTAGTATGTGAGTAGTGCTAGTGTAGTACTGCTAAACGTACTACAAAATACGGTTTGTGAATGGAACTTGAACAAAAAAATTATATAAACCTACACTTCACCCAGTACTTAGCACTACTGATGAAAGTATAATAATACGTAAATTTGCTAGGACGTTCTCTTACAGGTACTGGAGCAGAGAGTCAGAGACCCAAAAACCAAGCAGAGCTTCAGCCTTTTTACAGAGGTATGTTCACTAATATTGCAGTTGTTCCCGCAGTACTTACCTGTGGTATTCATCGTCTCTTCTCAGCTCCCAGTGATCTGTGGGTCAAGCCAAACAAATAATGGAAAAAAATTCTTAATTCCAGATCAGTGAAATTGCTCAGGAAGACGCTGTCTGTTCTCTTCTGTAATTCCCCTGCCCTCATCTTTACATGTCACCTGCTTCTTCTGCCATCAACCCCGTGGATAGCAAGCGGAATCCAGAGACTCTGCAAATTGACATTCCCTCTGCAATCAAAGCTGGCATGATTACTCACATTTCTGCTTGGCTGTTTGATGAAATGGCATGTTTGCTGCTATCCTCCTAAATTATCTCTGATGCCTCATCTATCAAATTATCAGCACACTGATCAGTAGGCAGTCTGGATGCTGTGGTCAGAATGAGCTCTGGGGCTCTGATGGTGCTTCTTCATCCATCAGTATGAGACACAGCGCACGGCCACCGCCATCTCTATCTCTGATAGGAACGTCAGCTCTTTGCTGCAGGTGTGAAGCACACCAAGGACCTACAGCATCCTAAATAAGATGTCAGGATGTTCATCTGCAGCTTCAGTCTGGCAAAGATCTGTTGCAAATAAGAAGTGGCATAGTCAATTGATCTGGCGTTGGAAAGGCCGCAATTATTTTATTTACAAAAAAACATACGCAGTAGGGATTTAAAGCTAAAAAGTTATGAAACGTAAAATTGCTGCATTTACAATGTTTGCAAATGTTTACTGAAAATAAAATGTAAAAAAAATGGAGTGCAAATATACATTTATAAAAATATGAAGAGAAGGCCGCATTGAACAGAGATTCACCAACAAGCCACGACGCTAATACGGACTACTTTTAAAGTGGATTTGCACATGTGCACAAGCCGAATGGTATAATTTACTAATTCACAGTGATGAGAGCCAGTGGCTGAAGTGGGCTGACTCATTGCTCCATGTTGCATACTCTGAGTGGGCCAAAGTGAAATGCAATGAAATTTGAGAGAATTAGTCGAGGAATATGGCTTCCTAAAAGTCAGAGGAGTGTGTGTGTGCATGTGTGTGCACACAGATGCGTTGAGTGTAATATGCTATTTATTACCATTGTTGAGTGTGGGGGGTAGTCATGACTCACCAAAAGTGAAGCCTCAAGTGAGTCATTATGTCCTTTTCCTCCCTAAACATCGGTTAAAAAATCATATTATAATCAGCACATCTGCATATATGGTTTGTGCCGTAGTAATTTTTCATGTGTACTTATTTTGACAAAAAATCTTTAGCGAAAATCAGGATGCAAAGGGTTAAATGTGTGTGGTATAGTAAAATCACATTGAAGATACATAGGGCCTGGTGTACGGAATTTCCTTTTGCAAAAAGTGGTAGCAGATTGTTCACTGGCTTTTAGAAATGGAAAATAATTTTGCAAATCAACATATATACTGAAACGTTGGGTCACACAATTCTGAATCATGGTGAGCCTCCATCGGACCTACCTCATCAATATCCATGATGCAGATCACAAATTGCGGCTCACTATGATTGGATGCCCTTAGAATGACAGGTGCTTTCTGGGGCCAGCAGACCACTGTGTCTGTGATCGCATTTTTATAAAATAAACATTTTTTATTAAATGCCCCCAATTTTTCTTAAAGGAAACAGCACTGCATTTAAAAAGAAAACATTTTAAAAAACATTTGTTTGAGAGTTGGCTGTGATCTCCTGGCATCTTTGGCATGTTTCCCCCCGTCATTTTTGCTTCTGACCTCCTGTTTTTGACTGTGTGCTGCATTTCGTTTTTGCTGGTTTTTTTTAACTCTGGGCACTTTACAACTTCTGATCAGTGCTAAATTGCAAGTACTCCCTTTGTAAATTATGATTATGATTGGTTATCCATGATTGGTATATTTGATGTACTGGTAATCACTAGTAAAGTGCACCAGGTGTACCCAGGACCTGTAAATCAAGTGCTACTAGTGGGACTGCAGCACTGATTGTGCCACCCAAATTAGGAGCCCTGCAACCATGTCTCTGACCTGCCACTGTAGTTTGTAATTGCCATGTCGACCTGGCAAGGGCCCCCACTTGCCAGGCCCAAGTCTTCCCTTTTATTACATGTAAGGCACCCCTAAGGTAGTCCCAAGGTAGTCTCCTTTAGCTGGGTGCAGTGTATTTGAAAGGTAGGACATGTGCTGGGGTGTTTTACCTGTCCTGATAGTGAAATACTGCTCATTTCGTTTTTCACTTTTGCAAGGTCTAGCTCTCCCATAAGTTATCATTGAAGCTGCCTTGTAGCATCTTACATGTGTAGCTTTCAATTGGGAAGAGATCGAGGTTTGGAGTTTGTGGACACTGAACTTATAATTTAAGAACACATATTTTTGTGAAGTTGGTTTTAAATGCGTGTTTGAAAATGCCACTTTTAGAAAGTGGGCATGTTCTTGCTTTACCATTCTGTGCCTCAGTCTGTCTGTAGAATCCACATCTGATTCAGACTGACAGTTGGGCTGTGTGCATTCACCCTAGACAGTCACACAAAGGGAGCTGAGGTGTGCCCCGCATATCCCTGAGGGCCCCTTACCAGGCTCATGGGTCTGCCTGAGCTAGAGTGGTGGGAGGAGTTGTCGCTGACACCTGAATAGGGGTGTTCCTGTCCTCAAATAAAGCTGTCTCCATGCCCCCTTTAGTGTGTCAGGTCAGGGAAATGCTGGCATGTGCGCTAAAAAGACTTTCCTTTGAGACTTTCATACTTCAAAGGCAGAAACTGGGGTAAGTACTGGAGCTGTGACACCGTGACTTCAGAACATTCTGGACTGAAAGGAGATACTGCCAAGAAGAAGAGCTGGAGAAGCTGTAGGAGAAAACTTCCACTCTGCTTGTTGCTGTGGTGTGCTGGCCTACTGCTTGCTGCTCCTGTCTTGGATAGTGAAAGGACTGGACTTTGCTTTGTGTATCCTACTTGCCATGGTTATCCAAGGGCTTGTTTGTGCTCGCCTCCTGTTAAGAAGTCTCAGGGGCATTAAAGACTTCATCTGCAGCCCCTGAGCTCCTCTGCTGGTAGTTCTGACCTGTCAAGTGGTGCCAATTCCAGTTATGGGCTATTGGAGGTGGCTTTGCCGCAATGAACTGAAGAAAATCTTGTTTTCAATGCCATGCTGTAGAAAAACCAATGCATCTCTGGGGATAAAGAATTGATTACATGCTTGTCGTACAGCCAGAAGATCACCACAGCCCGAGTCCTGAGCTCTGTGTCACAATGTCCATTGCACCTGCTCTGACTGCAATGTAGGACCTGCTGTGCGGCTTAAAAAAATCACACATCACCTGTTCGTTTCCTGAAAATTAAGGTAGTGCCTGTTTTGCCACCGCATTGACCCAGCATATCCAGATTGTCGATGCATTATACTTGTCCCCTAAGTTCTTCATCATTGTTTGCCAGCAGTAAGGAACTGAGGCCACATGTCTGTAAACCGATGCGTTACCTCCCCTCACAGTAAGGAACTGATGCATCACCTCCCCTGTGCTGCAGTGAAGAACCAACCAATCACCTCCCTTGGGAGTGAGGTACAGTCTAATCGCTCTGCTTTTCTAGAGCCTAACCTCCCCTGTGCCTGTTTTCGTCTTTGATTTTGAAGCATCCCAGGTACTTTGTGAAAAAAAGTGATGCATCAATGGTTTACTGTGGACTGAATTATATTAAATCTTTTTAAAAGTGATATCTGGATTTTGGTATGTTGGATGTTTGCCAGTTTGGTCTTGTTTTACTCAGATAAATATTGGTTATTTTTCTAAACTGGTCTGGTCTCATAAACACACTGTTATTGTGTGTTTATGTACAAACGCTTTACACATTGCCTCTGAGATAAGCCTGACTGCTCTGCTAAAGCTACCAAGGGGGTGAGCAGGAGTTATCTTACCTTACAATGACTAGAATAAGGGTCGCTACTTGGAGTTGGTGCAACCAACTGCCAACTAGAGACCCCATTTCTAACACATACTGTTTACATATTATTTACGTATTATTTTGTAGAACCAACAATGACTGTATTATTGGACCCAGATAAAGATTCCATGCCAGAGAAACATTCTGCATCAGATAAATTCTGCCTTATAGGCTAAATGTGACAATATATCTAACTTTGCCTACACCAGATGTCGGGAAATCCTTATTTTCTGAAACAGAAATTTACCTTATTTGTGTTATTTTATATAAGATGAAAAAAATGTCCAGAAAACCAGTCAATATTAGTGGAAGCATACATGGGCAGGGACTTGTCCCAGCAATGTGAGGAATTTTGAGTTCTATATTGCCATGCAAGAACGCTTATCATAAAGGAGCAGCACAGGATAATGCATGCAAGGTAATCTCGATGAAGAACGATAAATAAGATCTATAGGTAAGGCTTCCATGGAGTTTGTTTGGTATTGTGGCAATGGCGAAAATGGCAGGTTGTACAACATTGTGAGTTGATCCTCTTACAAGGCATCAATCCACACTTTCTTAAGAAAGAATTAGGCCTGGCTGATATTCATACATCTGGCTTGGATTTGTACCAAGGCACTGGGAAATAACAAAATACCCAGTTCTTACTTGAACATGCTCTGGGAACAAGGTAAATACATCGATTGCCAACTTCTCGCATAGTACCATGTTACTAATCAAGCAGCAAAAATAGCAAAATATCAAAAAAGTAGAACAAACAAATGACATTGACCCTCAGTCATACATCGTTAGGAGTACTAAATAAACATTAGCACCAATGTCCAATGCTCTCCCAAGCACAAGCTTTACAGCTAATTCACATGGCAGGTGTATAACAGATGAGCATGAACACTGCAGTTTTTACAGATAATTCTAAATCTCAAAGTATGTAAACCTTTAAATGAAATCCGTGATTCTAAACTTAAGTTTAGTTAAAAACGCTATTTTGCAATGCAATGACTCACAAAATAGCGTTTGCAACTCTCGGTTTTAGGAAGGGGCATCCCTTCCCAATAGCGAGTCACAATGGAATGTACCATTGTTTTGTGACCGCATTTGTTGCCGCAAAACACTCAGTTTACCACCTACTTCAAGTAGGTGGTAAGCCCCTCGCAAGCAGGAAAGGGTCCCCAGGGGACTCCTTCCCCTTTGTGAATGGATGCAAAAATATTTTTAAGAACACCCAGGGACCACTGTCTGCTGTTAAAAAATTAACTAGAAACGTTTCATTTTCTTTTTTAATTAAATGCATCCCATTTTCCTATAAAGAAAAGAGGCTTCATTTAAAGAAATAGAAACTGCTTTATTTAAAAAGCAGTCACAGACATGGTGGTCTGCTGACCCCAGCAGGCCACCATCCCTGGGAGTGCTAGCCATTCCTAATGGGGTCGCAAATTGCACCGCCTCATGAATATTAATGAGGCATGCAATTTGCGATCCCATTAGGAATTGCAAACAGTGTCTGAGACACTGTTGTACATTCTAATTTGCGAGTCGCAAATTGTGAGTCGCAAATCGATAACATTTGCGACTCGCACATTTGTATGGTCATACATCAGGTCCATCCTCCTTTGGTGACAGAAGGAGGTTCTAGTGCACCTACAAGTCTCTACCCTGGCAGGCTAGCCTTCATGCTAACCTCTCCAGTGAACATATCTGTTTTACTCTTCCGGGTTCAGCCCAAGTTCTGGCTTGCGGCCCTGGTCCCTGTATGAACACTCCTGGTTCCAGGCGTTCAGTCACTCCTGATTCCTGAATTTTGGCAGCATAGTCTTTTGTGAGTGATGTTCACCCAAGGAAAGTTTGCAGGATATCATTGCCAAAACTGTTTTAAATGCGTGGCTCTCTTGTGATGCCAACGAAAATCTCCAACTCCATGGAGGACCTCTCAAACTTCATCAGCATCTTCACCTTAACATCATGAATAACCTTGCTCCCCTCCCACAAAATACATTAGGTACAAATCCTCTCACCTTTAGCAGACCAATGAACTAAGCACCAGCAAAAACGATACAAGAAAACTAAAGAAAGGAGAAACAGCTGCACTATAAGTTCTAAAGAAACGCAAAGAAAAAGCACGAGACCTGTTACTACTTACTAAAGCAAATTACTACAAAAACAGATTACTGAAACTGCGAACCACTCCTAAGCTATTTTCCTAACAGACATTGTACAATCCCATCATACAAACCACAACTGTTAGCCCAACTTTCTTTGCAACTACATTGTGATTTCTCAGAGAAAACACAAAAGATCCACAAATAGTTCGAAATATTGAAATCCTTACCTCAACTTCAAGCAGTTAATTAACCCTGCATAGATGGACATGAAGCAGCTAGAAATGCAAGAACTAATCTAATCACAATTCCAATGAACCCCATATCTAATAAAGATGATATATTACCTGGAACACTAATATAATACTGTGCCTTAGAAATCATACTAATAATTCCAAAGATCATTAACACCTCACTAGAAGAGGGCATCTTTCTGTCCCCACTAAAATCTGGCTAGATCTCTCCACTATGTTGAAAAAAACCTAACCTTGACCCTTGTGACTTACAGATGCTAAGGCTGATTTCCAAAATCCTTTTCCTTGTGCACAAGACCCAGAATGTAGTTTCTATTCAACTTCTGTACCACATCTCCAATAATGACCTACTAAATACTATTCAATCTGACGTCTGCCCAAATGTAGCACTAGAATTATGGTACTACAAATATTAGATGGCATTCCACATATTCAGGATGAAGATGATACTTGTCTTCTTGTGGTATTTGACCTGTTGCCAGCAAGCACCACATTTGACCACAGCACTTAACTTGATAGCATCTCTCCCAGGTTGTAGATAAAAGGCAAAGTCTTACATTGATTTCAATCTTTCATTAAATCAAGATCCCTCTTATGGTTCATCAGAAATGCCTACAAACTGTGGCCCGCATCAATATTTAATAATCTTGGCATATTTTCTCCACCTACACTTGGAACCGTAAGACCACAATGTGAGAGAATGACATCATAATTCATCAATACACTGGTGATACACAGCTGTATCTCAGTTTCTTCCCCCTCAAACATTTCATGCCTGAAGAAATTCCTTAAAAAAAAAAAACTTGATGAGTTCATTGTCCCTTAAATTTAACCCAATAAAAAGGAATTTCTCCTAATCTCCACCAATAACTCTCTATTTCCGTACAGAATGTCTGGAACCGCGTATTAAGCTCGAGAACTCACCATTCAAAGCACCATTTGCCAAAACTTTAGGCTTAATCTTTAATCAGAACCAAACTATAATCCAACATATATCTACATTTACAAAATAGCCTCCCTCCAACTACATTTCCTTAGAAATCCTAAATCTTTAATCCTTCCCTCAGACTTTAGAGCAACATTACATGTATTAGTGCTTTCTCATTTGTATATTGGAGATGCATTGCTAGCCAACCTCCTCAACCCCATGCTGTCTCTCCTCAGGATACCCTTCATGCTGCGGCTCGACTCTTCACACATCCCAAAGAAACTTCACTCACTACCTCTTAAAGTAATATTCACATTCAAGATCAATTTTATCACATACATTTAACACAGTGGCTTACCCAGGATCTTGATGGGTGAGCTACAAACTGCAGGCCGTGAAAGATGCTACGAAAGCAGGAGGTCACACCTACTCTTGGAAGTTACAAAAGTAAATAGAAACCCCAATCAAGCATCCTGCCACCTGGTACTGAGACTATGGAGCAACATCAGACTCACTAACAATTTATTGTTAATCCTGCAAATTGTTACTTGTAAAATCTTTGCAATTTTGTTTACTCATCCCACTATAGCCTGCCCAAGAGGCGACATCTGCACTCTATAAGTATTAGTGAGAATTAAATAAATAATGAAGTAGGAGCCTTCAAATGTTTGACGAAGAAGAAAACCACAGTCACAGCAGAGGAAACTAAAAGAAAGCTGACACAGTACAATATTGGGAGAACCCACTAGAACAAGACATAAGGACAGGCCTGTTTAAGAGGGGAGGAGACAGAGTGGTTATTTTTCCCCAAGCCCCAAGCTTTCTCGGGTGCCACAGATTTATTCACAATTTTTAAAACCAAAGATGCTTTCGTTATTAAAGACGAGGCACATTTTGACTCTAGTTGACGCCAGATGCTGATGTGTAATGTTTTCCCTTTCCTTATAGGACATAATAATGTAGACTATTAAAAGGAATGTTAAGAATCATCATTTTGCAAAAGCATGCATCAGACACCACCCTCGTCCTCCCTAAAGCCAAAAAGCCAAAAAAGAACGCTTTCGAAGCACTTATTTTGAAAGATGCTTCCAAAACCATCCACAAAATGGAAGCAACATCTGCCCGAGTACCCGGAGGCGAGGAAGTATTTGAAAACGTGTAAGACAAATATCCTGAACAGTTGTGCTGCCTGCTGTTGTTGGGGTAGGGTTTGTGCAGTGTATTTACTTTAGATTTGTTAGCGTGAGGCAAAATGTTGCAGTCACCGGGGTTGGGAATCAGTACACATCAGCAATGGCTTTCGTGAGCAGGTGGCTGGAATTAAGCACAGTGAGTTTCACCGCCTGGGGTTTTAGAGGCTCAGGAGCTAAAGAGTCTGAAAACAAGATGAGTGCCAAGAAAATGGCCGTGTGGTTCGAGAGCAGAGCAATGCATAGAGCGATCCGATCAGAGGATATAACTGGGCCACCGAAGGTTAACATCACTCTTGGGGAAGCCCGAGCCTGATACAATAAAAAGGTGGACTCCAGACTCCTGGGCAAGATTCGGATATTACCAACAAAAACGAATCTATAGGTGCAAAAAGCACAGGAGGTCAATGTTTCTTTTTAGCCCCTTTTCAGCATTCTACCTTCGGAAAAATCAAAAAGGCTCCCGAAATATGAGCCAGAAAGTGGAAGCATTTGATTGACTGTATTGTGTTTAAATTAAGACTTTCAGATTTTTTGCTTCAAACACAGGACCTTAACAGGATGTCGGTTGGAAACCCTTCCGACCGACATGGAAGGTTTACATTTCGACCGCCGAATTACAATGTTGGTGGTTGGAGTGTAAACCGGCCGGGGAAACCGACTTGGTTCCAACGGGCTCAAGGATCCCGTCGGTTAGTCAGAAACTGCTCATAATAATCCCATAAGGACGGCGTTTCTGCTGTCCGGATTATGATGTCAGTTTCCGACAGCCTGTCCATGTCTGCCTTTCTAACAAGGAAAGGCTGTCGGAAAGCAACTTTGGGCCCCTTTCCCCCTTTGCCCTCCGGTTGTGGCCCTGGGTGGCACCTATGCTGCCCCCCTGAAAATCCCTGCACCTGGTGGTAGGCATCATGAGGTGCCTGCCACCAGGTGCAGGGATTTACACAAACTCCCATTTCTTTATGCCAGAGCTGCTGACTTTGGAGCTGGGGAACCAGGTTCGAGTCTTGGAGTGGGCTCAACATCCTGTGACTCTGAGCAAATCACGTAATCGCCCTGTTTCTACAAAAGATGAATGTGTCCTTAACTGGTGCTCATGAAAAGTGCTCAAATATCTTTGGGTAGAGTTTGCACTATAAGCGCTGGTGTTGAAATTAAGTGCCGGTGCCGAGCACCGGAAACAACCAGTTCAAATTAAGCACTGGTCTGTGTACACATTAATGGGCAGCTCTTACTTCATGCTAGAGAAAACAAATATATAAAATTTGTGCTAAAATTGAAGATTACAAGCAAGAGCACTTATGGAGCAGTGCCTGAAAGTTCTGGGATGGACAGGAGCGAGGTGATGATGCACCAAAGCACGCACCTGGTCAGTAGGTCCATCTGGTCTTATGGCAAGTAGACCATCGTAATAAGAACTGCGGCAGTGTGCAAGATACGGAGACCAGCTTGTTGTAAAATTGCAGTGTTTGCAGTGGTGTAGTGGAGGGGCGGCGTTCCGCCCCAGGCGGCACAAGTTTTGAGGGTGGCAGCCTAAGGCCTAGTTACGCCACTGAGTGTTTGATCAGAATTCACACGCACCATAAGTAGCTCGTGAAGCCAACTGTCAGGTTACGAGAAGTATTCAGTGTGAGAAAAATACATCCGACACAGTAAACATATTGATTGGGGGCTTTTGATAGCAGGGTAGGACTGACTGACAGGGCTGTCTGGCAGTGCCCAAAGGGCTAGCCTCTCAGGTCAGTGTGTGGGCCGGTTTCTTTGCTGTTTGTAGGCCTGTTTTATTGTTTAGTGGGCTGGTTTTTATTGTTGAATTAACTGATATTGCCACAAACATTGCCTGCCTCAAGCACAAATGCATGCAATCTCCAATACCTTGTAAATCTCATATACAGCATGTCGAGGCAGGTTCATAACTGCCTCTATTTTCAAATGTGGGCTAGTTTTTAGCTATCTGATTCGCTAATGGAGACTGTAGGAAAGTAGGATCTGCTTACTATGGTTACCCCTACTTTTTGCTGGTGTTTCACTGTTTTTTTACTTTAGTCTGGCTGGGGCCCTGCTATCCTGACCCCAACCTAGCTGCTTCCTCTCTAAATTGATTGCATGTACTTTAGGTACACTCCAGATTGGTTACTGGGTTACCCTTGTGAGTCCCTAGTATATGGTACCTTAGGTACCAAGGGCATAGGTACCCCAGAGGCCTACCAGGGGCTGAAGCATGTATTATGCCACCCCTGGGAAGCCTTCCAAAATGTCACCACAGGTCTGCTACTGCAGCCTCGGTAAGGTAGTGCATGTACCCCTTACTAGAATATAGGTTACCTATAGCTACCTTTAATCACTGACACATATAAACCTATAAGTCACTCCTATGGCAGGCCTTATCAATCCTGAGGGCAGAGTGCTTGGTTTTGTGTGAGAGGGTGCCCATGCATGAGCAGGACCCCTCTGCAGCTTTCGGAATCTATTCTCTGAGGCTGTTCTGTGGTGCAGCCTTACCATATACTCTTAAGTGCATTATAACCTCGCGGTAAATGCTAACTTTGGAATGGCTGCATGGAAACATGTCATGTTTGGTGTCAAACACTTTGGAAACCAACCCCCCGCCAGTCCTGGCGGTGGGGGTAGAATTCCACCCTTCTAGAGGGAGAAACCATGTACACACTAACCTAACCTGTAATAGTTTAAAAGAGCCCCAGCATCACAAAATGGATGCTGCAGCCACAGACACGAGTCTGACCTCCTGCTCTGGCGCAAAACTGGACAAAGCAAAAGGGGTGTAACCACCCCTCTCCCCAGACCCTCCCATAGGTGGGTCCCCAGAGTATGTCCAACCCCCTAACTTAGTATAAGTATGGGACCCCAGTCTTTAGGACTTCATATTACACCTGGACGAAACTCTGCAACATATATCCTGGAACTTCGACATTCTATTTCCACTAGAAGACAGAAGAATCTCCCTTGGGGTCAAGTAGTGACTCCCCTGTTCAAACAGGCACCAAGAAGCATCTTCCCAGTCTGCATTTCCAAAGCTCCAGTTGTATCCTGCCAGATTTGTGACTCAGGACACAGACTTCCAGACTTCTCAGAGGCCGACACAAGATCCCAGCAAAGCTGAGACCCACAGCTCTCCAGAGTGACGTGAACCGGAACTCCTGGACACAGTGCACATTTGCAAGTTCATTAACTTCCTGAGCTTTTCTGAAGTTGTGCATTGGGCTACTTATAGTCCAAGCCCCGAGCATCATTTGCACCGAAAGTTGTGGGCCTACACTCCACAAGTGTTCCCTGGGCCCGCTTCTAGCATTTCCGCTTGAGGCTCCTTCGCGATCCCTGGTCTGTCAACTGGTGGCTTCCCATGAAGGTAACTCTCTGGCTTTTTGGGTTTTCCTGGATGCTCTAGATGTGCCCTGATTATCCACCAAGTGGTGAGTCCCTCAGGCCTTGCTGGTATGCACCAAAGCCAATCTTTGCTTTCTGAGTGGGTTGCTGTTTCCAAGGCTTGTTGGGTCCAATCCAAATACCGACACCGCAGCACTCGACATCCTTTATCGGACAGCTCAAATCCAGCTCCTGGTCATCGTCAACGCTTGCTGGTCCTCGTGGATGAAGAGTCAGGCTTCACCTTCTGCACCTGAAATCACCAACATCGGTGGTCATCTTCTTATTGCCTCCCTGGTCACTGGCAAGTGACTCAGACTCTGTCCCCTCTGCTTTCAGTTTCTTCACATCTCTGATCCACCCTTGGATCCACCCGGACACTTTCCACTTGGACGCCAGCAGCATTTTGCAGCAGCTCTGCATTGAAATCGACGACAAAACCCGACACGAAAAGACACCTATGCACCCGGCTTCCCTGGGTGAGGTAACTTGAGTACTCCAGTGCTTCTGTGGGTGTTGACTCTAGAACCTCCTAGTTCTAAAGGGGTTTGCTCCAAGTCCTCTTCTAAGTGTCCTTAATCTTTAAAATTCCAACCGCGACTTTCCCCATAGAAGGTAATGGTGATTTGCGGCTGTGTTTAGACACTGCAAGCGTCCCCCGTGGGTCCCCTTTGTCACTACCTTGGGTGGTTCCTGGTGGCCCCAGCGGTTCTAAAGGCTCTACGCCTTGTATCTATGTCAGTCGTGGCTCTAATACCACATTCTTAGTGTATGCTTTGGTACGCCCCTAGGGCTCAACATATATTTGTGCTAATTTACTGTGTGCAAAATAAGTTTACTGAATGTACATTTGCCTCTAGCCTCATAAAGAGACTAAAGGGATGTGTTTAGAATAAATACATACATTTTTTATATATACCTGGTGTGGTTCTCCTTTCATTTGGTCATTCATGAGATTATAGACTGGTAAAACAAGCTGCTTTACAGTCCTTCAAGACCTAACCTGAAGGCTGCTCCCCACAGCTACCACTAGGATAGCTTTCTATATAGGTTGTCTTTAAACATACCATCAATAAGGGTTGTTTGGACTGGTGCAAGGTGCCCACTAGAATAGTGGACAGCATATGCCAGGCCAACTTCTCACAGAGACCACTTTTATGTTGGCGCCCGACCTTGTTTCCCACTAGTTTAGGAAGGCAGGTGTGTTTAAAGCAAGTCCCCAATGGTTATGTAATTGCTTGCAATGACAAACTCAAGGGGACTGGGGATGAGGGAGGCTTGTGTGATAATCGCCGAGTGGTTACGAGACTGAAGTTTAAAACCATAGGTTGGAAGATGAAGGCCTTGAGGTGCTGGCTATCTTACTTCATACCTGCCAACTTGAAGAGAAATCTCACTGTCTGCGGAAGGTGCGGGCCTTGAAGCTGGCGGGCCTCATGCAGAGAAGTACCTACTAGGCACTTTTACACCCTGGTGCCAATGTCCTGGGGTGTTTTCATACCCCTTAATGGACGTGGGCAGTTCAAAGCCTCGGAAGACGAGCTTGACAGTGGTTTTGAGCTTGTTTTCCCTGCCACTGTGTGATTTCAGCTCCGCACCGGGAGACCGTGTGAGGGGAGCCGAGTTCGTGTGTCATACGGTGGCACTGTGTGAGTTGGAAGGTATGTTACTTCCGATCTCTTAAACTAAACAATACAGATTATATCTTGCTTCTGCCTGCCTTGACTTAATATGTTGTTTATGGGGTCCCCTTACTTACATTTTTTAAACAGGACTAGGTTGTGGATGTCTTGTTCAAAGGTTCAGAATAACCATTAATCTTCTAATCTGGTTGCAGGCCTATTCCTGGTGTAGTGTCATCAAATCATTTAAGGGGCGCACAGTAGATTATTTTTTTTAATATTTGTTTTATTTGTTTAATTGTAATAATACATTCTTTAGTGAATGTCTCCTTAGCCTGGACAGTACATTCAATTCAAAATAACATTAGTAATCAATTTTGTAAAGAAAATCTAACATATCTAATATTATCATAGATCTTTAATTACATTCACCTAGCACACAAATTTACTATAAACCCGAATTTTCATCCGTTGTACAGCGCGTTCCATATCAGCTCATAAGGTCCTAATTACCACCTAATAGATATCGAAGACATCATTTAAAATGTTAAAAGTACACTTCAATGGAATAAACCACTTACTTATGCATACAATCGTTAAAAATTAACCAAACCTCTCCCTAATCCCATCGTTTTCATTTCAAACATAGCTTTTGAGGCTTCCAATGTGGTGCACGCTCCTATCCATCTTAGGCTGTGCCTGAGTAGGTCTTTACTTACATTGAGCCGGAGCCAGCTTAACAAAAGCACGTGGTGCTGTATGTCTACAGGAGCATTCTCAACAACCCCACTCCTAGCTGCTGATTCCCAGCTCACGGTTTACAACCATTACAACAAAACTTTTACCACGCAGTGCTGTTACAACGCAGGTTTTACTACGCATACCATTACAACGCATTACACTGGGGGCGCTCTAGGATAGGGAATAAGTTTAATTTACTATCCAACACCTTCCCTACTATCCACGAGGACTGGAGTTGGAATAGTAAATTAAACTATTCACTATCCAGCACCCCCAAGTGTAATGCGTTGTAATGGTATGCGTAGTAAAACCTGCGTTGTAACAGCATGCGTGGTAAAAGCATGCGTTGTAACGTCATACATTCCCAGCTCACACAAGACCTATGAGCAGCACAATTGTAAGTTCTTCCCTTTGGAGCACAGAATCGGGTGACAACTGTGAGTTCCACTTTTAAGTAATGCTCCATTTATCCCCGGCTGTGATCTTGACGCTGGGGAACCGGGTTCGAGTGGCAGCAGGATGCTCAACATCCTGTGATACTGGGCAAATCACTTAATACCCGTGCCTAACAAACAGAATGAATGTGTCCGTGTGTAACACAACTGGTGCCCATGTAAAGCGCTCTGATACCTTCAGGTCTAGTTAGCGCTATGTAACCCCACCCCCCTCTGAAAAAAAAGCCTTTTTGCGCACATTCACAATAGTAGAGCTCCACTGCCCCCAACCTATAGTCAGATTGGATACATGACCTGGCTACAGCACCATCAAGTTGAAGCTTAATCATATCTTTGTAAAGTGAGCACATTTGGTTTTATTAGGTCGAGCCTACGAGACAGTACAAGTTCCCTGGCTGCAGAAGACCTATTATTTGATTGCCAGTAGCTTACAGGGGCTTACAGCCCACCCACTGCTTACCATTTATTATCACTCTCATTTTCTAACTTATTATTCAATGGCTTTCCTTGCCCCAGCCTGCCCATTTTGTATTTGGCCCTTTCCTGGAGCACAGCCTATTTATCATCTCTCTGATTGGCTCGGTACTTTCCTTCCACTACACACTTTTAGGGAACTGCTTTCTTTTTTTTTTGCTCAAGTAGTCCTTGCATGTGATTTTCAGTTCTCTCTCTGCGTGCAAAATACACACCTCTATGCTCCATGTTGCTGTCTCCCTCATGTTGCAAGCTCTCTCCTGTGTGCTTCTGCCTTCTGCCCAACTTCCTCCGTTCCCGTGCACCCTGTCTCTTGGGCTTCTCCTCCACCCACGTGTTGCTCTCGTGAATGTGCTGCTTTTACCTCTCTGACCCAGTAGGCCGTTGCTTCTTCCTCCCACCCACATCTTCATTTCCCCCCACTGTCTTTCTTTTTCAAATGCTTAATTTTTAGCTTTGTATGTGGTGGGCATGAGGATCAAGCAGATAATTGCTGCTGGTCCCTCTGCTTCGAAAAAGTGTTTCCCACTACTTCTTTAATTAAAAAAAATGTGCTTCCATAATTTTTGTAGGCACGCATGCATAATGATACATGCACTCGTACACATCATCATCCATGTGTGTGCTTACAAAATTACATGGCTACACATCATCACGCATGTGTGCGCCTACAAAATGATGTGGCCTTTGGCTATGTCAACATGCCTTTTTATTGCTATTTTTATTCATGTTGTACTGTTAGGGAACCAAAGGCAAGATCTAATGGCTTTGCCAAGGCTTGTTTTGTTCAGCCAGTACACTCTGATTTACGCTCATTATTCATATAGGCAAATGATTGCTCCTTGCGCTCTTGATCAGCACTACTGAGTTAGTGGAGGAGTCTCACATTTATGTTATGTGAGAGAAACTGCTTAACAAATGGCAGCGTCCAGCACTGATCAGGGGTGGGGTGGTGGGGGCAGGGACGGGAGCAGCATTGCACATGGGGTAAGCGGGTATTAAAAATAGAATAAAAAACGTACCTTCTCACCGATTCCTTGCCGCGTCTCTCCGTAGACCTGCCTCTCTGGCCTGAACAGGAAGCACACCCAGCTCCCAGTCATCCAATCACAACACCGCCTTAGCAGCGTTGTGATTGGTCCGATTGCTGTGTTTCGGCGCTCAGATGCTGACTGGGAGCCTGGGCATGTTCTCCACACAGGCTGTAATGCAGCCTGCATGGAAAACAATCGAAGTGCGCAAGACTGTTTTGGCCAAGCAGTCCTTGCGCACTTAGAAGCGTGCTACCACTCCTCCCCTGTCCCCGCCCCCTCACGCAAAGCTGCGCCTAACAAAGATGAATGTGTCTATCTGTAACGTAACTGGTGCTCATGTAAAGTGCTCTAATACCTTGGGGTCTAGGTCGTGCTGTATAAAACTCCCCCCAAAAAATGACAGTCACAGAATATTTATGACCCCTGTTTTGGAAACTCAGGACTGCTAAATGCAAGATAGAACCCATATGTGACGGTGCAAATAAGTGGCAACATGCTGAGACAAAAGTTAGCTGGTTTTGCTCATGGCCTCTCTGCTATAGTATAGAAAGTCATGCACAACAATCTAAAAATAACAATGGTAAACCCCTGCCTAAGATATCTTTATTAAACCACAATATTTTTGGAAACTATCAGTTTATAACGAATCTGCCTCTTTGGCTAACATTATGCGAAACTGGTGGTGCTGAAAGCTGAAGTTCATGGTGATCTGAAGTAATTGCTTCTCCTGTTCCCCTTATTTTCCAGCTTTTGCTCTGTCTATGGGTTGGATTCTGCACTGACTGCAATGCGGTCAGAAAGCAGTGGAGGCTGCTGGGGCATTAAAGTGGTGGGGCAGCGTGGAGAAAAGAATGTAAAAATGCATACCTGCCATCTGCAGCGTCGGTGCTCTTCTGGCCTCTGCGCCTCGACTCGTGGTATGTCACAGCCCCCCTACACCAGTCCAGACGCTGGTCTCATACTGCTGTTACCCAGCATGAGAGCAGTGCTGTGATTGGTATAAGCGCCCTAGTTAGGGGCTCACTAAGGGACTACGATCCTGTGCTTGCTCTCCACCTGGCTGTACAGCACAGCTCGGTTGGAGAGATTGAAGTGCGATTAATGGTTTGGTCTGCCTCAGGCGTCCGGCCAAACTGTCATGCACACTTGAAGCAGTGCCACCCCTCCTCCTCCTTCCTGCTGCTGTGTTGTGTCACAATGGAGGACCCTCCCTCGACTGCTGGAAGTGAGCGAGGAAAAATAAAATGCTAATAACCTTTGTTATTATCATTTTATTTTACATTTTTCACTGCTGAAAAGCAGTGAGGCAACGCTCCTCCACCTTTATGAAGGAGCCGCCGCTGCCAGAAAGCCTGACTCAAGTCGCCAGAGGGAGGATCTGTATCCTGAGCTCCTGGAACTTTCTAATTGCTAACCGTGGCATCGCTCATGCCATTTTATGGAACAGCATCAGAGATGTTGTAGGTGTTTCTATGATGAATTTGAAAAGTGTGCTGATTGTGCACTCCGTGGTATCACAAATGTTTTAACTGATAAGCGCGATCAGTGTGCTACACCCTAGTGACTATCGCCTAAATAATTCTGAACTATCAGTGGAAGGGCCAAGTCCCAAAGGTGACCCTGTGCAAGTCTTTGATGAATTTGGCATCTCCTCCATTGCTTAGATAAATGACTCTTTATGGCCCCACGCAGGTGAAAGGGTGAGATTTTGATCGATACCTTATCTCTATTGATCCAAACCTCGATCTGGTCGACTGAACCTTTATTGCCTGTCTTGGAAGGAAACAGTACACCTATCTGCAAATTAGTTCACCCAAGAAAGGACTCTACTCTCAAAGATCACGGACAACTTCTAGGTTTCAAAAGTTTATTGTAAAGATATAATGAGCTGCAAATACAAGCATCTCAGAATGAGATTCACGAGATACACAGGTCCAATTACATACATGTGCTCTCGAAAAGCCCTCAGACGAGCAACAGAAATCACTAACACAAGTTCTAAAAATAGCAAAGCTATCAGCATAGACGCATATCTCTCCTTCATTTAGGTTGGAGGAAAACAAACACAGGTTAGGCGTCCCTACCCTGTTCTAGATGGTATCCCTACTTAACCAAATCCCAACCTAACAAAGGTGTCAGCAATGAATGACCCCCAAGGGAAGTCACCCACTCTAAGTCTCTTGGTGAAAACCTAAAGTTCTCCAGTCATGACCCCTCACTGCCTACCCATCCGCTCTCTAAAGGGTCCTCAGGTCTCTGCTCTAACTCCACCCAGGGGTGCTGTCCCTAATACAAAACAGTCAACAACATTTGAGACGCCCCTTGCGAAACGCCTCTCACGTGGTGCAACTTCAGGCTTTTTCCATGATGCTTTGTATTGGGCCTCAGACGTTAGAGTTGACCTTGCTTCTCAGTCTCTTCTCCGGCCCGCTGATACCCCTTAAACATTCCAGAACCCTCCTCCATGTCTGGGCCGTCTACTGAACAGACCTCTATTCATTCACTTATAATTGGATCCCCCCTTTCCTGTTGCAGACAGATATCTGCCGCCAAGAACCCAACTCTCATAGACTTCTAAAAAGGCTTGCAACATTTCTCAGCCCAGACATGTACGTGTAAATCACTGCTAAAACATTTCAGGCCTACAATATTTCACATTATGATTATAGCATTCAAATTCTTCATTTAATTAAAGCATGTTAAACTCTTATTCTATTATTTAGAAAACATTACTCTAAATCACGGCCCATTAATGCAATGACCAAAACGTTAAACAATCTGTGTCGTGAAAAGAAACACCTTCCCTTTTAGCTCCAGCTCTGGCCCTGAGGCCTACCACGTTCTGCGTTTTACCACAGACCATCTTATATGTTAACAGCTACACGACATAGATTCAAAATAATCACGTCTAATAAAATCATATAATGTCACACATTTCTGTATTAGTTCCACTTCTACTTAAATCTCTATATTAGCTATACATTTAGAATATAATTTCAGATACTATTAGCACTCATGGCATTTCTCATCATGACTTGTGCTTACTATAGGTAAGTGTGGTGTACTCATACATTTATCTCAGTTTGCGCTCTCTCAGTTCCCCCCTTTGATGACCTCTCGGGGTCATCACTAACATTTAAACTGCAGTTATTGCTGGCATTCTCTGTGCTTCCAGAGCTCTCAGGCTCCTGTACTGATTATCTTGTATGGCAGCCAATCTCTGCAACTGTTCTCTTTGGGCCCTTTCTGACCTTCTTGCTCTGTACCATTTGAATACCCTCACCAATCCCCACAATATTATCCCACAGATCAATATTATGATGATAGGCTTTAGGATATACCAAATAAAGCTTTTGCCTAAGGTGGAAAACCACCCTCCAACTGTACTCATTCCGTGGCCCACCTTTTCCCAGACATTTTCTCTACTCAAGTCTTCGATCTCTTTGTGTATATTAGTTATGTTCTTAATAACTTTCTCAAGGGGTTTTGAAAGGTCTGGAATGTAAGTGCAACATTCCTGAACCTTCAAAGCCTTACAGACTCCGCCCTCTTTTGCTAATAAGACATCTAATGCAAGCCGATTTTGAAGAACCATAGCCCTTATCGATTGCATCTCTCCTTCTACCAGCATTAAGGACTGAGCAGTGCTGGCAGACAACCTGTCGACAACTGTTGCCAGTCGTCTAATTTTAACATCATTAAGGATTATTCCCAAAAGAGGGAACATAGCTCCAAAGACATCTCCAACCATTTCTGCATCGCCTAAATCTCTCCTTCCCCTCGATGATGTCTGGCCCTCAATGATCAATAAGTCTTGTGCATGATATATTTTGGGGAAGACAATTGCCAAGTAACATGATCCATACCAGTTGTCAGGTAGTCTCACGTAAGCATTTCTTCCACATACAAAATACACATTTGGAATCACTTGCATTCCCTTCAGGAAATCCTTAGTGTAGTACTCTAAATTAAAAGCATGTTCACAGTCAACTTCACCCACGTATACATTTTCATAATACGTTTTGGCTCGGTGAAGACATAACTTTCCTTTCTGCGCTTTATCTAAAGCTATTGGACCACTACTACCCTTTCTCTTATGTGACTTCTCTTCCTCGGTCCAATCTAATTTCCCTTGTCCTGATTTTTTCAAAATCTTTTGTCTCCTGTAACGATCATCCACCTGCCCTATGAACTTTTTCTCGACTTCTGACACCTTGCATGTCAGATTATTTCTACGGGCATGTGAAGTATCTAAGGTAATCCAAGGAATGAAGAACTTGGCCAATCTGTCTTCACTCTTCCAGTAATCCCATTTATTCATCTGCTTATAATTCGGGACTTCTGGCAACACAGAATCATAATTGGAGAAATAGTATTCAAAACTATCTCTCTCATAAAATATACTAAGCAATAAGCTACATGTAATGCCATATGTCAGAGGGAGGTGATGATATCGAATTCCTTCATCTACAGACGCAGGCAACTGCATGCAGACGTAGCAATCCTTAACCTCCATGGCATCCACGTATTCATACAAAAGTTTAGCATAAGCATTTGACCTAAAGTCTCCTTGGGACTCGTCTACATGTAACCTGCGGGCTTCTGCAGCCAATAACGCTTTCTCTTGAGTGTTTTCCCTTTTCTCACCTGCAACAGTGGGTGTAAGTGTTACTACAGAATTCGCATCAGTTACCTTTACCTCTTCCTCATGTCCCTTTACATAAGAAATTGTTACCACTAAAGCTATTAATATTATCACTCCTACTATTAGTGTACCTATTATACATTTAGCTCTGCGGTTCGGGGTGCCGGCCTCCATTTCGTCAGACAATCTAGCTTTTCCCTTTCTCTTTGCAAAAAAAGTTCTTTTCCTCTCGTTCCTTTACAGTCTCTTTCAATCTTTTTGTCTTTAGAATCCACACAGCTGGAGGCTGACAGCCTTTTTCGCAAAAGTCCTTTCACAGTTCAAAAAGACAACCCTAGCCCTTCTCCATCCACTCAAGGGGTTCCCTAAAATTCTCTGCTTCCTGGGCGCTAGGTAATCTTCTTTTCTTCTGCTTGCTTTATTTACAAAGTCCTTTAACAATCGACTATTAGATTTGTGGTTGCAGCTTCAATAGCATAGTTCAATATTTCCATGCGAAGAGTATGCTCTTCATGTGCTGTTATCG